>NC_139220.1:333023005-333660505 GCF_055691185.1 Crinia signifera
GGGTGCCATAGACTGCACGCACATAGCATTCACACCCAGAGAGAACATGGAAGAAGTATGTCGTAACCGCAAGCATTTCCATTCCATGAATATGCAAGTGATATGCGATGCCAAATGTCGAATCTTAAATGTTTATGCGGCTTACCCTGGATCAGCTCATGATGCATATATTCTGCGCAACTCTTTAGTCTATCAAAAATTTGAACAGTCAGTACTACATGGAGGCTGGTTGCTAGGTGATTATTATATATACATTCATTTTCATTTTATTTTTTATTAGTCATGTTTGTATTGGTTTTAAATGTATTTTTATTTTTCCTAGGTGATGCTGGATATGGTGCACGTCCATGGCTGTTGACACCTATCTCAAAACCACACAGCCGTGGAGAAAAACGTTATAACCGTGCCCATATTGCCACACGTGGGGTAATCGAGCGCACTTTTGGTATTTTGAAAAGTCGGTTTCGATGTCTGGATAGATCTGGTGGTGCATTACAGTATTCAGCTGAGAAAGTATGCAAGATTTTCACTGTATTTTGCATGTTGCATAACATCTGTATACAATACAAAATGCCATCACATCAAGATGACAACATTCCAGAAGAACCAGAGGTTTTGCCAGCAACAGAAGATAATGGTTCAATCATTGGAAGTCAGATACGTGCCAACCTTATCCGTGAATTTTTTTCTTGTGAGTAGCAATACATTTATTTACATTTAGAGGGATAGGAGGGACACAGCCCATGGGTACATGAGAAGGGGGAGAGGAGGCACACTGGACTGGGGCCATGAGGAAGGGTGGTGGGTATCTTTCTTCAGCGTAACAACCCTCTCTGTTTTTTCTCTCTCTCCAGCACACTAGTATCCCCTTTCCACATGGTTCTTTCTCCCAGCGGGCACTTTTCTTCACAATCCCACCTCCAGCACTTTTGGACAGGAGGATTTGAGGGGAGATGGTGGGGCAGGATGAGATTAACTGCTAGCACAGCCCTGCTTCATCTATTGCTTTAGGACGCACAGCGCACACCTGCCAATCTATCCTTTTTGGCAGCTCTTTTCCCATAGAGTGTGAGTGTGTGTGTAAGAGCTAGGTTTTGGGGTGGCGATGGCAGGGTGCAAGTGAACAACCCCCCTGAATTTCCTGTTCCAACACCTCTGGCATATGGCCCTGTCTGCTGCTGTTGGACTCCTGAGCCGCCCATCAGGTCCCGCCGTCCACAGGCAGCTGTGCACTCTTACCGTATTTCAAATGTGAAAAGAAAAAACTTTCAAATATACATTTATTTCCTTTTCAGCATAAGAAGATGGACAATGTGACAACAGAGCTTCTTCTTCAACAAAAATAATCCAGTATTCAATGGCTTGAAATTTATACCACTCTTACGATGTCTGATCTTGTTTGTTAAAATCTTATTTTGTATTTTAATTAAAAAATATTGATATTACAATAGTGTAATATGTTACTTTATTCAATGTTTCTCTTTATGTTGAAATTCCTTCTTTACATTGCAGCTAGTTTTCTGTAATGGATACTTTGTTTCTCTTTATTAAGAAAGAGACTGAGATGAGATCTTTATACAGTTCTTTTAGTAAAGGTCCACACACGAGTTTGCCCAGCGTGTATGGACAGTGATGACCGCTTTCATCGCGGTCAGGGAGAAAACTGCTCATACATACTGGCAAGTATTCAATGCTGCTGCAAGCGGGTTAAACAGCGAGGATTGCAGAAAACCAGCGATCCTTGCTGTTTAGCCCCCCCGCGCTGGCTGGTCGCACTATTCAACATTCTGGGGAAATCCTCGCAGTCACAGGACAGCGAGGATTCCCCTAAACCGCTCTAATCACATCACAAGAATGCATCATCCCTGAGGGCACAGGCCTCAGTCAGTGCAGAGTGATCCTGTAGGCTACAATGGGCTATTGCCATCTCAGAATGCGATGGCCCAGGGGTACGAAACCAGACGAACCGATGTTCATATATTGGCCAGCTTTGCATCCCCCATAGAAACTGATGGGTGATGCAGCGGTGAATTGCAGCTGGGAATCAGAGATGCACATACCCATCGCACACAAAAGCATATGCGATGCACCCGATAATGCGTCACATTGCACGCTGTTATTGCAACGTGTATTGGCACCTTCAGGTAACTTCCACCTAGGCTGATAATAGAATACCGATCTTTTCCCATTGTTCCCCATCACATATCTGATATTTTTCATTAGACCATTCTAGTTAAAGTGATGTATTAGCAAGCCCTGCGCTGACACGTTTTTCAACACAAGGCTTTTTCCAAGGTTTGAAAAAGCCTTGTGATGAAACAAGTGAATAAATATGAACGGAATTGCATGGTCCATCAGGGACTCTATAGTGCTTCTGCCTGAGTACCACTAAAGATTGGCCCCATAAACACAACACATGGGCAAGTGGAGTATCAGTGAATATTGATAAATTCTGCAGCATCACATCCAAACATCTTGAACATAGCATTTTTTGTGTAAATATTTTAATATTTTATTTTATATTAGACACAAAATTTTTCAATAAGTTAAAATTAGAACATTATAAACTTGTAAAAATATGGTGAAATTTCACTACAAAATGTTACATCAATAAAATAAAGTGCAAAATGTGGCAATAACGGAATGGCAAAATGTCATTCATAAGAAAGCGTGAAAGGAGAGAAAAAAAAATAAATAAAAATTAGTCCAAAAATTTTCGATTTGGTTTCCTTGATCGGTTGGATCTTTTGGGACTGTGATTTGTGCATAAAAATTCGCTTTGCAGACTTTCAATGTCGCTATCCACTGGATGACTTGGCAACTTACAGTGGTACTCCCTTGAACGCACGTGTAACATTTCTCTTTGCGTACGGCAGAGTTCTTCTAAACCAGTGGCCATTCTGACAGTATTTTCAAAAATGGATTGACGCAATAACTGTAGCTCAGTTTGTATACCAGCCATCAATGTTTGTGTAAATGTTTGGTGAGTTATTAACGCAGAGTCCATAATTAGATTAATTTCAGATATATTTGGCATTGTAGAGTGCACTTCCCCAGTCTCTTGCACATCTGCAGTCACCATTTGCTCATTTGTAGATGGTGAGCTATGGGAGAGGTCTAATATATGGGCATCACCCACTTCAATGGACATTTCTGGATGTAATGTTTCTTCCAGCTGAGAACAGAGCCCAGAATTTAATTCCGATAAAAGTGGTATTGGAAGATCATTTGGGATGTCAGGAGGTAAATCTTCATCTATCAACAATAAAATACAAATGTTAGTATATAATATTAATAAATCCCAGGGTCCCTCTTTGCAACCACAGACCTTATTCCCAAAGGAATGAGTGAGGATCAAGAACTACTGCCATGTGAAGATGGCATTTGTTATCACATGAAAGTGCTGTACACTGTTGTATATATCAGATTTTACATACACACAGATGTAGTATACAGATACAGAGCACCGTTTGGGGCTGGCAGTAGCCCACAGTGGCGGTGGGCAGTTGGGTGCCACCCTGCCCAACAGTGAATAGCATCTGTTCCTGGAGACAAAGGCCATGCCCCCACACACATGGAATACATATATACTGCCCCTACATTATATACACACAGCCACTATGCACACACAGTATACACATACATAGCCCACACATAGATGTACTGTAGTATACATAGAGCCCCCTCACACAGTATACATATACAACTCCTTGTTCCAGCACATTTCAATCGTCAGACAGGAAGTCCTCACCCGGCCAGCATCCCCATACAGGCAGCCAGGGGCCTTACTATAGATGTAGGGTGTAACCTGCTGCAGCTCTGCCATGTCTGTCATTGCAGCCGGCCCTGCTCCACTACCGAAAAAAAAATGCTGTTCAACTGCAATGTAGGCCCTGGCTGCAATCATGCAGGGATCGTAGATTCCTACTGCGCAAGTATTGTTTGATAAATACGGCCCTAAGCATTCAAACTTACCAGTAAAAACAGGGGTCCAGGGTCTTGCATTTCCCATGACTGATTGTCCTTTTACAGAAAAAAAAAAAAATATTTTGGGATATTTGAACACATTATCTAGACACCGTTATATGGTTTAACAAACATAAATTACCTGTATTTAATGGAGTAGCAAGTCTAGTTTCTTTCACTCTGTTTTTTCCACCTATATTAACAAAGAAACTTTTACAAATAAAATCCAAGCCTATGTAGTCCAGCAAACCTAAGTCAGGCACATAATGCTTTTGAGCTATTCCACACTATTGTCACTTCAATGCCTCTTAAGAGGGGGGGCAGCTGGCATACCACTCAGTGGCACTGCCCAGAGGTAAATACAGTAGAGCAATTTAAACATGTTTGGGATAGGCATATTGATATCCTTACAATGCAATAAAGATCAAATATGGTTTCAGGTAACAGGTTTAAAAAAGGGGTAGACTAGATGGGCCTATGTTTTTATGAGCTGGGAGAGTAAAAACTAGGAAAGATGGGGTATGAGAAAAATAATAGAGATGAGAAAGGGAGTGATATGACAGGGTGAGAGGGGTTACAGGTGGCAAGAGAGGATGAGGTGACAGGTTGCAAAAAGTGATGGAGGAGGTGAGGTGACCAGGGCTGTGAGGTGGTAAGATGACAGGTGGGAAGAGGGGGTTAGGTGACAAGATAATGTGATGGGTGGTGAGAGGAGGGGAAGTGAAGGTTGGCAAGATGACAAGTGGTGAAGGGGGTTAGGTAACCGGTGGCAAAAGGGGATGAGGAAATGGGTGGTGAGAGCAGGTGAAGTGATGGGTAGCGAAAGGGTGTGAGGTGACTGGTTGAGGGTGATGGGATTAGAGGGGGCGAGTTATGGCGACAGGGCAAGTCATTAAGGTGCTCATCTAGAAGTGCTTGTGGGGTGCGCTGGGGTGTTCTGCTGAACCATACTGCAGAACATTACACATGGCTCTTGGATGCTGTCGACTGCCTGAAACCTCTACACAGGCTGTAGTAGATTGCGACTGCGGCAACCCACTGTTTTTTCTTTAAGAACTCCTAAGGTCCCCAATTTGGGGTAAAACAGGTGCTATAGCGAGTATTTGCCAACCTTTCTTACCTAGATTGAATGGTGTACAGGGTCTTTTTTCTTGCAGCGTGTTTTTTTCACCTGTAGTAAGAAATACATATTACAGATTAAATGGCAATTTATGTAGCCAGTCCAGGAATTGTATCCATGTATTTGTTCATGTTAACTAGGAAAAACTTACCAGACATAACAGGGATACTGGGTCCCGCTTTTTCTGTGTTTGATCTTTGCCCTTTTTTACCTAACATGAGATTACATATTAAATATGCACTAATAAATTAAATTTTTACTTTGATTTGTTCAAATGCTTACCTATATTTAACAGTGTACTGGGTATTTTCGGTATTTTCTCTTGTAGCATGTTTTTCTCACCTAAAGTAAGAAATAAACTTTATTACAAAAAAAAAAAAAATATCTGAGCCTATGTAGTCCAGTAAAACTAAATAAGGCCCATTATGCTTTTGAGCAATTCCACACTATTGTCACTTCAATGCCACTTAATCATGTGGGAGGGGAAAATATGGAAGAAGGGGAGAGAGGGTGACATGAGCTGGGGGAGAGTGAAAAGGGAGGAAAGAGCTAGGGTACGAGAAAAATAAAATAAAAAGGTGAGAAAGGGAGTGATGACAGGGTTTACAGGTGGCGAGAGAGGGTGAGGTGACAGGTGGAAAAACGTGATTGGAGGCAAGGTGACCAGGGCTTTCATGTAGTAAGATGACAGGTAGCAAGAGGGGTTTAGGTGAAGAATGGCAAGATGACAGGTGGCAAAAGGGAGGTTTCTATGGGGGATGCAAAGCTGCCGATGTATCAACATCGGGCAGCCTGGCTTCGCACCCCTGGGCTATCGCCATTCTGGGATGGCGATAGCCCATTGTAGCCTATGGATCGCACTGCCGAACAGGGCAGTGCTGTCACAGAGGTCAGCGCATAACCGCGCATGCGCAGACCACCCGGCTTCCGGGTTATGGCTTCGCAGGGACGGGCTCCTTTCAGAGCCCTGTCCCAGCGCCCTTATCATAATACATCCAGGCGGTATTATAAAATACCGCAATGCGATGTCTGGCGATACCAAAACGCCGGCATCGCAGTATTATGATAAATGCGCCCCAAAAACTGCACTCTATTACGTTTCACCCCGATGCATTCAGTGATGTTTCTGACTGATCCTGAGCACATACATCCTCTACAATGCTGATTGGAAACAGCAGTGTAGAGTAGCACACACCTGACAGGTCACCCAAAATGACTACACAGTAATGTAACATACATAAAATAACTCAATGGAACATGTGACTTTTTTGCAAGTACATACCACTTTCAGGATTTCCTAATATCGGAGTATCTGTGTCAATCCCACCCACAATGCCAATAACTGATATTGGAGATAAATGGTCTCTGAGTTTTTCCTCCCAAGCAGAAAAATGAATGTCTAATGGAGGTCCACCGCCAGTTCCCTTAGAATGTTGATAGATCAGGGACAACTTCCGTTTAACATTAACTTTACAGTCGGAAAACCTCTTTTTGCACACACAAGCAGTACGAGGACATTTTGCAATTGCAGACACCTTCTGTGCAATTTCTCTCCAAATAGCTTCTCGGCCCTCTGTACCATAGCTATGCCCATTGGGTCTACCAAAAACTAAGGTGTATTTGCTGAGAACACAATCAATAAGTGCTTCATTTTCCTCTTCAGAAAAACGCAGGGCCCTTTTCTTCTTTTCTCTCTTTTTGTTTTGTGCACCATATTGTGATTCGTGGTTTGTGCTGGCGTGATCCTGCTGACTATCTTCCTCCCCACTGCTACAATTAGAAGACATCTGAAAAACAAATTGAAAAGTATCAGCATACCTGACGCAGATGCCGACCCCCACCCCCCCTGGTATACCTTCCTAGGCTCCAGGAGGTAAAATCCTCCCCCTAGCAACGCAGCCGGAGGGCCTTATGGCCACAGAGGGGCAGAGGGGAGGAGGAGGCACAGGGGACAGCCTGCTTAGGCTTCCGGCAGTTAAGGGAGGAGGCGGCCAGGGATCTGATGGAGCCCCCCCACAGCGATACTAATCGCATATGTCAATAAATATGCAAAAGCTGCGGCAATGTATTTTCCGCCCTGACACGCATACACACTGTCTAGGAGCACCCCGACACACACAGTCTAGGGGCACCAGGGGCAAAATGACAATGTTTAGGGGCAAAAGGGGCACAGTGACATGCACACACTGTTTAGGGACACACACACACACACATTGTATGGGGACCAGGGGCGCACACGCACACACATTGTATGGGGACCAGGGGCAGGCGCACACACACACATTGTATGGGGACCAGGGGCGCACACGCACACATTGTATGGGGACCAGGGGCGCACACACACACACACGCACACATTGTATGGGGACCAGGGGCGCACACACACACACACACATTGTATGGGGACCAGGGGCGCACACGCACACATTGTATGGGGACCAGGGGCGCACACACACACACACACACACATTGTATGGGGACCAGGGGCGCACACGCACCCACACATTGTATGGGGACCAGGGGCAGGCGCACACACACACACACACACACACATTGTATGGGGACCAGGGGCGCACACGCACACACACACACACACACACACATTGTATGGGGACCAGGGGCACACACACATTGTATGGGGACCAGGGGCGCACACACACACACACACACACACACACACATTGTATGGGGACCAGGGGCGCACACACACACACACACACACATTGTATGGGGACCAGGGGCGCACACGCACACACACACACACACTGTATGGGGACCAGGGGCGCACACGCACACACACACACACACACATTGTATGGGGACCAGGGGCGCACACACACACACACACACACACACACATTGTATGGGGACCAGGGGCGCACACACACACACACACACACACACACACACATTGTATGGGGACCAGGGGCGCACACGCACACACACACACATTGTATGGGGACCAGGGGCGCACACACATTGTATGGGGACCAGGGGCGCACACACACACACACATTGTATGGGGACCAGGGGCGCACACGCACACACACATTGTATGGGGACCAGGGGCGCACACACACACATTGTATGGGGACCAGGGGCGCACACACACACACACATTGTATGGGGACCAGGGGCGCACACGCACACACACATTGTATGGGGACCAGGGGCGCACACACACACACACATTGTATGGGGACCAGGGGCGCACACGCACACACACATTGTATGGGGACCAGGGGCGCACACACACACATTGTATGGGGACCAGGGGCGCACACGCACACACACATTGTATGGGGACCAGGGGCGCACACGCACACACACATTGTATGGGGACCAGGGGCGCACACACACACACACATTGTATGGGGACCAGGGGCGCACACGCACACACACATTGTATGGGGACCAGGGGCGCACACACACACATTGTATGGGGACCAGGGGCGCACACGCACACACACATTGTATGGGGACCAGGGGCGCACACGCACACACACATTGTATGGGGACCAGGGGCGCACACACACACACACACACACACACACATTGTATGGGGACCAGGGGCGCACACGCACACACACACACACACATTGTATGGGGACCAGGGGCGCACACACACACACACACACACACACATTGTATGGGGACCAGGGGCGCACACGCACACATTGTATGGGGACCAGGGGCGCACACGCACACACACACACATTGTATGGGGACCAGGGGCGCACACACATTGTATGGGGACCAGGGGCGCACACACATTGTATGGGGACCAGGGGCGCACACACATTGTATGGGGACCAGGGGCGCACACACACACACACATTGTATGGGGACCAGGGGCGCACACACACACACACACATTGTATGGGGACCAGGGGCGCACACACACACACATTGTATGGGGACCAGGGGCGCACACACACACATTGTATGGGGACCAGGGGCGCACACGCACACACACATTGTATGGGGACCAGGGGCGCACACGCACACACACATTGTATGGGGACCAGGGGCGCACACACACACACACACACATTGTATGGGGACCAGGGGCGCACACGCACACACACACACACACACATTGTATGGGGACCAGGGGCGCACACACACACACACACACACACACACACATTGTATGGGGACCAGGGGCGCACACGCACACACACACACACATTGTATGGGGACCAGGCGCACACACGCACACACACATTGTATGGGGACCAGGGGCGCACACACATTGTATGGGGACCAGGGGCGCACACACATTGTATGGGGACCAGGGGCGCACACACATTGTATGGGGACCAGGGGCGCACACACACACACACACACACATTGTATGGGGACCAGGGGCGCACACACACACACACACACACACATTGTATGGGGACCAGGGGCGCACACGCACACACACATTGTATGGGGACCAGGGGCGCACACACACACACACACACACATTGCATGGGGACAAGGGGCAGGCACTCTGACATACACACACACCTGCCCCATCTCTTTATACGGTGCTATTGGTGTGGCTGCAGCTCAGTAGACTGTCCTGGTGCAGCAGATGAGAACAGTTTCCTGCTGAACTCTATCACCATACACTGGACTGCAGCTGCAGGACTCTCTGACCCTAGCTCCATGTGCAATCCCTCCTCCCCCTCCCTCATGCTGACTACCTCTGTGGTGTGTGCTGCCCTCCGGAAGAGAAGCCAGGAGCAGCCAGTGGGGTCAGCATCTCACTGCCCATTCCCTGCAGCCCCCATGCTGACGCCCCATATGACATACTACTTACAGTGTATGAAGAATGGGAGGCAGATTCCAGTTCCACGAAGCTTCTCTGCAGTGCACAGGAAGTGCCTGTACTGTAGCCGCAGTGCCCCTTCCTTTCTGCATGCAGTTTTATTGGCCTGGGGAAAAGGGGGCGTGTCCAGGGGAGTGTATTCTCTTCGCCTTTGCAGGAAGCTAATATCGCAGGAACAGCTTGTTTACGCAGCTGCTCTCCCTGCCTACCTCCCTTCATAAATCCAGGTGATGCAGCACAACATCGCAATGCGATGTTAATGCGATGTTCATCGATATTATCGCGAAAACATCGCGGTTTATTGATAAATGGGCCCCCAACACTTTATCGGTTCCAGTGTACGTGCTTCCTTGTCGCAATAGGTACACAAAATGGCCAGAGGTTGTCTGACAGGACGCCAGCGTGTGGGAGTGGGAACCTGACAATTTCTGAGGCCTTATAATAGAGGATCTTTGATGTCTGCGCTGGCATCGTTCTGCCCATCTAAGTCGCAGATTAGTAGAAGCCTCAGACCCATAACCTCCAACTGTACCGATTTTGCCGGTACAGTACCGGCAAAATCATTTTGTACCGAATGTACCGGTTTTTCAGTGTCCTTGTGCGGTGCCCGGCTCTCCCTTCACAGGTTCCATTCCCATGTGTGCTTTGCGGCGCCGGCGGGTATTGCAGGACGTCATGACGTCACAGGCCGCACCCTGCGCACTCAGGGGATGGCTGAGACGAGTTATAGTCTCCCCCGCATGCGCAGACACTGAGGGCGCGAAAAAGATCATGTGAGGCAGAGCCGGGCAGACGGGGCGCGCAGGGGGGATCTGACCGGGTCCGGAGCCGCTGCTGCCTTCAAGCTAGCTAACTGCTAGCGACTCCAGTGAGTAACATCAATGATGATGATCCTGCAGAGAGGAATCTCGCTGTGAGTAACACAGCAAACAAAATCTTCAGCCTGGCCAAATGATCATGTGTTCTGCAGTGTCTGACAGTCAGACCGTGGTGGCTTAGTTTTATAAGTGGGCTGCTGGCATATGAAATCAGTATATTATATTTAATATATTAAATATATGCTGATTTAATATGCCAGCACTGCAGGCCACTTACTTAAGCCACCATGTGAGACAGTCAGTAACACAGTGACAGTCTCCGACTCACATTTATGTGCCAGCAGCCCAATAAGCCACCATTTGACATGATGAGCTGCATAAACAGGTGGTGCTGGCAGCCATCGTGTGTTGCACCTGTTTGTCTGCAGCTGAGCTCATCTGTGACATGGAGGCTTAGTAGTGGGCTGTTGGCATATTAAATCAGTATATTTAATATACTTATATTGATTTAATATGCCAACAGCCCACATGATGTGGTCACCATGTGTCATGAGCTTCATTAGGTGTTCGGCCGGGGGGGGGGGGGGGGGGGGGCAGGGTCACTGTCATATGCCCCCCAGGCCCACTATGTTACCTGTGTCGGGCCACAAGAATAACCCCCATCCCACCCTCTTGCACTTGCAATGCTCCTATACAGAGTGGCATTGCGTGCTGTGCTGCACATTGCGTAGTCATGCAGACTCCCCATCTAATAACAATTTTAGGCAGAGTGCCTGGCCCTGTGATTTATTTCACAATCTGTCCTCTCTTGTATAGGCCACTGCTTCACTGTTATAATTGATTACCAGAACACGCTCTAAGATTTGATTATAATGATTTTGAAAATCAGAGTAAGGAAATGCAAGCCATGGATAGGACAGGACACGCCCCCTTTATTTGACACGCCCCCTCTAATTGACACGCCCATTGGTGTTAAAGACACACCTCTTTTGTGTTTCAAGTGTACCTATTTTTGGCTGTGAAATGTTGGTGGGTATGCAGACCTACCTCTCATTGGCCCTTATTGTGATCGGTGCGTACTTTCCCGAATTTTTTCGGATCGCGTTTTGTAGCCGTCTGCGCATGCGTGGGGAACGCCATGCGCATGTGCCACGCATGGTCTCCGTACTTCTTCTCACTAATACCGTACAGAAATGTGCACCGCAATCACTCGGCCAATATGGGTGTGTTATGGGCGTCATGCGGAATAACACAGGGGCGTAGTTTCAAAGTGGGCTAAACTGGGTGGAAACATGGGCGGACACGGGGGAGTACACTTATCTTGGTCGACGTGCATTCGGACAGCACACCGAATGCACGCGAACAAAAAGGGAAGAAATGTGCGGTGTCCAAAAGGCTAGTATTGCTTAGCGGACACCACTCGGTCGTGCGCTAGGCAATCGGAACGCCTAATCAGGACGGACGCACCTCAACCAATGTCAGCTGAACACAATACAATCACCTAATTTACTCATTACTTGTAAATTACACGCTTCTCACTGCTTCAATTGAAACCAATGCACCTTAAATGGACCATTACTAAACACACACATATATGCTGCAGTTTGCACACACTTTTACACTGTAAATAATGAACACAGCTTCATATTACTAATACTAATACACATGTCACTTCTGCATGTATCAATTAATACAGACATTTTGGGGCCAAAAATAACATTTATTAAATCAACATAGAAAATATTGTCAAAACCATCACAAAATAAATGGTACCATAACAGGACAAAAATTAAATAATATATAATAAATAGCCACAGCAGAATCATTAGGAACACATCAGGTGGCTTCACAACAAAAGTACAGCAACAACACTTCAAGTACAGCAGACAGTAAAGCTAGGCCAAACAGAGCAACAGGGGAACCAAACATGACATTTGAACCGCGGGAAAATGTGGTAACCCTCGGCACGGAATTTGACACCGGATGCTGACACACACAGCTCAATGGAAGATTTGGGAAGACATAACGGTGGAGATTAATGGGGACACAAGTTCATTTGCGAGCACGTTTGCCCCTGGCAGGCTCCTTGCCACGTGCAGCAGCTCTTCGGCCTCGCCCACGGCCACGCTCAGATGGAGGGTCATGTGGAGCACATGCTGGGGAGGGGGGGGGTGTTCTTCCCCCTCTGGCAGCAGGGAGTGATGATGTTGGTAATGCACCAGAAACGGATGCTATCAGGACCCTATTGCTGTTAACTAGCTCCACCATAAGCTCATTATGGCGGAGGAGGAGGTCATTTTGCCGCAGGGCTTGATCAGCCAGCACCTGCAGGCTAGCAGCAATGGATTGCTGGGTGACAGCCATAGCCTGCAGGCTCCCAGCGATACTCTGCTGGCTGGTGGTCAAACCCTGCAGCACCTCCTCGGCCCTACGCACCCGCTCTGATGCCGAGTCTCCCTGCTGCACAATACTTTCAAGCACATGCCCCCACGTGGCCAATTCAGCCGCGGACATTGCCGCCTGCTGCTGCACGGGCCTGCTACTGGGGCCAGGTGGCACAGACTCCACAACCTCCTCAAGAGATTCTTGACCAAGCGGTGGGGATGCTGTTGAAGGAGAAAATACCAATTACCACACATTCCATGAAATATTCAAAACATCTACTTATGGGCTGGCAAATAATTACCTTCAAGCGTAGAAGCCATCACTTACGCTGGGGACTCGCTGTCTATAGTGCTCACCCCCCGGACCTCCTCCACTGCTATGCAGCACTGTGCCATCTCTTCCAGGGGGGTGAGCTTCAGCTTGCCAGGCATGGGGCCAGCCCCAGAGGTGTGGCTGTGCTCCCACCGCTGGGTCAATTTCTTCTTGAGGTTCCCTTTGAAGTCGTGCCACCTGCAATCAAAGTGTACATATTAATACATGTCACTCCTCATGTTTGCTGTAGCACCCATTGCAATCTGAAACATAATACAACATGTGCCTCCTGACACCAAACTTACATTATATTCATTTTGAAAAACAACCCTTAGAGGATACAACCACAGTCACCCTATAATAACTATCAAATCAATATCATGGCAAACATGTCTGTGCCTCCAAGCAACGTGACCACCCATTGACCAACTCCATCTAATATTGAATGTAAACATTACTGGACTTGGACTGTTTAAATGTAACACACATGTACTTGCCTCTTCTTAACGTGCTCCATCTCACGAACTTGTGGAGCCACTGCATTAATCTCCGCCGTTATCTCCTCCCAGATCTTCCATCTCCTTGTGTGTGTCAACTTTACCGGTGGGCACTCTATCAAATCACGTGCCCGGGTCACCAGGATGTCAAGCTCCTGCGGTTCAAATGCCATGTTTCTTGTGGTTGGTTCCTCTGTTGGCCGACTGCGGCCACGGCCACGACCACTGGCAGCGCCACTGCCACTGGAACTGCCACGGCCACCGGTTGCTGTACTTGAAGTGCTGGCCTGGCTACTCTGTTGGGAAGCCACCTGCTGTGTTCCCAATGATTCTGCTGATGCTGAGGATGGGCCAGCTGCAGCTTGGCCAGATGTTGATGGCCCATCTGGCTGCTCTGGGTTGAGGGGGACATAGGTGGTGTTGGACTTCATGCGGGCCAAGAGGTTCTGCACCACCTGTTTTTCCTCTGACTCAGCCATGTTTGCAACAACTGTTTGCCTTTCTAGGACCACTTTAAATACTATTTCTGTAATTGGCGTTAATCAGCTGCAACCTGCGTTCCGTACGGCCGCGTCCCGTACGCCAGCGTCAACCGTGCGGCGCATACGGCACGCCCCTTGGTGGGGATAAATATTTCACAAAAACCTGGCAAACTTAGTAAATCTGATTTAGTAGCTAAATGCAGATTTGAAAACCAAAGACCATAAAAAACTGAGGTCACACATGAAATGTATATTTGAATGTACTTCTGTACTGTGCACTTGTTTGCTATGTAGTACAACTGACACTACCCATTCCATATGTAAATCCAGTCCACCACTTAGCCACAAGTAATCAGTGCTAGCATCCAAATCACATGTGAAATCACTCCAAATTCAGGCTGGATGCTAGCTACTTTTCATTCCACCTCTGTAGTATGGGCCAGTAGAAGGTAAGTGTACACATGGCAGCATGGCCTAATTTTGGGAAAAGGTCTGCCACGATTTGCTATGTTTCTGCTGCATAGCTTTCATTATAAAATAGCTGTTTAGTACCTTGTTGAGTTAGGTGTAAGTGTCTAGTGATGCAGACTATTTCACCTGTTGCTTATACCCATGTTTGGTGAATGTTATGGATTATATATAATGTGTTTCCATCTTATTTTACACTGTCTGTTTAGGATGCGATGCAATGGGTTAGCCGTCTGTTCGGGCGCATGCACGCTGTTAGTGTAAAAATGAACAATAAAGTTAATACCAAATATCACTCTGATCAACCAATTACAGCACATGATTGTTTGATTTGTGCCATTGCTAAGATGGCGTCCTATGGGAGAGCAGCCCCATTCTCACCAGCGGAGCTGAGAACACTGGTCTCCGTTATGGAGACCAGGCTGGGGCGGGCGGGCCCATTTATTACTAATAGGCAAAAACGCAATGCCTATGCGGTGGCCCGCCGCCGCATATTCGCACGCACCCAGGAGCGGCGGTGGTCCGACCTGAGGCGCAGGGAGCCAGACAAGCTTCAGCAAATAAGGGCCAGCATTGCTAGATGTGAGTATTTCTACAGTAAATGGGCATTTGGACATGATTGCTTACCTGACATTATTTAATCCACTAAGGTCACCAGCCTGATCATGAGTTAAACATGGCATACAATATATGAGTGCTACTTCCTGTTTGACACCCTGTAATGGTCATAAAATATGTTATTGGGGAGGATTAATGCTTGTGATGCTTACAATGGGCCAAATGTCACAGCATACCTGTCATGTAACAGGCTGTGTTTTGTAAAGGCCACTAAGGAGCTGTTTGGCTGTACAATTATCTGTACTTATAACCTTTGCATTTATAGGTTGATAAGGCTTAATACAAATTACCACTAATTGCCACTTTTTTTACTTTTCCCAAACACAGCACGTGATCGAGCAAGACAGGCCCGGGAGCAGGCAGAGGCGTCCCAGGCCCAGGAGGAGGACACTGCCGAGATGGGCGAGGAGGTGGTGCCACAGGAGGAGGAGCTTGTGGAGGAGGAGGTGGTGCCACAGGAGGAGGAGCTGGTGGAGGAAGAGGTGGTACCAGCTGAAGAGGAGGTGGTGCCACAGGAGGAGGACCACCAAGAAGAGGAGGATGAGGAGGCCTGTGAGGTGGCGCAGGCGGAGGAAAGTGGTATGTATACATAAAGATTCATTATTCCTTTTGTCATCTTCTATTTGCTTTGTAGCACTGGTGATTCAATTGTTTTTTGCAATACTATAAAGTGATAAAACAAACTGGATAGCAACAGACACACTTTGGGGTTAGATAGGGTGGCCAAACCATCCCTTTCATCCTGGACACATATTAATGACACAGGTTGTGCGGATGGCTGTCAGGTCGATTTTAAGTGCCACTGAACCTGTGTAGTTAATCTGTATCCTGGAAGAAAGGGATGACTTGCTCATGTAAGACTGGAGTAACAAGTGGTCAGTGCCCCTGGGCCCTCCTCTAGCTAACCACCCCCTGCGGTCTGCATGTATGTTTTGCACCATAATTGTGTGTTGATTTGGTCTTAGTAATGCTTTTGAGCATGGGAGTGGGTTAGTGCTGCAGCTTCCCCTAACTGGCATTATGACAATGATTTCTGGAGCTGACCATCAGCAGGCAAGCCATGCTTGATTGCACAAATGTACTGAGCATTCCTGAGAGTTGTGTAACTCCCCTGCCAGGCTCCATCATATAAGAGACACTGAACTTTGTTTGCAGAATTGTGATTGGTGCAGCGCGTGACATGCTTCTCAGAGCTTAGTCATGGGTGGGTTTGGACTGAGAAGGAGCAGTATGACTGTGAGGTGTTCGACAGAGTAAAGGGTAGAGGGCCAAAATCAGGCTTTACATGTAGTATGTATGCATGTATGTATAGGTGTATGTCTCATATATATAGTTATATATGTGTCTATATATATATATATATATATATATATATATATATATATATATACAGTAGGAGCAAGTTTCATCTTTGCTCCTTTGGGCAGGGCTAGCCATGGCTAATCTATTGTTCTCAACTGCAATACAATACGTATTGCAGCTGAGAACAATAGAATAGCCATGGCTAGCCATGGCTAGCCATGGCCAAAGGAGCAAAGATGAAACTTGCTCCTACTGTATATATATATATATATATATATATATATATATATATATATATATATATATATATATATATATATATATATATATATATATATATATATATATATATATATATATATATATATATATATACATATACACACACACCTGTCACGGTGCATGTTTAAAATGTAGGTTTGACTATGTTAAATGTATACATGAATATCATTAGTCATTTTTCTATTTGTATTTCCTCCACAGATGAGCCTGCCCAAGCAGAGGAGGGTCGCCGTGGGGCCCTTCTAAGACTGCGAGGCCTGATGCGCCAGATGTTGGCGGAAATGGACCGCCTAATTGATGCGGAGAATTAATTTACTTTTTGTTGTCAGTTGTATTATAATAAATAGTTATTTAAGTTCAAAGTTGTCAGTGTTTTTTTCTAACATGCAAAAGTATATGTGTAACTTGTTTAACCCCTTCCCGACATTTGACGTACATTTACGTCATGGCCGGGAGGTACTTCCCGACACATGGCATAAATGTACGTCATGACTTCTAACTGTCACTGCGTCTAGAGACGCAGTGACAGTTAGGTGATGTCTGCTGTCCCTGACAGCAGACATCCCCCCTCGCCGCCCAGGGGGGGCAGGGGTGCCCCCCCCGGTCGGCGATCGCTGTGATTGGCTGTTCAAATCTGAACAGCCATTCACAGCGTTTCCTGTGTTACCGGCGGCTAAGCCGCTCGGTAACACAGGGATCGGTGGTGATCGGTGCTGTCAGGTACAGCACCGATCACCACCGATGTGCAGCCCACCCCTCGCACCCGCCGGGCACTCACCCGGCAGCAGCAGCGGCTCCCACGGCTCCCCCGGAGCGTCTGGAGCGCACGCAGCGCTGCCCTCCTCCCCCCTCCCCCCCCGCAGCAGCAGCAGCAGCATCAAGCTGCTGAAAAAATAAAATATATGCACTGAAAATATATGTATATATATATATATATATATATATACACACACATATATATATATATATATATATATATATGTGTGTGTATATATATGTATATATATAAATATATATATATATATATATACATATATACACATATATATATATATATATGTGTGTGTGTGTGTGTATATACCCCACCGATCGCCAGCCCCCCCCCCCTCCCACCCGGCAGCCCCCCTCCCTCCCACCCACCCGGCTGCCGCAGCGCCAGCACCCCTCCCACCCCCCCGCCAGCCGCAGCGCCAGCCCCCCTCCCAAAGCTGGTGACTAAAATGGGGTCACTTGTGGGGGGGTTCCACTGTATTGGTGCTTCGGGGGTCTTGCTAATGCGACATAGCACCCACCATTCATTCCGCCACCAAAAATCACTCCTTCCCTTCTGAGTCCTGCCATGCACCCAACTGGTAGTTTTTGGTCACACGTGAGGCATTGCCGTACTCGGGAGAAATTGGGGCACAGATTTTGGGGTGCTTTGTCTCCTTCATTCCTTGTGAAAATAAAAAATTTTGAGCCAGAACTGCATTTTTGTGTAAAAAATTACATTTTTTTACACAAAAATGCAGATCTGGCTCAAAATTTTTCATTTTCACAAGGAATGAAGGAGACAAAGCACCCCAAAATCTGTGCCCCAATTTCTCCCGAGTACGGCAATGCCTCACGTGTGACCAAAAAATACCAGTTGGGTGCATGGCAGGACTCAGAAGGGAAGGAGTGATTTTTGGATTTTGCAGCACAGATTCTGGTTGAATGACCCCCGAAACACCCATACAGTGGAACCCCCCCACAAGTGACCCCATTTTGCAAACTACACCCTTCAGGGAATTCATCAAGGGGTATAGTGTACATTTCAAACCCCCCGGGGTTTCACCAATTTTGATACAACTGAGCTGTGAAAATGAAAAATTTATTTTTTTCATTTTCACTGCCCAGTTGTACCACAATTGGTGAAACCCCTGGGGGTTTGAAATGTACACTATACCCCTAGATGAATTCCCTGAAGGGTGTAGTTTGCAAAATGGGGTCACTTGTGGGGGGGTACCTAACTTTTAGCATCTTATGGTGCCTAGAAACCTACATTGTGCCTAAAAAATAATCTCATAAAAAGGAGGCTCCAAAATCAAGTAGGTGCTCCTTCTATTATGAAGCCTGTGGTTTGGTCACCGTGCACACTAGGGCCACATATAGGATATTTATGAAAACCAAAGAATTGGGGGAATCAATTTTTAGTCACATTTCTCTAGTAAAATGTACTGTGTTCCTTAGAAAAATGTATTAAATTTGCAAATCTGCAAAAAAAATGAAATTTTGAAATTTCACCTACACTTTGTTTTAATTCCTGTGAAACACCTAAAGGGTTAACAAACTTCCAAAATGCTGTTTTGAATACTGTGAGGGGTGCAGTTTTTGAAATGGCATCATTTATGGGGGTGTCTCACATACAAGTCCCTCAAAGTCACATCAGAACTGAACTGGTCCCTAAAAAAATCAGTGTTTGAAATTTTCTTGAAAATTTGAGAATTTGCTATTCATATTTGAAGCCTCCTAGTGTCCAAAAAAATTAAAAGGAAGTTGAAATAATGATGGCAACATAAAGTATACATATGGTCTATGTTAGTTATTAACTATTTTGAGTGGTATGATTATTTGTCTCACAAGCAGAAAATTTAACATTTTGCAAATCGCTAAATTTTCCATTTTTTCACGACATTTTGGTATTTTTCACAAAAAAACACAGACTGTATCGACCCAAATTTACCACTAATTTGAAGTACAATGTGTCACGAAAAAACAATCTCAAAATCACTGGGATAAGTAAAAGCAAAAAAAAGTTATCCCCACTTAAGTGAGACATGTCAGATTTGAAAAAAATGGCTCTGTCAGGAACGCAAAAACTAGCTCTGTCAGGAAGGGGTTAAAATCTTTTAAATAAGCAAAATGTAAATAGTGTATATGTGTACATGGACAAGCCTACGAGGGAATCCATAGGTGACGTATGTGTAAATGCATGTAGTATGTAATAAAGCTATACTGTTCACGTGTTAGTGTGTTTTATTTCACTATTTGTAATGTTGTAGAACTACAAGACCCAGCGGACCCTTTAATGGCTGTTTGGGCCCAGTGCTGGATGCCAAAATACGGGGGACCCCTAGTCATTTTGTCCCCTGTGTTTTGGGAACCAGGACCGGCTCTTGAGCCTGGTGCTGGTTTTAGAAATCCTGGGGATCCCCTATGTTTTTACTCCCCTGAATTTCAGAAACCAGCAAGGGGCTGGTTTTGCTCATGCATTTTATTTTACACAAACCACACGTGCAGTAATTCGCACATTTTCATGACTAAAAATCGCACCATATCGCATTTTTTGCCGCGAGTTCGCATCTAATTCAAATAGTTGATTCCAGATTTCGGAAAATGCGATAATGTGCGATTTCAGAACATTACTAAAAATCGCATCCCATTAAATGTCACCCAAGGTGTTTTTGCTTTCTGTCTGAGCGGCAGCTTTCTACTCGCAGTCACCTGCCATTTTCTCAGATTACTGATCATCTCTGAATCAGGCCCAGGGACATAAGATGGCCAAGCTGTTATGTGTCACAGCAACTGATCTAGTCTGAGGGTTCCATCTGGAGGACAGCAGACAAGAAAGGACCACAGCAAGCAGGGAATATAATGCATCTCTCCTTGTACTGAGCAATCCCCGATTGGCAGGTAGTCGCTGTGGTTATATGTCAGCACCAGTAATAAAGACATCAATAATCCATTTGCTGAAGGATCATTAGTTTATTTAGGTTGTTATTATAGGTTACCAGATGGTCATCACTACAGGACCACCTAACTATCTGTAACATGTAGAAGAATGTACAAAGTATTATAGAGAAACAAAGTCTATAGTTATACAATCGGTAACAGAATCCCATTTATCCAGATCAGCTTTTATTCCCCTGTTCTGGGGACAGCTACTAGTAATATACATGGTTATTACAGATATTGTTAGATCATCGTCCTTCAGTCTACATGCAGGTTATATTACTATATACTGTGTCATAGTAACGTGTATACTGTTACTGGGCTGCTATTTATTATGGAGGATGTTAGTATTAGCCTATTACACAATGTGCTCTCCATCAGACCTGGTTAATAACATGTGAGAAGCAAGGAGGTGCTGTAACCCATAGCAACTAGAAATCCACTATTAGCATTCTAGTGTCAGAGACCTAACACATGTAATAATGATTGGTTACTATGTGATACAGGTAGTACATAGTATTCAGAGACAGTGAGGTAAGGCAGCAATATAGAGGCATGAGGGAAAGGAGAGAGGCCAGAGGAGACCTGTAGGGTGGTACAAGGCCGCATACAGGGTTCCTATAATCAGTGGTGTAACTATAGAGGGTGCAGCTGCTTTTTTTTTGGGGGGGGGGGGGGGTCCCCATAGGCAATCCCACTGCAATATATTTTTTATCTGTAATCACTGCTTCGGAGCCCAGCAGTAAACATACACAGGGAGGGAGGCAGAGCCCAGCAGTGTATGTACACAGGGAGGGAGGCAGAGCCCAGCAGTGTATGTACACAGGGAGGGAGGCAGAGCCCAGCAGTGTATGTACACAGGGAGGGAGGCAGAGCTCAGCAGTGTATGTACACAGGGAGGGAGGCAGAGCCCAGCAGTGTATGTACACAGGGAGGGAGGCAGAGCCCAGCAGTGTATGTACACAGGGAGGGAGGCAGAGCCCAGCAGTGTATGTACACAGGGAGGGAGGCAGAGCCCAGCAGTGTATGTACACAGGGAGGGAGGCAGAGCCCAGCAGTGTATGTACACAGGGAGGGAGGCAGAGCCCAGCAGTGTATGTACACAGGGAGGGAGGCAGAGCCCAGCAGTGTATGTACACAGGGAGGGAGGCAGAGCCCAGCAGTGTATGTACACAGGGAGGGAGGCAGAGCCCAGCAGTGTATGTACACAGGGAGGGAGGCAGAGCCCAGCAGTGTATGTACACAGGGAGGGAGGCAGAGCCAAGCAGTGTATGTACACAGGGAGGGAGGCAGAGTCCAGCAGTGTATGTACACAGGGAGGGAGGCAGAGCCCAGCAGTGTATGTACACAGGGAGGGAGGCAGAGCTCAGCAGTGTATGTACACAGGGAGGTAGGCAGAGCCCAGCAGTGTATGTACACAGGGAGCGAGGCAGAGCCCAGCAGTGTATGTAAACAGGGAGGGAGGCAGAGCCCAGCAGTTTATGTTCACAGGGAGGGAGGCAGAGCCCAGCAGTGTATGTACAGGGAGGGAGGCAGCACCCAGCAGTGTATGTACAGCGAGGGAGGCAGAACTCAGCAGAGAATATACACAGGGAGGGAGGCAGAGCCTAGCAGTGCACATACACAGGGAGGGAGGCAGAGCCCAGCAGTGTATGTACACAGGGATGGAGACAGAGCCCAGCAGTGTATGCACACAGGGAGGGAGGCAGAGCCCAGCAGTGTATGCACACAGGGAGGGAGGCAGGGCCCAGCAGTGTATGTACAGGGAGGGAGGCAGAACCCAGCAGTGCATATACACAGGGAGGGTGCACAGCAGTGTACATACACAGGGAGGGAGGCAGAGCCCAGCAGTGCACATACACAGGGAGGGAGGCAGAGCTCAGCAGTGTACGTACACAGGGAGGGAGGCAGTGCACAGCAGTGTGCATACACAGGGAGGGAGGCAGAGCCCAGCAATGTACGTACACAAGGAGGGAGGCAGAGCCCAGCAGTGTATGTACACAGGGAGGGAGGCAGGGCACAGCAGTGTACGTACACAGGGAGGGAGGCAGAGCCCAGCAGTGTACGTACACAAGGAGGGAGGCAGAGCCCAGCAGTGTATGTACACAGGGAGGTAGACAGAGCCCAGCAGTGTATGTACCCAGGAATGGAGGCAGAGCCCAGCAGTGTATGCACACAGGGAGGGAGGCAGAGCCCAGCAGTGTATGTACAGGGAGGGAGGCAGAACCCAGCAGTGCATATACACAGGGAGGGAGGCAGAGCCCAGTATTGCATATACACAGGGAGGGAGGCAGAGCCCAGCAGTGCACATACACAGGGAGGGAGGCAGAGCTCAGCAGTGTATGTACACAGGGAGGGAGGCAGAGCCCAGCAGTGCACATACACAGGGAGGGAGGCAGAGCCCAGCAGTGCACGTACACATGGAGGGAGGCAGAGCACAGCAGTGTACATACACAGGGAGGGAGGCAGAGCCCAGCAGTGCACGTACACAGGGAGGGAGGCAGAGCACAGCAGTGTACATACACAGGGAGGGAGGCAGAGCTCAGCAGTGTATGTACACAGGGAGGGAGGCAGAGCTCAGCAGTGTATGTACACAGGGAGGGAGGCAGAGCCCAGCAGTGTACATACACAAGGAGAGAGGCAGTACCTAGCAGTGAATGTACACAGGGAGGGTGTACCCCCACCGGATACACCGATCGCCGTGCTGGGGGCAGCCCAGCACCAAGGTAAGCTGCTGGGCTGCCCCCAGCTCCCGTACACCCCCAGCTGCCATCCGGGGGTGAATGGATGCCACACACAGGCATCCATTCACCTCCTCAGCGCAGGCTATCTGTCCCCCCACCAACCTGCGGACGCTGTGGTCCCCAGGTTGTACATCCCCTATTCATATAAATGGGGGTCGGGTCATCCAACCCGGGGTACCAATTCACACCGCCCTCTACCCAGGTCCTAGCCATGTTCCACCTAGGTCAGGACCTGGGTAGAATCCCGTGTAAAGGGACACGGCGTGACAGATTTACACCGCCTCTGACCCACCGAAGACCCGGAGTTTTGAAGCTGTGTAAAAGGGGTATTAGTTATCTCTAGTGAAATAGGCTAGATTCTCTGTTACTATGTGTCTTGGGTCACATTTGTTTAAACTTTTGTATCACCTTCAGTTCTATTCATGTACTGTTGATCCCTTTGATCCTTCTTTCTGGGCTCACTGACAGTTTTTAGTTGTAATGGTGTGTACACACAGGGGCGATTGCCATGCTATGTGAGTCCCGATGCCATCAGATCGTATCGGGACTCACATCGCACGGCATGCAGGGAGGGGCACAATTTAAGGTGGCCATACACACGCAGATTTATCTGCAGATCTGTCTGGTTGGAACAAAAACCTGGTTATAGATGAGAGCAAATGACAGTTGACCACTTGCTTGGAAATGCTGGAAAACTGACAAACTGTCACTCATCCATAACCATGTTTTTGTTCCAACCAGCCAGATCTGCAGATAAATCTTACTAGTGTATGGGCACCTTTAGACTGTATAGTGCAGATCTGCACTATATAGTCCTGGCTGCCCTCTCTATCTGGCTGCCGATTTGCGCTCACATGGGAGCATCAGGCTTGCAAGCCCTCAAAAAGCATGCGATATGGCTTCCGATGTTGACTATATCGTCAACTTCGGAAGCCATATCAGCCCGTGTGTACACACCATAACTGTTTTGTGTTACTTTGTTTATATTTTAGCCTTTTTATCGGAGATACATGTTTTTTTTCCCACTGACTATCTCCATGCCTAGTTCTATCTCATTGAGGTGCTTGTTAGTTTTTTCTCTTTATTTACCAGTCACCGTTTATTCAGAGTTGCCTGGAGACATTGATTGTTGTGGTGGTCGGGGATACATTAAATCTGGATCATATGCACATATATTGTTGTTACTGTGAGTATCTGTTCAGCATTTATGTGTTAATGCCTCTGCTGCTTGCTTTGTATGAAGGGCAAACATATGGGGCTATTTTATTTCATGCACTATCTATTGTGTGCATATATTTATTTATAGTGGTCCCTTCATTGTTGTCCTGACAGTAGCTGCTACATTTCAGTCAGATTGCGCATTTATTTTTATATTCACACATGTGCCTGTGCAATATTAGGTTTATTCTGTTGTTCCTGCTGGCGTCCGTGTTCAGCCACGTGCAGGCTTTCACGGGCCAGTCAGTTATTAGCTCCCCTCACTGTTATAGCACAACAAAATAGCATATCAGTAGATGTTTATTGTATGCAAAGATTGTTACAAGCTGCTGGTGTCCGTATCTAGCCCCATACAGGCTTTGACGGCTCAGTCAGCTGTGTTCTCCCTCACTTGTGCGGCGTCTGTCAGATGCGGTAACTAGCGGTTATGTAGCTATTATGTCATAACCTCACTAGTAAAGCGTCTCTGGCCTCTGTGTGTTTGGACACTTATTGATATATTCTCACTCCGACTGCTGGAGTCCGTGTCTAGCCGCATGTAACTTCCACGGCTCCATCAGCAATTCTCCCCCTCACACATACGGCGCCTCCGCCGGACACTATTAGCAGAGGTTGTAATAGTCTAGCCTATTTTGTCACTTTGGGTACATAAGTTCTTTATGTTTTTGACATCATTAGCACATCAGTAACACCACATATCAAGCGCCTATGCGCATTTCACCGGACTTCCGGCTTCATCAGGGCAAGAACTTATGTATCCCAAAGTGACAAAATAGGCTAGACTATTACAACAAAGTATCAACACAGAAATACGAGTAACAGCACTAAGAAATCAGAACATCACTATCACTTTTTTTTAAGTCACTATTTCTTATCTGTAATGCACTTCTTTATCCTCTTTGTGGAGAGGAGAGATATTATATATCTCCCCTCTTTTTTATGAAAGTATAAATAAAGGTTAAATTTTAATAGAACAAAAAAGGAAAGCTATGAACCTCAGGTACAGCTACAGCTGCTGTATAAAGGAGTGTGTAAGGCTCCTTAAATGAATAAAGACAAGAAAAAACAAAGGCAAATGTTGTTGTATGTATTGCTTTGAATGTAATAAATGTTTTTTTTATAGCCTAATGTAGGTAATCATTTTCAGGATAAACCCAAGCCCTGTATTCCTTTGTTTTTTCTTGTCCAAATTTTAATAGAACTACTGTTGCTCAAATTAGTTGAATGGACCGCACAACAATCCCCGGTGTGCACCCAAAAAATCTCAAATTTTTTCTTTCTTGCCATATAATGAGTGATAAAGGTCTGTTAAGGCCCCCATACATTAGGCCGACTGGACAAGTCGGACCCAATTTACCTGCGAGCCGCCCGGCAGCTCCCCGGGAGGCTCACATACAATGGCTCACATACAATTTGGCACTTGATGTGCCATTTTTACATGGGATAAATCGCATGCGATTTATCCCATGTAAAAAAAACCCTGGGGAGCTGCAGGGCGGTGAGCAGTAGTGGGGGCGGGCAGCGGCAGTAGTGGGGACGGGCAGCGGTGGTGGGGGCGGCCAGCGGCGGTAGTGGGGGCGGGCAGCGGCGGCGGTGGGGCGGTCAGCGGCAGCGGGCGGCGTTTGCGGTGAGCGCAGTGTACTTACACATAGCAGCAGCGGCGGGGACGGGACGCGCAGTGGCGGCTATTATATTTTTAAAATACTTGTCAAATGACCGGCCGCTCTCTGATTGGCTGAGAGCTCTCCGGCCAATCAGAGAGCGGCCTGTCATTTGACAAGTGATAAAGGTCTGTTAAGGCCCCCATACATTAGGCCGACTGGACAAGTCGGACCCAATTTACCTGCGAGCCGCCCGGCAGCTCCCCGGGAGGCTCACATACAATTTGGCACTTGATGTGCCATTTTTACATGGGATAAATCGCATGCGATTTATCCCATGTAAAAAAAACCCTGGGGAGCTGCAGGGCGGTGAGCAGTAGTGGGGGCGGGCAGCGGCAGTAGTGGGGACGGGCAGCGGTGGTGAGGGCGGCCAGCGGCGGTAGTGGGGGCGGGCAGCGGCGGCGGTGGGGCGGTCAGCGGCAGCGGGCGGCGTTTGCGGTGAGCGCAGTGTACTTACACATAGCAGCAGCGGCGGGGACGGGACGCGCAGTGGCGGCTATTATATTTTTAAAATACTTGTCAAATGACCGGCCGCTCTCTGATTGGCTGAGAGCTCTCCGGCCAATCAGAGAGTGGCCTGTAATTTGACAAGTATTTTAAAAATATAATAGCCGCCACTGCGCGTCCCGTCCCCGCCGCTGCTGCTATGTGTAAGTACACTGCGCTCACCGCACACGCCGCCCGTCCCCACCGCCGCTGCCCGCCCCCACCACCGCTGCCGCTGGCCGCCCCCACTACTACCCCGGTGTCTGTATGCATATGCCTGTCAGGTGGCAGGCATATGCATACAGGGAGGTCGGACGTGATCGTATGTACAGACCGTCCGACCTCCCTGATCCGGTCCGATGCGCACGGGACCGCGCATCGGATCGGATCAAATGTCACATACCTACGATTTTGGGCCGATTTCATCCGATTATCGGCACAAAGTGCCGAAATCGGATGAAATCGTCCCAAAATCGCATAGTGTATGGGGGCCTTAAGACCCGGGTAAGGAGAGATCTCGCCCTGGTTTAGGGAGTACCTTTAGTATAGCGGAGTTAAAGTGTGAAGGGGGAGATATTTTTCAAGTATAGAGTTAAGTACTAAGACTAGTACAGGGCTAACTTGTGGAAGGAGTCGTTTATAAAATTCACCATTGAGCCCATCTGGGCCTGGTGCTTTTTTTTTTCCTTGAAATTTCATATTGCAGCCTCTACCTAAGCTAGAGATGGAGCGGGTCTCGCTCTTGCAGGGGATGGCGGAAGATTCGCCATCCGCCATCCCCCGGGAGACGCCGTAAGGGGATGTGCGCACACGCCGCATTACAACGGGGCTCCCCCCCGGGTCCCCGCCGAGAGTTGCCCCGGGTCCCCGCCGCCTACCCACAACCCTGTCCGTCTCCCTGAAGCGGAGACGGACAGCGTTCTCGTCCCCCAGCCGACGGAAAACTGAGACGCATGCACGTCTCAGTCAGATGGGGCGCCTTTCCGCCAGATTATGGAGCTGGCGCAGCACCAGCAAAAATGAGAGGCGCTCCATCTATATTTGAATAGGAGCAGTTAGTGCAGTAGCGTCAGATTGAGAAATTTGGGGGCTCGGCAGGGTCTCCCAGAAGTCAGTGGGAAGTTCAGGAAGAGGATCCGAAGGAGAGCTGTTCGGGGGAGGACCGGAGTACAGATCTGAATAAAAGTCGCATAGGACTTCAGCTATTTCAGCGTTAGAAGTCTTTTCGCCTGTCGATGTCTGAAGTGGATGTATAACCGCGGGGGCTGAGTACCATTGAGTAGGTTTCCCTACTTTGTTGCCAAATTTATGGAATTTAAAATTCATTGAAAATTGGTGTCTATCCCCTAGCAATTGCATATAACTGTCAAAGTCAGTTTTGGCTAGGACGTAAATGTGTTTATTGTAGGCTGTGGGGTGTGACTTATATTGCTGAAAGGCTGTCGTTAGAGTGCTCTGTACTTTCAAATAAGTGGAGGTATATTCGTGTTTCATTTTGGAAACGTAAGAGATGATAGCACCTGGAAGAACCGATTTAGCTGCCATCCAGAATAGGGATGTATCTGATACTAGATGTTGGGCATTATTAGTGGAATAGTCTCTCCAAGTGCTCTCCAGGTGTTGTTTACATTTTGTAGAATTGGCCAGGTATGTGGGAAATCTCCATTGTGCAGTCTTGGGAGTTTTAAGAGGCGATTCTATCGAGAAGTAGACCAAAGCGTGGTCAGATAGTACAATAGGAGCGATTTGGGTGGCAGTTATGGAAGCAAAAATCATATGTGAGGGTAAGACTAATGCAGCCCACACACGCACCGATCCCGGCGTGCGTTGTGGGCTTAACTAGCACACATAGCATCGCATCATATGCCTTGTGCATACGATGTGCATGCGATGCTGTGCTAGAAAAAGCTAGTACAAAAAGTATGTGCAGCACATACTTTTTGTACTGTACGATGAGGTGCCGCGGGAGCGCGCACCCCATCGCACCGCCCGCATCGGTGCGTGTGTGGCCTCCTATAGTCAATTCTGGACATAGTGTTATGAGCTGCAGATAAGCAGGAGAATTCTCAGGGGTGTCAAACACAAGGCCCGCGGGCCAAATCCGGCCCGCCAGACCTCTTCATGTGGCCCGCACAGCCGCCGCCAGCCTTCACCTTTTATTCTCGATTTTTTATTTTAAACAAGAAAGCCACCTCTTCAGCGCATGTGCGGCAGCCTACAAGCCAGAGAACGTCTGCCCTCTAGCGCAGTGCCGCCGGTTGTCAACCCCTCCGCCGCTCCCACCTGCTGTATAGGAGCCAGAGAGAGGAAAGAGCAGGTCCGTCGTGGTGAATGGTGCTGCTGCTGTGCGCTCCAGGTCACTTACTGCTGAGTGTGCACTGCACAGTGACCGGGAGCACGCTGCCCCTCACTCCTGGATATAGTGCGAGGAGCGCTACTCACAGGAGGGAGGGGGAAATACGCCTGTGTGAGAGCGCAGCTGTGTCCTTGGTGGTGGAGCAGCTCAGACTGGAGTGGACGCATCAGAGCGGGTAAGTGTCAAACTCTCTGCCTATGTGTGTGTGCACTGGCACATTGCAGCCCATCATTAATTGCTGTGTCCCATGATAATAAGCAGGACATATGCCCTAAGACTGAGTGCTGCCCCCCTGTGCAGGCAGCGTGTGCCCTAATACACTGCAGTTCACAGCAATAGCAGGAGGGAAATGCTACTGCTGAGTATACCATAATTGAATGCAGTGACAATAATTTATGATAATAAAGAGTGGACTCATAGTCCTACAGATACAACCGGCCCTTTGAGGGTGACCAAACTGCTGATACGGCCCCCGATGAATTTGAGTTTGACACCCCTGGACAGGGTGTAAAGCTCTCCATGCATCAATTAACTGCAATCTTGACATGAAAGCAGGGATCCCTAGTTTTGGAAGGGAATATGAGGAGGAGGGGATTAGATTTATCTAGTGAGGTTGAAGAGATTAGATTGAAGTCTCCGCACACTAAGGGCAGTATTCAATGAGAAAAATTCTCCGTGCATGGCGAGAGTTTTTTCTCTCGCCATGCACTCGCCCTGTTCCGGAGGGCTCACTGCCACTCCTGCTCCCACTATTCAATGTGGTTAAGACTCGCCGCCACTCGCGGCTAGTCTTAACCCCTGCAGCGGACAAGCGTCCGCGGCAGGGAGCCGGGGGATGGTGGCAGCCAGGGAGATTAAAGTCTCCCTGGCTGCCCCAGAACATATGTGGAGGGGAGGAGGGCTCCGCGGGACCCAGGCAGAACAAGCTGCCCCCCCCCCCTATAGCCAGCGGAGGACCCAGTATTTACTGCACCCGATCATGCATATGTAATGATCGGGTGCAGTGAATATATGAATATCTAATGAGTGGCTCGAGAGCTCCGGCCCCCTGCTGGCTGCTCTGTGTAAAAAAAAAAAAATTTAAAAAATATATATTTTTTAATTAAATATATATATTCATGTGCTATAAGCACATGAATAAAAATAACATGCCCCTTCACAGAAAAAAAATCCTGATTTTTTTACACCAAAATTAAAAAAACAAAACCTTTTAGCTTAAAAATTCACATTCCAGTTCTCCATAAAAAGATGGAGAATTGCTACACGGAGAGACACGGCAAAAATCACTTAAAAAGATGGAGAAAATATCACATTGAATAGAGTGGTTCACTTTTGGAGAGCAAAATGCTCCTTCCAACGCGAAAATAGCACAAACTCGCCATAAAACAAGGCAAATTTTTCTCATCGAATACTGGCCTATGGAGAATTTGCCATTTTGGGGGAGAGTTTTGCAATAAGATGTTGGAAAAATCTTTTAGAATATACCTTAGGGGCGTAGATGTTGCAAAGGGTAAATTTGCTGGTTCCTAATGTTAGAGTTAAAATAAGGTAGCGTCCTCTCTGATCTGTAACGACCTCTGTGACTTCATGGGGGACATTTTTGGGGATTAGGAGTACCACTCCTCGGGCTTTGAATGAGTATAGGCTAGATCCAAGTACCTGCCATCCCAAGGTATTACGTTTTTGCACCTCCATTGGGATCAAGTGGGTTTCCAATATGTATACCTTGCTTAAGATACATGAGGATCTTCCGTCTCTCGGGAATTGATGCCACGACTTTCCATGATCCCATGGTTAGTGTAGCCATAATTTGCGGAGAGATGGGTATATCTTCTGGGTTACCTGATGAAATGACAAAGAAGGGAAAGAAACACCAGGGACAAGTGGGTGGGAGGATGACAAAGACGGGGGAGACATAAAGACAACAACAATAATGCATCCTTATAGGATAAAACAGTATCACCGATTCACAAGGAACAATATGTAGTCTAAAGGTACAGATGGGTCTGTTCCCATCTTGGCAGGGGATGGCGCTGGCGTCGCCAGCCGCCATCCCCCGCCAGCGCCATGGCGATCGTGAGAAGGGGACGTGCGCGCCCCCTTCCGACGGCGCTTCCATACGTTTCCCCGGGTCCCCGCCGGCTGCCCGCATCCCCCCTAACCCCGTCCGTCTCCCTGAGGCGGAGACGGACAGGGTTTCCGCCATGCTAGCGACGGAGACTGAGACGCGCGTGCGCGTGAGACGCACGCGCGTCTCAGTCTCCTCGCTGGCGAGGCTGCTGGCGGGTCGCCAGCGCGTACGTTCTGGCGACCCGCCAGCAAGGATGTGCATAGGCACATACTGTATCAAAGCCTGTGAATCTGGACTTCCGGATTTGTTATCTCCAAGGGTAGCAGTCAAACATGAATATAAAGCGTTCCGGTAATAGAACGGTGGGAAGAGATAAGCCAGGGCTCTCTGGCATCACCCATTATGAACTTATAGAGAAATTCTGAGTCACCTGGTAAACATTCTTATCACCCTATTGTGATTTCAGAACTTTAATAAAAATCGCATCCCATTAAATGTCACCCAAGGTGTTTTCGCTTTCTGTTTTCGCTTTCTACTCGCAGTCACCTGCCATTTTCTCAGATTACTGATCATCTCTGAATCAGGCCCAGGGACATAAGATGGCCAAGCTGTTATGTGTCACAGCAACTGATCTAGTCTGAGGGTTCCATCTGGAGGACAGCAGACAAGAAAGGACCACAGCAAGCAGGGAATATAATGCATCTCTCCTTGTACTGAGCAATCCCCGATTGGCAGGTAGTCGCTGTGGTTATATGTCAGCACCAGTAATAAAGACATCAATAATCCATTTGCTGAAGGATCATTAGTTTATTTAGGTTGTTATTATAGGTTACCAGATGGTCATCATTACAGGACCACCTAACTATCTGTAACATGTAGAAGAATGTACAAAGTATTATAGAGAAACAAAGTCTATAGTTATACAATCGGTAACAGAATCCCATTTATCCAGATCAGCTTTTATTCCCCTGTTCTGGGGACAGCTACTAGTAATATACATGGTTATTACAGATATTGTTAGATCATCGTCCTTCAGTCTACATGCAGGTTATATCACTATATACTGTGTCATAGTAACGTGTATACTGTTACTGTGCTGCTAATTATTATGGAGGATGTTAGTATCGTCCTATTACACAATGTGCTCTCCATCAGACCTGGTTAATAACATGTGAGAAGGAAGGATGTACTGTAACCCATAGCAACTAGAAATCCACTATCAGCAGTCTAGTGTCAGCAACCTAACACATGTCATAATGATTGGTGGTACTTATGTAATATCTGGGCTCCCATTTTTCTTATTAGACCGCGTCCACCCGCCACACTATATAAAATCAACTCCATGCGTAGATGGATAGTAGGGGTATGAAAAAATGGGGTGCATGTAACATAGGAGCCCAGATAATACATAAGTACCTGATTGGTTACTATGTGATACAGGTAGTACATAGTATTCAGAGTGCGTGAGGTAAGGCAGCAATATGGAGGCATGAGGGAAAGAAGAGAGACCAGAGGAGACCTGTAGGGTGGTACACGGCCGTAATACAGGGTTCCTATAATCAGTGGTGTAACTATAGAGGATGTAGAGGATGAAGAGGATGCTATGGGGGCCAGCTGCTTGGGGGGTCCCGAAAAGGAATCTCACTGAATTCTGTAAAAAATTATATATATTTTTATCTGTAATCACTGCTTCGGAGCCCGGCGGTGTATGTACACAGGGAGGGAGGCAGAGTCCAGCAGTGTATGTACACAGGGATGCAGAGCTCAGAGGTGTACATACACAGGGAGGGAGGCAGAGCCCAGCAGTGCACGTACACAGGGATGCAGAGCTCAGAGGTGTACATACACAGGGAGGGAGGCAGAGCCCAGCAGTGTACGTACACAGGGAGGGAGGCAGAGCCCAGCAGTGTACATACACAGGGAGGGAGGCAGGGACCAGCAGTGCACGTACACAGGGAGAGAGGCAGAGCCCAGCACTGTATGTAAACAGGGAGGGAGGCAGAACCCAGCAGTGCAAGTACACAGGGAGGGAGGCAGAGCCCAGCAGTGCACGTACACAGGGATGCAGAGCTCAGAGGTGTACATACACAGGGAGGGAGGCAGAGCCCAGTAGTGTAGGTACACAGGGAGGGAGGCAGAGCCCAGCAGTGTACATACACAGGGAGGGAGGCAGAGCCCAGCAGTGCACGTACACAGGGAGGGAGGCAGAGCTCGGCAGAGCACAGACACAGGGAGGGAGGCAGGGCCCAGCAGTGCACGTACACAGGGAGAGAGGCAGAGCACAGCACTGTATGTAAACAGGGAGGGAGGCAGAACCCAGCAGTGCAAGTACACAGGGAGGGAGGCAGAGCCCAGCAGTGTATGTAAACAGGGAGGGAGGCAGAACCCAGCAGTGCAAGTACACATGGAGGGAGGCAGAGCCCAGCAGTGTATGCACACAGGGAGGGAGGCATAGCCCAGCAGTGTATGCATACAGGGAGGGAGGCAGAGCCCAGCAGTGTATGTACACAGGGAGGGAGGCATAGCAAAGCAGTGCATTTACACAGGGAGGGAGGGAGAGCCTGGCAGTGCACGAACACAGGGAGGGAGGCAGAGCCCAGCAGTGTATGTACACAGGGAGGGAGGCAGAACCCAGCAGTGCACGTACACAGGGAGAGAGGCAGAGCCCAGCAGTGTATGTAAACAGGGAGGGAGGCAGAACCCAGCAGTGCAAGTACACAGGGAGGGAGGCAGAGCCCAGTAGTGTATGTACACAGGGAGGGAGGCAGCGCCCAGCAGTGTATGCACACAGGGAGGGAGGCAGCGCCCAGCAGTGTATGCACACAGGGAGGGAGGCAGAGCTCAGCAGTGTATGTACACAGGGAGGGAGGGAGAGCCCGGCAGTGTATGCACACAGGGAGGGAGGCAGCGCCCAGCAGTGTATGCACACAGGGAGGGAGGCATAGCAAAGCAGTGCATGTACACAGGGAGGGAGGGAGAGCCCGGCAGTGCACGAAAACAGGGAGGCAGAGCCCAGCAGTGTATGTACACAGGGAGGGAGGCAGAACCCAGCAGTGCAAGTACACAGGTGTGGGAGGCAGGGTCCAGCAGCGTATGTACACAGGGAGGGAGGCAGAGCCCAGCAGTGCATGAACACAGGGAGGGAGGCAGAGCCCGAAAGTACACGTACACAGCGAGGGAGGCAGAGCCCGAAAGTACACGTACACAGCGAGGGAGGCAGAGCCCAGTTGTACACGTACACAGCGAGGGAGGCAGAGCCCAGCAGTGCACGAACACAGGGAGGGAGGCAGAGACCAGCAGTGCATGTATACAGGGAGGGAGGCAGAGCCCAGCAGTGTACGTACACAGGGAGGGATGGAGAGCCCGGCAGTGCACATACAGAGGGAGAGAGATAGAGCCCGGCAGTGCACATACACAGGGAGGGAGGCAGGGCAGAAGAAAAGCATTTGCTGCATTCAGAACATTTATATGGCTTCTTCTCCTGTGTGACCCCTCTGATGTCGGACAAGATGTGACTCCTGTGAGAAACATTTGCTGCATTCAGAACATTTATATGGCTTCTCTCCTGTGTGACTCCTCTGATGTCGGACAAAATGTGACTCCTGGGAAAAACATTTGCTGCATTCATAGCATTTATATGGCTTCTCTCCTGTGTGACTCTTCTGATGTCGGACAAGAACTGACTTCTGGGAAAAACATTTGCTGCATTCAGAACATTTATATGGCTTCTCTCCTGTGTGACTCCTCTGATGTCGGACAAGATAAGATTTCCGGGAAAAATTTTTGCTGCATTTAGAACATTTGGTACTTCTTTACTTTCACGGCGCCACTCTAGATAGGACAGATAGGATACGATTTGTATGCGATTTGACATAAGATATCGCATAAGATATAGGATAGGACAGATAGGATACTAGATAGGATACGATTTGTATGCGATTTGACATAAGATATCGCATAAGATATAGGATAAGATTTACTATCCATTTCATTACCCCACTATCCACTAGGGCGTGGAGTTGATTTTATATAGCGTGGCGAGCGCAGCGAGCCACCGAGCCCGAAGCGTGGCGAGCCCCGCGAGGGGACACGGATGTTGTTTGAAAGCAAGTCCCCAATATCGCATGCCATTTGCATGCAATTCCATAAAATACATTCCGTGTCCGCTCGCCACGCTTCGGGCTCGGTGGCTCGCTGCGCTCGCCACGCTATATAAAATCAACTCCACACCCTAGTGGATAGTGGGGTAATGAAATGGATAGTAAATCTTATCCTATATCTTATGCGATATCTTATGTCAAATCGCATACAAATCGTATCCTATCTAGTATCCTATCTGTCCTATCTAGTGGCGCCGTGAAAGTAAAGAAGTACCGAACATTTATATGGCTTCTCTCCTGTGTGACTCCACTGATGTCGGACAAGATGTGACTTCTGGGAAAAACATTTGCTGCATTCAGAACATTTATATGGCTTCTCTCCTGTGTGACTCCTCTGATGTTGGACAAGATGTGACTTCTGGGAAAAACATTTGCTGCATTCGGAGCATTTATATGGCTTCTCTCCTGTGTGACTCCTCTGATGTTGGACAAGATGTGACTTCTGGGAAAAACATTTGCTGCACTCAGAACATTTATATGGCTTCTCTCCTGTGTGACTTCTCTGATGTAGGACAAGATGTGACTTCTCTGAAAAACATTTGCTGCATTCAGAACATTTATATGGCCTCTCTCCTGTGTGACTCCTCTGATGTAGGACAAGATCTGACTTCTGGGAAAAACATTTGCTGCATTCAGAACATTTATATGGCTTCTCTCCTGTGTGACTTCTCTGATGTAGGACAAGATGTGACTTCTGGGAAAAACATTTGCTGCATTCAGAACATTTATATGGCTTCTCTTCTGTGTGACTTCTCTGATGTAGGACAAGATTTGTCTTGTGGGAAAAACATTTGCTGCATTCAGAACATTTATATGGTTTCTCTCCTGTGTGACTCCTCTGATGTAGGACAAGATGTGGCTTCTGGGAAAAACATGTGCTGCATTCAGAACATTTATATGGCTTCTCTCCTGTGTGACTCCTCTGATGTCGGACAAGAAGTGACTTCCGGGAAAAACATTTGTTGCATTCAGAACAGTTATATGGATTCTCTCCTGTGTGACTCCTCTGATGTAGGACAAGATGTGACTTCCGGGAAAAACATTTGCTGCATTCAGAACATTTATATGGCTTCTCTCCTGTGTGATTCCTCTGATGTAGAACAAGATGTGACTTCCGGGAAAAACATTTGCTGCATTCAGAACATTTATATGGCTTCTCTCCTGAGTGACTCCTCTGATGTCGGACAAGATCTGACTTATGGGAAAAACATTTGCTGCATTCAGAACATTTATGTGGCTTCTCTCCTGTGTGACACCTCTGATGTAGGACAAGATGTGACTTCTCTGAAAAACATTTGCTGCATTCAGAACATTTATATGGCTTCTCTCCTGTGTGACTTCTCTGATGTAGGACAAGATGTGCCTTTTGGGAAAAACATTTGCTGCATTCAGAACATTTATATGGCTTCTCTCCTGTGTGACTCCTCTGATGTCGGACAAGAATTGACTTATGGGTAAAACATTTGCTGCATTCAGAACATTTATATGGCTTCTCTCCTGTGTGACTCCTCTGATGTACCAGAAGCTGTGATTTATATGTAAAGCCTCTGTCACACTCAGAGCACACATGTGGCTTCTCTCCTGTGAGACTCATCATGTATGAGATGAGAAACAAATTAGTTGCTGAAGGTTTCTTCTGTCCAGGAAATACAATTGTGTTTGTTCCTCCTCCTGAGGTGTAAGGAGATATGATGTATTTAGTTGGCTTGATCGGAGAACAATTTCCCTTTCCACGTCCTCTTAATTTGAATCCTGCTCCTTATATGTCCTGTAAGAAAGTAAATATGTAAAAGCATAATGTTACCAGTATAACGCTACTATTATTGTATAACATGTAAACTAGGCAGGTGGGGGGACATTGTGGAAGAAGCAAGGGGAAGTGAGGAAAAAGGGAACAAGGTGTAAGAAAAGTGTATGAGAGACACACAGCCAAGAACAAATATTGTCCATGATACGGATTTATAATTTCAGGAACCTTCTGCAACTGTAACAGGTAACATGACAGGGGCAAAGGAAAAGCGAAAGCTGAAATGCCATTATCTGAATGCTAGGAGTTTAACTGGTAAAATGGGGGAACTAGAGACCCTAGTTTTGGCTCTCATAGGTATTACTGAAACTTGGTGGGATGAATCACATGAGTGGCGAATATAGAAGGTTATAGTATGTTTAGGAAAAACAGATTAGGTAGAAGGGGGGGGGGGTATGTTTATATGTTAATCCATCCTTAAAACTGTACATAAGGGAAGACATATACGAGAGCACAATGGAGTCAGTAGAATCTGTATGGGTAGAAATCACAGGTAATATTAAAGGGGCTACAAAATTTATAGTAGGAACAGGTTATAAGCCACCCAACATAAATACGGAGGAGGAAAAAGACCTCTTGCTACAGGTGGGAAAAGCTTAGGGGACATTATTACTATGGGTGACTAACTACCCAAAAATAAAATGGAAATCTAGGTCAACTAGTACCGCTAAGGGAAATGTTTCATTGGATGCCCTAAATCCCCACTATTTGTACCAATTTATTGAAAGTCCAACCAGAAATAACAATATCCTGGATCTCTTGAGAAGCAACAACGGGGACATTGTTACTAACATAACCATAAGGGAGACATTGGGGAACAGTGATCACAATATGATCACATTTTATTTACATTTTAACAAAGATAATAATATTGGAGCAACTAGGTCCTTAAATTTCAGAAAAGCAAACTTTGGTAAGTTTGAGGAGTCCTTAAAGTATATAAACTGGAAGGAATTATTTAGAGGTATGGATACTACTAAAAGGTGGCAAACTTTAAAAAAAAAGAAAAAATACTGCCGGAGGGCACTGATCAATTTATTCCTAGGGTAAATAAAGAATAAATGTCAAAAGGAAGCCTATGTGGCTTAACAGCAAAGTCAAATTTGAAATAGATAAAAAAAGGAGGGCACTAAAAATGTTCAAATAAGATGGAACACCCAAAAAGATACTTGTGTAGTTTCACAGCACCAGTTACGTAGTCAGCGTAGCGTCCATTTCAGAATCGGGTTAGCATAGCGCTGCTGCTGGCGCTACGCTGATAATGTAGAGTCCCTGTAGTCACGTAAGCATCCCTGTCAAAACCTGCGTAGTGTTCCTGCGACTATAATGTAGCGTCCATGTAGTCGCGTAAGCGTCCCTGTCAAAACCTGCGTAGTGTTCCCGCGACTATAATGTAGCGTCCCTGTAGTCGCGTAAGCGTCCCTGTCAAAACCTGCGTAGTGTTCCCGCGACTATAATGTAGCGTCCCTGTAGTCGCGTAAGCGTCCCTGTCAAAACTTGCGTAGTGTTCCCGCGACTATAATGTAGCGTCCCTGTAGTCGCGTAAGCGTCCCTGTCAAAACCTGCGTAGTGTTCCCGCGACTATAATGTAGCGTCCCTGTAGTCGCGTAAGCGTCCCTGTCAAAACTTGCGTAGTGTTCCCGCGACTATAATGTAGCGTCCCTGTAGTCGCGTAAGCGTCCCTGTCAAAACTTGCGTAGTGTTCCCGCGACTATAATGTAGCGTCACTGTAGTCGCGTAAGCGTCCCTGTCAAAACCTGCGTAGTGTTCCCGCGACTATAATGTAGCGTCCCTGTAGTCGCGTAAGCGTCCCTGTCAAAACCTGCGTAGTGTTCCTGTGACTATAATGTAGCGTCCCTGTAGTTGCGTAAGCGTCCCTGTCAAAACATGCGTAGTGTTCCCGCAACTATAATGTAGCGTCCCTGTAGTCGCGTAAGTGTCCCTGTCAAAACCTGCGTAGTGTTCCTGCGACTATAATGTAGCGTCCCTGTCAAAACCTGCGTAGTGTTCCTGCGACTATAATGTAGCATCCCTGTAGTCGAGTAAGCGCCCCTGTCAAAACCTGCGTAGTGTTCCCGCGACTATAATGTAGCGTCCCTGTCAAAACCTGCGTAGTGTTCCTGCGACTATAATGTAGCGTCCTTGTAGTCGCGTAAGCGTCCCTGTCAAAACCTGCGTAGTGTTCCCGCGACTATAATGTAGTGTCCTTGTAGTCGCGTAAGCGTCCCTGTCAAAACCTGCGTAGTGTTCCCGCGACTATAATGTAGCGTCCCTGTAGTCGCGTAAGCATCCCTGTCAAAACCTGCGTACTGTTCCCGCAACTATAATGTAGCGTCCCTGTAGTCACGTAAGCGTCCCTGTCAAAACTGGCATAGTGTTCCCGCGACTAGAGTAGTCAGCGTAGTCACTTATAAATAGTGTGCTGCCGACCAGCTAAGTCAGCGTAGCCAGTCATTTGTGCGGCAATTACGTAGTTAGCGTAGCGTGTTCACGAGACCGCTTAGCGTAGCCACCATCCCTGTCAGATGCAGTGTAGTGTTCCCACGGACAGCGAAGCATAGTCAGTCAGCTGGTAGATTGAGCAGTATGCAGTTAGCGTAGTCAGTCAGCTGTTAGATTCCCTGAGAGTCAGACATATTACAGTCATGGCTGCTGGAAAGCTGACATTGTTCAACCTGCCACAGACTGAGGAGGAGTCGGTGGCATTTCTGCAGAGCTACAAATTCCACAAAGACCTGCCACAATGGGCACCCTATGAGGCTGAGTGTCAGGGAGCGGATGTGGTGCTGCCATATCCACAGCTGCAGAAAGAAGGTCAGCGTCAGGGCTGTGCAGTGGTTCAGAAGGTGCCATCTGACCTTTGTCACCCTGATCAGATTCATCTTCTGCTGGGCAGAGGAGCTGACGAGCATCTGCTTCTGCGAGCAACACCTGGCCATCTCGCAGAAGACGACCATACTCTATAATTACTGGATGCGGGAGGCCTGCACCGTCGACCTCCTGTCCCAGCCTCACCGGCGTATTGGCAGCCCAGGCACCATTGTTGAAGTGGACGAGAGCCTGTTTGGCAAATGGAAGAGCCATGTTGGTCGCATGCTGCCCCAATAGTGGATCTTCGGGGCATCTCCAGGGAGACCGGAAAATGCTTCATAACGGCAGTCAAGAGACGTGATGCCAGCACCCTCATGGCTGCCAATGAGAGGCAAGTGCAACCGGGGACCACAATTTACTCCGACTGCTGGCGGGCCTGCAAGATGGAGCACCTGGAGGAGGCTGGGTACCACCACACCAAGTTGAACCACCGGTACCACTTTGTGGATCTGGAGAGCGGGGATCACACCCAGAACATTGAGAGGCTGTGGTATTCCTGCAAGTGGCGCAATAAGTGCCAAAGGGGCACTGCGCGCCATCAGCTGGACTCCTACTTGCAGGAGTTCATCTGGAGGAAGACCCTTGGCGCATTAGACCCTTTCCAGCGCATCCTGCACGCGCTGACCCTGCCCCCCCAGGCAGAGAATGGTGACGCCGTTGAGGGAGAGACAACTGCGTCGACTTCGGCTGCTATTTCTGCCAGTGCAGTTTCCGAGGAATTACTTTCTCTAATTTTTTTTGTGTCTTTTTTCTTCTTCTTGTTCATTATATTGTCATTTGATCATTTTTCCTTGATTCTTCTTCTTAATCTTAACTAAAAACCAGTTACCAGTTAACACGTCGTCATTACTGTCTCAGATGTATGATATGGCAGGTGTGAATGTGTTCTCTAAACACCCCCACCATCCACGCCAACCCGAAGCGCGGCGAGCCCCGCGAGGGGACGCAGAACACATGTGAAGTTACCTGCATCCCCTCGCGGAGCTCGCTGCGCTTGCCACGCTTCAGGCTCGGTGGCTCGCCACACTTTACAAAATCGACTCCACGCCGATGTGGATAGTGGGGGTATGAAAAGGTCAGTAGGACGCGTACCGCGTCCGCTCACCATGCTTCGTGCTGCTGTGGATAGTGGAATAAACAAGGTCGACAGCTGTTACATCGACAAGTGTCATTGTCGACAGGTTTACTAGTGTTTTACACATTTTAATGGTCTGTGTCTTTTTTGGAATAATGCTGCACCCCTATACCCGCAACCGCTCTAGCATCTAAATTTAGATGCACCCTTGTTAGCGGTTTAGACGCTGTACTTAGATGCTACAGCGTTTAAGTACTAGACGCACTCTTCAGATGCCCCCTTTGTAAGCGGTTTGCCATTGTGTCTACTTTAGACGCCCCTTGTTAGCGGTGTGCCAGGCTGTCTATTTCTCTGTGGAACTACAAGTGCCACGATGACCTGTCAGCGCTGAGCTTCCGCGGATTCACTACGCTGAGAACGTAGTTCAAGGTAGCCTATGAGCTACGCTGATAACGTAGCTTAGGGAGTTGACTAGTTAAGATGCCCCCTTTGTTAGCGGTGTGCCGGGCTGTCTATTTCTCTGTGGAACTACAAGTACCACAATGACCCGTCAGTGCTGGGTTGCCACGGAGTCACTATGCTGACAACGTAGTTCAAGCTGCCATGAAACTACAAAAGTAAGGCAGCCTATGAGCTACACTGATAACGTAGCTTCAAATTAACTACAGCAGTAAAGGTGCCCATACACGCACCGATTCTGCCGTGCGTTTTGTGCTAAAATAGCATTGCATCGCATGCGTTGTGCATGCAATGTGATGCGATAAAAAGACAGTACAAGGCAGCCATTGGACTACGCTGATAATGTAGCTTCAAACAAACTTAGCGTAGCGCTGCTGTCAGTGCTACGCTGATAACGTAGCTTAGAGAAGTAAGGCAACCGTGGGACGCACAGCTGCCAGGATTCAAACATAGCGTAGCGTAGAGCTGGCGCCGTGAAACTACACAAGTACCATGTAAAAATACAAATCAAGATGGCTAAATTAGAGACTGAACATAAAATAGCTGCAGATAGCAAATCTAATCCCCCAAAAATAGGAATTTAATACTTACCGGTAATTCCTTTTCATGTAGTCCTTATGGGATACTGGGAATAGTCTAAAGACATTGGGGTACTTATGTAGTATCTGGGCGTCCGATTTAGAAATCGGATCGGATCGCATCGCATGCGACCAAATCGTATGCGATGGTCAAGATTTTTCCATAGGATTCAATGTTAAAATGGTCTGAGTCCATTTTAACATAGAATTCAATGGGAAAAAGGGGTCCTTTTCCTTTCCCCACTATCCAAGTGGGCATGGAGTCGGATATAAACCTGTGGCGAGCGTAGCGAGCCACCGAGCCCGAAGCGTGGCGAGCGTAGCGAGCCCCGCGAGGGAACACAGAATACTTTTTAAGAAATATGCGTCCCCTCGCGGGGCTCGCTTCGCTTGCCTCGCTGCGCTCGCCACGCTATAGAAAATCAACTCTATGCCCACTTGGATAGTGGGGAAATGAACAGGACCTTCTTAACATTGAATCCTATGCAAAATCGGATCGAATCGCATCGCATCGCATCTGATTGTATGCCTTAAGGTAAGGCATACAATCACAAAATCGGCAGCCCAGATACTACATAAGTACCGACATTGGGTATTAGAGGGTATCCGCAGGAGACAGGCACATCTATAACTTTAAAGTTGGGTGTACTGGCTCCTCCCCTCTAATTCCCTGCCCACGAACCAGTAAAAGGTAAAACTGTGCCCGAAGGAGGATAAACATATGAGAGGAATGATATTTGTCACTTATGTAAATACATGTGTGACCAGTGTGGTGAGATTTATGCCAGTACATCCGCATTCAACCAAAATAACAAATGAACAATGAGGCCACCCAACTTAGGTGGACCACTGTAAAAATGAGGCCACCAAAAACAAGGTTGACTTCTGTAACAGAATAATATCTGCAGCTAGACCCCGCACAGGGCGGGTGCCCAGTATCCCATAAGGACTACGTGAAAAGGAATTACCGGTAGGTATTAAATTCCTATTTTCACTAACGTCCTATGGGATACTGGGAATAGTCAAAAGACATTGGGGATGTCTCAAAGCTTCCAAAAGGGAGGGTACATGCGGAGACCGCTGCAGTACCACCTGCCCAAACTGGGTATCCTCTTTGGCCAGGACGTCAAATTTGTAAAATTTAACAAAAGTATGTTGCCCCGACCAAGTGGCAGCTCTACAGAGCTGAAAGGCAGAGACACCCCGAGCAGCTGCCCAGGATGCACCCACAGACCTAGTGGAATGCGCCTTCAGTCCTGAAGGTGTTGGCAAGCCTGCCACTACATAAGCCTGTTGTACTGCTGCCCGGATCCACCAAGCAATGGACTGTTTTGATGCAGGACGGCCTTTCTTCTGTGCGTCGTACAAGACAAAAAGAATGTCCGTCTTTCTAATTCTTGCCGTCCTCTGAATGTAGATACGCAGAGTGCACACTACATCTAAGGATATTGGAATATCCGGCGAGTCAGAAGCAGAAGGCATCACAAGAGGTTAAATGAGGTGAAATGCAGAGATCACCTTAGGCAGGAACTGCGGGTTTGTTTGCAATTCTGCTCTGTCCTCATGGAAAATGAAGTAGGGATTCTTACAGGACAGAGCCCCCAACTCCGAGACTCTCCGAGCCCAATGCCAAAAGAACCACCATCTTCCAGGTGAGGTATTTCAACTCTACCGATGATAATGGTTCAAACCATGAGGATTGTAGGAAAGCCAGGACTACATCCAGACTCCACGGCGGTGCAAGCAGGACAAAAGGAGGCTGAATGAAGCACTCCTTGTAGAAAAGTTTTCACTTCCGGCAAGCCCGCCAATCTCTTCTGGAAGAAGATTGATAAGGCCGAAATCTGGACCTTTAGCGATCCCAATCGTAGGCCCAAATCCAAACCTGCCTGCAGACAACTCAGGTTAAATTCAGCTGGCGGAAATCCTTTTTCTTCACACCATCCCACATACTTCTGCCAAATATGGTGGTAGTGGGCCGCCGTCACCGGCTTCCTGACCTGAGTCATGGTGGATATGACTGACTTGTGCAGGCCTTTATGCGCTAGAATCTGCCGCTCAACCTCCAGGCCGTTAAAAGAAGCCGCCCTAAGTCCTGGTAGACGCAGGGTCCTTGAGTGAGCAGATCGCTTCTGAGCGGTAGACACCAAGGTGCCTCCAGTAACAGACTCTGAAGATCCGCATACCACGCCCTTCTTGGCCAATCAGGTGCCACAAGAATGGCCTCCACTCCCTGATTTCGTATTCTTTTGAGTACCCTTGTCAGCAGTGGAAGAGGTGGGAACAGGTAAACCAGGGTAAACGTCCACAGAGTTGTCAGGGCATCTATGGCCACTGCCTGGGCATCCCTGGTTCTCGAGCAATACCTGGCGACTTTGTGATTGAACTTGGACGCCATCAGGTCTATTTGTGGACAACTCCAGCACTCCACAATGGATGCAAACACATGCAGATTTAGGCTCCACTCCCCGGGGTGGAGGACGTGGCGACTGAGAAAATCCACCTCTCAGTTGTCCACCCCCGGGAAAAAGATGGCTAAGAGCGCCATCACATGCATCTCTGCCCAGGACAGGATTTTGGAAGCCTCCTTCATGCATGACCTGCTCTTCGTTCCTCCTTGGCGGTTGACATACGCCACAGTTGTCGTATTGTTGGACTGCACCTGGACCGCCTGACCTTGTAGGAGTGATTGAGCTTGCAGAATCGCATAGTACACGGCTCTCAACTTCAGGACATTGATGTGCAGCTTTGACTCCCACAATGTCCATTGGCCCTAAAAGGACCTGCCCTGAGTTACCGCTCCCTATCCTAACAGGCTTGCGTCCGTTGTTAGGAAGATCCAATTCTGAAACCCAAATCTCCTTCCTGCCAGTAAGTTTGGAGCATGGGTCCACCAAAGGAGCGATTGTCGGGCCTGATGTGACAGGAAAAAGTTCTTGTACATCTGAAGGTGCGACTGACCACTTGGACAGTAAATCCAGCTGGAGTGGAACCGGCCAAACTGGATCGCCTCGAAGGTAGCCACCATTTTCCCCAGAAGTTGGATACACTGGTGCATTGATACCTGAGGTTTGGCCAGAATCTCTGAGACAAGAGTCTGAATGGCCCACACCTTCTCCTGAGGAAGAAAAATCCTTTTCTCTTCTGTATCCAGGATCATTCCCAGGAAAAGAAGGCGACATGCAGGTGTCAGGGAGGACATAGGGATGTTGAGAATCCACCCAGGGTCCAACAGAATTTGTTTGGTCTTGACAGTATCCTGCCGTAGGATTTGTTCTGACCTTGCTTTGATAAGCAAGTCGTCCAGGTAGGTAATGATGTTGATTCCCATCCTCCTCAGCAGAGTCATCATTTCTGCCATTACCTTCGTAAATAAACGAGGAGCAGTTGACAGTCCGAATGGCAGCGCTCTGAACTGGTAGTGCTCGTTCTTTAGAGCAAAACTCAGGAATGCCTGATGGGGGCCCCAAATCGGGATGTGTAGATAGGCGTCCTTCACATCCAATGATGCTAGGAACTCTCCCTCCTCAGGGACTCCATTCTGTATTTGTACACCTTTAAAAAAGGGTTCAGATTTTTTAAATTTAGAATGAGCCGTACCGAGCCATCCGGCTTTGGTAACACAAAGAGGTTGGAGTAATAACCCTTTCCCTGTTCCTCCACTGGGACTGGTATGATGACAAGTGATTTCAGCAGGCATCGCAAAATGACCTGATCTTCCGCAGCTGCTGGTAAGCCTGACCGGAAGAATCTGAATAAAAGTCGCATAGGACTTCAGCTATTTCAGCGTTAGAAGTCTTTTCGCCTGTCGATGTCTGAAGTGGATGTATAACCGCGGGGGGCTGAGTACCATTGAGTAGGTTGGTTAAAAGTTTCCCTACTTTGTTGCCAAATTTATGGAATTTAAAATTCATTGAAAATAGGTGTCTATCCCCTAGCAATTGCATATAACTGTCAGTTTTTGCTAGGACGTAAATGTGTTTATTGGAGTCTGTGGGGTGTGACTTATATTGCTGAAAGGCTGTCGTTAGAGTGCTCTGTACTTTCAAATAAGTGGAGGTATAATCGCGTTTCATTTTGGAAACGTAAAAGATGATAGCACCTCGAAGAACCGATTTAGCTGCCATCCAGAATAGGGATGGATCTGATACTAGGGGGGAAATTTACTAAAGGAAATTTGTAAAAAAAATAGGTGTATTTGTATTTAGAAATACACTTATTTTTGACATTTACTATCCCGAAAATACGGCAATTCGTATTCGTATTGATGTGCTATCAATACAAATACGAATTGCCGTATTTCGGGATAGTAAATGTCAAAAATAAGTGTATTTCTAAATACAAATACATCAATTTTTTACAAATTTCCTTTAGTAAATTTCCCCCTAGATGTTGGGCATTATTAGTGGAATAGTCTCTCCAAGTGCTCTCCGGGTGTTGTTTACATTTTGTAGAATTGGCCAGGTATGTGGGAAATCTCCATTGTGCAGTCTTGGGAGTTTTAAGAGGCGATTCTATCGAGAAGTAGACCAAAGCGTGGTCAGATAGTACAATAGGAGCGATTTGGGTGGCAGTTATGGAAGCAAAAATCATATGTGAGGGTAAGACTAATGCAGCCCACACACGCCCCGATCCCGGCGTGCGTTGTGGGCTTAACTAGCACACATAGCATCGCATCATATGCCTTGTGCATACGATGTGCATGCGATGCTGTGCTAGAAAAAGCTAGTACAAAAAGTATGTGCAGCACATACTTTTTGTACTGTACGATGAGGTGCCGCGGGAGCGCGCACCCCATCGTACAGCATCGCACCGCCCGCATCGGTGCGTGTGTGGCCTCCTATAGTCAATTCTGGACATAGTGTTATGAGCTGCAGATAAGCAGGAGAATTCGCAGGGGTGTCAAACACAAGGCCCGCGGGCCAAATCCGGCCCGCCAGACCTCTTCATGTGGCCCGCACAGCCGCCGCCAGCCTTCACCTTTTATTCTCGATTTTTTATTTTAAACAAGAAAGCCACCTCTTCAGCGCATGTGCGGCAGCCTACAAGCCAGAGAACGTCTGCCCTCTAGCGCAGTGCCGCCGGTTGTCAACCCCTCCGCCGCTCCCACCTGCTGTATAGGAGCCAGAGAGAGGAAAGAGCAGGTCCGTCGTGGTGAATGGTGCTGCTGCTGTGCGCTCCAGGTCACTTACTGCTGAGTGTGCACTGCACAGTGACCGGGAGCACGCTGCCCCTCACTCCTGGATATAGTGCGAGGAGCGCTACTCACAGGAGGGAGGGGGAAATACGCCTGTGTGAGAGCGCAGCTGTGTCCTTGGTGGTGGAGCAGCTCAGACTGGAGTGGACGCATCAGAGCGGGTAAGTGTCAAACTCTCTGCCTATGTGTGTGTGCACTGGCACATTGCAGCCCATCATTAATTGCTGTGTCCCATGATAATAAGCAGGACATATGCCCTAAGACTGAGTGCTGCCCCCCTGTGCAGGCAGCGTGTGCCCTAATACACTGCAGTTCACAGCAATAGCAGGAGGGAAATGCTACTGCTGAGTATACCATAATTGAATGCAGTGACAATAATTTATGATAATAAAGAGTGGACTCATAGTCCTACAGATACAACCGGCCCTTTGAGGGTGACCAAACTGCTGATACGGCCCCCGATGAATTTGAGTTTGACACCCCTGGACAGGGTGTAAAGCTCTCCATGCATCAATTAACTGCAATCTTGACATGAAAGCAGGGATCCCTAGTTTTGGAAGGGAATGTGAGGAGAAGGGGATTAGATTTATCTAGTGAGGTTGAAGAGATTAGATTGAAGTCTCCGCACACTAAGGGCAGTATTCAATGAGAAAAATTCTCCGTGCATGGCGAGAGTTTTTTCTCTCGCCATGCACTCGCCCTGTTCCGGAGGGCTCACTGCCACTCCTGCTCCCACTATTCAATGTGGTTAAGACTCGCCGCCACTCGCGGCTAGTCTTAACCCCTGCAGCGGACAAGCGTCCGCGGCAGGGAGCCGGGGGATGGTGGCAGCCAGGGAGACTAAAGTCTCCCTGGCTGCCCCAGAACATATGTGGAGGGGAGGAGGGCTCCCCGGGACCCAGGCAGCACAAGCTGCCCCCCCCCCTATAGCCAGCGGGGGACCCAGTATTTACTGCACCCGATCATGCATATGTAATGATCGGGTGCAGTGAATATATGAATATCTAATGAGCGGCTCGAGAGCTCCGGCCCCCTGCTGGCTGCTCTGTGTAAAAAAAAAATAATAATAATTTAAAAAATATATATATTTTTTTTTAATTTCAATATTTTTTATTGATAGTTTTTGCAGAATACAATAACAAACACCCCAAAAATATAGATAAAGGTAGCTAGAACATTAATATTAATATCACTGCATATTTGGCAGAATCAAATATAACAGAAGCATACAGTCCAGTAGGGATAAGAAGGGCTAGTGTATCACTTGCAAATGACATACAGTAGTATCTTCATATATTAGTTGTACCTAATACCCGAAGGCGCCATTCGGGTATAATTGTTTATAGACAGTGTAGGATATATAGTAAAAATTGAGCTTATATGCTAAAATGAAGAATACCCTTCCATAGAGTAGGAGATACTTATTTTGTAATACGAGGCTACCTGCAGTGACCAAGTGGAACTAAAATATATAAATAAAACTAGCTACCACAAACAAAAATTAAAATAGAATAGACCCCAAAGCAAACCTACCCTAAAACCCCCCACCCTGTATGACCTGTCCCCAATTTAGGCATACTTGGTTCCCTTAACAAAGTATCCCACTAACTACACTAACTAAAATTCTATAACTTACCCCTCCCTCCCATACCAAAAAAAAAAAAAAAAAAAAAAAAAAGAGGCAAAATACTAATGGCTTTAAGCTAGGCCGCTTCCAGCCCTCCCACAAGAACCGGATATAGGAAACCCTATTAGAATTAGGAAACATCCCAGCATGAAAAATAATAATAATAATAATAAAAAAAAAAAAATCGTATTCGACAAGTCTTGGGACAGTAAGGACAAATAGGATACTTAAGTATACATGTAGTGTAACAGAATATATATTTTACAAGCTGGAATCACCAATGGAGACAAGATAGGACACCATCCAAAAAAGATCAAGATGAGATATCAGTCTGGCAGAAGTTCGTTGAAGAGACGAGCACCCCCATATTTCCCCCACTCCCCCCTTCCCCTGAGGCAATTGATACCATTTAATAGTCTCATTGACATACTGGTGAAATGTGAAAGAATCTATAAGATCAGGGTATAGTCCTTGTATCAAGTAGCAATAAGCTGTGTGCTTGAGGTGAATCAGTAATATAGCCAAATCCATAATGCAGGGCATCACCAGATGATACATAGGTGGGGTCCCAGCAGTAAAACCGGATCTTTGTATGTAATCCAGAATGCAAGTATCCACAGGATGAAGCATGAGGGAATCTGTAGCATCTGGATAAAAACCCTCCATAGGATGGCATATAGTCCCACATTTCTGGGTATACATTGTTGTAGCCTGATCCAAAGGGCAAGCAGACCCAGAGTATAATATGGTAGCAGCTGGAGCATCGGGAGTGGAATCTTGCATGGACCCCAAAGCTACTCTGTCATAGGGGGTTATTGAAACATTCTTATCCATGTTGCAAGCAAGCATAGAAGCCTTAGGAGATGTATGAGGAGATATGTTAACAGCCTGCAAGTCGAACCTGTCCAGCATTCTTTGTGTAGATGCAGAGATAGACTGCAGGATCTTTTGTAGTGAATTAACCATAGTTGCGGTGTTCATCGTGTAAGGGACAATCAGCAGAGTCCAAATCCCACACTAAAAGTAAGGGGCAGCCCGCAGCAGAGTGGCGGCGGCTAGCACACCGTCAAACCTTCACTGCGTAGGAGCTCTGAGGCCGAAACTTTCTAAAATGGCCGCCGGCACTCAAAGGTCACAGAGGCTTTTACCTTCCCCTGACACCGCAGGCACCCGGAGGAGATGAAGCAGCACCCTGCCGGGCGCAAGCATGTGCCCGTGTAGATAGCGATGGAGCACTGGACACCGGAGGAAGGCAGTGGACGGGGAAAGGCAGCAACAGTCAGCCCTCTATAGATGTGCCGCGGCGATGGGTCCCGCCGCAAAAGCTGTAGGTGAGGGGGACTGACCGCCAACGGAGTTCTGCGGCTGTTGCCGTCCTGTGGGAAACTGGAGGCCTTAAAAAGGATATTTTGTAGGATTAATAGTGGGAGAGCTGGAGCACGCGTCTTCCTCCTAGCTAGTCCAAGCCACGCCCCCAAAAAATATATATTTTTTAATTAAATATATATTCATGTGCTATAAGCACATGAATAAAAATAACATGCCCCTTCACAGAAAAAAAAAATCCTGATTTTTTTACACCAAAATTAAAAAAACAAAACCTTTTAGCTTAAAAATTCACATTCCAGTTCTCCATAAAAAGATGGAGAATTGCTACACGGAGAGACACGGCAAAAATCACTTAAAAAGATGGCGAAAATATCACATTGAATAGGGTGGTTCACTTTTGGAGAGCAAAATGCTCCTTCCAACGCGAAAATAGCACAAACTCGCCATAAAACAAGGCAAATTTTTCTCATCGAATACTGGCCTATGGAGAATTTGCCATTTTGGGGGAGAGTTTTGCAATAAGATGTTGGAAAAATCTTTTAGAATATACCTTAGGGGCGTAGATGTTGCAAAGGGTAAATTTGCTGGTTCCTAATGTTAGAGTTAAAATAAGGTAGCGTCCTCTCTGATCTGTAACGACCTCTGTGACTTCATGGGGGACATTTTTGGGGATTAGGAGTACCACTCCTCGGGCTTTGAATGAGTATAGGCTAGATCCAAGTACCTGCCATCCCAAGGTATTATGTTTTTGCACCTCCATTGGGATCAAGTGGGTTTCCAATATGTATACCTTGCTTAAGATACATGAGGATCTTCCGTCTCTCGGGAATTGATGCCACGACTTTCCATGATCCCATGGTTAGTGTAGCCATAATTTGCGGAGAGATGGGTATATCTTCTGGGTTACCTGATGAAATGACAAAGAAGGGAAAGAAACACCAGGGACAAGTGGGTGGGAGGATGACAAAGACGGGGGAGACATAAAGACAACAACAATAATGCATCCTAATAGGATAAAACAGTATCACCGATTCACAAGGAACAATATGTAGTCTAAAGGTATCAAAGCCTGTGAATCTGGACTTCCGGATTTGTTATCACCAAGGGTGGCAGTCAAACATGAATATAAAGCGTTCCGGTAATAGAACGGTGGGAAGAGATAAGCCAGGGCTCTCTGGCATCACCCATTATGAACTTAAAGAGAAATTCTGAGTCACCTGGTAACCATTCTTATCACCCTATTGCGATTTCAGAACTTTAATAAAAATCGCATCCCATTAAATGTCACCCAAGGTGTTTTCGCTTTCTGTCTGAGCGGCAGCTTTCTAGTCGCAGTCACCTGCCATTTTCTCAGATTACTGATCATCTCTGAATCAGGCCCAGGGACATCAGACGGCCAAGCTGTTATGTGTCACAGCAACTGATCTAGTCTGAGGGTTCCATCTGGAGGACAGCAGACAAGAAAGGACCACAGCAAGCAGGGAATATAATGCATCTCTCCCTGTACTGAGCAATCCCCGATTGGCAGGTGGTCGCTGTGGTTATATGTCAGCACCAGTAATAAAGACATCAATAATCCATTTGCTGAAGGATCATTAGTTTATTTAGGTTGTTATTATAGGTTACCAGATGGTCATCATTACAGGACCACCTAACTATCTGTAACATGTAGAAGAATGTACAAAGTATTATAGAGAAACAAAGTCTATAGTTATACAATCGGTAACAGAATCCCATTTATCCAGATCAGCTTTTATTCCCCTGTTCTGGGGACAGCTACTAGTAATATACATGGTTATTACAGATATTGTTAGATCATCGTCCTTCAGTCTACATGCAGGTTATATCACTATATACTGTGTCATAGTAACATGTATACTGCTACTGTGCTGCTAATTATTATGGAGGATGTTAGTATTGTCCTATTACACAATGTGCCCTCCATCAGACCTGGTTAATAACATGTGAGAAGGAAGGATGTACTGTAACCCATAGCAACTAGAAATCCACTATCAGCAGTCTAGTGTCAGCAACCTAACACATGTAATAATGATTGGTGGTACTTATGTAATATCTGGGCTCCCATTTTTCTTATTAGACTGCGTCCGCCCGCCACACTATATAAAATCAACTCCATGCGTAGATGGATAGTAGGGGTATGAAAAAATGGGGTGCATTTAACATAGGAGCCCAGATAATACATAAGTACCTGATTGGTTACTATGTGATACAGGTAGTACATAGTATTCAGAGTGCGTGAGGTAAGGCAGCAATATGGAGGCATGAGGGAAAGAAGAGAGACCAGAGGAGACCTGTAGGGTGGTACACGGCCGTAATACAGGGTTCCTATAATCAGTGGTGTAACTATAGAGGATGTAGAGGATGCTAGGGGGGCCAGCTGCTTGGGGGGTCCCGAAAAGGAATCTCACTGAATTCTGTAAAAAATTATATATATTTTTATCTGTAATCACTGCTTCGGAGCCCAGCGGTGTATGTACACAGGGAGGGAGGCAGAGTCCAGCAGTGTATGTACACAGTGATGCAGAGCTCAGAGGTGTACATACACAGGGAGGGAGGCAGAGCCCAGCAGTGCACGTACACAGGGATGCAGAGCTTAGAGGTGTACATACACAGGGAGGGAGGCAGAGCCCAGCAGTGTACGTACACAGGGAGGGAGGCAGAGCCCAGCAGTGTACATACACAGGGAGGGAGGCAGGGCCCAGCAGTGCACATACACAGGGAGAGAGGCAGAGCCCAGCACTGTATGTAAACAGGGAGGGAGGCAGAACCCAGCAGTGCAAGTACACAGGGAGGGAGGCAGAGCCCAGCAGTGCACGTACACAGGGATGCAGAGCTCAGAGGTGTACATACACAGGGAGGGAGGCAGAGCCCAGTAGTGTAGTTACACAGGGAGGGAGGCAGAGCCCAGCAGTGTACATACACAGGGAGGGAGGCAGAGCCCAGCAGTGCACGTACACAGGGAGGGAGGCAGAGCTCGGCAGAGCACAGACACAGGGAGGGAGGCAGGGCCCAGCAGTGCACGTACACAGGGAGAGAGGCAGAGCACAGCACTGTATGTAAACAGGGAGGGAGGCAGAACCCAGCAGTGCAAGTACACAGGGAGGGAGGCAGAGCCCAGCAGTGTATGTAAACAGGGAGGGAGGCAGAACCCAGCAGTGCAAGTACACATGGAGGGAGGCAGAGCCCAGCAGTGTATGCACACAGGGAGGGAGAGCCCAGCAGTGTATGTACACAGGGAGGGAGGCATAGCAAAGCAGTGCATGTACACAGGGAGGGAGGGAGAGCCCGGCAGTGCACGAACACAGGGAGGCAGAGCCCAGCAGTGTATGTACACAGGGAGGGAGGCAGAACCCAGCAGTGCAAGTACACAGGGTGGGAGGCAGGGTCCAGCAGCGTATGTACACAGGGAGGGAGGCAGAGCCCAGCAGTGCATGAACACAGGGAGGGAGGCAGAGCCCGAAAGTACACGTACACAGCGAGGGAGGCAGAGCCCGAAAGTACACGTACACAGCGAGGGAGGCAGAGCCCAGTAGTGCATGTACACAGGGAGGGAGGGAGAGCCCGGCAGTGCACGAACACAGGGAGGGAGGCAGAGACCAGCAGTGCATGTATACAGGGAGGGAGGCAGAGCCCTGCAGTGCACATACAGAGGGAGAGAGATAGAGCCCGGCAGTGCACATACACAGGGAGGGAGGCAGGGCAGAAGCATTTGCTGCATTCAGAACATTTATATGGCTTCTTCTCCTGTGTGACCCCTCTGATGTCGGACAAGATGTGACTCCTGGGAAAAACATTTGCTGCATTCAGAACATTTATATGGCTTCTCTCCTGTGTGACTCCTCTGATGTCGGACAAAATGTGACTCCTGGGAAAAACATTTGCTGCATTCATAGCATTTATATGGCTTCTCTCCTGTGTGACTCTTCTGATGTCGGACAAGAACTGACTTCTGGGAAAAACATTTGCTGCATTCAGAACATTTATATGGCTTCTCTCCTGTGTGACTCCTCTGATGTCGGACAAGATTTGATTTCCGGGAAATTTTTTTGCTGCATTTGGAACATTTATATGGCTTCTCTCCTGTGTGACTCCACTGATGTCGGACAAGAAGTGACTTCAGGGAAAAACATTTGCTGCATTCAGAGCATTTATATGGCTTCTCTCCTGTGTGACTCTTCTGATGTCGGACAAGAACTGACTTCTGGGAAAAACATTTGCTGCATTCAGAACATTTATATGGCTTCTCTCCTGTGTGACTCCTCTGATGTAGGACAAGAAGTGACGTCTGGGGAAAACATTTGCTGCATTCAGAACATTTATATGGCTTCTCTCCTGTGTGACTCCTCTGATGTCGGACAAGACCTGACTTCTGGGAAAAACATTTGCTGCATTCAGAACATTTATATGGTTTCTCTCCTGTGTGACTCCTCTGATGTAGGACAAGAAGTGACTTCTGGGAAAAACATTTGCTGCATTCAGAACATTTATATGGTTTTTCTCCTGTGTGACTCCTCTGATGTAGGACAAGAAGTGACGTCTGGGAAAAACATTTGCTGCATTCAGAACATTTATATGGCTTCTCCCCTGTGTGACTCCTCTGATGTAGGACAAGATGTGACTTCCCGGAAAAACATTTGCTGCATTCAGAACATTTATATGGCTTCTCTCCTGTGTGACTCCTCTGATGTAGGACAAGAAGTGACGTCTGGGAAAAACATTTGCTGCATTCAGAACATTTATATGGCTTCTCTCCTGTGTGATTCCTCTGATGTACAACAAGATCTGACTTCCCGGAAAAACATTTGCTGCATTCAGAACATTTATATGGCTTCTCTCCTGTGTGACTCCTCTGATGTAGGACAAGATGTGACTTCCGGGAAAAACATTTGCTACATTCAGAACATTTATATGGCTTCTCTCCTGTGTGACTCCTCTGATGTAGGACAAGAAGTGACTTCCGGGAAAAACACTTGCTGCATTCAGAACATTTATATGGTTTCTCTCCTGTGTGACTCCTCTGATGTAGGACAAGATCTGACTTATGGGAAAAACATTTTCTGCATTCAGAACATTTATATGGTTTCTCTCCTGTGTGACTCCTCTGATGTCTGAGAAGCCGTGATTTACATATAAAGCCTTTGCCACACTCAGAGCACACATGTGGGTTCTCTCCTATGTGACTCCTCTGATGTATGAGAAGCATTGATTTACATGTAAAGCCTTTGTCACACTCAGAGCACACATGTGGTTTCTCTCCTGTGTGACTCATCTGATGTATGAGAAGCTGTGATTTACATGTAAAGCCTTTGTCACACTCAGAACACACATGTGGTCTCTCTCCTGTGTGACTCATCTGATGTCTTAGAAGCTGTGATTTACATGTAAAGCCTTTGTCACACTCAGAACACACATGTGGTTTCTCTCCTGTGTGACTCCTCTGATGTACCAGAAGCTGTGATTTACATGTAAAGCCTTTGTCACACTCAGAGCACACATGTGGTTTCTCTCCTGTGTGACTCCTCTGATGTATGAGAAGCTGTGATATATATGTAAAGCCTTTGTCACACTCAGAACACACATGTGGTTTCTCTCCTGTGAGACTCATCATATATGAGGTGAGAACAAATTAGTTGCTGATGGTTTCTTCTGTCCAGCAAATACAATTGTGTTTGTTCCTCCTCCTGAGGTGTAAGGAGATATGATGTATTTAGTTGGCTTGAGCGGAGAACAATTTCCCTTTCCACGTCTTCTTAATTTGAATCCTGTTCCTTATATGTCCTGTAAGAAAGTAAATATGTAAAAGCATAATGTTACCAGGATAACGCTACTATTATTGTATAACATGTAAACTAGGCAGGTGGGGGGACATTTTGGAAGAAGCAAGGGGAAGGGAGGAAAAAGGGAACAAGGTGTAAGAAAAGTGTATGAGAGACACACAGCCAAGAACAAATATTGTCCATGATACGGATTTATAATTTCAGGAACCTTCTGCAACTGTAACAGGTCACATGACAGGGGCAACGGAAAAGCGAAAGCTGAAATGCCATTATCTGAATGCTAGGAGTTTAACTGGTAAAATGGGGGAACTAGAGACCCTAGTTTTGGATCTCATAGGTATTACTGAAACTTGGTGGGATGAATCACATGAGTGGCGAATATAGAAGGTTATAGTATGTTTAGGAAAAACAGATTAGGTAGAAGGGGGGGGTATGTTTATAGGTTAATCCATTCTTAAAACCATACATAAGGGAAGACATATACGAGAGCACAATGGAGTCAGTAGAATCTGTATGGGTAGAAATCACAGGTAATATTAAAGGGGCTACAAAATTTATAGTAGGAACATGTAATAAGCCACCCAACATAAATACGGAGGAGGAAAAAGACCTCTTGCTACAGGTGGGAAAAGCTTAGGGGACATTATTACTATGGGTGACTAACTACCCAAAAATAAAATGGAAATATAGGTCAACTAGTACCGCTAAGGGAAATGTTTCATTGAATGCCCTAAATCCCCACTATTTGTACCAATTTATTGAAAGTCCAACCAGAAATAACAATATCCTGGATCTCTTGAGAAGCAACAACGGGGACATTGTTACTAACATAACCATAAGGGAGACATTGGGGAACAGTGATCACAATATGATCACATTTTATTTACATTTTAACAAATATAATATTGGAGCAACTAGGTCCTTAAATTTTGGAAAAGCAAACTTTGGAAAGTTTGAGGAGTCCTTAAATTATATAAACTGGAAGGAATTATTTAGAGGGATGGATACTACTAAAAGGTGGCAAACTTAAAAAAACAAATACTGCTGGAGGGCACTGATCAATTTATTCCTAGGGTAAATAAAAGAACAAATGTCAAAAGGAAGCCTATGTGGCTTAACAGCAAAGTCAAATTTGAAATAGCTAAAAAAAGGAGGGCACTAAAAATGTTCAAACAAGATGGGACACCCAAAAAGGTACTTGTGTAGTTTCACGGCACCAGTTACGTAGTCAGCGTAGCGTCCATTTCAGAATCAGGTTACAATAGCGCTGCTGCCAGGAGCGCGCATCTCATAGCACACATGGCATCGGCAGAATCTGTGTGTGTATGGGTACCATAAGGCAGCCGTTGGACTACGCTGATAATGGAGCTTCAAACAAACAGTGTAGCGCTGCTGCCGGCGCTATGCTGATAACGTAGCTTAGAGAAGTAAGGCAGCCAGGACTCAAACATAGCGTAGCGTAGAGCTGGCGGAATGAAACTACACAAGTACCATGTAAAAATACAAATCAAGATGGCTAAATTAGAGACTGAACATAAAATAGCTGCAGATAGCAAATCCAATCCCCAAAAATTCTAGTTATATAACCGGGAAATGGTTAAGGAAGGAAAATATTGTCCCACTAAAAATAAGCAGGGTATCCTGGTAATAGAAGGAAAAGAGAAAGCGGAAATATTATTATTAAATAGTCAAAAATAGATTACAGTACCTAAATAGTAACAAATCTCGTGGCCTGGATAAAATGCACCCTAGGATACTAAAAAAACTCCTGTCATAGCACTACCATTATATCTAATATTTGGGGAATCTATAAACACGGGGACAGTACCAAGGGACTGGCGCAAAGCTAACGTAGTATCGATATGGAAGAAAGGTAGCAAAAAGAGGATTTTGGTACTTACCGATAAATCCATTTCTCTGAATCAGCAGGTGACACTGGAAATCACATTGGGTTTAGAGTTGGGAATGCTGGGAGCTAGGCACTACTAATTTGTTTAGGGAAAGCTGGCTCCTCAGCCCCCAGTTAGGAAATTGTCCTACTAGAGGAGATGGTAAATAGTCAACTGAGACAACAAACATGCAACCAAACCATATCTATAAGCGTAACCAAACTTGCACGAAATACAAAAGACAGGAAAAACTCCAGAGCGGGGAGGTCGTCCAGTGTCACCTGCTGATTCAGAGAAATGGATTTATCGGTAAGTACCAAAATCCTCTTTCTCTATCATGCAGCAGGTGACACTGGAAATCTCATTGGGGAGGTTCCAAAGACCATGCCCCGGGTGGGAGAGCTCTGAGGATCCTGCAACACAAGATGACCAAAGGTCGTAGTGGAAGAAGCAAAAGTATCAAATTGGTAAAAGCGAACAAAAGTGTTCACTGATGATCACGTGTCTGCCCTGCAAAACTGAGAAGCCGTAGCTCCTCTTTGAGCTGCCCAAGATGTACTCACAAATCTAGTGGAATGAGCCCTCAAGGTCGAAGGTGGAGTCTTCCCCGCCTGCACATACACCTGTGTATTGGTCAGACGTATCCACCTAGCCAAGGTCTGTTTTGACGCAGGACAGCCTCTGCGGAATGCGTCATAGAGGACAAAGAGACAATCCGACTTTCTGATAGATGATGTCCTTGACACATAAATCATGAGAGCCCAAACAACATCCAATGTAGATTGAGAAGGGGAGTCACCCCGAAAGGCTGGAACCACGATGGGTTGATTTACGTGGTAATTTGACACCACCTTCAGAAGAAAGTACGGATGTGTACGCAAATCCGCTCTATCTTCATGGAAGATAAGATACAAGGCCTTACAAGATAAGGTGCTGAGCTCAGAAACTCGGCAAGCTGTAGCTGAAGCCAGCAGTAGCAGAGTCTTCCAGATGAGGAACTTCAGAGGTACATCCTCTAGAGGTTCAAACGTCCTGGACTGGAGAAAATATAGAACCAAGGCTAGGTCCCAAGAAGGTGTCGGCTGGACAAACGGAGGTTGGACCCATATTACCCCTTGCAAGAGAGTTTGGATTTCTGGGATGAGCGCTACCCTTTTCTGAAAGAGAATGGATAGAGCGGAGATCTGAACCTTCAGAGATCCCGAACGAAGACCAGCGTCCAGGCCCCTTTGGAGGAACAATAACATCCTGAACAACTTAAATGTTCTAAAAGGCCATCCCTGAGATCTACACCAGTCTGCATAGGAGCGCCAAATGCGATGATAATGTGCCGCCCAGCATTGTTTACGAGCTCTTAACATCGTCGGAATGACCGGTCCTGGAATTCCCCTGGCTCTTAAAACTTCGGTTTCAAGAGCCTCGCCATCAAATGGAGGGACGACAGCTTCTGATGGTGGAACGGACCCTGTTGTAGAAGGTCGTGCCGCTGAGGAAGAGGAACTGGTTTGTCCACCAGAAGTTGTTGGATGTCGGAGAACAAACTTCTGCGCGGCCAAAATGGGGCAATGAGGATTCCCTGGACGGATTCCCTTTTCAACTTTTTAAGAACCTGGCCCAGAAGTGGAAGAAGGGGAAACAGGTACACAAAGCTGAATATCCACCGTATTGCTAGGGCATCGGTCCCTATGGTGTGTGGATCCCTTTTCCTTGCTACGTATCTTGGAAGCTGATGATTTCTTTGTGATGCCATCAGATCTACCTCGGGAGTTCCTCAACGATGCGTGAGTTCCAGGAACACCTCGGGATGTAGGACCCACTCCTCCTGGGTGGAGATCCTCTCTGCTGAGAAAATCTACCTCCAGGTTTTTGACTCCCGAAATGAACACGGCGGTGAGAATCACCTGTCTGCTCTCTGCACACTGTAGAATCTTGGATACCTCTGCCATGGCCATCCTGCTTCTCGTGCCTCCCTGTCGATTCACATAGGCAACTGCTGTGGCGTTGTCCGACTGAATCTTCACCGGCCTTTCTTGAAGATAATCCTGTGCTGCTAGCAAGGCATTGTAAATTGCCCTTAGCTCCAACACGTTGTTGGATAATTGAATCTCTCTGAAGTCCCATCTCCCCTGGAGACGAAGACCGAGCATCACTGCTCCCCATCCTTAGACTGGCGTCTGAGGTTAGGAGAATCCAGTCCCAGATGGCAAATCTTCGTCCCTGTCTGAGGTGATCCGAGTGGAGGCTTGACGAGCCAGAGCTGATAGCCGAATCAGTCTGTGTAGAGATAGATGTGAACCCGCTCCATTCCTTAGGAGATCCAGCTGGAAAGGTCTTGAATGGAATCTTCCCCAAGTTACCGCTGGGAAGGAAGCTACCATCTTATCCAAGAGCTGAACACACAGGTGAAGCTGAACTTGACGCGGTTGCAGAACCCTGCGGGTCAACATTTTTATGGAACGGATCTTGTCCTCCCGTAAGAACACTCTCTGTGCTGTGGTGTCCAACCAGAGTCCCAAAAAAAGAATCCTTTGGGAAGGAGTCAGAGTGAACTTCATGAAATTCAGAATCAATCCCGGGTTGATGAGGGTCTGAACCATCAGATGTGCTTGTTCCTCCAATAGTGCAGCCGACGGTGCCTTGATGAGCAGGTCGTCCAAGTATGGTATTGCTTCACCCCTTGATGTCGGAGTGAGGCGATAATGACTGACAGAGTCTTTGTAAAAACCCTGGGTGCCGACGATAACCCAAAAGGCAGGGCCCTGAATTGGAAGTGGTCCTTCCCTATGGCAAACCTTAGGTAAGCCTGGTGAGGCTTCCAAATGGGAATGTGAAGGTAGGCATCCTTGATGTCCAACGAGAGCATGAACTCGTTCGGTTCCAAGGATGCAATGACAGAGTGAATCGATTCCATCTTGAAGGGTTGGTATGAAACCAATAGATTCAGGTATTTGAGATTTAGGATGGGTCTGGCTGACCAGTCTGGTTTTGGCAATACAAAAAGATTTGAGTAGTATCGCATGTTTCTGTGTCGCCGGAACCTGGATGACGACCTGAGACCTTAGTAAGATATCTATTGCCTCTTGAAGAGCCAATCTCTTGTCCAAAGACACGGGGAGAGCTGTGGTAAAAAACCGCGTGGGAGGAGGAAGGTCGAACTGGATTCGATATCCGTCCGAAATGAGCCTGCGAACCCAAGGGTCCTCCGAAAGGGAGAACCACTGGTTTCTTAAGTCCAATCGGCGAGCTCACACCTGCGGTTCCCCCACGAAAGCTGGCAAACCGTCATGCCACCGGTTTCTGTGGTGGCTTAGGTTCTTGAGGTCGAGTGTTGGAGTGAGGCCAGGCTCCAGTCCTCTGGAGGACTGAAAACCACGTCCTCTACCTCGAAAGGAATGCTGCGGAGGAAAGGACTGAAAAGCCGGTCCTGTATAATGATGTCGTGCTGGTGGAGCTGTTGAGGGGAGGAATTCTAACTTACCCCCTGTAGCTTGTGAAATCCATTTATCTAGCTCCGGTCCAAACAGGATGTCTCCTGTGAATGGGAGTCCTTCCACTGCTCTCTTGGACTCAGCGTCCACTTGCCATGAACGCTCTCCTCGCGGATATGGTGTTGGCCGAGATGCGAGCAGATGTCAGCTAGATATCCTTTGCAGCGTCGCCCAAAAAGGCTGCAGATTCCTTTATGTGCTCTGCTAATTGACCAATTTCATCACGAGACATACCCCAGTCCAATCCTTCTAAGATCATTTCCGCCCACCTAGCATTGGCCTTGTTTACCCAGGCTAACACTATGGAAGGTCTTAGCTGGGAACCTGCCACCATGTAAATGGTCTTTAGGGTGGCCTCTAGTTTGCGGTCCGAGGGATCCTTCAAAGATGATGCTACAGGGACCGGTAATGTCGTCCTTTTGGATAGTCTGGACACGGATGCATCCACCGATGAAGGAGTCTCCCATCTGCTTAAAGCAGCAGGGTCAAAGGGATATAAAGATGGGAAGCGTTTAGGTATCTGAAAACGCTTATCTGGGTGTTTCCATGCTGCTAAAAGTTGATCCTGGTTTGGGCAATTAAAAGCAATAGCAGACCTCTTTGTCTGACCAAACAGATCCAGCTCCTGAGGTTGAGGAGCAGGGTCCTCTGGTAAATTGAGAACCTGCTTTACCACTATAATAAAGGCTTCTATGCCGCCAGGGGTAGGTTCCGGTTCAACAGGATCATCCTGCACCTCCTCCCACTCCCCTTCCTCCATTTCTTTAAATGGAGGCTGTTCCTCGTCAAAATCATCTGACTGTAAAATAGTCTGCAAAGTCCGCTTTTGGCTAACCGAAGCATGTGGGTCCTGTTCATTGAAGAAGCTAAGGACTCCACAGATTTAGCCAGGGTTGAGGCCCACGCAGGTTCTGCTCTGCGTGACTCGGCCAATTCTGCAGATAATCTGGACATATTCCCTGCTAGCAGGGAAGCCCAGTGGGGAGCAGGAGGCTCGTCCACCAGAGACCCAGGAGGGGAAGCAGAACAGATCTGACAAACCGCGGCTTCCCGTCTGCTGAATACTGAGAGAATTTTGCATTACAAGAAATGCAAGTAAATGCCTTCTGGGATGCCTTGGCGTTTGACCTGCCCGTAATGTTCCCCGCGCAAGTCCGGTCTGTACAAGCCACTTGCACCCTCCTCTCACACACACACCACACTTAAGACTTAACCAAAGGCTGTGGGTCCTGGAGGAGAGAACAAGCCCCGTTACCCACCAATCACCTCTGAAAGTGTGTGTGTGTGTGTATATATATATATATATATATATATACACATATATACATACAACCACGTACTTGCAGCGGCACTCAGGACCAATAAAAGAACACACAGGGGCAGCCCAATGTATGCCAACGTTTCAATAAGACTTTACTTATTTTCCTCAGGGCAAAATACAAATAAAAACTCACCGTTATATGTGCTCATGCCTTCACCAAAACAGTCCAATTGAGACGCAATCCCTGCAGCCGCCGGAAGCCGCCAGGAAGCGTCCCACATCCATGACGTCACCCAGTGCACCCGATCACCCGTACAATAATAAACAAGAAATAATGCAGCTGGAAAAAATAGAAAAATATAAATACACATCAATGCATATTATTAATCAACAGGTATAAACATATAGTATATAATAATCTTAAAGAGAGATCTGTTGTATAACGAAATGACTGTAAAATTCACAAGAAGCAGCTGAGACCCATTGTCTCATTTAACCCTTTAGGGCTCAATGAATCTAGTTTAAAGATCCATTGCGCTTCACGCTGTAACAAAGCTTTGGACCTGTTACCTCCCCTAGCAAGTGGTGGAATGTGGTCAATAATTTTGTGCTTAAGAGCCGTTGGAGAATGCCCACTGGCAGCATAGTGTCTTGCTACGGGCTGCTCACTATTGCCCTTCAAGAACGCTGCTCTGATGGATAGACGATGCTGTGCCATGCGTGTCTTAAACGCACAGTCCGTCTTGCCGACATAGTATTTGTCGCAAGGATATACTAAAACATAGACCACATATTTGGTAGAGCAGGTAACACGATGTTTAATGGGAAATGACAGATTTTTAAAGGGGTGCTTGAGGTCAGTGCCAGTCCACATATAGCTACAGGTTACGCACCCTGTGCATTTAAAACAGCCCATTTTAGGAGCACCAAAGAACATAGAGGGAGCAGGTTTTTCAAAATTGGTAATGTCACTATGAACCAACCAATCCCTGAGGTTGCGACCTCTGGAATAGCTGGTAACCAGCTTTTTATCTTTGAGGCTAGGTAAATCCTTGTCACTGGTAATGATGGGCCAAAATGTTTTAATGTCTGATTTGGCTGTTTTACTGCAGGTATTGTATCTATTTGGCCAGAACATCCTATTAGTGGACTTTTTATTGTTTTTACGTTTTAGTGCTTTAGAGCGGGATATTGCTAGAACTTTATCTTTGGTTAACAATAGCTGTTTATAGTCATAGCCACGCTCGACAAATTTCAATATCATATTGTCTAGTTGCACATGTAAATCAATGTCAGAGCTGCAAATTCTGCGTACTCGCAGCATCTGGGAGTATGGTAAACCCTTGACTACAGACTGCGGATGGAAGCTGGAGGGAGACAATAGCATATTGCGGTCTGTAGGTTTCACGAAAAGCGAGGTTAAGAGAGAGCCATCCTTCAGACAGATTCGGACGTCCAGAAAGTCAATCTGACTGTGATATATTACACGTAAGTTTGATAGGGCTGGTACTATCATTTTGACGACTAATGACCTCCATAAGGGACGTCGCGGAACCACCCCAAACTAGACACATATCGTCTATATAGCGTGAGTAATAGATGACATTTTTTGAGATACACATACATATACATACACACACATATATACATACACATATACATATATATATACATACACACAAATATATATATATATATATATATATATATATATATATATATATATATACACATACATATACACACACACACACACACACACACACACACACACACCCACAAGGGTTAACTGGTTACAGTAGTCCTATGAATTAGGAAAAGAGCAGACCATTAATTAGGGTAATACAAGTGTGTGTGCAGCGTGTAGTAATTGGACCGCGCCATGCCCACCTCAGGCTCTAAAGCCTATAAATCACCCCCTCACTTTACTTACTGACCGACAGCGTCCCTGCGATGGTGCCCTTTTTTCAATCACAGCGCGCGTCTCCTCTCCCGCGCCCGGCGCTCAGTCGATCGATTGCTCCCCCCTGGCGCACCCCTCCGCCCTTACACAGAGGACAGGGGGGAACCCTGGAGCCGGAGAGACAGCAGGTATCAGCGCTGGCCAGTGGGCGCGATACAAGATGGCGGCGCGCCACGAGTGAAATGCGGCGTCTGCATGTAACAAGCGGCAGTTACAGGAGGAAGAAGGGGAAAAACACTTACCCCCGGAGGTTACTACCGCATGTGGCTGGCAGTCCCTTTAGCTGACTAGAGCTGGCAGGAGAACAGTTGTCTGGGCAGGTGCCTTTCAGGAGGCCCTGACCAACAGCCTGGTCACAGGAAACATGTGTGACAAAACAAGGCCACGCCCCTTTCCGTCATATGTTGTTCTCCCGCCTCTTTCTGCGCTTCAGCAAAGAGAATTGCAAAATGCCGGCGATAACCGGATATTATCACTGACTGTATTCATATCTGAGCTGTGTTCCCCAGACTGCTGTATACAGGGGACATCACAGGGCGGTATGTCGGACAATAATAGGATGTTGTACTGAATAATCCAAACAGGTTATTCCATTAGGCTGAGTATGTGTGCTACTGGAGGGAAATATTCCCTCATGTTATGTAAATGACTAATATGTTCCCAAAGCTTTGTATACTGTATCCCATACTGTTACATATGCATATGAAGGCAAGAAGATAGTTTTCTGGGCACAGGAGAAACTGGTAGGGAGGATCAGCGTTGCCCGTGGTTACGTCACTGCCTCCAGGTCCTGTTCTTAGTAAACTGCGATGATATCATGAATAAGGGATTTGTGACTATGAAGTTAATTATGGCAGTCTTCCCAAATGCGTATTACTTAAATATTGTAACTGTATATGTGGAGACAAATGGTCCGGCTAGAAGAGACCAAATGCTTAGATTAGAATCTGGTCAGTTTGCGTATAGTCTGTGTTTCAGGGATCAAAGGGCCTCTATACAGTTAGTAATAGAGACAAAACTAGCTGCCCAATACACTTCCCCCAAGGTCTACGGTCAGTCTCCAGAGGAGAGATCTGTTTACATGAAGGTGTGAAATCCCTCACATACACAAGCTTCAAAGCCAGATGAAGGGAGTGAGTTAATCAGCCCCTGGACAGGTAATAGGAGACCCTGTTACATTCATGCAACTGCACCCAGCATAGGAAGAGTTAAGAGGGAGGGGGAGAGGGGTACCTTTGGGATGTAAGGGGGTGTTTGCAGGTAGAGAGGGGAGAGATGTGAATGAGAGTCAGCGCTGGGAGTCATGGACTGGCGTGTCCTGCCCATCTGAGCTTAATCTGAAGGTAACGTGGTAAGGTTCTGATAACGTGACGAATACTGATGGTCTTTCTGTATATAATGTATATAGACTGTAATTGCTGATTTTACATGTATAACCCGTGTGTAAAATAAAGTTAATACTTTTGTACCTTTGCTATTGTGTATTCCTGTGCGATCTTTGGAACTCGGAGTGACCCCGGGGCTCTGCGTGAGGCATAAGTCGCGCTGCGCTGCTGCATGATCCCGGGATCCTCACAACATGGGCGCAGGATACCCAGACCCAAGCTTTTTGATAAGCAGGGAAGGGTTCACTGATATTCTTTAAGTATATGTGCTGCAGAAGCAGGCACTCAAAGTGATAAATGAAAACCTGCAGGAGCAGGCAGAAATGTGACCAGCTCCCTGGGCACAATTTTCTAACTGGGGGCTGATGGGTCTTAGAGGGGAGGAGCCAGCCTTCCCTCAACAAATTAGTAGTGCCTAGCTCAAAGCATTCCCAACTCTAAACCCATTGTGATTTCCAGTGTCACCTGCTGCATGATAGAGAAACCAACTCTGAAAATTATAGACCGGTCAGCCTTACATCCATTGTGGGAAAATATTAGAAGGAATAATAAGAGATAGTATCCAAAATTTCTTAGAACAGGAGAAAGTGGTAAATAAGGCTCAGCATGGGTTAGTCAAAAATACATCATGTCAGACTAACTTAATTAGCTTCTATGAGGAAGTCAGTAGAGTAGGGGGCTGGACTTAGGGAAATCTGTAGATGTAATACTGATTGATTTCGCTAAAGCTTTTGACACGGTGCCTCATAAAAAATTATTAATGACACTAGGTAATTTAGGGATAGGAGATAAAATTTGTAATTGGATTAAAAACTGATTGCACAATCGGGGACAGAGAGTGGTGGTAAATTACATACATTCCAGCTGGGGTAAGGCCCAAAATGGAGTCCATCAAGGTTCAATATTGGGACCCACCATTAATGATATTGGAAGTGACAGTGAGTAAAATTGAGTAAGGAAATAAAAACATAGGAAAGGATGCGGAAACCACTACAAAGTGACTAAAATAAACTGGAAACGTGAGCGGAAAGGTGGAAAATGCAGTTCAATGTTGATAAATGTAAAGTACTCATTATGGGAACAAAAATATACAAGCTACTTATAGGCTATATGGAGTTATTATATGGAATTCTGCTGTAGAGAAGGACTTGGGGGTCACCATAGATGACAAAATGGCCAATAGTGCACACTGCTCAGGTGCAGCACCAAAAGCAAACCAGACACTGGCATGCATTAACAGGGGTATGGATTCAAGGGATGCCAATGTGATAGTGCCTCTTTACAAGGCATTGGCGAGACCAGGAGAGTGGTGGTGGAGCACTTGAATATGCTGCAATTGCAGTGTAAAAATAGATTGATCAATTGGGCAGTTGTTAAACGTGATATCCCAATTGACAGTCCATGATAGTCCATGTATGAACTGGGTATGGTGGGTGTGCATAGACCTGACTGGATGCCTTGTACCTTGCTTCTGCTCATGTGAGATACAGATGGTCCTGACTCACAATCGGGATAGGCTCCAAGAATAAGCAGGTGGTGGTGTCCCAGAATGAAGTTTCCAGTTGAAATGGTATACAACAAAAGTTGGGGATCCAATATTGAGGTTGGTGGGGGTGAGCTGGACCAAGTGGGGTAGCAAATAAAAGAATCCAATGTCCAACAGGAGAGTGTGCACTGATGCGTTTCGTCGTCCTTAGACAACTTTTTCAAAGGAGTACCACTCTGGATCTGGTCAGGGTTTATATTATTATTACTATAATTTTATTTATAGGGTGCCACAAGTGTTTCGCAACGCCGTACAAAGGAACAGTACAGGGAGACAAAACATAGCATTACATTGAATAAATAACAAATATAGAGTACAGGTAAAGAGCGCCACAGTTCAATACACATTACCGCTTAAATATAAGTAGTGAGGACTTAATCAACATACTACTAGAGGCTCATGGCCAATGATAGAGATGAGTATGTGGACGAAGATGGTCACTGAGTATGGGAGAGCTGTGAGTGAAATGTGAAGAGAAGAGGGCTTTGACAACAGGAGGGAAGAGGGCCCTACTCTGAGGAGCTTACAATCTAGTGCAGGGGTGGCCAAACCGGTCCTCGAGATCTACCAACGGCCCACGTTTTCCAGGTTACCTAGCTGCTGCACAGCTGTAGTCATTACTAACTGTCACATTTTAAAACCTGCTGCATTCATTCATACTACACAGGTTGCCTGGAAAACATGGACCATTGGTAGATCTTGAGGACAGGTTTGGCCACTCCTGATCTAGTGGAAAGGGAAGACAGACACATGACATGAGGTGCAAGAAAGTGGTAGGGGGGTGGAGAACCTGCCTCAGGACTAGTTTATGCAGCAGAAGGATACGCTTTGATGAATAGGTGAGTTTATATACCATTAAAAAGGAAGTGCATCATTTGACAATTACTCAATTACCCATTTGATCATTCTTAATAGATACCATTATTTATCTTACACAACAAGGTTGTGTAGATAATGACATTATAGGAGGCAGTCAAAATATTATATTTATTAAACTTTCATAGAGAATCACAAATAAAATCAGTTTATCTAATTGCGCCCCACTTCCGGTTTTTGGAACGCAGGCCGTGTCCAACTTCCGGTCAGTGGAACGCAGGTTGCTTATATGCCTGACAAAAATGCAAAAGGAAGCCTATATTGAAATGTGCCTTTAATAGGGCTTAGAGTGGAAGAGGGAACAGAGATGGAGGGACGGCGGTATCCGTATCTCCAACATACTTCTGGAGTACGCATCTGCCGTCACTTCCAGCCAGTGGAACGCAACCGGAAGTCCGGAACTTCTGGTTTCTGGTTGTTTGTCCGCAATTATCTAGAGGAAATATCGCTATTGATATTAGAATTTGCAACAGGAACCTTATATCTACATCTATAATAAGGCGGGCAATACTATAAAATGGGCAAACTTAGAGTTATATGTATTATCATATCAAGTGTGCTACTTCCCGTCTTGTAAGAACTATATAGGTTGCCATGGTAACAAACTTTTCCAGTAATAGAAAATAAATGGGACACAATGCATTTCCCACTTTGACCACAAGAGGCATTTTTGAGAGGATTCCTAGATCACAGCATATCCTGTGTTGTGAGCCACTACCAAATATACAGTAAATAATATTAAAAAAAAACAGTCATAATCTAAAAGATGCTGATCAAAAGAATAAGGATTTTTCACAATCAGCAACAGGAGGAAAAAATAAAAAATTTAAAAAAAGAACAATATATGAAACTAAGAACATGGTATATATTAAAGATGTAGTTTGTTACAATGAAATAAACATAGAAATTCAGGTTATTGGAGTTTAAAGACATACATTTAGTTCAACTTGATCATTCAGACCTTCAGGATAAATACAGTTCATTATATACATCCGATATATTTCTTGACGGGAGAGGTTGTTGAATCGATCTCCCCCTCTTTTGGGTTTTTTTATGTGCTCCAGCCCTACAATGTTCAGGCACTTGGGATCATTGTTATGGTGTATGAAATCATGTTTGGAAATGCTATGATTGGTTACTCCATTTATAATCATAGCGTTTCCAAAGCTTGCCCGACTAAGGGGTCCCCAGGTAACACTCTCCCCAGATGTCTTCGGACTAGAGCCAGGGGTGTTCTGCATGCTGGGGGTGTGCTTGCTGCAGCGCAATGCCTGCAGTGACAAGCACCCACTCAGGACAGTGGTCCTGCAGCAGGGAACAGCTCTGCACCTGAAGAGGCCAGGGACTGACCCTACCCCTGGTTTTCCACGAAGCAGGAATGCGGTTTAGTCCAAATGGAAAACTAATTAGGTCATATTTCAATGATCAGAATAATTGTTACATTACTCCCACCTCTATAGATCAGCCTACATAGTCTTAAATCCCTACCTTTTTGCATTTTATATGTCTCTCTCTATTTCTAACATTTGCATAACCGGTTTTAATAGCCCCAAAAGTACTGTCTCTTTTCTCTAGCATACTATATCCCTTCTAATAATATCCAGCTTATATTATCTCCCCCCCCCCTTATTTCCATGCCTACTAGCTCTGACTTTTACCATAGGCTAGCATTATACCTTTATCCATAGCTTTCTATTTACATCATTTAGGATGTTATGGTGGCTTCAAGTTTATTCTCTTATAATATTTGTGTGTATTTTTTACACCCGGAATGACAATGAAAGTTACAATGTGATATTTAGTATGTTGAGCATACTATCCTTACAATGTTATATCTGTTCCATGTCTTGTGTCAGTAGGTCTCCCCTCCCCCAGTTCAGACCGTACAACTACTCGCCTGAATCAATCCACCCAGAGGCTGATCCTCTATCACCCGGACTCCCATGACGGACTTACATATAGGCTCTTTCAACGTCTGAGGATTCCACTCTCCAGCCAAGCGCAGAAAAGTGCTACGATACCTACGTAAGCGTTCCCTTGATATTGTTGTTTGCCTCCAGGAAACACATCTTCTTCCCCCAGAAATTGCCAAGTTACAAATGCTAGGCTGGTCAGTTATACCCTCGGCCCCCTATTCTAGAAAAGCTAGGGGTACTGTTATTTTGGCATCCAAATCCCTCCATGTTGAGGTTACCTCCACTACCCCAGACCCTGAGGGCAGATATCTTCTTGTACATCTCAAAGTTCATAACAAACCTTTTATTCTATGCTCCAAATATATACTCCAAATTATTCTTTAAGAGGATTATTAGCCTTCTCATGCCACATGCCTCATCCTCCTTAATTCTCTGTGGAGATTTTAATCTTACATCCCACCCTATAGATAGATCTGCACCTCCAGACACACTAGAGAACTTCCCAAATTAGGGATACCCTTTATACACCAATCATTGCAGTTAGCAGATTCATGGAGAGCTTTGCACCCCACTCTTAGAGAATATACTTGCCTTTCCGCAGCACATAACACTTTTTCACGGATAGACTTTATATGCGTCTCTACTTCTCTGTTCTAACAATTAAAAAATCCCGATATTTCCCCCATCATTTTATCCGATCATGCCTTTATCTCAGCTTCATTACAGATTATCAAAGAATCTTCCTCATATAAATCATGGCGCTTCCCAGTCCATTTAATTCACAGACCTAAATTCCAAGACCATATCAATTCTGTATGGCAGGACTATGATTCACATAATGACCACATGCTAGGAAAACCCCCCCGATTTACTGGATGGCCATTAAAGCTGTACTTAGAGGTGCTATCATGGCATTCGAGACCTCCTTGAAAAAACAACACGCATGCTCATATCTCCTGCAGCAAAAATCACTTACTGAATCTTACTCCTTATAAATAGCCCACCCTTCTCCATCACTCAAAATGAAATAGCTCCGTGATAAGACACTCTTGGATGAAACGTTGCAAAATATGTCAGGCAAACTCCAATGTATTACTAACTATAAATACCACAGATTTGGTAATAAAACTAGCGAACTTCTCACCAACATACTCAACTCTTCTAGACCTCCTATGCTGATACATCCCCTCACCTTACCAGACGGATCTCTTACCACCTCCAACTCCCAGATCTCCCAAATAATGACTCCATTCTATTCCTCAATCTACACAGCCCCCCTCTCAATCATCACGACACTTGCATGACTGACCCCACTACTAACCAAGAATTTTGGGATTCTCTCCCCCACCCTCAAGCCCCTTCTCACCTCCTCTCAGCACTTACCTCCCCAATTTCATTAGACGAAGTTACGAAAGCCATAAAATAATTAAAGCCAGCAAAAGCACCAGGCCCAGATGGATTTTCAGGTTATTTCCATCGCTCCTATATAACCAAATTAGCCCCAATCTTGGTATCCACCTTTAACTATATCTTGCAGAATAACATCACCCCCGCCCATTTTAACTCAGCAATAATAAAAGTTCTTCCCAAATCAGGCAGAGACCTGTCCAGTCCCGGTTCACATCGTCCTATCTCCCTACTTAATTGTGATTACAAGCTCCTAACAATAATCTCAGCTGAACGTCTCAGCCCTATACTCCCTCACATTACTCACCCAGACCAAACAGGCTTTATAACCGGTAGATACTCAGTAAAGAACATTCGTAAATTATTGGCAGCTATCCAATCTCAAACCTCCCCTACTGATCATTTCACTCCCAAAATAGTCCTATCCCTAGATGCCAAGAAGGCCTTTGACTTCGTGCTATGGCCCCACCTATACAACACCATGTCAAAATTCGGCCTCCCCCTTCGATTCATCGCCTTCCTTCAAACCCTGTATACCTCCTCTTCCTCACAAATAGCATGTAACGGGTTCCTACCCCCACTTTCCCAATAACTCGAGGTACAAGACAAGGGTGCCCACTCTCCCCCCTTTTATTTGCAATAGCCTTAGAACCCCTCACCATAGCATTAGGAACCTCCGCAGCATTCACAGGTATTACAGTTAATAAAATAGAGCTTAAACTAGTACTCTTTGCTGACAATACGATTTTACTTGTATCTAACCCCATCAACTCTATGCCCGCAATTATGGATATTATTTCATCATTTGGACCTACAGATGGGGCAGGTCCCATCTTGGCAGGGGATGGCGCTGGCAACGCCAGCCGCCATCCCCCGCCAGCGCCATATCGATGGCGACAAGGGGACGCGCGCGCACGAGAGGCGCGCGCGTCCCCTTCTGACTGCGCTTCCGTCGCTTCCCCCGGGTCACCGCCGACTTGTCGGCGGTCACTCGGGGTCCCCGCCGCCTGCCCGCACCCCCCCCCCCTAACCCTGTCCGCCTCCCTGAGGCGGAGACGGACAGGGTTTCCGTCGGCGATCCGCCAGCCAGGATGTAGCCTGCCCCATCTGTATTTCTGGCTACAAAATTAATACCAATAAATCTGAAATTTTCCCTATATCCCCCCCCCCCCCTCCCTCCTGATTTGACCTCTCACCCTACCCTCTCCCAATTCAAGTTACAACAATCACACAAAATACCTTGGAGTGCAGATTCCCAGAAACCTCTCTAACTTGTATAAGATTCATTTCTCCCCATTAATAAATTCCATTAAAACACAATTAGATGGATGGAACAAATTACCCATTTCATTACTGGGGAGAGCTGCCGACTTGAAATCCATAGTTTTTCCTAAAATACTATAACATCTACAACTCCTTCCTTGTACGATTCCTAAATCTGACGTTCTAACACTCAATGGTCTCATGTCTAAATTTCTATGGTGTGGTAAGAGATCCCGTATGTCACTCGGCAAATTAATGAAAGATAAAACTGATGGAGGCATAAGTATCCCAAATATCCTACATTACTCCTGGTCCGCTCATTTCCGCATTATCTCAGATTGGCTATACCACTCCTCTGTTTACACTAATGCCGAACTTCTCTCTTAAGTGTCCTTCTACATTCACCCAGAAACCTTATCCCCATCCATATAAAACCCCATATCTTATTCTGTGGTAGTTATGAAGCCTGGTTACATATCAACAAACATCTCCACAGAGATCACTATCACTCCACACTTCCCATTTGGGGAAACCCTCTATTTCCACCATCATTATCTAACCCCCACTATCTTTCCTGGAAATTGATAGGCCTAGATCTAGCCACGAAAACCTTTGATCCTGGGGGAACTATACTCTCTTTTGCCACTCTAAGCACTACTTATAACCTCCCCAACAACCAATTCTTCATGTATCTTCAAACCTGCCACTTTATAGCATCAAAAATATCCGCTCTGCTCTCCACACATAGCACCGACCCACTTTTACCAGTTCCTGCTATTCCATAAGCACAATATTAGAATGAAATTCCTATATGATATACTCATCACACATTCCAGCTCCCCTCCAGCTTCCACACTAACTCAAGCCTGGCAAATAGACATCCCAGACATAACACACACACATGCTACTTGGAACATTTAACACTACAATGAAACTACTACAATCCTCTTATTTACAAGAAGTTCTTTTCTATATATATCCCCTGCTCAAAATAAACATATGTCCCCTAATGCGACAGGCCTTTGCCCAAAATGTGGTAGGAGAGACGCTAAATTCTTCCATGGTATTTGGGCTTGCTCAAAAATCTTGAAATTTGGGAGAAAAGTCCTAAACTTCATCAGTGATAGGTTACATACCGGATTCCCTCCTGACCCACAAGTCTGCATTTGTCTTTGGTTTGATAATTGGATATCTGCCTTCAGATGCTCTTCATATATACCTCTACTCACTGTGATATATCTCACTGGATAGTTTCTTCCACTGTGATGTTGACTGAACTACGCTCTAGAATGTTACAGCTCCTACTGTTTGATAAATGCACAATGTTCCTCACCAATGCCACATCATCATTGTTCTTCATGGAAAAATGGCACCCCTTTATACTTACACTGACTGACTCTCAGAAAGCGATGTTGACATAAGTGCAGCACTTCATTGGTGTCCATGTCGACACATGACAATGAATATGAAAACATTCAAAAAATGAAAAATAAATCTTCAAAAACTCATGTCAACCTTTTTCATTGTCGACCATAGCCATGTCAGTGTTTTGCATGTGCCATTTAATCCTGGGGCTGCCGCGAATTGCGTGGGAGTGCAGCGAATTGTGGGAGAGGGGGTCGCGGGGGGTGGGTGCCGCGAATCGCGGGAGGGCAGGGATCACGGGGGTTGCCGCGAATTGAGGGAGGGGGGGGTCGCCGCAAATCGCGGGAGTGGGGGTTGCGGGGGAGGGACGCGAATCGCCAACACAGAAAGGTCAACACATGTAAATGTTGACATAAGTGTGGCACGTCATTGGTGTCCATGTCGACACATGACAATGAATATGAAAACATTAAAAAAATGAAAAATAAATAAAAAACTCATGTCAACCTTTTTCATTGTCGACCATAGCCATGTCAGTGTTTTGCATGTGCCATTTAATCCTGGGGCTGCTGCGAATTGCGGGGGGGGGGGGGGGGTCATGGGGGTTCTTTTTGCCGCGAATCGCGGGAGGGGGGGTCGCGGGCATGTTTTTGACGCAAATCGCGGGGGGGGGGGGGGAGGGGGGTTGCGGCGGGGGGCGCTCACCTGGTGGCTGTGGAGTAGCAGTGCTGGGCAACATGGGGAGGCAGAGGGTGTCTGGCACTGTGGGCTCACTGGGCTGGTTCTCAGTCATGTGAGTTAGAGGCTCCACCCAGCGTTATACACACTTTGAGTGACAGATGTAGCCAAATATATAAGACATGAGGGAATATAAAGTCTCCAAAACAGCCGTACAACAGTTGCGCTGCCTTCCGATATTCAAGTGAATAAATAGCAACAGTTCAGCCAGCGGCACTCGCATACAACAAAAACACTGACTTGGCGAGCTCAGTAGAATTACATGTTTCGGTTTTAAATAACCGTCCTCAGATACAACAAAATGACAAAGAAAGCTTACCTTTATAACTGTGCTCAGAAACCATCACCACCCACACCGTGCAGGATACCGGAAGTTCACTGTGTCTCAGCAGAAACCTTCCAGACAATCCAGGGAAACACCAGGTCATAGCATATACATTCCATCAGTCTGTGTGTTAAAGTGACAGGATGTATTAATAAGTGCAAACGAGAGACTTGATAAAGGGCGATCAGCCCGAAACGTTGACTCACTACTACTTGTGTCAGTTGTGATCATTATTGCCAGTCTGCCGCCGTGCAGCTAGAAAATCTTGAGAGTGACCTCTATTGCATATTACCTATATATATATATATATATATATATATATATATATATATATATATTAATATTAGGGTGGCCAATCCCGGGATAGGCGGGAACCCGGGATTAGACCCCATAGAACGCCGGGATTTCAATCCCAGGATTGGAGTTTCCAATCCCGGGATTTCAGGATTAGACTGCGCATGCGCAGTCTAATGCTGGGCGGAGTCTGAGTGTGTGCTCAGACGCTGCCCGGCTTCTCCCTTACCCGGGCAGTATGGCTGTGCGCATGACGGGGCCAGAGGTCACGCTGCGCAGGCCAAGCAGCTGCACAGACCCGTCCAGCATGACATCGTCACCCACCTGCCTGCCCGGCTCCTGCTGCTGACCGCTCGCCCGCCCGCCTCCCGCCATCATTAATCAGCTGCCCACCCTCCCAGCTTCACTGACCACCCTCCCGGCCGCACTGCACATGTAAGTAAATATAAGGGGAGGCCGGGCAAGCTTTTTTAATTAGGGAAGCCAATCCCGGGATCAGGCATTTTTCAATCCCGAATTCCCGGATTGAAAAAATGCTCCGGGATTGGCAACTATGATATATATACCAGGGTTGCCGACTTCAAGATTCTCCTCTCCGGGAGAAGCCCAGAGAGGAGAGTTTCAGCCGCCGCTCAGGGGGCGGGGCTTACGAGTGACATCACTAAGCCCCGCCCCCATGTTGTCAAAGCAGCTAATTCATTGATCTCCGTGGAGGGGGCGGGGCTAAAATGACGCGATTGTGCCGTTTTAGCTCCGCCCCCTCCTCTGAGACCCGAGGATTGCAGCATTTTAATGCCGCAATCCGGGGGTCAGCGGGGGTCCCCCCTGAATCCGGGAGACTCCCGGAAATTCCGGGAGGGTCGGAAACCCTGATATATACATATAATGTAAGCTCCACAGGGACAGGGACTGATGTGAGTGTTCAACTATACCCTGTAAAGCGCTGCGGAATATGTATGTGCTATATAATATAAATATACTGGTTCCCTTATAGAGGGCAGTCAGTGTGGTTAGTGCAATGCTGTAATTATATATATATATATATATATATATATATATATATATATATATATATATATATATATATATATATATATATATATATATATATATATATACTGGTTCCCATACAGGGAGCAGTCAGTGTGGTTAGTGCTGTTATCCCCAGCACTGCCCGGTGTTAGTAGAACAGACATATATAACACAATACTCGGCATGGTCAGACTAATCACATACCTTGCTGGGTATTACAGACCCCTCAGGACCACAGTAATCCGGGTCTCCCAGCTGCTGGTACCAATGTGTAAGTACAGGAGGAGTCAGTGCTGCTTCTGTCTCCGACTTACACCCCCTACTTCCGGGTCACTGTGTGCACTATTTGCTGGTCCTCCACTTCAGTGTCAGGCCGGGCGCGTCCCTGCTATCATTGCACTTCCTGTTTGTGTCAGTCCCCACCCCCTTTCTATTCCTAGAGAGGTGTGTGTATACGGCGATGCTCCGGCGGCCATTTTATGTAAGGGCAAATCCCTGCTGGCTATATACTTTTTGCCCACAGTTCAGTCTCATACTACGGACGGTAATGACAGTTTGCAGGTTAATATTTAACTCCTTATGTTCTACAAATAAACGCACAAAGGGCACATTATTACATAATATATCGCTAGGTCTTAGTTATATGCATTTATTTCATTCATTTTACGGAATAATCCATTGTCCGCAGGTTAATATAATTATTCTCTCCCACTATACCCTTAATAATAAAGGAATACATGTGTATATGGGTTTAGTCTTCATTTTGAGAAATGTGGGTTTAGATGTAATACAAATATAGATCAGGTTTAGGCTGAAGGTATTGGCAGAGAGAGAGACTGACTGCAAATCTCTAGTGCACCAACAGCAGCAGCAGCAGCAGTCATATAGCCACAGGGTCACCACAGGGTTATTACCACAGGGATATTACCACAGGGATATTACCACAGGGATATTACCACAGGGATATTACCACAGGGCTACCACAGGGCTATTACCACAGGGTTATTACCACAGGGCTATTACCACAGGGCTATTACCACAGGGTTATTACCACAGGGTCACCACAGGGTTATTACCACAGGGTGATTACCACAGGGATATTACCACAGGGATATTACCACAGGGATATTACCACAGGGCTACCACAGGGCTATTACCACAGGGTTATTACCACAGGGCTATTACCACAGGGTTATTACCACAGGGTCACCACAGGGTTATTACCACAGGGTGATTACCACAGGGATATTACCACAGGGATATTACCACAGGGCTACCACAGGGCTATTACCACAGGGTTATTACCACAGGGTCACCACAGGGTTATTACCACAGGGTGATTACCACAGGGTGATTACCACAGGGATATTACCACAGGGATATTACCACAGGGATATTACCACAGGGATATTACCACAGGGCTATTACCACAGGGTTATTGCCACAGGGATATTACCACAGGGATATCACCACAGGGTCACCACAGGGATATCACCACAGGGATATCACCACAGGGTTATTACCACAGGGATATTACCACAGCGCTACCACAGGGTTATTACCACAGGGCTACCACAGGGCTATTACCACAGGGCCACCACAGAGTTATTAACAGCATACTTGCCTACCTGACCCTCTCCATGCGGGAGAAAATGCTCTGTTTCTGGACTTCCCTGGTAATGTATGATTGCCATCACCTGTGGGGAGCAAGGCAAAGGTGTTTCACCACAGGTGATGGCAATCATACATTATCAGGGAAGTGCAGAAACAGAGCATTTTCTCCCGCATGGAGAGGGTCAGGTAGGCAAGTACGATTAACACAGGTCTTCCACAAGGTTATTACCACAAGGCTACCACAGGGTTATTACCACAGGGCTACCACAGGGTTATTACCACAGGGTTATTACCAGAGGGTTATTACCACAGGGATATTACCACAGGGATATTACCACAGGGTTATTACCACAGGGTTATTACCACAGGGCTATTACCACAGGGCTATTACCACAGGGCTATTACCACAGGGTTATTACCACAGGGATATTACCACAGGGTTATTACCACAGGGTTATTACCACAGGGTTATTACCACAAGGATATTACCACAGGGTTATTACCACAAGGATATTACCACAGGGTTATTACCACAGGGCTACCACAGGGATATTACCACAGGGTTATTACCACAGGGTTATTACCACAGGGCTATTACCACAGGGTTATTACCACAGGGTTATTACCACAGGGCTATTACCACAGGGCTATTACCACAGGGATATTACCACAGGGTTATTACCACAGGGATATTACCACAGGGTTATTACCACAGGGTTATTACCACAGGGTTATTACCACAAGGATATTACCACAGGGTTATTACCACAGGGTTATTACCACAAGGATATTACCACAGGGTTATTACCACAGGGCTACCACAGGGTTATTACCACAGGGCTACCACAGGGTTATTACCACAGGGCTACCACAGGGTTATTACCAAAGGCTTATTACCACATGGTTACCACAGGGTTATTACCACAGGGTTATTACCACAGGGTTATTACCACAGGGCTACCACAGGGTTATTACCACAGGGTAATTACCACAGGGATATTACCACAGGGTTATTACCACAGGGCTACCACAGGGCTATTACCACAGGGTTATTACCACAGGGCTATTACCACAGGGCTACCACAGGGCTATTACCACAGGGTTATTACCACAGGGCTACCACAGGGATATTACCACAGGGTTATTACCACTGGTTTATTACCACAGGGTTATTACCACAGGGTTATTACCACAGGGTTATTACCACAGGGCTATTACCACAGGGTTGTTACCACAGGGTTATTACCACAGGGCTATTACCACAGGGTTGCTGCAGGGTTGTCTACGTTTGAAAAATAATTTCAGAGAAAAAACTAAAAGCTGGGGGTGGGCCTTGCTTTGCCAGGGGGCAGACTACATGGTGAGCAAGACTGGTCATGAGTGCAATGATTACCAAAATTTCTCGACAGCACTGGCCTGTAATACAGGTAGATCCGCAGTTGGGCTTATCACGTACCACTTTGCTCCCTAGCTTTATGCGGTCCCAAAGTATTATGGATATGTTGATAAAATCAGATGCGCCTGGGTTTACCTTGATGAGCCAGTCTACAAGGGTAGGCTGTGTGAGATGTATTTGTACAATGTGTCATTTTTTTGATTCCAGGATCCACATTTAATCATCCTCATACAGGAAGCCCTATCCCTCTCAGACATTTACTAACGTGCAATACACCATTTACTGTCTATCAGATTATCTGTCCCTGCGGACTTTCCGATATAGGAAAGACAGAACGCCCCTTTATAGAGCGGATGACGGCACATAGATCGTCTATCCGCAAAGCATTATTAAAGGGTTTCAGTGACCAACCGGTCACTAGACATTTTGTAACGGCCAAACATAGTCTCGCATCCCTTAAATATAGGACGATTGGCCACGTTCCTGCCTCCATTCCGGGTGGAATCGTGGTCTACATTAAAATGTGAAGCCCGATGGAAGGTACCATCCCAAGTCTCGCAATTCAAGGGTCTTAATGAGTATTAAGGTATTAATGTCTTATTATGATAATTAGGTTTACCTTTGCTAGTTCACGGACCCTGAAGCGAGTATATTATTACATGTAATATTTAGTTTGCTGTTTATACATTTGTTGTATTTCTTTGTAATTATTTATTTTTTAGCTTATTGTTTTGTCCCATTTATTTATATAGATATACATCTTGTATGTCTTATAAAAAAAATTCTGTTTATTGTTATTTTGTGCTATATATATGTCATTAGATTTCTTTTTGCACGATAATGGGTTAAGGGGTGTGTGATTGTGACTGCCCGCTATGGGGGAGGTCCAATTCATCTGACCCCTTTTGCACGTTGTTGTGTCTGTGAGGCGGGACTTGAAAGATGTCACTCTGGGTCTGGATAAGTCACGTGAAATTCAAGTGTTTATTTTCAACAGAATTTCGGGCCTGGGTCTGTCTTCTGGCGCACTACATGTGGGCACTCGGCAGTGGCCACAGATTGTGTGGCCACAGTATTATGAAACACATGTAATGCCCATTACACATTATACCACACAACTTTATGTGCATTACACCACGCGCCGTATTGCCCATTATGGCACACGCCATAACGCTTATTACATATTATACCACACTCCATAATGCCCATTACATATTATTACCACACACTGTAATGCCAATTACAGCTTATGCCATACACCGTAATGCTTATTAAGTATTATACCACACCATATTGCCTATTACATATTATACCACCCACTGTAAAGACATTATACCACACACCATAATGCTTATTACATATTATACCATACACCGTAATGCCCATTACATATACCACACACCTTAATGGCCATTTCACATTATGCCACACACTGTAATGCCTAGAACAGGGATAGCCAACTCCAGTCCTCGAGAGCTACCAACAGTTCATGTTTTTCAGCTCACCTTGCAGGTACACAGGTGCACTCATTACTGACAAACACATTTTAAAAGATCCACAGGTGGAGCTAATTACTTCACTTGTGATTCTGTGAGGAGACCTGGAAAACGTTAACTGTTGGTAGCTCTCGAGGACTGCAGTTGGCTACCCCTGGCCTAGAACATATTATACATAACATAAGTGCCACTTACCTAAATGCTCTTTGCTAGGAGTTATTGTTGGCATTTGAGTTTTACCCATGCAGTCAGGATCACCTCTTGGAATAGGCTTCAATCAGTAGGCACACACCGGAAAGGTCTTTGTGGTATGATTTGTTTTATATAAACTGGAACTGGTCATAACACCAACTAGTAATGAGAACAAGGTAACTGTACATGAATAACTGTCACTGCATGCTGCATCTCTCCTTCAGACACAGGAAACAACAAACAAGTATATGCATACATCACAGACTGTAAAACACATAAACACAAATATGACAGCACCGCCTGCTGTCCCTCCAATATAATTGCATCTTAAGTCTCTCATCTGATGTAGTTTTCTCAACACCCCTTCTCAACAGATGAGGCTTGATCCACAAGACTCATCTTTCTAGATAGTCTATGATGTCTTTCTCCAACCAATGGCTTGGTGAGAATGTCCGCAGTCATCTCTTCTGTTGGGCAATATTCCAAGTTGGGAAGATCTTGTTCCTGTAGATCCTTCAAGAAATGGTACTTCACATCAATGTGCTTGGTCCTTTTACCCATTCTGTTTGAGCTAATGCGAGACATCCTTGATTATCTTCAAAGATTTTTGTAGATTCTACTTGTTTCTGTCCCAAATCAGCTAACAATTGTCTCAGCCATATTAGCTCTTGACTTGCTTGAGCTGCTGAAACATACTCTGCTTCTGTTGAAGAAAGTGTAACGCATGATTGCTTCTTGCTTGTCCAACTTCATCAGTCCTTCACTAAGTAGAAATAAGTGTCCACTTGTAGACTTTCTGTCGTTAGAGTCTCCAGCCCAATCTGCATCCACATATCCAATCAGATCACAGTTTCTGCTTGCTGGAAGATTGAGTGCTAAGTTTATGGTTCCCTTTAAATAATATATTACCCTTTTCACAGCATGCCAGTCCATCTGACTTGGCTTGGAGACCTTTCTGCTTAGAGTTGATACTGCTGTAGCGATGTCAGGTGTGGTAATAGTGGCAATGTACAGCAATTTTCCTATTGCCTTTCTGTATTGGTGATTATCTGGTAATGATGTACCTTCATTATACATTTCCTTCATGTAGTTGGTCTCCATGGAAGTACTTGCAGATTTTGCATCTTGCATCCCAAACTCTTCAATGGCTTCCTGTATCTTTTGTTTCTGGTTTAAGGTAAAGTCGACATTTTCTTCTCTTGATATTTGAATTGCTAAATAGTGTGTTATATTTCCTAGGTCTTTTGTTTCAAATTCCTTATTCAGGATCTGCAGTAATTCCACTTTATCCCCTTCTTGCTCAAAACATACGACAAGATCGTCCACATAGATTAACAGGTCCATCCACCTTTCAGCTATTTTCTTGATAAAGTCTTCCTGTATGAGTATTTCATTGAAGTTTGTGTTCCAGGCTCTTGCTGCCTGCTTCAGACCATATATACTTTTCTGGAGCTTGCACACTAGGTCTGGTCTTTCAGGGTCCTTGAAACCTGGTGGCTGTTCCATGTAAATATTCTCTTTTAGCTCGCCATGTAAGAATGCTGGGTACTTGTGTAATATCTGGGCGCCCGATGTGTTTGATTGTATGCCTTAACTTAAGGCATACAATCAGATGTGATGGAAGCGATTTTTCGGAAAAATCGCGTCGATCGCATCGCATGCAACCAAATCACAAGCGATGCGATCAACGCGATTTTTCCATAAGATTCAATGTTAAATGGTCTTGTTCATACCCCCACTATTCAAGTGGGCATGGAGTTGATTTTATATAGCGTGGCGAGCGCAGCGAGCCACCGAGCCAGAAGCGTGGATAATGGGGGTATGAACAGGACCATTTAACATTGAATTCTATGGAAAAATCGCGTCGATCGCATCGCATGCGATTTGGTTGCATGCGATGCGATCGACACGATTTTTTTGACCCGATCAAAAAATCGGGCGCCCAGATATCACACAAGTACCGAACGCTGTCTTTACATTGAAGTGTCTTACTTGCATATCCTTTGCGGCTGCTACTGTACGCAATGTCCTGATGGTTGTGTGCTTTACTACTGGAGCAAATGTCTCATCATAGTCCTCTCCATATTTTTGCGAGTATCCTTTGGCTACTAGTCTGGCCTTGTATCGCTCCACTTTTCCATCTGTGTTGTATTTGACTTTGATTGTCCATTTGCTGCCTATGGTTTTTCTTCCTGCTGGCAGTTCTGTTAGTGTCCATGTCTGATTGTCGTGCATGGATTTAATTTCTTCTTTTGCTGCTTCTATCCATTTTTCAGCTTCCCTTTCTGGTAAGTTAGATACTTCTTCCCAGGATGTGGGTTCACATATACTAATGATGCTAGCTTTATATGAGAGATATTTTTAGCCATTGTTATGTAATCATTTACTTGTCCAGGACATCATCTTTGCTTTTGATCAGATAAGTAACTATGTGTCTGGAGTAGTCATCAGTGAAAGTCACTATATATCTGTCCCCGCTTGGTGTATGTACTTGCATTGGGCCACACACGTCGCTGTGTATGAGATCTAGAGGTCTCTGGGCTCTGTTCTCACTTTGTTTTGGTACTGTTCTTCTTGTGGCTTTGGCTTTTATACAGCATTCACACCTCATGGTTGTTGAACAGTCTGATACTGTGAGGTCCTTTTTTAGGCCTCTATCTTGTAGTTCCTTAATGCTGTCTGGATACCTGTGTCCTAGTTGTCTGTGCGACATGTGAATACAGTCAGTGTGTTCGTGCGTGCTTAATATCACCTGTTGTATGGCCGTGTCTAGGCGATACAGGTGTTTCTCTGCTTTGGCCGTGGCTACTGTTTCTATTCCGTTCTGGATAAGACACATCTTGTCTTGGAATTTAATGGTAAGTCCTATTGCAATTTTTTGCCGCAAATTCACATCTCATTAAAATAGTCGATTTTCTCAAAAATTTCCAGATTTTGGAAAATGCGATAATGTGCGATTTCAGAACCTTACTAAAAATCGCATCCTATTAAATGTCACCCAAGGTGTTTTCGCTTTCTGTCTGAGCGGCAGCTTTCTACTCGCAGTCACCTGCCATTTTCTCAGATTACTGATCATCTCTGAATCAGGCCCAGGGACATAAGATGGCCAAGCTGTTATGTGTCACAGCAACTGATCTAGTCTGAGAGTTCCATCTGGAGGACAGCAGACAAGAAAGGACCACAGCAAGCAGGGAATATAATGCATCTCTCCTTGTACTGAGCAATCCCCGATTGGCAGGTAGACGCTGTGGTTATATGTCAGCACCAGTAATAAAGACATCAATAATCCATTTGCTGAAGGATCATTAGTTTATTTAGGGTGTTATTATAGGTTACCAGATGGTCATCATTACAGGACCACCTAACTATCTGTAACATGTAGAAGAATGTACAAAGTATTATAGAGAAACAAAGTCTATAGTTATACAATCGGTAACAGAATCCCATTTATCCAGATCAGCTTTTTTTTTTTTAAATATCTTTTTATTGAGCTTTTTCATATATAATGAAAATAAACAGATATCATACATACTGTGTTTCTGACTGATTATTTTTCATAACATATGCAAGTAGTTCCGGATATACAGTAAGGATATTACAAAGGTTTAGAATAAACATCATGTGTATAAACATATCGAGAGTCGTAGACATAAACATAAATATATGATATGTGTTTCACGTAAGATGACAAATATACCATAACATTTGTATTAGTACTGGATTTTTCAACCAGAAACAGAAACAAAAAGCAAAAACAGAAAAAACAAGAAAAAACCATATCTATGTAAAGACAAGGGAAGTGTGGGGTGGGAAGGAAGAGAGGGGGGGGGGGGGTATATATATCTTGACATGGCCTATATTAACCTCATTATAGATATAAATATGAATAAGAATAAACACTCCTAGGATTCAACATTCTGATATAGGGACGATCAACGTCCCTGATGTTATCTTTTTCATGAGGAACCATTCAGTATTTTGAAAAACTTTAAATATGTGAGATTGAACCTCAGGTTCTTGACCTTCAATAAACAAAGCCCATTTCTTGTAGAAGGAGATTATGCCAGATTCTGGGGTTACAGATGCTGATTTCCTATCATAATATAATAGTTGTAACATTATATTCTGTACCTCCATAATAGAAGGTTTGGAAGGAGATAGCCAGTGTTTTAGAATAGCCTTCTTAGCTACTGTCATAAGTATTGTAAGTACAGGTATAAGCAGTGTTCTATTCTTTCCCAGGTCCCAAGTTGAGAAGTTTACTAATATACATGCTAATGGGTCTATCCGCACTTGTATTTGAAATATGTGGTTGATGTAATTAATAATTTTATTCCAAAAACGTTTTATAGCTCCACAATCCCAGAAGCAGTGTAAATAGGAAGCAGATGATACATGGCATTTAGGACATTTACTGGAATTGGACGCTGCGAAGTGTGCATATCTAGCTGGTGAAATATACGCCATTTGAATCGATCGAAAATGCACCTCCTGTAGATAGGCGGAATTGAGAATCTTCATAGTCCTATCATAATGTGAACTGATCGCCTCATATGAGGTGAGAGTAGGGAAGTGCATTTTCCATTTCTCAAATAGTTCTGTCCATTTAGTGACAGTCTGTGTGTCGGATAATAATGTATAGAGGGACGAGAGACGGTATGGTTGCCTTCTGCAGGAATTCAATAGGGTATGAATTTTATTTGGCTGTGAAGTAGCCAATGGAGTAGTCTGTTTATCGGGGTGCAGCAAAGGATACAGGTAGTGACGAAGCTGTAAATACATAAAGAATTGACCATGGCCTAGCCCATACTCATCCTGGAGTTTATTAAATGGCAGAATTATGCCACCTGGGTCAAAGACTTTTGAGGAAGCAGTAATGCCTTTGTCATGCCAGTTTCGGAAATGGGAGTTAGAAAGGGATGGGGGGAATGAAGGGTTGCCCCAAATAGGTATAAATTGTGTTGCAAGATGATTACATTTAAGTGTTTTATTAATTGAGCACCATGCAAGGTAAATATCTTTAAATAGTGGGTTATGCCTAATGTTTGGAGGTATATCTGTTAGCTTAGAGTGAAGAAGGGCACCTGGAGAGAATGGGTGTAGCATAGCTTCATCTAGATGAATATCCGTGAATGAGCAAGAGCCCAACAGCCAATCAACAACGTATCTAAACATTACTGAGTCGTTGTATAATGAAAAGTCAGGTACACCAAGTCCTCCTAGTTTTCTAGGGGCAGTTAGTTTTTTAAGGGCTACTTTTGGTTTTTTACCCTGCCATAAAAAATTGTTTATCATTTTGTTTAGTTTTTTAATGTCTGTTTTTGTTAGCCTTATTGGTAATTTTTGTATTAGGTAAAATACCTTAGGGAATATTATGCTTTGGATGACAGCGATACGTCCAAGGAGAGAGATAGGGAGCATTTTCCAACTTTCCATCAAAGCAGATATTTTTGTAATAACTGGCGTATAGTTTTTTGCATAGAGATTCCCAAAATCTGCTGTTATTTTAACCCCTAGGTATTTAATGTCTTGGGAGGTGGAAGCGAATGGGAGGGATGTTACATAAGATTTAGTATTTGCATCTGTTGACGAGAAAAATAGAATTTCCGATTTGGTGATGTTTATTCGGTATCCAGCTCTGGCTCCGAATGAGGAAATAAGACGTAGTATTTCCGGGATTGTTGTGGGGGGATCAGATATAAAGAGCAGCATGTCGTCTGCAAACAATGATAGGCGTAGTTCCTTGGTTCCCACTTTTATTCCTTTGAAAATGGCAGAAGAACGCAGTGCTATCGCTAACGGTTCTAACGCTATCGCGAAAAGGAGTGGGGAAAGTGGACAGCCCTGACGGGTCCCTTTTTTGATGGTAAATGGGGCAGATAGATGACCATTACTTGCTATTTGTGTCTGGGGAAGATGATATATGCATTTTAAGATCTGGATAAATTTATCTGGGAAACCAAACTTAACCAGTGTATGAAATAGGTGAGGCCATTCAATCAGGTCGAATGCCTTCTCCGCGTCCAACGATAAAATCAAGTTGGACGAGGAGAAGGGTGCGCCCGTAACTGAAGCATAGACCGCTGTGAGTACTTTTCTGACATTGATTTCAGAGTGTCTGCCGGTTATAAAACCGGTCTGATCTGAATGGATTATATTAGGCAATATTGTTTTAAGCCTTTCGGCTAGGATCTTGGTCAGAAGCTTATAATCAAGGTTAAGCAGGGAAATGGGCCTGTATGAGCCTGGGAGGGAAGGATCCCGACCTGGTTTTGGTAAGACTTTTAGGATGGCCGTATTAAAATGTAGGGGGGGTGTGTCTTGCGTTAAAAGGGAATTAAGTACCATAACTACTGTGGGACCTATCAGTGGGAGAAGTATCTTATAGAAGTCGCCATTTAGGCCATCAGGGCCCGGTGCTTTATCTTTCTTAAAGTTTCGGATGGCATCCTCTACTTCTTTTAATTGTATAGGTGCTGTTAGAGCCGTAGCTTCCTGTTGGGATATTTGGGGGCATGGTAATTTAGTCCAAAAATCAGATGGGAGACTAGGGAGTGATATAGGAGGGGTATCTTCTGGAGGTGGACCTGAGTATAGTTTTAAGTAAAAATTGCGAAGTACTTCCGCTATTTCAGTGTTGGAGGTCGTCAGGTCACCTTCCGGGGTTTTAAGTGGATGAACTACTGCAGGGGGTCTTGTCCCATTCAAAAGATTGGTTAGGAGTTTTCCTGTCTTATTTCCGAATTTATGGAATTTATAATTCACCGAAAATAGAAACCTATCGCCTAAGGATTGCATGTAGTCGTCAAAGTTAGTTTTTGCTAGCAGATAAATGTTTTTGTTAGACATTGTAGGAGATGTCTTATATTGTTGATAGGCAGCCGTCAACTCATTTTGGATCTCTAGGTATTTTTTTGTATATTCCCGTCTCATTTTGGATACGTAAGCAATAATTGAGCCTCGTAGGACGGTTTTCGCCGTCATCCAATAGAGGGTTGGGTTAGATTCTAGGTGTGCTACATTGTTACTGTTATAGTCCCTCCAGGTGTCCTCTAAATGTTGTTTAAATTTTTTCGAATTGGCCAGGTAGGAGGGAAATCTCCATGTCTTATGTTTAGGGGATTTCAGGGGGGATTCCATAGTGAAGGAGACTAGGGCGTGGTCCGATATAACAATCGGGGCAATGTGGGAGGATATTATGTTGGCAAAAACTTTATGAGAGGGTAGGACATAATCAATTCTTGACAATGTTGCATGGGCCGCAGAAAGACATGTGTAGTCTTTTTCGATGGGGTGTAGTGCCCGCCAAGCGTCAATTAATTGGAGTCTCGTTGCAAATTCAGGAACTCCCACTTTTGGGAGTGAATGGGCTGAGGGGGGGTTTTTGGATTTATCCAGTGTTAATGAGGATACTAAATTGAGGTCTCCGCATATCACTAGGGAGTCAGGGATTTTTGGGGAAAGCTTTGCAATGATATGTTGAAAAAACTTTTTTGAGTACTTATTTGGGGCGTAGATATTGCAAAGCGTGAATGAACATGTACCTATTTTTAGGGTGAGAATGAGATATCTACCTCTCGGGTCTGTTATAATATCAGAGGCGTCACAGGGTATGTGTTTTTGAATTAATATTACAACCCCTCTGGATTTGGATGAGTATGGGCTAGAGCCTAGTACCTTCCAACCTAGAGTATTCAGCTTCGTCACTTCTGCTGGGACTAAATGCGTTTCCTGCAAGAAGGCAATGTCAATACCTTGTTTTTTGATGTACATTAAGACTTTCCTCCTCTTAGCCGGCGAATTTATTCCTCCTACATTCCATGTTCCCATGGTTAACGTATCCATGATCCTCGGGTGAGTTTAAGGTTTCGCAGGTCTGTCAGTCTTCGTGAGGTAAGAGCTGGTGAAACATAAGGAGAGAGGGGGGGGGAAGGAGACAAAGACAGGGGGAACACAAAAACATAGCTACCAACTATAGTAGTTACAATATGTTTCATAACTATCAATTTGTTGATAATATAACAGGTAGAGAGAAAAAGACAAATTCCTAGTTATGAAATCAACTTCCGTATAACTATAATCTGGGTATAAAGAAAAGAGTAAAGCCTCAGTGGAAAGAACTCGTCCGGTAATACAACCGTGTAAGGGCAGTTATCAGAGCCCTCCACGACCCCCACCATAACTCAGATTTATAACACCATAAACACTTATGTTATGCATCATTCCCAGCTGAATGGGGAATGTGTGCGGGAGAAATACATTATTTATAAATTGAGGAAATCTTTAACGAGTGTCCCTGAAAAAAAAATTTGAAGTGGTAAAAATGACCTAAAAACATTAACTGCTAAACCTTGTGAGGAGAAACAAATATAAAAGAGAGGAGGGAGGCATTAGACCTGGAATAAGCTTTAGGTCTGACGTACATCTCTATTATAGGGAACCATTATAGGGAATCTGTATGGTTTGAGGATAACGTCCCTGATTTTGTTAAGGTATACATATATACCTAATAAAAGGAAAAAGTACCGTCCAAGGTAAAAATAAAAAATCCAAAAAGGAAGGAGGTAAGTTGCAATGTCGTTATTTTGATGGCATAGCGTTCTGTAAGAGAACCAATGTATTTAGATCTCTGACTGCTTAGGGAGGAGCACGTTGAGATGATGGTATCAAGCTGGTTCAAGGAGGGGTGGACTGGATCGGATCACTGATGTCATGGGAGAATTGAGTCGAGATCTCATCTAGGTACGCTTGGGCATCTTGTGGATTCATGAAGTCCTTGTGGGAGGAGCCATCGTAGATGCGTAAGCGAGCTGGGTATAGGAGGCCAAATTTTCGGCCCTCATGTATCATTTTGGAGCAAATGGGCGAAAAGGCTTTACGGGCCCTAGTAAGCTCCACGGAGTAATCCTGGAATATAAAAAGCTTTTGGCCCTCCCAGACCAGGTCTTTAGTTTTGCGAGATGCTGACCAGAGGATCTGTTTATGGAGGAAATTTAAACATCGGAAAAGCGTGACCCTGGGTCTAGGTTTGGAGGGTGAGGGGATCGGGCCAACCCTATGCACCCTCTCCACGACCATATCATTGCAGTCTTGGGCAACCCCCAATAAAGTAGGCAGTGTATTCCTTACAAAATGTGCCAGTGCTGTGGTCTTAATAGATTCTGGAATACCCACTATGCGAAGGTTGTTCCTTCTAGATCTATTTTCTATATCATCCAGCTTCTGCCATATCTGTGAATTATCAGAAGTTAAATGTCTGACGGTTTGTTTAAGTCCATCTACCTCATGAGCAGTGGCGCCTATCATGTTCTCAGCATGTGCCATGCGTTGGGTCAGGGAGTTGATCTGCAGCTTAATGTCTGTGACCGCTTGCTGTAACAACGGAGCCATCGTGGATTTGATGGCTTCCACGATGTCACCATAAGTTGCTGGGGCTCCCGGGTCTTTGCATACCTTAGTGGCCGGGTCTAACTCAGAGGCAGCCTTCTTTGAAGCCGGAGCGGCACTATCACGCTCCGTGTCTGCGCCGGGCGCCATGTTTGGGGATGTGCGCCTCTTGTCATGGCGTGCTGCGGGCGGATTAGCTGTGGCTGCAGGAGTTCCTGAGCGGTCCATGCCTGCCAGGAGGGGATCGGTAAGCAGAAGCTCTGTGTGCCGGGGTGTTTGGAAGCTGCGGACAGCCTTTACAAGGTACAGCGGGACGGTCTATGGAGGAGCTCCGGGTGCCTGCGTCCTCACACCATGAAGCCGGAACCGGGAGTGATCCAGATCAGCTTTTATTCCCCTGTTCTGGGGACAGCTACTAGTAATATACATGGTTATTACAGATATTGTTAGATCATCGTCCTTCAGTCTACATGCAGGTTATATCACTATATACTGTGTCATAGTAATGTGTATACTGTTACTGTGCTGCTAGATATTATGGAGGATGTTAGTATTGTCCTATTACACAATGTGCTCTCCATCAGACCTGGTTAATAACATGTGAGAAGGAAGGATGTACTGTAACCCATAGCAACTAGAAATCCACTATCAGCAGTCTAGTGTCAGCAACCCATGTAATAATGATTGGATACTAGTTGCTATGGGGCCCGGCTGCTTAGGGTGTCCTGAAAGGCAATCCCACTGAACTCTGTAAAAAATATATATTTTTTTATCTGTAATCACCGCATCGGAGGCCATCAGTGCATGTACACAGGGAGTGAGGCAGAGCCCAGCAGTGTATGTACAGAGGGATGGAGGCAGAGCCCAGCAGTGTACAGTATGTACACAGGGAGGGATGCAGAGCCCAGCAGTGTATGTACAGGGATGGAGGCAGAGCCCAGCAGTGCATGTACACAGGGAGGGAGGCAGAGCCCAGCAGTGTATGTACAAAGAGGGAGGTAGAGCCCAGCAGTGTATGTACAGATAGCGAGGCAGAGCCCAGCAGTGTAAGTATACAGGGAGGGAGGCAGAGCCCAGCAGTGCACGTACACAAGGAGGGAGGCAGAGCCCAGCAGTGTATGTACACAGGGAGGAAGGCAGAGAACACCAGACTATGTACAGGGAGGGAGGCAGAGCCCAGCTGTGTATGTACAGGGAGGGAGGAAGAGCCCAGCAGTGTATGTACACAGGGAGGGAGGCAGAGCCCAGCAGTGTATGTACAGGGAGGGAGGAAGGGCCCAGCAGTGTATGTACACAGGGAGGCAGAGCCAAGAGTGTACATACAGGGAGGGAGGCAGAGCCCAGCAGTGTACATACAGGGAGAGAGGCAGAGATCAGCAGTGTATGTACACAGGGAGGGAGGCAGAGCCCAGCAGTGTATGTACAGGGAGGGAGGCAGAGCCTAGAAGTGTACGTACACAGGGAGGGAGGAAGAGCCCAGAAGTGTACGTACACAGGGAGGGAGGCAGAGCCCAGCAGTGTATGTACAGGGAGGGAGGCAGAGCCTAGAAGTGTACGTACACAGGGAGGGAGGCAGAGCCTAGAAGTGTATGTACACAGGGAGGGAGGCAGAGCCACTTGTTATGCAGAGGCCGGTACTGTGCAGCTGACAGATGTGGCACTGTACAAGCATAATTGGGTACAGATTCTGTGGCTTCACCTGCCGTTTCACTCCCAGTAAGTACAATATCAGGCCCCAGACTGGCAGCAGTGAATATACATAATAAAATTAGCAGGTGCAGTGGGATTGTCTTCAGGGCCCCACATGCCACCATAACAGCTGCATTCCCTGTACCCTGTATAGTTAGAGAGTGCAGATATTTCTGTATACCCCTTCCTGGCAAGCTAATCCCCATATGGTGCTCTGTCTGTCCTCCTAGTCACTTGTCCATCCGTCTATGTTATGTGGCTGCCGCTGCCTCCTCCCTCTCTCCCCAAGCTCCAACAATACTTACAGTGCCGGAGGCTCGGGGTCGGTGGTCGGCGGCGGACATCTTTGTCCGGCCTGGATCTTTGTCCGGCCCGGATCTCTGTCAGCAGGCGTTGGGACATTGCTAGGCAATGACCCAATCTTCTCTCCTCTTTGTGGCGGCCATCTTCCGACCCGGCTCTATTACCTAGCGTCAGGGACATTGCTAGGCAAAGACCAGAGCATCTTTCCTCCGAGCAGGCCGCCGCTGACACCACTAATTAACTGGGCGCATATTTTGAATAACACCCATCCAGACCAGCTCACTGATGCCGGTTATAGCATCCACAGTACCTGTGTCTCATGTTCCTGGTTCCCTGGTTGCTCCAGACTTATGTCCCTGCTTTCTCCAGCTAGCTGTGTCCTTGTCAGAGCTGCCAGCCATATCTTCAGATAAGTCAGGGTTTTCCCTGCAACTTTTATTCATTTGTTTATTTCATCTTTCACGATTATTCAAACGGGATACTGAGGTCAATACATTGGGGATAGCCAGATTTAGAAAATGTGCCCTCAGGAGAGGGATGCACAATCCTGGAGCTCCAGAGTTTTCTTCAATTTACTTTATGTTTATTATTTTGGGGTTACTGTTTGAGGGAAGCTGGGGGAAGGGACAGTTGCTGGCCTCTTAAGGTACCGAACTGATCCCTGCTACAGCTCCAGTGACCTGAGTGGGTGCTTGTTACCGCAGGCATTGGGCTGCAGTGCGCACACCCTCAGCATGCCGCACACCCCTGGCTGAGCCTAAAGTCATCAGTGGTGAATGTTACCTGGGGTCCCCATAGTGGGGTACCCCAGTTCATGTGCAGCAAGATGGTGGCGGGCGGTGTCCCTGCACAGGGACAGCTGCCAGCCCAACTGACACTGGACGCCAGGAGCTGCCACTGGACCACCCGGGCATGTTCTGCTATGTTGTTAACTTACTTTAACAAGGTGCCAGTATAAATATAAGTATAGCCCGGGTGCCATGAGAGGGGCAGGGCTAAGCACAGAGAGGGACCAGAGAGCGCCTGTACAATGCTTCCTGCTTCTTCCTCACGCTGTGGACGCCATTACAGCAGCAGAAATCACTCTACAGCGGTGCAGCCTTTGGGAGAGAGAGATTGAGACAGCAAGTAGCGCTGTATAGCCATTCTGTGTGCCTAGCAAACACATTGGTGTATTTATATTTTATGCATATTGTTACCAGTCCTTCTATCTAGGGGACTAGGATTGCAGGGTGCTGGTGTCCCCATATTCCTCTGAGTTCCCCCCACTGCTATTTTAAGCATTGTGCACACTATAGGCCAAATGTAATAGGGTGAGAGTTTCAGAAATTGAGAGATTTCGGGAGGGTTTACCATTTTATTTAAAGCAGGAATCAATTACATGGCAAATTCAACCTGGTTTTGCAGTGTAATACCCCTTTTACACCAAAAATTCCGGATCCGACCCGGCATTTGGAAGAAGGATCCAAGCCGGATCCTGGATTTACTCCATTTACATTGCGGTGCCCACCCGCAGTGTAGACAGAGGCGGCGCTTGGAGATGACATCATCTCCAAGCGCCGGGACCGCGGTTATCCACGCCGGGACCGCTGATCGCCGTGCTGGGGGCAGCCCAGCACCAAGGTAAGCTGCTGGTCTACCCCCAGCCGTCATCCGGGAGGTGAATGGATGCCGCACAGGTATTCCATTCACCTCATATGCTGCTGCCGCTGCTGTCTGCAGAGTATAGCAGACAGCAGCACAGGCTGTGTGTACCCCCCCACCATCCAACCTGCGGACGCTGCGGTCCACAGGTTGTACGTCCTGCATTGATGTAAATGGTAGCCAGGTCGGATGACCCGGCATACCCATTTACACCGCCCTCTACCCAGGTCATGAACTGAGTAGAAGTCCCATGTAAAGGGACACGGCGTGTCACATTTACACGCCTCTGACCTGGGTCTGACCCGCCGAAGACCCGGGTTTTTGAGGCGGTGTAAAAGGGGTATTATTGGGAAAACTCTCTCCCAAAATCTTTAACTTTCTGAAACTCTCACCCTATTACATTTGGCCCCATATGTCTATATAGATATGTGTGATAGAGCAAACACATAGCTACTATCTGTCTGACATTACCTTGGTTGTGTACTAAGTGTGTTTTAAGTGTTTGAAGGGGGTGGTTTTATTCTCCAAAATGGTGAGAAAAATAACCTTTATGATTTGCAGCAACAAGTTTGCTCCTAACTGTACATCACAAGTCTCTTGTGAGCAATATATGTCACCACAGCTCAGCAGTGCTTCTCCACAGCTTAGTGGTCTTTCACAGGGTGAGACCCAGGAACCTTCCAGGGCCAGTAGCATGAAAGCTATGCTGGAGACTGTCTTATCACAGCTGGCTGCGAATACATTGCAAACCAAGCGGGTGCAGCAGGATTTATCTGTGCTTACTGCTAGGGTGGATATTCTCACACCTATGCCAGCGGTATCCCGTAAATGGACACTGGCCGCCATTTCCCCTGACTCTGAGGTAGAGGAAGGTGAGGATAATGGTGAGGAGAAGGAGATTGAAGATGACTCTCAAGGGTCACAGCCTCCTATTCAAGGCACAGAAAATCTAATCCTAGCCATTAGAGAGGTATTAGATCTACCTTTTGTAGACCAGGGGTAAGGGGATATGGGGAAATTTGATCCACACCAATATATAGTTGTATTATTTACTCATTTGCACCTGTTGTTGGTGTTTCTTAGGTTCAATGATGTAGTTATTTTCCCCTAATATTTTTTTAAGGGTGGTGCTACCTATCTCACAGATACAATACCAAACAGGGTTTTGGCAGGTTTCCACGGTGCTACTTGTCAATCAAATAGGGTTCCTCAATATAGTACACCCAAAAATGAAAAAAAAAAATTGCAATAGTGTAATATTGTCAGATTTAGATAATATAATAATCTTTGACCGTAATTATTATAGACTCGTACCAGATGGTTATGTCTACGCATTTAAGTAGACATAAACGTTTTAAATGAGGGACAGAGTGTCGTCACCAAGGATCAAATGACCTCTTCTTTTTCTTCTCCTTATTTTGAATATTCACTCCTATAGGATGGAAAAAGGACATCATGGTGCAGTATATCCAATTTATTTACTTAAAAAACATGTAAAATACAGGGATGTGAATCTAAAGACTCTCACCATTCAGTTTTGTCCACAAAGATTTGCAGACAAATAAAGCATGTGATGTAATAGCTCTCAGGCGTCCCCGGATGCTGAATTCGGTAAGGATGTCCAAAGAAACCTTCTCCCTGTCACCAGAAATTGTCAGGCAGCCGACCGGTATCGATACCTTGCGGTATCTTCCTCAGGGCATATGGTTCTGGCTGTTTGGGGCGGAATATTTATACCTCCCACACTTCACAATTATAAAAAGCCTAATACCAGACACAGACACACTAACCACTAAAATCCTAACAGAAAACACTAAAAACAGCTTGAGTCCGTTCTGTGTATTCTTCTTGACGGCCTTGATTATTCCTGCTGTGCAGGCACGATGTTTTTACCGCGACTTGAGGCGGAAGTGACGTTTGCGTGTCACCGTCTACTTCCGGCTTGCGTATCATCTGCCGGAACTTCCGGTATCGTGTATTCAGGTCCTGCGTGATGTTAGGTTCCATGTGCAACTCTGCGTCTTTTCAAAAAGTTCCTCTTTCAATACATATTGCATCAGGTTCCCATATAAAGTGCGGATGTGCCTCTATATGTATATTTACCTCAAACATGATAAAAAATGATAAAAAAAGGGGGATCAATAACAGATACAAGCAGAATAAATAAACAATCATAAAAACCACTTTGTTTTGTGACAATATTACACTATTGCAATTTTTTTTTTTCATTTTTGGGTGTACTATATTGAGGAACCCTATTTGATTGACAAGTAGCGCCGTGGAAACCTGCCAAAACCCCGTTTGGTATTGTATGTCTAACTGTTGAATTGGTGATTCAATCTTTTTGGAGGTGGTTACCGTGGCTGCTAATCAGCGCACGATTTTGTAGTTTGAATTCTTTTCTGTTCCACATTGTTTCTATTTCACCAAATCATCCTACAATTTGCGCTGCTATGTTTAAATTCAGAGATGAATGTTCAAAACGCCTGAGTGATCTTTTTTCTAAAAAAATAGATGACATTGAGGTGATCGATGAAAGTCTAGAAGGAGTTCTGGACAAATTAGAAAGAGCATTATTGAAAGAAAGTAAAATTATATGGGAAACAGCTACGTTAGAAAAATACTTATCGCTGGGAATTATCCCTAAAGGATTGCAGATAGAAAAAAAAGCTAGTTTTACCACCTCTAGTACTATATTTGCAGAAAAATGGGAAAAAATACTTTTTGATTGCTCATGTAACCTCATTAATCTAATCTTGAAAGAGAGAAAAGGGGACCTTGAACTTCTAGGTAAAGAAATCAAAGATCTAAAAGAAATGGCAGTACCATTCAAAGATCTACCTGATTTCAAAGAAAGGCAAAAAATTTTTTGTCAGAAAATAGAAAAAAATTAAACTATCATAATGAACCGCAAATTAAAAAAAATTACAAAGAGACATAAAAGCCCCAGAGGGAATCGAAAAAGAACCACCAAAACCTAAGGAGAGAGAAAACCTAGTAAATCAACTGGACATAATTGTCCCTAAAAAACCCCATATAAAAAGAATCCCTATAAATTCAATAAAAAGATTTATAAACCTAATTATAATAAATTTCAACAATATAATAAAAATAACAACAATTGGAGAAATCACACAGATGATCGACCGAATTATAGGAACAATAGAGGAGAATGGAGAGATAGACATACCATTGTCAATCATCCTCCAATTGAAGTACTAAATAACCACACCCCTATAAAATGGAGGAATAGATTTTCTGTGTTAGACCACCCCCCAGTTGAAAGGAGAGATTCCTATACCCCCCAACACCATCATTTTTTGGACCAAAGAGGAAACCAAAAACATTGGAGATAGTTAAAAACAGGAAAAGGGGAAAAAGGGGTGGAAAATTAGGAAAAAAGAAATACACCAAAGCAAAAAAAAACAAAAGAAAAGGTCACTAAAAAAACGTAAAACTGGGGAAGTTGAAAAACTTGAAACAGTTAAAATCTTTAATTTAAGTGACCATCTCCTACTAAAAGAAGAAAGGTCAGTCCTTGAAAAAGGCTTGAAGTTCTGCCCGTCCACTCCAGCAAATCCCTTTGACATCTTTGTGGAATTGCAAAAAATTTTAAGAAAATTAACTTTAAAAAATTTTTTGGAGCTGAAAAGCCAGGATGAGACAGAAAGTATAGAAACCATTCAGCCTTTCAAACCCAAATCAAAATTTAATCCTACATATTTGAGGGGTTGTTTTTTAGAATCCTTTAATACTTTAGTAATGGACGATATAAAAAAACTTAATCCCAATAAGATCAAGCATAATCTCACACTAAAGGAGAAAAAAGCTCTAAAAAGCCTAACAGAGGATACAAATTTGATAATAAAGCCTTCAGATAAGGGGGGGGGGTATTGTGTTGTTAAACAAAAAAAATTACGAAGAAGAAATTTTAAAACAATTATCAGATATAGGGACATATAAAAAAATCAGAAATAATCCCACTCAAAAAATCAACGATTCTCTAAAAATCCTCATTGAAAAATATGAGAAAAAGGGCACTTTGTCTGAAAACGAATCAAAGTTTCTTTATATAGATGAGCCAATAATCCCCACCATCTATATTTTGCCCAAAACACACAAGGACCCTATAAACCCCCCTGGAATACCAATAATTGCAGGGATTGACTCAGTAACATCGAATATCTCCCTGTTTATAGACTTCCATCTCCAACCTTTAGTGTTAAAGAATGCTTCACATCTAAAAGACACCCTTGATGTAATTAATTTCCTAGAAAAAGTGGAATGGCATGATGACTGCTACCTTGTAACCGCTGATGTGTCTACATTGTATACAATAATAAAACACCACCAGGGAGTTAGGGCTGTCAAAAATGCACTTCAAGGATCTAACATGGAGAAAAATTTACAAAATTTCATAACTGAGGGAATAGAGTTTATACTTCATAATAATTATTTTGTTTTTAAAGAGGATTATTATTTACAGAAACGGGGGACAGCTATGGGCACCAGGTTTGCCCCCAGCTATGCAAACATCTTTATGGTGTGCGTGGGAGACCGAGTACATCTGGTCCCACCACCCATATGGGGCAAACCTGGTGTCCTGGCGTCGTTACATAGACGACATTTTGTTTATGTGGAGAGGTGACAGAGAAACCCTCCAACAGTTCTGTACATACCTCAACACCAACGATAGAGGAATCAACCTCACTTTTGACATTAGTCAAACTAATGTAAACTTCTTAGATCTGGTGATTTACATTGAAAACAATATGGTAAAAACTAGAAATTATATAAAACCCACAGATTCAAGAACATATATTAACAAAGACAGTTGTCATCACCAAAGATGGCTGAATACAATACCAGCCTCACAGTTCAAAAGGTTACGCAGAAACTGCACAGAAGTAGCCACTTACAAAAATCAAGCAGATGAAATGAAAAATAGTTTCATTCAGAGTGGCTATGACAAAGACTTTCTAGAGAAAATTACGAGTGAAATAGAAAATTGTAATAGGAAAGACCTTCTGGTGATAAAAGAAAAACAGAAAGATGAAACGGACCGTTTCAAATGGTCTTTTACGACCAACTATACCACTCAACATCTAGAAGTCAAAAAAATAATAAAAAAACATTGGGGACTTCTCAGTAAAGATCCAGTAATAGGAAGTAAAATACCACCAAATCCCAATGTAATTTTTAGACGTGCTCCAAATTTAAAAAACAAATTGGTACAGAGTCTTTGTCCTACTTCCCCCCAAAAGTCTACAATTACCTCAAAAGGCTTTTATCGTTGTGGAAGTTGTGTCGGCTGTAAAAATGTTACGAAAAGTTGACATAAATGGGAAAAAAAATTTAATTAAAGATTTTTTAACCTGTAATTCTTCCAATGTTATATATGCGATCCAATGCACATGTGACAAATTTTATATTGGTAGAACTAGTAGGGTTTTTAAGGTTCGTTTAGGAGAACATTTTAGAAATATTAAAAAGGGGTTGGTAGTACATGCATTATCAGAGCATTTAAAATTGCATCATGATTGTAATATTTCACATATAAAAAAAAAAATTGTGCTACAAAAAATAATCCCAGACGTAAGAGGTGGAGATTTATCAAAAAAATTAGCAAAGAGAGAGATGATAACAATTTTTCATTTCAATACTCTTGTTCCATTTGGTCTTAACAAAGACTTTGAAACAAAGTGGTTTTTATGATTGTTTATTTATTCTGCTTGTATCTGTTATTGATCCCCCTTTTTTATCATTTTTTATCATGTTTGAGGTAAATATACATATAGAGGCACATCCGCACTTTATATGGGAACCTGATGCAATATGTATTGAAAGAGGAACTTTTTGAAAAGACGCAGAGTTGCACATGGAACCTAACATCACGCAGGACCTGAATACACGATACCGGAAGTTCCGGCAGATGATACGCAAGCCGGAAGTAGACGGTGACACGCAAACGTCACTTCCGCCTCGAGCCGCGACCGGAAGTCGCGGTAAAAACATCGTGCCTGCACAGCAGGAATAATCAAGCCGTCAAGAAGAATACACGGAACGGACTCAAGCTGTTTTTAGTGTTTTCTGTTAGGATTTTAGTGGTTAGTGTGTCTGTGTCTGGTGTTAGGCTTTTTATAATTGTGAAGTGTGGGAGGTATAAATATTCCGCCCCAAACAGCCAGAACCATATGCCCTGAGGAAGATACCGCAAGGTATCGATACCGGTCGGCTGCCTGGCAATTTCTGGTGACAGGGAGAAGGTTTCTTTGGACATCCTTACCGAATTCAGCATCCGGGGACGCCTGAGAGCTATTACATCACATGCTTTATTTGTCTGCAAATCTTTGTGGACAAAACTGAATGGTGAGAGTCTTTAGATTCACATCCCTGTATTTTACATGTTTTTTAAGTAAATAAATTGGATATACTGCACCATGATGTCCTTTTTCCATCCTATATGAGTGAATATTCAAAATAAGGAGAAGAAAAAGAAGAGGTCATTTGATCCTTGGTGACGACACTCTGTCCCTCATTTAAAACGTTTGTGTCTACTTAAATGCGTAGACATAGCCATCTGGTACGAGTCTATAATAATAACGGTCTAAGTTTATTATATTATCTAAATCTGACAATATTACACTATTGCAAATTTTTTTTTTCATTTTTGGGTGTACTATATTGAGGAACCCTATTTGATTGACAAGTAGCGCCGTGGAAACCTGCCAAAACCCCGTTTGGTATTGTATGTCTAACTGTTGAATTCAATCTTTTTGGAGGTGGTTACCGTGGCTGCTAATCAGCGCACGATTTTGTAGTTTGAATTCTTTTCTGTTCCACATTATCTCACAGATACGTAATGTAAGATAAAAAAGGGAAAATATGAGATCTAGATGGTGCACTCTGTAGATATTTAAATTGAATTCCACTGAAAATACTAAGTAGCATTATAGTACAAACCACATAAATAAAAACTGTCAATAAGGGCAACAGTAGCCCAGATACAGTATCTAAAAAGAAAAGCAGACACCTACGACCTAACAGCTAGGTCTGTTTTTTAAACACATTTATTCTTTCCTTATCTTTATTCACTGGTACTATATTCTATCTATCTTGATTTTAAATAAATTTCTCCAAACAATTACTTACCCCTAAAAATAAGGGGCAGTCTTAGGGAATCTAAAATAAAAGTTAAGTTTTATTACCCCTATTTCTCTTTTCAGTGGAATTCAATTTAAATATCAACAGGTATTAGATCTACCTCTGGCTGATCCTGTAGAGGGGGATCCCTTCTTTGTTTCACATAGGAGGCAGGACAAAGTGTTCCCAGAATAGGCTGATTTGGAGGATGTATTCAAAGCAGCCTGGAAAAACCCTCAAAAACGTTTCCAATTGTCTAAGCGTTTTTAATCTACCTTTATCTTCGATCCTTTGGGTAGGAAGGCGTGGGAGGAGCCTCCAGTAGTGGACGCTTTGGTGTCCTGCTTATCCAAGAAGGTAGTGCTCCTGGTACCGGGGACTTCGACCTTAAAGGATACAGTCGATAGAAAGCTAGACGGCACAGTTAAGGCTATTTACACGGCCAGTGGCGCGTCTCAATGCCCAGTGCTCGCAAGCTGCTGGATGGCTAAGGCTGTATTTATATGGGCCAACAGATACAAAAAGGGTTGCTGGGTGACATGGATGAGACTACGGTAGCTGAAAAGCTGTGTCACATCCAAGATACAGCTAAGATGTTGTGTGAGGGGCAAAAGGAACTATGCACCATTAATACGTGTAACTCAGCCATGGCAGTGTCATCCCGTAGGGCCTTATGGTTATGGTAGTGGGTCACTGATGCGGACTCCAAGCACAGTGAGGAGAACCTTCCCTTCTCGGGGGAAAGATCATTTGGGAATTAATTAGACGACTTAATCTCTAAGGCCACGGCCGGCAAGTCCACCTTCCTTCCATCTGCTTCCACACCGGTAAAACGCCCCTTTTCAGGGAATAACCAGCAGGCCTTTCGGTCCTCCAAGTGTCCTAAGGCTAGGGATGGCTCTAATGCCAACAGAGGTGGTCGTGGTAAACACAGGAGAGCAGCGACCTCTTAAATCGTGACCGTAGCACAAGCACAGCTGCGCCCAAGCCCTCAGCATGACAGGCTCCTCCCACCTCAAGACATACTCGTGGTGGGGGCTCGGCTGAAATATTTCAGCCACGTGTGGGATGCATCATCCCTCGACCCTTGGGTCAGGGATATTACAAGCTGGAGTTTGAAAGACCGCCACCTCACAAGTTTTTCAGGTCAGGGCTCCCAGCAGCTGCAGAGGATCGAGATTCTCAGCAGGCCATGCAGAAATTGGCACATGCCCAGGTAATCCTACCTATACCGGCACTGGAAAGGAGTCAGGGATACTTCTCCAACCTATTCATAGTACCGAAGCCGGACAGCTAGGTCAGACCAATCCTCAATTTAAAATCCTTGAACTCTTACCTTCGGGTCTTCAAATTCCAAATGGAATCCTTAAGGGTGGTCATTGCAGGGTTGGAGGAGGAAGAATTTCTGGTGTTCATCAACATAAAGGATGCTTACCTTCACGTTCCAGTGTGGGGGCCACACCAGGCATATTTAAGGTTTGCCATACTGGACGAGCAGTTCCAGTTTCAGGCCCTACCCTTTGTCCTGTCCACCACTCCACGTGTCTTCACCAAGGTGATGGAGGAGATGATGTTCCTTCTGAGGACCCAGGGGTAAAAATAATTCCATACCTGGACGACCTGCTCCTAAAAGTGGAGTCAGAGACAAGTCTACTTGGAGCGATAGAAACCACCAGACGTGTACTGTTGGACCACGGGTGGATACTGAACATACCCAAGTCCTCTCTAGAGCCGACCAAGCCTCTGAAATTCCTGGGGATGATATCGGATACTGTGGAGAGGAGGGTGTTTCTCCCAGAGGACAAAATAGCCACACTCCAACAGTTGCTGTTGGAAGTGCTGACCCCAGAGAAGGTGTCAGTCTACCTATGCATCAGGTTGATGGGAAAAATGGTGGCCTTATTCGAGGCAATTCTGTTCGGGAGATTCCACTCCAGAGTGTTCCAATGGGACCTGTTGAGCAAGTGGTCCAGATCACACGTCCACATGCACAGGTTAATCCAATTGTCAGCTCGGGCATGACAGTCTCTACAGTGGTGGCTCCACTCTCCAAACCTCCTTGCGGGACGGAGATTCGGAATCCAGGACTGGATCCTATTGAAAACGGATGCCAGTCTCCAAGGCTAGGGTGCGGTGCCAAAAGGGGTGCAGTTTCAAGGAAAATGGTCACCCTTGGAAACTCAGCTCCACATCAACAACTTAGAGCTGAGAGTGGTCTATTACGCTCTATTGCAGGCTCATTCCCTACTGGAACATCGGGCGATTCAGCTCCAGTCAGACAATGCAACAACAGTTGCATATATAAACTGTCAAGGAGGGACAACGAGCAGGGCCTGCATGAGAGATCCTTTCCTTGGTGGAGCTTCATGCTGTGGCAATATCTGCTATCTTCATTCCTGGGGTGGACAACTGGAAAGACTTTCTCAGTCGCCACTACCTTCACATCCCCAAATTTTTGCGAGCATTGTAGATCTGTGGGGAGTGCTACAGATAGACCTGATGGCCTCCATAGTCAACAAGAAGGTAGACAGGTATTGCTAGATGAGAGATCCCCAGGCAAAGGCGGTGGATGCTCTGACTTCAACATGGTCGTACAATGTTGGGAAGAGTATTAAAGAGAATCTGAAGCCAAAGGGTGGAGGTGATTCTGATAGCCCCAGACTGGCCTCAAAGGGCATGGTACGCAAGTCTACTAAACATGCTGGTAGAAGACCCATGGCGACTGCCTCTCAAAATGGATCTTCTGGTTCAAGGCCCCTTCATCTACGAGGACTTAGGGTGGCTTTGTTTAATGGCCTGGAAGTTGAGCGGCAGATCTTAGCTCAAAAGGGATTTCATTCTACTGTCATTACTACGATTACCCAGGCCAGGAAATCAGTAACCGTGTCACACTATCACAAGATTTGGTGTAGATACGTGACATGGTGTGAAAAGTTGAGTTTTTCACCAGTGGATTTCAAACTTGAACGGTTTCGGCATTTTTTGCAGATGGGCCTAGCCTTGAGCCTCCGTTTGGGGTCCTTAAAAGTTCAGGTGGCTGCCCTTTCTATCTTCTTCCAGAAGTCCAGACATTCTTACAAGGAGTCCTGCATATACAGCCCCAGTTTGTGTCTCCAATAGCACCTTGGGACCTGGAAGCGGTCCTATCCTTCCATCATGGTTTGAACCTTTGGATTTCACAGAGTTGAAGAACCTCACCTGGAAGACGGTGATGTTGTTGGCTCTGGCTTCGGCCAAGAGGGTGTCTGAGCTGAGCGCTTTTTCCTGTAAGAGCCCCTATATGATATCTCATCAGGATAGGGCGGAACTTCGGACAAGACAGCAGTTCCTGCCAAAAGTTGTGTCGGCATTCCATTTAAACCAGCCGATTGTGGTGCCTTCCAGGTTAGGACATCAGGATACTCCTGAATCCTTAGATGTGGTCAGGACCTTTTGGACATATGTCAAGAGGACTGCCCATGTCCGTAAGACAGAGGCCGAGATTTAGTGGTTTGACCGTTTTTGAGAAAATGCGATTTTTTTCTCAAATCGCCCTATATCGCCGTTTTTTAAAATCGCATTTTTGCCGCGAATTCGCATATTTAATAAGGTGTGTATTCCGGCATGAGAAGTGCGAGAAAGTGCAATATAGGGAGATTTTCGGAATGAAAAAGTGCGATTTTTAGTCATGAAAAGGTGCGATTTTGGTGAACTGTGCGATTTTGTCATAAAAAAAAAAAATGGCGTGAGGTCCCCCCTCCTGTACATAACCAGCCCTGGGCTCATTGAGCCGGACCTGGTTCCAAAAATACTGGGGACAAAAAGCGTAGGGGTCCCCCGTATTTCTGAAACCAGCCCCGGACTCTTGGACCGGTCCTGGTTCCAAAAACCAGCACCGGGCTCCAACAGCCCGCAGTGTCATGCCACAGCCAGGGGACACTTTTTACATAAGGTCCCCCCGTCCGTACCATGAGCACCGTGGCTGGTCAGCCTTGGACAGGGTACCTTGAGGAGTGGGGACCCCCCCAATAAAGGAGTCCCCCCCCCCAGGCTGAAGCCCGGGGCTGTCACCGGCATCCCTGGCCATTGGACGCCGGCCTGATAGGGTTAAATTCACATTCCTAACATTGCTTAATACAGGAGAACTACAAGTGCCAGCAGACCTCCCCCGCATGCTGGGACTTGGAGAACCACAAGTCTCAGCATGCAGGGCATTAATGGGCCCGCTGGGACTTGTAGTCCACCTGTAAAAAGAATGTTAAAATAAAACACACACAGAAAAGTAAAACTTTATTACATACACATCCACACACCTCACTTTTACAACAATATACTCACCGATCCAGGATCCAGTGTTGGTCTCCCTTCTGCTGCAGAGCCGGCTACCCCCGTACTGACAGCGGAGACAACCGGCTTTCTCCGATGCAGATAACAGCTTCTGTCGCGTTGTCCCAGCGCAACAGAGGCTGAGAGTGTGATTGGGCGATGCGTTTCCATGGAGACGCATAGCTCAGCCAATCGGGGCTGGACTTATAGAGCTATATATCTGCGATTGGAAGCGCTGCTCATTGAAACCAGATATAATCAAAGCTGGTTTATAACCAATAAAATGGCCGCCACTGGTAAATGGACAGAGAATGGATAACCAGCAAAATGGCAGCGGCTAATTTCGGGATTCAGGCAGTCTGTAGCCGAAGATAATATGACCTAGAGCGGGCGGAAGAAAATGGCTCTGTTTAAAATGAAAACGAGGCTTGGTCCGCAAGAAAGCGGAAGAAGATGGCCGCCGCGAGTGAGTATCTAAAATGAGGCTTGACCCGCGGAAGGCGGAAGTCGCGGAAACCCGCGAATACAAACACTATAAAAACCGGCAGAGAGAGGCAGGGGGCATCCAGCTGAGGAAGCCGCCGATACAATATAGGCGGAGAAACGCGTTTTGGAGCCCGCCTAGCCCCGCAAATTACCAGATACCCGGATTACTATTGGATTACAAATCTCTGTGTGTACTTGGGAAACCCTAGGGAAACCTTCGGTGGACACCCATACCTGGAGCCTGTCCCCCATCTAGAGGAGAAAAAGAATATTACCTGGCAATAGGGGAGTACAGTGCTCAGATAAAGGACTTTGTCTTAAGGACTTCCACAGACAGGAGTAATTGAGTTTCCTAACGGGACTGGTAATTATTGCTCACTAATTGATACAATATTGTCTCATTCTAATGTTAATATAAGCCATATAAGCCTCATTGCCAACTCACAACCCAATTGGGTATTTTTATGTTATATGTTGTATGTCTTGTGTGTTCTATTTGAGTGTAATTGATTGTATATGCGCATGTTTTATTATCAATTTTTATTAAAAGAAGAAGATTTATTTACCTTTAAAACTGTGTGTCCATAGTATAGTGATTGGAGCAAGCGCCCCTTGGTGGTGATATTTATTATCACCACACACCATTATCTGTCTCCATGGAGACACATAAGCCGAAGACGCTCTCAGCCTCTGTTGCGCTGCATATTTTTAGAACCAGGACCGGTCCAAGAGTCCGGGGCTAGTTTCAGAAATACGGGGGACCCCTACACTTTTTATCCACCGTATTTTTGGAACCAGATCCGGCTCAATGAGCCCGGGGCTGGTTATGTACAGGAGGGGGGGACCCCACGCCGTTTTTTTTTTTTTACTTTTACACATATTTTACCAAAGAACCATACACAGATCACAATGATCTGTGCATGGTTCTGACAAAATCGCCAGTCAGGATCAGGTCTATTTTTTTTTTGCTGTTTTTTTGGCGATTTCCAAATTCGCATCTCATTAAATATGCGAATTGTATATATTTCAATGGGGAAAATCTGGATGCGAATTTCGGAGTAAAAAAAAAAAATCGCACTTTCAGAAAGTGCGATTTCACGGCAAATCCCGCATTTTTTTGCCGATTTTCGCATCTCATTAATTATGCGAATTCGGGAAAAAGTGCGAAAACTGCCTTTTTGCTATAAAAATCGCCAAAAACCCAACATCGACCTCTAATAAATGTCACCCAGAGTGTCTCTTTGTGCTTTATGATGCACAAAAGAAAGGCTGCCTGGCTTCCAAGTAATCAATTGCTAGGTGGAGCCACTCCACCATACAGCAGGCCTATGGGGCAGCACAATTGTAGGTGCCAGCTTCTGTGAGAGCTCACTCCACAAGAGTGGTGGGTGCATCCTGGGCTACTGCTCTGGGTGTTTCTGCATTGCAGCTATGTAGAGCTGCCACTTGGTTGGGTCAACATACTTTTGTAAAATTTTACAAGTTTGACGCTTTAGCCAAGGATGATACCCAGTTTGGGCAGGCGGTGTTGCAACAGGCTCCGCATGTTCCCACCCCTTCTGGAAGCTTTGGAACCTCCCCAATGTATTGAGACCTCATTATCCCATATGAATGATAGTGAAAATAGAATTTTAATACCTACCGGTAAATCCTTTTCATGGAGATCATAATGGATACTGAGCCCCCGCCTCTGTGCGTTGTTCTAATTGCAATTCCTTGTGATCTTGTTCCAACTGTTCTTGCAGGTTGCAAGACAGTGAGTTCAGTATTCTGGTTTGTACCTTACAGGTTTGAAGACCTGAGTTGGTGCATCTGAGTTTTGCTGAGTTGCTGCTACTTACAAATCACGTTAGTGTTTTTGTTCTGTCAAAATGTTACAATAACGGGGTTAACTAAATTTAGTTAAGTATGTTGTTGTGTTTGGGGCAGATAGTCCAGAGCTCTGGACAGTAGAGGCCTTCTATCCTGTACGACGATCCCAATAAACCGGCTTTGGCAGAAGCTCACCTCAGGGCACTTAGACAGGGCCGTGGTACAGCGGAAGCTTATTGCTCCAAATTTCGCAGATATGTGAACGATTAAGCCTGGAATAATCCGGTCAATTCCGACATGGCCTTGCAGATCAGATCAAGGACTTCCTTATGCAGTATCCAGCACCAGCTTCATTGATCTAATGCAGCTGGTAATCCAGATAGACAGAAGTGTCTGGGAAAGACGCTCTGAGTGAGAGCGGTCACCTGTCCCTTTCCTTGGTGCGGTCGGGGAGTCTCTGGTTGAAGGGGAGCGAACCAATGCAAATTGGTGTTACTTGCCTGTCAAACCAGGAGGACTTGTTGATGCTCCCAGGGCCTCTGTTTATATTGCGGAGTTGGAGGCATCTGGTGGGGGCTTGCTCAGAGCATCCGGGAAATGCCAAGGCCTAGAGGATAGGGGAGGAATACTCTCAGGCCAATCTCTCATACCTCCCAATATCTCATTATTAATCCTTGTCTTTCTGGGTCTCGGAGTGCAGCACTGGGAATCCCGGGCCGTTGTTGATAGTGGTACCGCGAGGAATTTAATTGATTTGCAATTTGTCAAGGATAACGATATTTCCCTGGTTCCTCTTCCATCTGAGTTGTCGGTATACGGGTTAGATGGTAGTTATTTGCCAAAAGTGCTGATTTTCTATTGCACTGTACACCTTGATTTAGATGTTGGTTGTTCTTATTCTGAGCAGTTAGATTTTATTTGTTATTCATAGTCCTCTAGCTCCAGTGGTTTTAGGGAAAACACAACCCCAGCTTTGATTGGCAGACAGGAGAATTATTACAATGGGGAAAGGAGTGCTGGTCTTCTTGTCTCCGTCTCCCCATACGTATAACCAAGATGTGTGATCCACTCCTTCCAGTTCACTATTCTGTCTTTTCTGATGTTTACTCTAAGAAGGGAGCAGATAGCCTGCCACCTCATCGGCCCTATGATTGTGCCGTTACGTTTCTTTTTTGTTGCCAAAAAAAGATGGTTCATTTCGGCCCTGTATTGATTATAGGCAATTGAACCTCATTACTGTAAAAAATTCCTATTCCCTGCCCTTGATCTCTGTGCTGTTTGACCAGCTTCGCTCGGCCACAGTTTTCTCCAAGATAGACCTACGAGGTGCCTACAACTTAATAAGAATCAGGGAAGGGGATGAATGGAAGACTGCCTTCAATACTCATACTGGGCACTATGAATACCTTGTCGTGCCATTTGGTTTAGCCAATGCCCCTGCAGTTTTCCAAGATCTCATTAACAATGTCCTCCAAGACTTTTCGGGTATCTTTGTTGTGGTATATTTGGATGACATCTTGATTTTTTCTCTTCCTTAGAACAGCACAGAGGGGATGTTAAAGCTGTTCTTCAAAAACTAAGAGAGAATAGCCTCTATGCCAAACTCGAGAAGTGCGAGTTATAGGTTCAGCATATCTGCTTTTTAGGGTATATTATCTATCCGGAGGTGTTTCAAATGGACCCGCAGGGGGGGGGGGGTTTCTTAGTACTCAGAAACCCCCCCAGGAATCGAAGGGCCCTAGTCTGAAAGATGAGGGTCCCCTCTTTCCATCAGTACAAGAATTTTAAAAATCGGCCGTGGGGAACCGGAGACATCTGACTTCAAATGAGTGGTCCCCATCCAAGCCTATTAATTGCTCTTCCCAGTCAGATATTTCAGGTTCTGTCTAACTTTCTGAGGGTATATTCCAAAAGCTGGGACTCTCCCCCTTTGAAGGACACTAGAATCTTGTCTCTACTGTTCCCAGAACCAGAGATATCAGCCTTCCAGCAGCTGATTACTGCTCCAGCTCCACACACCTGGTATGTAGTCTTATATACTCATTGGCAGATTGCTCTGCCTCCTGAACTCTGATCCCCTAGTCCCCAGTACCATTTGGTAGGTGGGATTCTCTAGTTTTTAATTCCATTAAAAGAAATCTAAGAAATCTAGTTCCAGGAAATGGAGATATCTGCAGTCAAGCAAGCTGTCCTCCCACCAGAAAATTCTGAATAATAAGTTCACTCCACTATACACCCCTCCTCTGCGTATTAAACATCCTCTACCACCCTGGAAGTTATGCATCAGGGCCCCTTCATTCAGCCCAATGGCCCCTTCTCCCACCATCTGTGCAGTAAATGGGTAATTAGTGGAAATTACTGATCCAGGCCGTACATGCTGAGCGGTTGATATAATACCCTCTACCACCTGCGGGACGTCAAAGCTTCCGCTCATAGCACCCCTACTGCTGGAGGATCGGTAGGGGCCCCAATACATTGCTATGCCCAGGGGTCTACACTGCTGTTAAATATATATATATATATATCCAAGGTGTAGGTAGCACTCACTAATCCAAAGTGTTCTTGCTGGGGTGTATACACTCAAGAATCCATTTGTGGATACTAATAAACGTGGGTACATAAAGAGGCCACTCTCCAGACTGTTTATGATTTTAGAACTGCATTTTATTTCTCAATAATGCTGCCACATTTTCGTGTCAACGTTTATATATATTATTTATATACATTTGGTCTATCTATAATACTTTAACTGACTCGGCATATACTGGGTGCTTTGCTCCGCCCCTCTCTGGAAACCCCCTTCTGAAAATCCTGCACAGACCTTGTGGATTGGGTTCAACCTACTATACTCATGGCTGTCCAGAGGTTCCTTGGTTTTGCAAATTATTATTGCAGATTCATTCCTGCATTTTCTGCCATAGTCGCTCCTATAATTGCCCTCACCAAGAAGGGAGCCGATACTTCCTCATGGTCGGTAGAGGCTCAGGGTGCGTTTAAAAGGTTAAAGGGGCATTTTTGTCTGCACATATTCTTCGGCACTCTAATCCCGGTCTTCCTTTTATTTTGGAAGTAGATGCCTCAGAAGTCGGTATTTGGGGCTGTGTTGTCTCAAGTGGATGCCATTGATGGGCTCCTTTATCCTTGTGCCTTTTTCTCACGGAAATTCTCCCCTGCTGAGTGCAATTAAGATGTGGGTAATAGGGAGCTTCTCCCTATAAAATGTTCTCTGGAGGAGTGGAGGCATTGGTTGGAAAAAGCAAAGTTTCAAGTTACCATCTTTAAGGACCATAAAAATCTCTTGTATTTACAATTGGCTAAGGCTCAACGCCAGACAAGCCAGGTGGGCATTATTCTTCACCCGCTTCAAATTTATCATCATCTTTAGACCTGGTTCTAGAAACACCAAGGCTAATGCTCTATCCAGGAGCTTTTCAGCTGTTCAAGAATTGAATGCTTTAAAGGAAACTATTATTCCTTCCTCTCAGATTGTTGTGGGACATACCCAAGGTCTCCTTGATAATGTTCTTTTTGCCCAGTATAATGCTCCTAAGACCAGGGATATTGTTTGTCCCTCCTGAACTCCGAGAGAATTTTTTTTTCGAGTCTCATTCAGCCAAGACAGACGGTCATCCTGGTGTTTCGAAGACTATGGATTTACTGTCTCGGGCAGTTTGGCGGTCGTCTATGGGCAAGGACATGGAGAATTTAATTTGGTCTTGCAAAGTTTGTGCCAGAAATAAATCTCCCCGTTTCTCTCAGTCAGGTCAGCTGCTTCCATTGAAACCTCTCCTCTTCTCCCTCTACACCACCTCTCTGGGCACCCTCATCAGCTCCTATGGTTTTCATTACCACCTTTATGCTGATGATACCCTAATCTATCTCTCCTCCCCCGACCTATCCCCATCACTCCTGTCCAAGGTCTCCGAATGCCTCACGGCCATCTCAGCCTGGATGACCCAACGCTTCCTGAAACTAAACATGGCTAAAACTGAACTTCTAATCTTCCATCCCCCGAACATCCCCTCTGTGTCATCATTGACTCCTCCCTCTCTTTCACCCCCCACATTCGTGCTCTCGCACAGTGTTGCCGCTTTCACCTACGCAACATCTCACGCATCAGACCATTCCTCTCCACTGACGCGACCAAAATTCTCATTCACTCTCTTGTCATCTCCCGCCTTGACTACTGCAACATCCTTCTCTCTGGGCTACCTCTCACCCGCCTCGCACCTCTCCAATCCATTCTTAACGCTGCTGCTAGGCTCATCTTCCTCTCCCGACGCTCTACCTCTGCCTCCCCCCTCTGTCTATCTCTTCACTGGCTCCCCATTCCTTTCCGAGTTCTCTTTAAACTCCTCACCACCACCTACAAGGCTCTCTCCACCTCCACCGCTCCTTACCTCTCTTCACTGATCTCTATCCACACTCCCTCCCGTCCTCTTCGCTCCATCGCTGACCGCCGACTGACCTCTCACCTAATCACCTCCTCCCACTCCAGTGTCCAAGACTTCTCTTGCGCTGCCCCCCTGCACTGGAACAACCTCCCGCCACCCATCAGGCTTTCTGATTCCCTTACCTCCTTCAAGCGTTCCCTCAAAACCCACTTTTTTCGACTAGCCTATCCCTCCTCCTAACCTCTTTTGATCCTCCTATCCTGCCTCCGTTCCTACTTATCCTATTGTATTTCGTTCGTCCACCCACCTATTTTTAGTATGTTAACTCTTATGAGCAGGGCCCTCCTTCCTCACGTACTCACCCTACCTCATTACCTCACCTGTGCTCCTGTCCTGTTCTTCCCTTCCTCTACTTCATCTTCAGTCTCCTCGACAATTTTGACACCTACTTCTGAACTGATGCTGATTTTAGTTCTACCCTATTTATACTGTATTTTTCATTACACCCTGTATGTTACCTTGTAATTTGTTTTTTGTTTGCTATGTACGGCGCTGCGGACACTTTGCGGCGCCTTATGAATAAACATACTACTACTACTACTTCTGCCCAAAAACTAGCTGCATTATTTCTTTCTCATTTTTTATCTCCATGGCCTTCCGCTGGACATTGTCTCGGATAGAGGTGTTCAAATGGTGGCCAGGTTTTGAAGGTCTGTTTGCTCTGCTTTGGGTATCAATTTGAGTCCATCCTCAGGTTACCAACCTCAGTCCAATGGACAGACTGAAATGGTCGATCAAACCCTGGAACAATTCTTGCGATGCTATATTTTGAAATGTCTAAATAACTGGGTGGAGAATCTGCCTGTTGCAGAGTTTGCATAAAACAACGCATGTCATGCTTCTACCAAGATGTCCCAGTTTCTTTGTAACCTTAGCCAGCATCCCAGGGCAAACTCCCTTGAGCTGGTTTCTTCTAGAGTAGTTGCAAAATAGGTAAAAAGGGGATGGGGAAGAGGCCAAGGGCACTGGACTAATTTGACAGGGGGTAAGAAGGCATACTCCAGTCAACACAATCAATTAAATCACGTTATATAGTTGTGGAGGTGCTCCCAGGGAGTAGGGTAAGTATAAGCGAAAAAATGGGATATCCAAGGAAGGATATAAAAAGAGTCTCCCGGGTGGGGCACAGCCTTCTAAGACGATGAGTAACTGTTAAGACTAAACTTTAATAATACTAAAATTGACCCTAAAGTTGGATCAAACGAAGGACATAAGACAAAGACATACAGACAACGTTTACAAAAATGTATATTAGAGAAAGTAGTGAAATATAGTTTTCTAAATGTCTGAGGATTGTAAGAGGAAAAAGTACCTCAAAAATACAATTGACGGTATATAATTATACTGGAATAAATTTCTAGAATCCTTTCAGACAAAAGACGCCTCCACTGACCATATATGCTCTCAGTTTTGCAAATAAGTATCAAATGATGGTATATTGCAACATATGCTCCCTGTAAGTAACAATACCATCACTGTCATCTGTTGTATCTAGATGTTAAGTTTGACATTAGACAATGTAGCTGTTTATAGGTTCCACCAAAGTTTTTTAGATAATAGAATAAGATTTATAGGAATGAAAATACCTGAGTTTGATTGCTAAGGGAGTGGCTGCTGCCTGTGCATGTGACAAATGCCAGTGAATGCACAGTTGAGCGGACCCCGAGGGCGTCACAGGTATGGAAGTACAGAGAAGGCGGTTTCTGCTGTTTCCGGGGGTAACCTGCCTGGCTCTATTATACAAAAGACAGCGCAGAGTCGGGTATCGGGTCCCCTGGGAATGAGAGAACCCTGAATAAATATAAGTAAATAGTAGAGAGTACTCCTTCACTTTTATCCCTGGTGTATGCTGCTGTCCTCTATATACAGTGATTACTGTAGTGAACAGAGGTTGAGCGATACCACCCTGGTAGTGAGGTGTGGAAAGAAGTATAGTGTGCACAATAGTTTGTGATCATAGGACTCCCTAGGTCTTTTCCCTGTTGTCAAATAAATGACATTGCAGAAAAGCTGACACTTGGGATCCAACTATTCGCTGATATCCAGACGCCAGAATCCCACGCCAGAATCCCACAATCAGGTGGTGAGTGTTCAGCGGGAGCCGGCAAGTAATGAGCTGGAGGTGGGAGTCCGTGATAAGTGCGCCCTGAAGTGGATGCAATCTGGGTTAGACCGTAAAAGCCGGCTGTGTATTAGCAGTGAGCCGCCGGCTGAATCGATTGAGAAAGCCTCTGGTGAAACGTACGTCTCGGATGTGAGGTCTCCGCTGTGCACAAGCGGGACCCTGCTCGCCTCACCTGCCTGCTACTCAGTTCCACCATAATTCTGCATATCCACCCTGTCAGCTCACGGACCGCATTATCTACAGACCACAGACGCTCCAGCCGGCGTCTCACTGCTAATACACAGTCGGCTTTTACGGTCTAACCCAGACTGCATCCACTTCAGGGCGCACTTATCACGGACTCCCACCTCCAGCTCATTACTTGCCGGCTCCCGCTGAACACTCACCACCTGATCGTGGGATTCTGGCGTCTGGATATCACAGAGACACGCGCTCTGACTGCCAGTGTCTGCACTTAAGGCATTGGCCTCTTCTTTTGTCACAGTGCCTTAATCCTGCCTGGGTCCGCTGCTTAGACCTTCCAGCTACATGCAACGGCCGTCTTGAGGCCCATGTCCGTGAGTCTATCAGCCCTAAGTGGCATTGTCTGAGTATCTACTGCTATTTAGTCAGCCCATATCGCATTTATTATCATGTGGTATATACAGAATAATGTGTAACTAACCCTTCTCTCTCCTTTTGGTGGTTAAGATCTCCATAGGGGCTACAATTAAGACCGTTACAATTATTGCATGTACTCTTGAAGAAAATAACTGCTATTTGTAACAAAAAGTGTATCAATATAATTATATGGCTATGCTAAGATTTAAAAATTCTAATACACTTACACATGCCTAACTGTTTACCTATTGCCCACCAATAGGGATTATAGGGCTGTCATTATATAAATTAAAAAATATACAAAAATATATATATATATATATTTATTTTTTTTCCTTTTCCACCACCCCTCCCCCTTATTTTTCTTGGTACTACCACCTTTGCACGGTATTCCAGCAGTGAATAGTTGGATCCCAAGTGTCAGCTTTTCTGCAATGTCCTTTATTTGAAAACAGGGAAAAGACCTAGGGAATCCTATGATCACAAACTATTGTGCACACTATACTTCTTTCCACACCTCACTACCAGGTTGGTATCGCTCAACCTCTGTTCACTACAGTAATCACTGTACATAGAGGACAGCAGCATACACCAGGGATAAAAGTGAAGGAGTACTCTCTACTATTTACTTATATTTATTCAGGGTTCTCTCATTCCCAGGGGACCCGATACCCGACTCTGCGCTGTCTTTTGTATAACAGAGCCAGGCAGGTTACCCCTGGAAACAGCAGAACACGCCTTCTCTGTACTTCCATACCTGTGATGCTCTCGGGGTCCGCTCAACTGTGCATTCACTGGCATTTGTCACATGCACAGGCAGCAGCCACTCCCTTAGCAATCAAACTCAGGTATTTTCAATCCTATAAATCTTATTCTATTATCTAAAAAACTTTGGTGGAACTTATATACAGCTACATTGTCTAATATAAAACTTAACATCTAGATACAACAGATGACAGTGATGGTATTGTTACTTACAGGGAGCATATGTTGCAATATACCATCATTTGATACTTATTTGCAAAACTGAGAGCATATATGGTCAGTGGAGGCGTCTTTTGTCTGAAAGGATTCTAGAAATTTATTCCAGTATAATTATATACCGTCAATTGTATTTTTGAGGTACTTTTTCCTCTTACAATCCTCAGACATTTAGAAAACTATATTTCACTACTTTCTCTAATATACATTTTTGTAAACGTTGTCTGTATGTCTTTGTCTTATGTCCTTCGTTTGATCCAACTTTAGGGTCAATTTTAGTATTATTAAAGTTTAGTCTTAACAGTTACTCATCGTCTTAGAAGGCTGTGCCCCACCATCCTTCCTTGGATATCCCTTTTTTTCGCTTCTTCTGGAGTAGGCAAGTCCACTTGGATACAGAAATGTTATGGAAAACAACCCGCGCTCACACGGAACAAGCGGCTAGAGGATCACACAAATTAGGGCTACCAAACCCAAAAAGCATATACAACACGACAAGGGCCCTTATTCTGATTGACGCGGACTTTACCGCGTACTTACGGATCGCGTCTTTACGGCGTCTGCGCATGCGTGGAGAACGCTACGCGCATGTGCCACGCCTTGACTCGGTACCAGTTCGGCCAAATCCCGTCCAAAACTGTTCACCGCTATCAGTCGGGAAATAGGGGCGTATTATGGGCGTCATGCGGAATGACACATGGGCGTAGTTTCAAAGTGGGCAAAACGGGGCGGAAACATGGGCGGACACGGGGGAGTACACTTATGTTGGGGGGCGTACATTCGGAAACCACTCCGAATGCACGCGAGCAAAAAGGGCAGAAATGTGCGGTGTCCACAAGTGTACTATTGCTTTGCGGACACCACTCGTTCATGCGGTAGGCGAACGTACGCCTAATGACTACAACCATTAACACCTGAACCCAATAGAATCTACTCCTTTACTCATTACTCACTAATAGGACGCTTGTCAGTGCTTTAATTGAAACCATTGCTGCTTCAATTGCTGTAAGGGTTAATGTGTGCAATGCATGTGTTAGGCATGCTTGTAAGGATATATTGGCATCTAATTGATTCCAATTCCAAATAAGCTGTTTTTAATGAGGATAGGTAATTGAATAAGTGGGTCATGTGATGTATTGCAGAAGATACTTCATAGTGGGTTGTTTGGCGTAAATACTCCGCTTACGGGCGGTAGCACCGCTTGGCTCCCGTTCGGATGCGGTATTTCCGAGCATACTCTGTAATACTCTGTAATACCGTGCAGAATCGGAGTGTTTCTCCCGCACACGCATGGTTTGTATGTCGTCCGTAAACACGCCCTGTTCTTAAAGAGTCAGTCCGTCCGAATGCGGAGGACACGTGGGCGTTTCTACGGACGATGGCCGCATGCGGCAAAACACCGTGGCGTGCGGACCGCTCCGTAAGAATGCGGGAATATCCGCACCGATCAGAATAAGGGCCAAGGAGTGGATCCCCACAGCGCTAGATCACAGGATCTTTTTCTCAGTGAAATTTTCTTGTCTTTCGGCCTTTAGCATCCGGGGTTTATTTTTCGGGACACCGGAAAAAAGAGAGAACAATCTCCTGATAACCGTCAGTTAATGATAAAAATAAAGTGACCCAATCTGTCACTACTCCAACTCACCTAGACCAGCTAGGAGAGGTTCACATAAAGGTTTCTTTCAATGGAACATCAAACGAATAGGCACAATTGGAAATAGACTCACCTAGGGACAAAGCCCTATGTACACCAAAAGGTTTCTTTAGTCGATGGAAGTATGCACCGGGATACACGACTCGTTCAAAATAAAACAGGTCACATTTATTGTTTAAAACAGGATACTCCAAAAACTGCCAAATACAGCCACGTCCGAAAACCCTCATCCGGAATGGGGGCCAATCCGAGGCAGTAAGTCCACAGGTGTTACAAAGGTGGGTGTCTTGGAGTCCTGGATAAAATCCTAAGCAAACACCAACGCGTTTTGAACCTTGTTAGTTCTTCCTTAGGGTGTCTACACCTGTGGACTTACTGCCTCGGATTGGCCCCCATTCCGGATGAGGGTTTTCTGACGTGGCTGTATTTGAAGTATCCTGTTTTAAACAATAAATGTGACCTGTTTTATTTTGAACGAGTCGTGTATCCCGGTGCATACTTCCATCGACTAAAGAAACCTTTTGGTGTACATAGGGCTTTGTCCCTAGGTGAGTCTATTTCCAATTGTGCCTATTCGTTTGATGTTCCATTGAAAGAAACCTTTATGTGAACCTCTCCTAGCTGGTCTAGGTGAGTTGGAGTAGTGACAGATTGGGTCACTTTATTTTTATCATTAACTGACGGTAATCAGGAGATTGTTCTCTCTTTTTTCCGGTGTCCCGAAAAATAAACCCCGGATGCTAAAGGCCGAAAGACAAGAAAATTTCACTGAGAAAAAGATCCTGTGAATTAGCGCTGTGGGGATCCACTCCTTGTCGTGTTGTAAGTCCACTTGGATGACGCAGAGGAAAAAGATCTGGAGTAGGGTCCGCAAGACTCTTCTCTCTGCGACCTCGGTCACTAAACAATTTTTTTTCTGATCGTCACAGGAGACCGTGTACATTCAAAACAGGAGACTGAGTGTGGCTTTCTACCAAAAATATCAAGCTTCGTCAGCCTTCATAGAAGCTAGGTCCCTGTTTTATGGGGCCATTTAAGATTCTCAATTTAACCCAGTGGCATCCTAGGACTCTGAAAGTTCATAATACTTTTCATTGTTCTTTGCTCAAGCCCACATTTCAACATAGGCTTCAGAGGCTGGCACCGTTCTTTGGTTCAGGGCCATAAGAAGTTCATTGTGGATAGAATTTTGGACTCCAAGATTGTTCGCAAGCAATTGTTGTTTCTCATCCATTGGAAAGGGTATGGGTCTGAGTAGAGGTCTTGGGTTCATAATTACAGACTTTACACCTTAATGAAAAGCTTCTTTAAGGAGTTCCCGTAGAGACCAAGTTCTAGGGGTCAATGGACCCCTCCTCCAGGGGGGTACTGTTATGCGGCTGTGTGGCCACCACCGCCTCCTCCCTCTCTCCCTAAGCCAGGGCTGGGCAATTGCGGCCCTCCAGATGTTGAGGAACTACACATCCCAGGATGCTTTGCATTAGTTTTGCTATGTGGCCATGCTGAAAATTATGCAAGGCATGCTGGGATGTGTAGTTCCTCAACATCTGGAGGGCCGCAATTGCCCAGCCCTGCCCAAAGCTCTGGTGGTACAAACAGTTCCAGAGGCTCGGGGTCAGAGAGAAGCCACATATTTGCAAGGCAACGCCCCAAGCATCTCTCCTCCTCCCAGCAGGTGGCCTCTGACATTAATAATTAATTGTGTGGCTTCGTCAGGGTCCTGACGAAGCTCTTGCGAAGCGTACGCCGACCGCTCGCAGTGTGTCCCCCCTACCCCCTCCCCACTTACCACTGTATTTTGATTATGTTTGGTTGCGCCTCACGGGTCTCCGCCGCATACGGAACCCCGCTGCTCACGGATCTGGTTGTGACGGCTGTCACCTGACTTCAGCAGCACTCTGATTCTTCTGAGGCCGTGCAAGGGCACATACCTCAGATGCGCCCTACTGACAGAGTTTAGGCGACTCTTTGAGACACAGTTACGGTGACCGCCACAAGGGCAGGCAACGGAGACGCTCTCCACACCCTGCACCAGGAGTAATTCCCAATATTAGTCTCCAGCCTCTCTGTAAAATCATTTGGGCGCACATCCTTAACCCGATCCCACAGTGGATCTTATTGTTTAAGAAGGGTTATCAAAAGACTGCAATCATTTACAAATTATTGTCTGTGTAAATATCAAGTCAATCGATCCATACCAGTGATTGATGTAACTGTTACGCTGATAGGGATTTCGTATCACACGAATAATAGGACTTGGTAGTCAATCTCCCTTCAGCACGCACTGAGTTGATACGTGTGAACCCGATCTCATGGTAGATCTCATTTCAGGGTTACACATGAAGTACAACTGTTCTTGAATTTAACAGCGAACTTCTAAGTGGGGTTCTCTGTGGTACATACACACCAGGAGACATCTATAATAAAATTTCCACTTGTTATTTGTACTACAAATCCGGGGCACACTGCGTGAGGAATTCTTCCTCTTTTAAATCACTATTTGTGTATATCTGTGTGTTTTTATGTTCGCAATCTTTTAAAAAGCATCCTTTATTAAAAGTTACATTTTAGTGTACATTCCTTTCCAAGGTGCACCTTCTGTGCTTTCTCTTTTTCTGTATATCCATACATTGGTCTGTGTATACCACCTCCAATCTGTCTATACCTCTATATCTGACTGTCTATACCCCATATTGTGCTGTCTTTCCATCTGTCTATCAATACTGCCAACACAGCATTTTACGTTTTATCTTGTGTGACTCCTCTGATGTCGGACAAGGTGTGACCCCTGGTAAAAAAATTTGCTGCATTCAGTACATTTATATGGTTTCTCTCCTGTGTGACTCCTCTGATGTAGGACAAGATTTGACCTATGGGAAAAACTTTTTCTGCATTCAGAACTTCTGGGTCAGGTCACGCAGACAGGAGATAGATAAAGATAAAACAATATTTATTAAATAGTTACTTTCTACACTCTCTCTAAATCAGTTACAAAATAAACACATTTGGAGCTAGTACCAGAACAACAGGTCCCAATAAACATCAAATTACCATTAGACTCCCCAGCACACTCACACACTGTCCTGTCCAGATTCAGTCTGTAAATCCAGAATTAGAGCATAAACCAGGCAGAGCAAACAAGTCTGCAATCCCAAGGGTAGTTTTTTATCCAGTCGTCAAAATGTTCCCACGCGCTGGCCTCAGCACACTGCCAGGAGCTGAGACTCCAAGTCCAGTAGCTTTTAAAAGCAAACTGACACACACCCTCAGCTCTCTTGATGATTTCTTTTTTTTTAAATAGTTCCAATTTCCACAATTGAAGTCCCTCCTGCAATGGGTGGTCTTAGGAAAAGATCTCCCTTAATTGGTAGAGCTCAATCTGTAACAGATATGAGTCAGGAATAGATCCCCTCTGCTGTTTCCATGTCATAGTGCCCGACTCAGTCCTAGGGGAGAACAAAGGGATCTTGATGCACTTAATCCTTTGGTGATGATAGTCAGTCACTCCTTGCTTTAACCCCTTAAAGTCATTTGTGACATCAGAGGGGCTCCGGCTGCTCCCAGCTTTATGTCCCTAGTGTCTTTACAGTAAAGCTGGGTACACAAATATACAATCATCTGGCTGTTCTTCCATTCTGGGACGAACTGTGTATAGGTGTGTGCGCTGTCCCGATTCCCTCTGTAGGATCGATAATAGCTGGGGTCCGCATCTAGATGTAGTCAGCCAGCTGACTACATCTAGACGCGCACCGCATCCATTTGCTGTATGTCTGTCCCTAGTCACCCTGCCAGCTGACTACATCTAGACGCGCACCGCATCCATTTGCTGTATGTCTGTCCCTAGTCACCCTGCCAGCTGACTACATCTAGATGCGCACCGCATCCATTTGCTGTATGTCTGTCCCTAGTCACCCTGCCAGCTGACTGCATCTAGACGCGCACCCCAGCTATTTGCCATATGTCTGTCCCTAGTCACCCTGCCAGCTGACTACATCTAGACGTGCACCCCAGCTATTTGCCGTATGTCTGTCCCTAGTCACCCTGCCAGCTGACTACATCTAGACGTGCACCCCAGCTATTTGCCGTATGTCTGTCCCTAGTCACCCTGCCAGCTGACTACATCTAGACGTGCACCCCAGCTATTTGCCGTATGTCTGTCCCTAGTCACCTCACTGGCTGACTACATGTAGACGGCCAGATACACCGTTTTTCAGAGCGGTTTGCCGGACTTAACTTTTTTACGTGACACTACAAGTACCTGTGCAGCAGGGGTGTTAACCATCATGCAATGACAATCAAGAGAGTGTGTACAGTGGTACAATCTTTTGCTTGCAATTGTTTGGACGGGAGTAGATAGGACATCGCAAGTAAAATTGTATAGGTGTGTACGCACGTATTGGCTGGTGTTTGTAGACGGTGTGTATGGTCGATTGAATGCTCGCATGAAAACAGGGATTGTATAGATGTGTACCTGGCTTAAGTGACGAGTCCCAAAAAAAACCCATCACACCTGGTCCTGTTTAAGAACTATAGCACACTGTTCAATTTTGTGCTACAATATTGTCAGAATGGACCAGGGACAGTCCATTCTGTCACATATGACTTCTCTCCTGTGTGACTTCTCTTATGTTGGACAAGATGTGACTCCTGGGAAAAACATTTGCTGCATTCAGAACATTTATATGGCTTCTATCCTGTGTGACACTTTAGATGTCGGACAAGATGTGACTTCCGGGAAAAACATTTGCTGCAATCAGAACATTTATATGGCTTCTCTCCTGTGTGACTACTCTGATGTCGGACAAGCTGTGACTCCTGCGAAAAACATTTGCTGCATTCAGAACATTTATATGGCTTCTCCCCTGTGTGACTCCTCTGATGCAGGACAAGATGTGACTTCCGGGAAAAACATTTGCTGCAATCAGAACATTTATATGGCCTCTCTCCTGTGTGACTCCTCTGATGTAGGACAAGTTGTGATTTCAGGGAAAAACATTTGCTGCATTCCGAACATTTATATGGTTTCTCTCCTGTGTGACTCCTTTGATGTCTGAGAAGCTGTGATTTACATATAAAGCCTTTGTCACACACAGAGCACACATGTGGCTTCTCTCCTGTGTGACTCCTCTGATGTAGGACAAGATCTGACTTCTGAGAAAAACATTTGCTGCATTCAGAACATTTATATGGCTTCTCTCCTGTGTGACTCCTCTGATGTAGGACAAGATGTGACTTCCGGGCAAAACATTTGCTGCATTCAGAACATGTATGCGGCTTCTCTCCTGTGTGACTGATCTGATGTCTGAGAAGTTGTGATTTACATGTAAAGCCTTTGTCACACTCAGAACATGTATAAGGCTTCTCCCCTGTGTGACTCCTCTGATGTTGGACAATATGTGACTTCTGGGAAAAACATTTGCTGCATTCAGAACATTTATATGGCTTCTCTCCTGTGTGACTCCTCTGATGCAGGACAAGATGTGGCTTATGGGAAAAACATTTGCTGCATTCCGAACATTTATATGGCTTCTCTCCTGTGTGACTCCTCTGATGTAGGACAAGAAGTGACTTCAGGTAAAAACATTTGCTGCATTCAGAACATTTATAGGGCTTCTCTCCTGTGTGACACCTCTGATGTATAACAAGAACTGACTTCTTGGAAAAACAATTGCTGCATTCAGAACATTTATATGGCTTCTCTCCTGTGTGACTCCTCTGATGTACCAGAAGCTGTGATTTATATGTAAAGCCTTTGTCACACTCAGAACACAAATGTGGCTTCTCTCCTGTGAGACTCATCATGTATGAGGTGAGAAACAAATTAGTTGCTGAAGGCTTCTTCTATCCAGAAAATAAAATAGTGTTTGTTCCTCCTCCTGAGGTGTAAGGAGATATGATGTATTTAGTTAGCTTGAGCGGAGAACAATTTCCCTTTCCACATCCTCTTAATTTGAATCCTGCTCCTTATATGTCCTGTAAGAAAGTTAATATGTAAAAGTATAATGGTTACCAGGAGAACACTACTTTTATTGTATAAGATGTATATTTATACACAACAGCAAATATCACAGACACTGACCATGATGTTACATTTGTGTACAAATGTGTCCACATACATCCAGCCTCCTTGTGTGTTAAACAGTCCTTCTAGTTGCTCCATTCCATAGTGGGACTGTAGCACTGAGCATCTTTTCCATTAAAATGCATCTTATTCGCCGAGCGATGTGACAAGAACACACAAGCAGCCTCTGATAATTAAAATATGTGGAATGCCTACATTGTGTCTACATAAGAAATGCTACTTTAATAAGCAGAAGATGCTTGTGTGTCCTATTTGCATCACTTTGTAAATAATATGCATTTAACAAAAAAAAGTCCCACAATAAGATGCTTGGCGCTACCGAGTTATAATGCACCCACGTGTAATGTGTAACCCCACTTCTGGTGAATGCTGGTGATAATACATAAGTATATATAATTATGTTATAATCATTAAATATAACGGCAAACACTGAAAAGATTGCATGCCAACACAAACTTGTACAATAAAGGTTTTGTAAACAATTCACACTGTCAAGTCGTCCTAGAATCTTAGAAACAGAGAACAGACCATAGTGCAAATATTGCCATTCACAAGAATCAATTTGTTGGTATTAAGTTACACTCACATGGAGCTCTATTTTTGATAGCATGTAATAGGGGTCTTTTTGTTGGAATCCAAGCCAATTTCAGAAGACTCCTGAAAGGACTCGCTGTGTTCTTCTCAGCTCCTATTGCACCAATGCAGCAGCATTCTTAAACTTATAAAATCAAAAACAGTTTTCTATAAGAAATCACTTTTCCAACACGGTTCTAAATCTTCAGCCATTTTGTAATGCCTTTATGGAAGTCATAGTTGACAAAATGGATGCTGCTTCTGACAAACACATGCTTAGTGCAAAGGGTAGGCCTCCTACACCGTGGCTAGTACCTTGTGCAACAAGCTAACGCCACTTGCAGCAATAATAACAGTATTTAAGAAAACAGAGTATAATAAAAGCATAGAATTATTGATGCGTTAATTTCTGTTTTAACAGTTCCATCCTCTGAACTTCGTCATATATCCGAAGAAAGTTCGTATCTCTCGCAAAACGCATCATTTGTCTCTCTCTTAATGCATCGGAAAATCTTCTTGAGCCACTTCACTAGTATATAGAAAAATTAATAATATTATTTTGGCAAAAAACCTTAAAATATCTCAAAGCATATATAACATTGACTATGCGAACCAGTTATTGGGATTCAACCAAATTAACCAACCGTAGGGAATCACATCACTCACACCTGTTTAATAAACTAATTTTTATCCCAAATAATTTTATTCAGTTTTCCTTTTTAACGTCACCATCAGTTTAATATTCATGATGCGTGTACCATATTTTAATTATGTTTCCAAATTCCAATCAGATTTTATAATCTTGGGACAATGTAAATAAATGTATTCCTTTTATATACTATTTGTTACTTTCAAATCTTCATGTTGGATTACCAAAGGAGTGATTAGTACATTTCCTCTAAAAATGTATTATAATAGTTCTTGTTTGTAACCATTTAGAAACCTTAAGTTTTGCGAATATACTATGATCCTTGTGGTAATGTCCATGGTTTAGTAGATCGTATGTTTGAGAGAACATCATAAGAAACCATTCAATTAGAACCCTTTTAATCTAAATTTTATTCTAGCCCACCCAACTCTGTCACGTGATAACTATGGGGGAAATTTACTAAGATGTGTATTCTACGTCACATGTGATGTTGCTATGGGCAACCAATCAGAATCTACTTATTTATTTAGCACCCTCCAGAAGATAATAGACAGGATCTGATTGGTTGCCCATAGCAAGATCACATAGAATACAAATCTTAGTAAATTGCCCCCTACATGTTTTGTTATACTCCAAAATATCTCCTGTTGTTACACTCTTTGCCAATTTAGTGTATTTAATGATTGCTAAGAGAGCATTTCTGCAATCATGTTCATTTATAAAAGTTTAGTTAACACGTGTGATACTTTGTCAATTTCAAACCTGGGGAGAGTCAGTAACCTCATAAGATTCATTTGTGCGAATTCTACATAGAAAGTGAAGTGTTGTTCGATTTGACTGCAATGTAAGTAGCCATTAACCCAACATTACCGGAGTGATACCGTAGATGACAATACACCCAACAATCAGTTTACCTTATTGTTCTTTCTATCAGCTCATGATGAGCGTCTAAACAAAAAATGTCAGTTTGCAAATAGATATTATTTTTTGCACCATTGTTACCATGATTTCTGATACCTTACTAGATGTATTTTAGCAACGGTTCTGGTGTGTTAGTTCTTAGTTACTTTTATGTTATTATTCATAAATTTATTTTAAACCTAATTATTTTCACATATTGGCTATCAATAATTTTTCTGATCTTTTTTTTACCATCCTCTGATGCATACCCAAACCTGGAAGCATCAGTAGTATGATGTATATGTGTGTCTGTTGTGATTATCAAACGTTGCTCACAGGAAGTGGGTTAGAAAGAAACCAACCCCTAACCAGATTGCAAAAAATCCTGCGCTTTAGTAGAAATATATATTAGTTGAGTAATCAGTTGTAATTTTTAGATACCCGCTGCTGCATACATCACCTGTGAGTATGCTTTTACCCACAGAAAAAACATACAAGAGAAAAACTGGGTCTCCTCCAACTCCCCACGCTATTAGCACGCTGCAGTGGGGGATAGGATGGAAGCCGGCCGTTCACGTCACCGCTGAACGGAGGCCGGGATATGGTAGTTGTTGCTGCAGCAAGTGCATTTCGTTTCCTCTATTGCCTGGAAACTTTTTCAAGACTTTTTCCATCTTGAAAAAGTTTCCAGGCAATAAAGGAAACGAAACTCGTTGACGTCATCAGATATCCGGCGCTGGGTCTCCAACTCCCCACGCTGTTAGCACACTTACTGCACCAACAACTACCGTATCCCGGCCTCCGTCCAGCGGTGACGTGAACGGCTGGCTTCCATCCTATCCCCCACTGCACTCGGTGTCGGACTGGTCGCTGGCACCCGCAGAAAAGGTGTCCTATTTGGAACAACTAATTGCTTCCCACGGAGTGGAATATCTTCAAACTAGTGGCGCATGCCGCCCATAGTGGGGTGAGATATACAAACTATTTCCATCGCGTTAAAGCCAATCTATTGGCGGGGACTACATTTGAATTAAGGGAGAGGAATTAAGCTCTAACATATTGCTTTATACAAGCTAGCTTTGCCCAATTTATCACAGTAATACAGCTAAAGCCACCATATATGCGTGTTTGCCTACATGCTAAAAAGACTGACGTTAATTAAACAATCTCCTGCATATTGATTGATGCTATATGGATCCCTGTGACTTTTAATTACTAACAGCCTGTGGATATCAACTGCAATTATATGCTAGCATATATCCACAATATACGCTCTTGAGAGCTTGCTACGTAGAAAACGTGGAGACCCAACCGCAAATTGCTGCTATTATATGATCTCATTAGTCATTATTTTTTAGTTTAGATTTATTTTATTTATTATTTTATTTATTTATATTGTATCTTGTATCTTATGTGATCTTTTAGAATGTGTGTCCAGGTTCATTTTGTACTAACAGTGGTATTCGGAGCCAGTAGTACTCCACCCTCCCCCTCCCTGCTGCTCCTATGATAAGTCTGTGTTCTCAGCCTGAGTACAGGGTGAGATTAGTGCAGCAGTCCCCTGTCCTCCCCCTCCCTGCTGCTGCTGCACCTCTGATAAGTCTGTGTTCTCAGCCCGAGTACAGGGTGAGATTAGGGCAGCAGTCCCCCGTCCTCCCCCTCCCTGCTGCTGCTGCACCTCTGATAAGTCTTTGTTCTCAGCCAGAGTACAGGGTGAGATTAGTGCAGCAGTCCCCCGTCCTCCCCCTCCCTGCTGCTGCTGCACCTCTGATAAGTCTGTGTTCTCAGCCCGAGTACAGGGTGAGATTAGTGCAGCAGTCCCCGTCCTCCCCCTCCCTGCTGCACCTCTGATAAGTCTGTGTTCTCAGCCAGAGTACAGGGTGAGATTAGTGCAGCAGTCCCCTGTCCTCCCCCTCCCTGCACCTCTGATAAGTCTGTGCTCTCAGCCCGAGTACAGGGTGAGATTAGTGCAGCAGACCCCCGTCCTCCCCCTCCCTGCTGCTGCTGCACCTCTGATAAGTCTGTGCTCTCAGCCCGAGTACAGGGTGAGATTAGTGCAGCAGTCCCCCATCCTCCCCCTCCCTGCTGCACCTCTGATAAGTCTGTGTTCTCAGCCCGAGTACAGGGTGAGATTAGTGCAGCAGTCCCCCGTCCTCCCCCTCCCTGCTGCTGCACCTCTGATAAGTCTGTGCTCTCAGCCCGAGTACAGGGTGAGATTAGTGCAGCAGTCCCCGTCCTCCCCCTCCCTGCTGCTGCACCTCTGATAAGTCTGTGTTCTCAGCCCGAGTACAGGGTGAGATTAGTGCAGCAGTCCCCCGTCCTCCCCCTCCCTGCTGCTGCTGCACCTCTGATAAGTCTGTGTTCTCAGCCTCAGTACAGGGTGAGATTAGTGCAGCAGTCCCCCGTCCTCCCCCTCCCTGCTGCACCTCTGATAAATCTGCGTTCTCAGCCCGAGTACAGGGTGAGATTAGTGCAGCAGTCCCCCATCCTCCCCCTCCCTGCTGCACCTCTGATAAGTCTGTGTTCTCAGCCCGAGTACAGGGTGAGATTAGTGCAGCAGTCCCCGTCCTCCCCCTCCCTGCTGCTGCACCTCTGATAAATCTGTGTTCTCAGCCTGAGTACAGGGTGAGATTAGTGCAGCAGTCCCCGTCCTCCCCCTCCCTGCTGCTGCTGCACCTCTGATAAATCTGTGTTCTCAGCCCGAGTACAGGGTGAGATTAGTGCAGCAGTCCCCCGCAGAGGCGTAGGGAGGGCGGAGCCACCGGAGCTCATGCTCCGGGGCGCAGATTGGTGGAATGGCACCGCCGGCCCGCCACCCCTCTACAAATGATCTCTGCACAACTTCAAGTATAATACTATAGTACAGGGGTGCGCATGCGGCGCTTTACTTACTGAGCTGCTGCTCGCGCAGTCAACCCTGTTCCCCGGCGGTTCCCTGCTACAACATGCCGGAGATATCTGCATAAGTCCCTCCCACAGCAGAGCGAGTCACTGCTGCATGTGACTGATAGACAGGAGCCCAGTCAGCCGGGCAGCACTTGTGGAGAGAGAGGAGAGAGCTCTCTAGAGTTCCAGCCAATCATAGCCGGTCTTCAACCCCTGCTCCTCCTCCTTCCTTTGCTCCTTTATCTCACAGTCCGGGCAGCCTGCTTAAGCATTATTCACACGTCACCTGAGCTGCAGGAGAAGATCCCCCATCACATCACTTAAGCAATGCCCATTTTCAGAGCCGGCCCTAAGCATAGGCAAACTAGGCAAATACCTAGGGCGTTTGGAATGCATAGGGGCACCAGCAGCTTTTGTTGATTAAAATGATATGCAGCATGCCTATATTCTGTGTGTGAGTGAGGCTGTATCTGCATATGAAATGGTGTATTCATGGAAATCACTGTAACATAGCATTCCGTATGCAGGTACAGCCACAGTCTCACATAGAATATAGGCATGCTGCATATCATTTTAATCATCGGAAGCTCCTTGTGTGTTCCGGTCATAACAATGCAAATAAGACGAATTTTCAGCAAAAAAGGCACCCAACGTTAGATGTATGAGGAAACATCTGTATCCAAGCAGAGGCAGAGGTCACAGTGTTAGCGGCTGTGCGAGTGCTGTCTGCGGGTGGGTTGGTTGTGCGATAATGTTCGGCATATGTGTAAGGGGCATTATGTGTGTCATGTATAAATGCATTAATAATGTGCAAAATATGTGTAATGGGCATTATATGTGTCATGTGTATAAGGGCATTAATAATTTGCAACATATGTGTAAGGGGCATTATGTGTGTCATTATGTGTATGAAGGGCATTAATAAAGGTTGGCATAATGTGTAAGGGGCATTATAGTTATAAGGACATTAATAATGTGTGTCATGTGTAAGGGGCATTACTCTGTGGTATTATCAGGGGTGCCGAGAGAAAGGGGTAGGGGTACAAATTACCCAAAGTCTGATGGAAGGGCCCAGTGGGGGCCCCAGTCCCCCTCCCTTTAAGTGACAGCAGCTGCAGCTCTTCTCTGCCCAGCACCCACTGCTTTCTGCTGGGTTGCAGTGTGGCCATGGAGGTGCTTAATATACAATATTTTCTCAGGATTTATTTCTACGGGTATAATGTGAATAATGTGAGGAGTAATGTACATAAGGTAAAGTGGTACTACTGTGTGATGTAACGTGAATAAGGAACACCATCGCATGATATAATGTGAATATAGTTGCACTACTGTATGGCATAATTTAAATTGGGGGTACTATTGTGTGGCCATGCCCCTTCCCAGCAAGAACACACCCCTGTTTGGGCTGCGCACCGAATATGTGCACTGTTTCTATTTACAATATTGCGGGTAGGAGCACCAAAATGATGACTGCTATGATGAAGAGGGTTGATGGTGCTGGGAAAGGGGAGCAGGGTCAGAGGCGGAACTAGTGGTGGTGCTAGGGGGCATCAGCCAAAATCTTGCCTAGGGCGTCATTTAGGCTAGGGCCGGCTCTGCTCATTTTCAGAGGTCAGTGTCCTGTTTGTGTACACTGTGCAGCTTAGCCAGTGTCTGCACACCCTCAGTAATGCATACAGGGTGATGAGAGCCACATTGGGTAAAGAATAGGGTTTTGAAGCTTAGTTAGTGTCTGCACACCCTCAGTAATACATACAGGTACAGATTGCCTGTGACATGAGATGTGCTGCAGGCCAGTGTAATCTGTGTGTTGTACCACCTCACCTCACTTGACAATGGGGGCAATTTATTTCAGAATGATCATTTTTCTATACTTCTATCACCAGTTATAAATCACTTGTATAGCCCATTTGTCTGTATGTCAGAACTGCTAGCACTGCATTTTATTTGCATGTAATTGATATTGTAAATAGCCATTTACAGTTATGGAGTGGGCTACAAAAGCATGACATTAAAAAAAAAATTCTGATATGGTCCTGGTGACACAGCTCAACATTGGGATGTAGGAGGGTCCGTAGGAGCCAGGCACCTATCCTAAAGCTTTGGAGGGTAGGCTCCTCCCTCTGTATCCCAGACTCTTCAGTTCAAACTTGCAAAGCCACTGGAATACATTAATTCAGTACAAACGCCTGCACATATTATATGCACAATCTAAAAAAAAAAAATTAACTTTTCAACCATATATAACATGAAACATCATGAACACTGGCATACTTACTGAGCGTAAGGGAGGGATCGCTGTGTCACCAGGACCATATCAGAGAAAGGGATTTGAACGGTAAGTTCTTACAAAAAACCCTTTTTCTCTTTCAATGGTCCTGGTGACACAGCTCAACATTGGGACATTCCAGAGCCGGTCCTTTGGGTGGGTACGCTCAGGTCTGCAGCTCTCATCACTGCTCGGCCGAATGATGCGTCCTCCGACGCGAACTCATGGAACCTATAGAATTTGGCAAAAGTGTGAACAGATGACCAAGTGGCGGCCCTGCAAACTTGCTCAGCTGTAGCCCCATGACGAACCGCCCAAGAGGTGGCGACCGATCTGGTGGTATGCGTGTTGATCCTGGCCGGAACAGGCCTACCAACCTTAGTATATGCAAAAGCAATGACAGAACGCAACCACCTAGCAATCGTCTGCTTAGAAGCAGGCCAACCAATCTTGTGCCCATCATACAAGACTAGCAAGGTATCAGTCTTCCTGACACCTTTCACCCTGTCCACATAAATACGCAAGGCGCGCACAACATCCAAATTCCGCAATTTGTCCCTTTTTCTTGAACCCTCTGGGGGTTGAAACACAGGTAGAACTATCTCCTGGTTCAAATGAAAAGCAGAAACTACTTTTGGAAAAAATTGAGGAACTGTTCGAAGAACAGCTCTGTCATCATGGAAAATAAGGAAGGGAGACTTGCAGGACAATGCTCCCAATTCCGAAACCCTCTTTGCAGAGGCAACGGGCAATAAAAAAAACTAACTTCCATGTAAGGAACTTAAAGTCAGCCGACCTTAACACCTCAAAGGGCACCCTTTGGAGACACTCCAGTACCAGTGATAAGTCCCAGGGAGCCACTGGTTGCTTGTAGGGAGGTTTCAATCTGGAAACCCCTTGCAGGAAGGTCTGCACCTCCGGTAGAATCGCTATCCTCTTCTGGAAATAGATTGACAGAGCCGAGATCTGTACCTTGAGTGACTGAAGACTTAGACCAGACGAGAAACCATCCTGCAAGAACTCAAGTAACTTTGAAAGTCGAAATCAAGATGTATGCGATTTCTGCCTCTCACACCATCTAATATAGGTCTTCCAAACCCTATAATGGTTAGCCGAAGACACCGACTTCCTGGCCTTTACCATGGTATTCACCACAGCCTCTGAGAAACCCTTGCTTTTCAGGATGGTGGTCTCAATAGCCAAGCCGTCAAATTTAGCCGAGCTAAATCCAGGTGGAAGAACGGCCCTTGGCTTAACAGGTCTGACCTCTGAGGCAGACACTACGAGTCCACAGACAGTCTCTGAACACTCGAGTATCAGGACCTCCTTGGCCAATCTGGGGCTATTAGAATCACCGGAATTCCTTGGGACTGGATTTTTTTCAGAACTCTCGCCAGCATTGGAAACGGCGGGAAAACATAAAGTAGATTCCTCTACCAGGGGATAGTCATTGCACCCACCACTTCGGCCAAAGGATCTCTTGTCCTGGCATAAAACCTGGGTACTTGATGATTGAACCTGGATGCCATAAATGGATCCACATCCGGAGTTCCCCACCTCACTGTAATCTGGTGGAATATCTGTGGGAGTAACTTTAAGAGAGAAGAGAGTTGCGCTGAGGATGCACACCAAAAGAAGGAGGATATTTTACAAGAGAGAAAATGGTCCTTAAATTTTAAAACTTATACTTTTATTGATATTTATTAAAAAGAAGAAAGAGCAGACCTGTGTAGATTTTTTAACATATACAGGGTGATCTTCTTCTGTGCCGTGTGAAATATTTGAGAGGTTAAGACTTTTACATACATACAACATATATTGTGTTTGTGCAAATGCACAGGAAAAGATAGAAGTGTTAGAAGGGATTAAAATAAATTTCCCTTTGGCTGGCTACTCTTGATGCTGTGATTTTAATTCAAGTCCTCACAGGAAGGAAGGTTTATTTTGTTTCATCACCACTTAGATTAATTGTATCCTGTATTATATTTTGGGTGATTTATTTCCACGTATGAATACGTTGGATTGTTGGATCTTGCTTTTATCTGGCAGGTATTTATTTCAGGGTTATATGCATTATTTAGGTTTTGTTTTATACACATGAAGGTGACACATTAAGTGTATGTGTCTCTTACGGTTTGTATCAGGTTTCAAACCCTTATGAGTCGGATACTCGGGATAATTTCTCCAGATAGTTGTTATCAAACTAATTTTCTGGTTCCCTCTGAGTATTTTATTATAATTGTTGCCATCTAGTGGCTGTTTTTGATTAATGCATATGAGTATAACTGTTTTCCAGTTATCCTAGATCCCTGCTGTGTCTCTCTCCCAATTTTTAACTCTCTCTCACTGAGCTATTTTTTGGGGAGCTGACAGATTTATTCCACACTTTTGTGTTGTGCTGATCCCAGGGGATGTCTGTGCACTCACCCTCCTCTCCAGATTCAACAGCAAGCAAAGGCACCGAATAAGACCTTTTAGGTCACTATCAAATCTGTCCAGCAAATCATTAAATCTGCTGATCCCTTTTGCAGTATCCTGCATGACCTGTAAGAATCCAGGATCTGCTTGGGTCAGAGGCAAGGAGCCAGAGGACTGCTGAGAGGATGACATAGGTCTAGGAGAAGATGCCAAAACATCACTTTGCCTGTCCAACAATTGCACTAAGGCATTCACAGACCTGCCCAGGGCACTGGCCCACGCAGGCTCCAATTGCTCTACCCTCTGGGGTTCACTCCCCATGGGTCTCACAGCAGCGCAAGTAATACACAAGCCCCCCTTGGCCATCTGCTCAGGTGCAAATTTTAGTGTACAAACACTACATGCGCACAATGCATTAAGGGCTCCCTCCCCCAAAGCCACAGACTTCTGCTCAGACATGATGTAAAAAACAGTCACAGTGCACAATGTACAGGCGTTATATACAAAGCCAATGCACAACAGTCACTTATCTGTCTGAAGCTTCTCCAAGGAGTGGGGAGAACGATGCCCAGGAAATCCAAAACACTCTGCCAGGATCTGTAAGCCAGCTCAGCTCCTACTGCAAGCGTCCTCCGTGACTTCTGGCGCCAACCACCCCCAGACAGCCGCTCCCACTGTAAGATTTCCAAGTTCCGGTGTCTCCCCCTCTGCTGGGGACCACTTGGAATGTGCCTGTAACACGCTGCTGTCATCTCTAACAGGAGCTCAGCGTGTAAGCTCCGCGTAAAATGGCCGCCGCCATAACGGAGCGCCTGTCCCCCATGACCCCCACCTAGCGTGAAGCCGGCTTCAGTGCGCTCTGGAGCCCAGGCAGCTTCTTAACAGAAGCTGTAAGCGCCGCACAGGGAGACCACACAGTGTCTCCCCTGTGCACAGTGAGCTGACAGGACGCGCTTCTGTCAGCTCCTGCTGCGCTGTCAGTGTGAGGATTCAGTGAGAATCCTCACACTGTGCCTACCTAGCTAGTGTAAAAGATAATAAAATCAAAAACACCTAACTAACTCTAATCCTTCGGCTGCCCCTATAGCCCTTTAGAATAGCACCCACTCCAGTGGGCACCTAACACGAACTGAAGAGTCTGGGATGCAGAGGGAGGAGCCTACCCTCTAAAAGCTTTAGGATAGGTGCCTGGCTCCTACGGACCCTCCTACATCCCAATGTTGATCTGTGTCACCAGGACCATTGAAAGAGAAAAAATATTAATCAAAACAATCCAGCATCTTTGGCGCCATTTCAAGCAGTTTTTGCTCCTTCTGCCCTACCCGGTGCCTGCCTCCTGCCCTGCTCGCCCGGTCCCTGCTGCCAAGCGTCTCTAAATTGCTGCTGCTCGGTCCGGCTTCCAGGCAGCCAGAGAGTGAATCTCTCTGGCTTCTGCTGACGCCCTGCTGTGCTGTATTTATCTTTATCTGTATATATATTTCAGCATCTTATATAGCGCAGCAGATTCCGTTACAGTGTCTTATATAGCGCAGCAGATTCTGTTACAGTGTCTTATATAGCGCAGCAGATTCCATTACAGGTTGTTAGATAGCGCAGCAGATTCTGTTACAGCGTCTTATACAGCACAGCAGATTCCGTTACAGTGTTTTATACAGAGCAGCAGATGCCGTTACAGCTTCTTATATAGCGCAGCAGATTCCGTTACAGTGTCTTATATAGCGCAGCAGATTCCGTTACAGTGTCTTATATAGCGCAGCAGATTCCGTTACAGCGTCTTATATAGCGCAGCAGATTCCGTTACAGCGTCTTATATAGCGCAGCAGATGCCGTTACAGTTTCTTATATAGCGCAGCAGATGCCGTTACAGCGTCTTATATAGCGCAGCAGATGCCGTTACAGCGTCTTATATAGCGCAGAAGATGCCGTTACAGCGTCTTATATAGCGCAGAAGATTCCGTTACAGCGTCTTATATAGCGCCGCAGATTCCGTTACAGCGTCTTATATAGCGCAGCAGATTCCATTACAACGTCTTATATAGCGCAGCAGATTCCGTTACAGTGTCTTATACAGAGCAGCAGATTCCGTTACAGTGTCTTATATAGCTGCAGCAGATACCGTTACAGTGTCTTATATAGCGCAGCAGATTCCGTTACAGTGTCTTATACAGAGCAGCAGATTCCATTACAGCGTCTTATATAGCGCAGCAGATGCCGTTACCGTGTCTTATACAGAGCAGCAGATTCCATTACAGTGTCTTATATAGCGCAGCAGATTCCGTTACAGTGTCTTATATAGCGCAGCAGATTCTGTTACAGTGTCTTATATAGCGCAGCAGATTCCGTTACAGCGTCTTACATAGCGCAGCAGATTCCGTTACAGCGTCTTACATAGCGCAGCAGATTCCGTTACAGCGTCTTATATAGTGCAGCAGATTCCGTTACAGTGTCTTATATAGCGCAGCAGGTTCCGTTACAGCGTCTTATATAGTGCAGCAGATTCCATTACAGCGTCTTATACAGCGCAGCAGATTCTATTACAGCGTCTTATATAGTGCAGCAGATTCCGTTACAGTGTCTTATATAGTGTCTTATTTTTAAAAAATAAAATTATTTTCAAATGTAACATGCCCACACATGTTAGCCACGCCCCCAACTCATTACCGGGGAGGGCGCGAAATATGCCCTTGCTCCGGGCACCATGGCACCTAGCTACACCGCTGGTCCCCCATCCTCCCCCTCCCTGCTGCACCTCTGATAAGTCTGTGTTCTCAGCCTGAGTAGAGGGTGAGATTAGTGCAGCAGTCCCCCGTCCTCCACCTCCCTGCACCTCTGATAAGTCTGTGTTCTCAGCAAGAGTACAGGGTGAGATTAGTGCAGCAGTCCCTTGTCCTCCCCCTCCCTGCTGCTGCTGCACCTCTGATAAGTCTGTGTTCTCAGCCCGAGTACAGGGTGAGATTAGTGCAGCAGTCCCCCATCCTCCCCCTCCCTGTTGCTGCTGCACCTCTGATAAGTCTGTGTTCTCAGCCCGAGTACAGGGTGAGATTAGTGCAGCAGTCCCCGTCCTCCCCCTCCCTGCTGCTGCTGCACCTCTGATAAGTCTGTGTTCTCAGCCCGAGTACAGGGTGAGATTAGTGCAGCAGTCCCCCCCCCTCCCTGCTGCTGCTGCACCTCTGATAAGTCTGTGTTCTCAGCCCGAGTACAGGGTGAGATTAGTGCAGCAGTCCCCGTCCTCCCCCTCCCTGCTGCTGCTTCTGCTGCACCTCTGATAAGTCTGTGTTCTCAGCCCGAGTACAGGGTGAGATTAGTGCAGCAGTCCCCGTCCTCCCCCTCCCTGCTGCTGCTGCACCTCTGATAAGTCTGTGTCCTCAGCCCGAGTACAGGGTGAGATTAGTGCAGCAGTCCCCTGTCCTCCCCCTCCCTGCTGCTGCTGCACCTCTGATAAGTCTGTGTTCTCAGCCCGAGTACAGGGTGAGATTAGTGCAGCAGTCCCCCGTACTCCTCCTCCCTGCTGCTGCTGCTGCACCTCTGATAAGTCTGTGTTCTCAGCCTGAGTAGAGGGTGAGATTAGTGCAGCAGTCCCCGTCCTCCCCCTCCCTGCTGCTGAGGAATGTACAGCAGCACACAGAGCACGGCCAGAGCAGCCCCGGCTTCCGTGTGAGCTAAGTAACTATAAGGAAGCCCAGGGGAACATGTGAGGGCTGAGTGGCTGCTGATGTACAGGCTGCTGCAGCACACATACACATACCTGCTTCTATCCGTCACCCGGGTCCCTGCAGAGATCAGGCAGCACACCATACAGCAGCTACAGGTAGCAGTAAGCAGTGAGCACTACCCTGCTGCTTGCAGACCCACCCATCTGATCCCTGCACAGCAAATCACGAGCCAGCTTTGTTCTGCAGCATCCAATCCGCTGCTGGCTCTGAGAACAAGGCAACAAGCACAAAAACAAGCTGATTGGGGAAAATCCAAGCAGAATTATAAGAACAATTGGCAGCCCTGGTGCACTTTTTGTGGGTTACTGCTATCATTGCACTTCCTGTCTGTGTCAGTGCCTACCCCCTTTCTATTCCTAGAAAGGTATATATGGCGATGCTCCGGTGGCCATTTTAACTAAGGGCAAATCCCTGCTGGCTATATACTTTTTGCCCACAGTTCAGTCTCATACTACGGAAGGTAACGACAGTTTTCAGCTTAATATTCAACTCATTATGTACTACAAATACACTTTAAGAAAGGCACATTACATAATATATCACTAAGTCTTAGTTATATGCATTTATTTAATTATTACAGATTAATAAACTGTCTGCAGGTTAATATATTTATTTTTATTTCTCCCACTATATCCTTAATATTACATGTGTATATAAATTTAGTTTTTATATTGAGATATGTGGGCTTAGATCTAATAAACATATTTATCAGATTTAGGCTGAAGGTATTGGCAGAGAGAGAGACTGACTGCAAATCTCTAGTGCACCAGCAGCAGGCTTATCATCTAGATTAGAGATGTGCAGACTCGGATTCCGGAGATCCGAGCCCCCACGGACGTCATCATTCCAAGCCCGGTTCCGAGCAGCGCTGGAAGATTCCCGCCTGACTCGGGTCCATCCGCGTGGGCAGAACTTCATCCCCTGGCGCCGGATTTCGTGAGGCTTTAAATAGCGGCTGCCGCACCCGCCATCTTCACTCCAGTCTAGTAGTGGGTTGGGAGAGGGTGTGTTGGTGCTGCTGCTGGGGCTTAAACTTGAGGTTGACCTTGAACACAATATTTTTTATTCGCTGGGGCTGTCTCTCAGTGCTGCTGTGTAGTCTAACTGTGTACTTGTAGTACTACTGTCTCCTCTGTCCGGTCTACCTCTGGTGTACTGTGCTGTAATTATTCTATTCGCTGGGGCTGTCTCCCTCAGTGCTGCTGTGTACTCTGTTCTCCTCTCTGCTTAGGGTGGGCTCTCCCTAGCAAAGAGGACAGTGTACTTGTAGTACTACTGTCTCCTCTGTGCGCAGTGGCGTAGCTTGGTTTGCGGCGCCCCCCCCCCCCCCCCCCCCCCCCCGCCGTTAATGGGGGGGGCGCCTCCCCGCTGCCCCCCCCCCCCGGCTCCCCTCCTGGCTTCAATTAATTCTATGCAGACGGACCACGATAAAATGGCCTTCCCCATACCACAGACAGTTTCAGAGAACTGTCTGCTTCATGGGGCAGCCATTTTATCATGGTCCGTCTCCATAGAATTGGTTGAAGCCAGGAGGGGAGCCGAGACGCGCAGACAGGTAAGCCTGCGGGAGATGGGGGGGCGGAGGCATTACTATAGCACCGCAGCCCCCCGGCGCCCCCACATGCACAGCGCCCCCCCGCGACCGTGGGGGCTGTGGTGCTATAGTTACGCCCCTGTCTGTGCGGCCTACCTCTGTTGTGCTGTGCTGTAATTATTTTATTCGCTGGGGCTGTCTCCCTCAGTCATACCTCCCAACAGTCCCGATTTTATCGGGACAGTCCCGATTGTCAGGGCCTGTCCCGACGTCCCACCCGCGGGCGCCAGTGTCCCGCGGTGTGGGGGGGCTGTTGGGAGTCCCCCCTGTCAGCTGCTAAGCAGCGGGGAATAAACGCATCCAGGGGACTGGGGGCATGGCTAGAGGCTCATAGAGCCTCTGGGTCATGCCCCCATAGCGGCAAAATGGGGGCGTGGCCTCACGGAAGAGCCGCGAGTATAGACCACGCCCCAAATTAGGCCACGCCCCCCGAAAATTTCAACGCGTCTCCGGCGCGCAGGAGCTTCGTCCCTCCTGTAGACCTTCAAAAGTTGGGAGGTATGCTCAGTGCTGCTGTGTACTCTGTTCTCCTCTCTGCTTAGGGTAGGCTCTCCCTAGCAAGGAGGACAGTCTAACTGTGTACTTGTAGTACTACTGTCTCCTCTGTGCTGGGGCCTACCTCTGGTGCTGTGTATATAGTCCACTGGTGCCTTTGAGAAAGTTGCCAGAACGCAACGAAACGCGTCAGGTAGCCCTTGTCTGCACTTTGTGAACATCTCTTTGGATACCCACCATCACCCCTTGAACCAGCTACCAACTTCTCTTTCCATGGACCCAGCACCGTGCTAAATATTCTCAACCTGGATGTACAAATTTTTGGGATTCAGTACCTGCTTACAATTTGGAGCCTCTCATCCGAGCAGTGAGGTATTATACATCTTGCCCACCAGTGGAAACAGAGACCAAGGCCTCCAGCAGGATCAAGTCATTTTGGATTCCCTCCAGCTGCCCCCCCCCCTCTGTCCCCCTCCAACTTGGGGACCATCCAATTCCATTGAGAAGGTAGCAGAACTTGGAACAAGCGGGACTCACTTAAGTATCCAACACAATTACATTCTTTGACATAGTGGTTTACTGTATGCCATATTTCCTACAAGTGCAATAATTTTTAATAATGTGTATCTACATCGAATATGTTTTGATTAAATAAATGTATTTTTATATTTTGTGATACTCAATTGATCCAATTTTTATTTAGTATTTAGTTAATTTTAGGGAAACTCAATCCCTTTGGCGCTCTACACTACTTTTTGTCTTTTCTGTGTAGTCCACTGGTGCTGCCTGCATTGAATCTGCCAGTATTATTTACTCAGTCCACTATTGCCACTGGCAGTGCTACTGCCTAAGTGTACTTACCTAGTACATCTACATACTAGGCTGATATATATAATTTAATAAGAAAAAATCATTCTTGTGCTGCGTGGGACTGTAAAAAATAATTCCATGCTGCTGGTGCACTGACATGTGCCACTGAGTGCCAAGCAGTACCTACTGTAATAATAAAATTAATTATTATAAATTCTGGTGGTGCATATAGTAGTCCATAACTCCCAACTTCTTGTGAGCCGCAAAAGTCCGGGGGCATGGCCTAATTTTGGGGGCGTGGCCTATACTCGCGGCTCCCCTGCGAGGCCACGCCCCCCATTTTGATGATATGATGGGGGCCCCCCCGTTTTGATGCTATGGGGGCATGACCCAGAGGCTCTGTGAGCCTCTAGCCATGCCCCCAGCCCCCTGACCACTTCTCACCAGCCGACAGGGGGGACTCCCAACAGCCCACCCCTCGCCGCGGGACACTGCCGGCCACGGGAGGGACGCAGGAATGTCCCCGAAAACCGGGACATTCCCGCAGTTTTCGGGACTGTTGGGAGGTATGTAGTCTGCTACTGCTGTAACTACCTTTTGTGGCGGCCACTGGCAATGCTACTGCCTACCTACCTAGTAGTTTATTTTCTCTACCTACTAGGCTGCTATATTATTAATTTAATTATATATAGTTCACTGGTGCTGCCTGCACTGAATACTGTGAATAGAGGTTGCCAGTATTATTTACTCAGTCCACTGTTGCCACTGGCAGTGCTACTGCCTAAGTGTACCTACCTAGTAGCACAACTACATACTAGGCTGCTATATCTAATTTAATTAAAAAAATAATACTTGTGCTGCGTGGGACTGTAAAAAATAATTCCATGTTGCTGGTGCACTGACGTGTGCCACTGAGTGCCACTGCCAAGCAGTACCTAATAATAAAATTAATTATTATAAATTCTGCTGGTGCACATACAAGTATTGCTGACGTATCTACCCGTCTTGTGCCTAGTACTGTATTATCTACCTGTCTGGTGCCTAGTACTGTCTTATCTACCTGTCTGGTGCCTAGTACTGTCTTATCTACCTGTCTGGTGCCTAGTACTGCCATATCTACCTGTCTGGTCTGGGGCCCACTGCCTAATTTTGGCGTATCTCTACCTGTCTGGTCTGGGGCTCACTGCCTAATACTGCCATATCTACCTGTCTGGTCTGAGGCCCACTGCCTAATTCTGGCGTATCTCTACCTGTCTGGTCTGGGGCTCACTGCCTAATACTGCCGTATCTACCATCTGGTCTGGGGCTCACTGCCTAATACTGCTGTATCTACCGTCTGGTCTGGGGCTCACTGCCTAATACTGCCGTATCTACCATCTGGTCTGGGGCTCACTGCCTAATACTGCTGTATCTACCGTCTGGTCTGGGGCTCACTGCCTAATACTGCCATATCTACCTGTGTGGTCTGGGGCTCACTGCCTAATACTGCCGTATCTACCTGTGTGGTCTGGGGCTCACTGCCTAATACTGCCGTAACTGCCGTATCTACCATCTGGTCTGGGGCTCACTGCCTAATACTGCCGTATCTACCGTCTGGTCTGGGGCTCACTGCCTAATACTGCCATATCTACCTGTGTGGTCTGGGGCTCACTGCCTAATACTGCTGTATCTACCTGTGTGGTCTGGGGCTCACTGCCTAATACTGCCGTATCTACCTGTCTGGTCTGGGGCTCACTGCCTAATACTGCCGTAACTGCCGTATCTACCATCTGGTCTGGGGCTCACTGCCTAATACTGCCGTATCTACCGTCTGGTCTGGGGCTCACTGCCTAATACTGCTGTATCTACCGTCTGGTCTGGGGCTCACTGCCTAATACTGCCATATCTACCTGTGTGGTCTGGGGCTCACTGCCTAATACTGCTGTATCTACCTGTGTGGTCTGGGGCTCACTGCCTAATACTGCTGTATCTACCTGTGTGGTCTGGGGCTCACTGCCTAATACTGCCGTATCTACCATCTGGTCTGGGGCTCACTGCCTAATACTGCCGTATCTACCGTCTGGTCTGGGGCTCACAGCCTAATACTGCCATATCTACCGGTGTGGTCTGGGGCTCACTGCCTAATACTGCCGTATCTACCTGTGTGGTCTGGGGCTCACTGCCTAATACTGCCGTATCTACCTGTCTGGTCTGGGGCCCACTGCCAATTACTGCCATATCTACCTATATTTACCAGGTTGAACTAGATGGACGCAAGTCTTTTTTCAGCCTTACCTACTATGTAACTATGTAACCTGTCTGATCTGGGGCCCACTGCCTATTACTGCCGTATCTACCTGTCTGGTCTGGGGCCCACTGCCTAATACTGTCTTGTCTACTGTCTGGTGCCTAGTACTGCCGTATCTACCTGTCTGGTGCTTAGTACTGCCGTATCTACCTGTCTGGTCTGGGCCCACTGCCTAATACTTCCGTATCTACCGGTCTGGTCTAGGGCCCACTGCCTAATACTGTTGTATCTACTGTGTGGTGCCTAGTACTGCCATATCTACTTGTCTGGTGCCTAGTACTGCCGTATCTACTGGTCTGGGGCCCATTGCCTAATACTGCGATATCTACCTGTCTGGTCTGGGGTCCACTGCCTAATACTGCCGTATCTACATGTCTGGTCTGTCGCCCACTGCCTAATACTGCCATATCTACCTCTGTGGTCTGGGGCTCACTGCCTAATACTGCCGTATCTACCTGTCTGGTCTGGGGCCCACTGCCTAATACTGCCGTATCTACCGGTCTGGTCTGGGGCCTACTGCCTAATACTGTTGTATCTACTGTCTGGTGCCTAGTACTGCCGTATCTACCTGTCTGGTCTGGGGCCCATTGCCTAATACTGCCATATCTACCTGTCTGGTCTGGGGCTCACTGCCTAATACTGCCGTTTCTACATGTCTGGTCTGGGGCTCACTGCCTAATACTGCCGTATCTACCGGTCTGGTCTGGGGCCCACTGCCTAATACTTCCGTATCTACCGGTCTGGTCTGGGGCCCACTGCCTAATACTTCCGTATCTACATGTCTGGTCTGTCGCCCACTGCCTAATACTGCCATATCTACCTCTGTGGTCTGGGGCTCACTGCCTAATACTGCCGTATCTACCTGTCTGGTCTGGGGCCCACTGCCTAATACTGCCGTATCTACCGGTCTGGTCTGGGGCCTACTGCCTAATACTGTTGTATCTACTGTCTGGTGCCTAGTACTGCCGTATCTACCTGTCTGGTCTGGGGCCCATTGCCTAATACTGCCATATCTACCTGTCTGGTCTGGGGCTCACTGCCTAATACTGCCGTTTCTACATGTCTGGTCTGGGGCTCACTGCCTAATACTGCCGTATCTACCGGTCTGGTCTGGGGCCCACTGCCTAATACTTCCGTATCTACCGGTCTGGTCTGGGGCCCACTGCCTAATACTTCCGTATCTACCGGTCTGGTCTGGGGCCCACTGCCTAATACTGTTGTATCTACTGTGTGGTGCCTAGTACTGCCGTATCTACCTGTCTGGTGCCTAGTAGTGCCGTATCTACCTGGATGGTCTGGGGCCCACTGCCTAATACTGCCGTATATACCGGTCTGGTCTGGGGCCTACTGCCTAATACTGTTGTATCTACTGTCTGGTGCCTAGTACTGCCGTATCTACCTGTCTGGTGCCTAGTACTGCCGTATCGACCTGTCTGGTCTGGGGCCCACTGCCTAATACTGCCGTATCTACATGTCTGGTCTGGGACTCACTGCCTAATACTGCCGTATCTACCTGTCTAGTCTGGGGCCCACTGCCTAATACTGCCATATCTACCTGTCTGGTCTGGGGCCCACTGCCTAATACTGTCGTGTCTAGTGCCTAATACTGCCATATCTACCTGTCTGGTGTGGGGCCCGCTGCCTAATACTGTCGTGTCTACGGTCTGGTGCCTAGTACTGCCGTATCTACCTGTCTGGTCTGGGGCCCACTGCCTAATACTGCCGTATCTACCTTTCTGGTCTGGGGCCCACTGCCTAATACTGTTGTATCTACTGTCTGGTGCCTAGTACTGCCGTATCTACCTGTCTGGTCTGGGGCCCATTGCCTAATACTGTCGTATCTACATGTCTGGTCTGGGGCCCACTGCCTAATACTGTTGTATCTACTGTCTGGTGCCTAGTACTGCCGTATCTACCTGTCTGGTGCCTAGTACTGCTGTATCTACCTGTCTGGTCTGGGGCCCATTGCCTAATACTGCCATATATACCTGTCTGGTCTGGGGCCCACTGCCTAATACTGCCGTATCTACCTGTCTGGTCTGGGGCCCACTGCCTAATACTGCCATATCTATCTGTCTGGTCTGGGGCCCACTGCCTAATACTGTCGTGTCTACGGTCTGGTGCCTAGTACTTCCGTATCTACCCGTCTGGTCTGGGGCCCACTGCCTAATACTGCCGTATCTACCGTCTGGTCTGGGGCCCACTGCCTAATACTGTTGTATCTACTGTCTGGTGCCTAGTACTGCCATATCTACCTGTCTGGTCTGGGGCCCATTGCCTAATACTGCCATATCTATCTGTCTGGTCTGGGGCCCACTGCCTAATACTGTCGTATCTACATGTCTGGTCTGGGGCCCACTGCCTAATACTGTTGTATCTACTGTCTGGTGCCTAGTACTGCCGTATCTACCTGTCTGGTGCCTAGTATTGCTGTATCTACCTGTCTGGTCTGGGGCCCATTGCCTAATACTGCCATATATACCTGTCTGGTCTGGGGCCCACTGCCTAATACTGCCGTATCTACCTGTCTGGTCTGGGGCCCACTGCCTAATACTGCCATATCTATCTGTCTGGTCTGGGGCCCACTGCCTAATACTGTCGTGTCTACGGTCTGGTGCCTAGTACTTCCGTATCTACCTGTCTGGTCCGGGGCCCACTGCCTAATACTGCCGTATCTACCGTCTGGTCTGGGGCCCACTGCCTAATACTGTTGTATCTACTGTCTGGTGCCTAGTACTGCCGTATCTACCTGTCTGGTCTGGGGCCCATTGCCTAATACTGCCATATCTACATGTCTGGTCTGGGGCCCACTGCCTAATACTGCCGTATCTACCTGTCTGGTCTGGGGCCCACTGCTTAATACTGTCGTATCTACTGTCTGGTGCCTAGTACTGCTGTATCTACCTGTCTGGTGCCTAGTACTGCCGTATCTGTAATAACTGCCTGCTGGTGCATACCTACTGACTTATTTATTGCACTCTAATTGGCGCTGTCCTTTGACATAACTCCACAAAAATAATGGAGATCCAAAATATGGAGGTTAAAAAAAAAGGAAAGATGAAGATCCACTTCCTCATAGTTCTGAAGCTGCTGCCACTAGTCATGACACAGACGATGAAATGCCAACAACATCATCTGCCATGGCCAATGCCCAGTGTGAAAGCAGAGGGCATGTACAATTGAAACCAAAGTTCCGTATAAGGAATCAAAAAAGTAAATGTAAATCGTTGGAAGAGAAACTTAAATTTGGCAATATGCCATTTACCGGCTAAGGCCATGGCCTAAATTCATGACTAGTGGTGCAGCTTCACATGACGATGAAAGTCCTCCTCCTCTCCCCCCACCCAATAGGAAATTTGAGAGTTTGGCTGACACCAACTCAAAAAACTCGGAAAAAAACTCGGAAAATAAATCTGAAAAAAACAAACTCTGCCTTCTAAAGACAATATCCCAAATCCCCAAGGAGAGTCCTAGGGTGGGGATGGTTGTGATGCAAGACCTTCCCATCACTGTGCATGAAGAGGTGGCTCCTTCCACCATTTGCAGTACGCCCTCTGCATATGCTGGAAGGATCACCCACAGTCTAGTTCCAGATTTTATTAATGAAGATGATGTTGGACACCAGGAGGAGGATATTGATGTAGCTGGCACTGAGGAGGAAATTGACGAGGAGGATGTAGAGTTGGATTGCTTAAATGATGCACCGGGGGGATTGAGGCACCTGGGGGTGAAAAAGTTGTTGTCCATGGGAGGAAAAAGCCCATCGTCATGCCTGGACAAAGGACCAATAAATCCACCTCTACTGTCTGGAATTTTTTTTAATCGAATAGGGACAAAAAATGTATTGCCATTTGTAGCTTATGTAAAACTCCAATAAGCAGGGGTAAGGATCTTGCCCTCCTAGGGACAACCTCCCTTCGACATCACCTAAACAAGCTTCATAAATCATTGTTTAGTTCAGGAACTGCGGCTAGCAGTCCAGCGACACCTAAATCCCTTGGTCCACCTTTTGGATCCAAGCGCCTGAAAAGCACACCACCAACTCCCTCCTCATCAAATTCCTCCTCGATCCGGATAGGGGGGAGTCCTGCAGGCCATCTCACCTGCATGAATGACTCCATAGATTCTTCCAGAGGATCCTGCAGCGCTACGCCTACTACTACTGCCACTGCTGCTGTTGCTGCTCCTGGAAGTCAGTCATCATCCCAGAGGGGAAGTCGTAAGACCGCTATGTCTTTCACTAAGCAATTGACCATCCAACAGTCGTTTTCCATGATGATGAAATACGACAGCAGTCATCCTATGACAAATGGGATAACTGCAGCCTTGATAGCTATGTTGGTGTTAGACGTGCGTCCCGTGTCCGCCATCAATGGAGTGGGATTTAAATGGTTGATGGAGGTATTGTGTCCCCGGAACCAAATCCCGTCTAGATCTAAATCCAAATCCACTTCACTAGGCAGGCGATACCTGCGATGTACAGGGACATCAGAAAAAGTGTCCTCAGTGCCCTGAAAAATTAGGCCACTGTACACTTAACTATGGACATGTCGACAAGTGGATCAGGGCAAACTAAGGACTATATGACTAACAGCCCACTGGGTAGATGCATCGCCTTCTGCAGCAGCAGCAGCAGCATCTCCTGCATGCCAGCTCCTTCCAAGGCAGGCTACGCTGTGTATCACCGGTTTCAGGAAGAGGCACAACGCCAACAACTGAAGGAAATCATCTCCCAGTGGCTTACCCCTCTTAGACTCTCCTGGGGATTTGTGGTGTCGGACAATGCCAGTAACATTGTGCGGGCATTAAACTTCTGCAATTTCCAGCAAGTGCCATGTTTTGCCCACACAATAAATTTGGTGGTGCAGCATTTCTTAAAAAATTACAGGAGTGTGCAGGAGATTGCGGACACTATAGGCATTCTGCCACTGCCTGCCAAAGGCTGGAGCGGGAGCAAAAACTCCACAACCTGCCCTTCCATTGGCTTAAACAAGAGGGGGTGACGCGCTGGAACTCCACCCTCTATATGCTGCAGAGGATGGAGGAGCAGCAAAAGGCCATTCAAGCCTACATGGCCACCTACGACATAGGCAGAGGAGCGGGACTGCACCTGACTCAGGCACAGTAAAGGCTGATTTCAGTGTTGTGCAAGGTTCTCCAGCCAATTTGAACTAGCCACACGTGAAGTCAGTTCCGACACTGCCTGCATTAGTCAGGTGATTCCCCTGATCAGGCGGTTTCAAAAGCAGCTGGAGAAAGTGAAGGAGGAGTTAAAGCATAGCAATTCTGCAAAGCATGTCGCTATTGTGGATGAAGCCCTCCATACGCTTTGCCAGGATACGAGGGTGGTCAGTCTGTTACAATCAGAGGAATACATTTTGGCCACCGTGCTCAATCCTCGGTTTAAAGCGTATGTTGTGTCTCTGTTTCCGGCGGACACAAGTCTACAAAGGTGAAAAGACCTGCTGGTCAGGAGATTGTCATCTGAAGGGGACCGTGACACGGCCCCAGCTCCTCCTTCATTTTCTCCCCCACCTAAGCCTGTGAGGAAACAGCTGTGATTTCCCACACAACTTAGTGGTGTGGATGCAGGGCGGGCATAAGGAAATTTGTACACCTGGTCCGGACTCAAGGACCTGCTAACGATTGCTGACATGTCTACTGTCGGTGCATTGGATGCTGTCACCATTGAAAAAATGGTGGAGGATTACATTGGTGACAGCATCCAAGTAGACATGTCAGACAGTCCTTACCTGTACTGGCAGGAAAAAAAGGCAGTTTGGAAACCCCTGTACAAACTGGCTCTATTATACCTGAGTTGTCCCCCCTCCAGTGTGTACTCCGAAAGAGTATTTAGTGCATCTGGTCAGTGAGCGGCGAAGGAGGTTGCTTCCGAAAAATGTCGAGAAAATAATGTTTATAAAAATGAATGATCAATTATTCAATGAAGACCAGGAATTGCCTCCAGAGATTATAACGGGACCTGTGATTGTGGAGTCCAGTGGGGATGAATTGATAATCTCTGAGGGTGAGGAAGTACACATTGAAGGAGGCGAGGAATCAGAGGAGGAGGAGGATGATGAGTGACGATGACATCTTATCACTGTAGAGCCAGTTTATACAGGGAGATATTATGAATTGTTTTTTTTGTGTGGGGGGGCCCAAACAAACCAATCATTTCAGCCACAGTTTTGTAGGCCCTGTCGCTGAAATGTTTGGTTTGTTAAAGTGTGCATGTCCTATTTTCGCAACATAAGGGTGGGTGGGAGGGCCCAAGGACAATTCCATCTTGCATCACCATTCATTATTCCTACTGCTGAGAGTCATTCATATGTGGGACTTGTCTTTTCAATGCATACAACTGTTAGCATTCCACTAATGAGAGTAATTGACTGCTGCACCAATCGCTCACTGCTGCTCGGCTGGTCGCAGCTCTCACCCTGCATTAATGTGGGAGTCTGCCACTGCAGCTCTCACCGTTTTTTTTTGAGCCTTGATACTTTTATTGATGCTGTACTAGCCGACACCACTGCGTTGGCTATTGTTAGCGGGACTAGTGCATTTGGGTTTTTCCTGTAGTTGACCACCATCTCAACAGTTTTGGTGGGGTTTAGATCGAGGTTGTTGCTGCTGCACCACTTTGTCAGCTTCTCCACTGCATGCCAGTACGCGGTCTCATCACCATCCTTGATTAGGCCGATGATAGTGGTGTCATCAGCAAATTTGATGATTTTCACTGCAATCTGCATTCCAGTATCCCAGCAGCTGGAAAGTTTGGTCATTTCTCTTAGTTTTAACTCTGCTCATCATCAATCGTATATTCTCAGTCAACGAGGAATTGCTCAGAATAAGCCCATTCACATTTTTAGAAACATGGCTATCCACAGGTTGTTCAGTCTGCCATTTGAGATTGGGATCTTTCAGCATGGAGACAAACTGCACATCAGGGTCAGGATCAGACAAGGTATTAAACGGGGTTTCTACCATGAATTTCTCAAATAATCCCATTGGGCTGCAACAATCAATTTTCTTTGGTGAAACGGCAGAGTAAGTGGGATCCACGTGGTATTCCATCTCCTGACTTTCTTTAATGCCACACCGCTGTCTCCGGGGCTGTCACTCAGCACCAAAAAGCTGCATTAGTGGCCGCTTATCTGTCGCGTGGATACATGGTGACTTGAGTCCACAGGGTCTTCCTACTTCCCAAGATTAAATTTAATAATAATCAATAATAATCAATCCAGATAGGGGTCTTGTTAAATATTAAACTGACCAATCAGATACACACTCTCAGAACAACTCAGTGCGGCACAAAATAATAATCATAAAATTAAACAATCAGATCATTAAATTAATTAATAATAATCATAATCACAATCAAGCCAGATAGGGGTCTTGTTAAATATTAAACTGGACAAAACAGATACACACTCGCAGAACAACTTAGTGCGGCACGAAATGCCCACTGCTCCTCGGCTGCACTGTGTAAACAGTGCACAATCAAGCCAGATAGGGGTCTTGTTGGCTGCTTACCCATACATGTACGGTTAGGTAATAAGACCCCTAGGTTGCTGAATGCGATACATCTCCAACCCAGGGGTCCTAGAGAGGTGGAGGAACTCTTTCATCTGCCACCTTAAAATTTATTAGCCCCCTCCCCTCCACCCATTAGGCAATGATTTAAGAGATGACTGGTAATAAATTAATAATAATCACAAAATTAAACAATCAGATTACATCAGTTATTATTAATAATAATAATAATAATAATAATAATAATCACCACACAATCAAGCCAGATAGGGGTCTTGTTGGATGTTAAAGTGATCAAAACATTTACACACTTGCAGACAAACTCTGTGCTGCACAAAATGCCCATCGCTCCTTGGCTGCACATGGTAAACCGTGCACGATCAAGCCAGATAGGGGTTTTGGGGCCTAGTTTTTTAAACTGACATCCTGTCTGCCGCTGCAGTGCCACTCTTACATGAGCCACGTGTTTGTGCCGCACACTTGTGTGGCTTAGCATAGTTATCCATCTACCTCGGTGCAACCTTTTGCAATAAAAACAATATTATGAGGTGTTCAGAATAGACTGGAAATTAGTGGAAACGAATGTTATTGAGGTTAATATAGCGTAGGAGCAAAAAAATTCTGTGTTTTTATGCTTTTTAACAAAAAAATCAGAACCCAAAAAACAAAAAATCTAAATACAAAACGTTTAGGAGGTGTTTTGGCAAAACCGATTAGAACCCAAAACCTCAAGGTAATCAGAACCCAAAACACAAAAAGTGGCCGGTGCACAGCCCTAATCTAGATAGGGTTACCACCCGTCTGAGATTACTCCCCTCAGTCCGGTAATTAAGCCCAGAGTCCGGACGGGTGGTATTAATGGACTATACAATGTTCGGGAACTGCACCGCCAGATGCGAGGAGCTGAACCGGGACTCGGGTGAGATAGCCGTGGATCTGCTAGTTGGGCTGGCTAATCTGAGCTCGCGGTCTGGCAGCCAATTTGGAGTGGCAGTGGTGGCTCCTGATTGGCTGCCAGACCGTAAACTGGTGTGAGAATTGAAATAGCATGAACCTGCCAGGATACAGCCAGGCTCTAGACCACATGGGGAGGCTGTAATCTCCCCTTCCCCATGTCCCTGGTGAAAGCTATCACAGGGACACTCCTGGACAAGACACCCCCTGGATGGGACACTACAAGCTCCGGATTGCAGATTTTGATGTCCGGTCCGGCGGTCCAGGGTCTTGTCCAGTTCCGGTTTTTACATAGTCCTGAGAGAGAGAGACTGACTGCAAATCTCTGGTTCACCAGCAGCAGGTTTATCTCATCTAGATAGGGTTACCACCATCAAAGATTACTCCGCACAGTCCGGTAATTAAGCCCAGAGTCCAGACGTGTGGCGTTAACGGACTATACAATGTTTGGGAATCGCACCACCACTTGGAGTGTGAGATGAGAAGAGATGTAGCGGGACTAGGGAGAGTTAGCCGCGGACCTGCTAGTTGGGCTGGCTATTTCAAATCATGTGCCATCTTGTAAGCCAATCGGAGCTCGTGGTCTGGCAGCAAATTTGGAGTGGCAGTGGTGGCTCCTGATTGGCTGCCAGACTGTAAGCTGGTGTGAGAATTGAAATAGCACAAACCTGCCATGATACTGCCAGGCTATGCTTGCCTGGATGCCTGCCACCACACTGTCACATCACTCACTGCTCTTAAACTCCCCCTTGGCAACAAGCATTGATTATACTCCCCCTTGTCAACATGTATTCCACTCCCCCATAGAAATGAGCATTCCACTCCCCCATGCAATGAGCATTCCACTTCCCCATGGCAACAAGCATTTCACTACCCTGTGGCAGCGGTCATGTAATCCCCGTTGCATCAAGCATGAAGGCCCTTGCATGGATCAACAAACCCCTAGCAATTAACATGTAGGTAAGCGGCACTTATGTTATATAATATATAATAGCCATTATGGTGTGTGGTATAATATATAATGGGCATCACGGTGTGTTGCATAATGTGTAATGGGCATCACAGTGCAGCATAATGTGTATTGGGTTTCACTACGTGTTGAATAATGTGTAAATCGTCATCACTAGAGACAGGATTATATGCAACATAAAAAGCTTGAAATATGCATGCAAATATGCACGAAAAATACTTAAAATATGCATGAAAAGTGTTTAAATATGCTACATTAAATAATAAAAAAAGTAATTTTTAACTTGTTTATTTAAAAATCAGCATACAATTAGTTGCAAATAACCCTCAAAAATAGGCCCACAGCATCTGCAGATGTCTAGTGCTGTACACAGGATTTTTTTCTTCCTGGCTGCTACAGCAGACTGCAGCGTCCAAAGCTCTTCTTGCATCAACTACTCGGACCCTCATCTCCAGCGCCGATGGATCAAATGTCAGCATCGCGTGTAAGGGCGGCACAGTGGAAGGCTTCCTCCTTGTGCCACATACTCACTGTGACATGGCATTTCCTCCGTGCCGCGTGATGTCACAGCCCTTCGGCCCACCTCCTCTGCTGCAGAAGTCTATCTCTTGGTGTAAAGTCCCAGGCCAGGAGCAGGCATAGATTCAGGAGCTTCATAATGGCATCTGCCCGACTGATTTTTATCAACATGGATTGGCAGCCTAGAACAGTGTCAGACATAGCGTACATCCAAGGTCCCCTACACTGCGTACATATTGCCCCGGCCGGCACACTCTACCACTACCTGGCCAGCAGCAGTAGGGCAAAGCAGTGCTTTGACTCGCGGGTGGAAAGGGGCGGGGCCTAAAATATGCACCATCACTAGATTTTAGGTAAAATATGCAATAACCTGTGAGAATGGGCAAAATATGCAAATGCATATGAAAATATGCAAATGCATATAATCCTGTCTCTAGTCATCACGGTGTGTGGCACAATGTGTAATATGCATCACGTGTGTGACATTGGGGGTTATTTTGGTTCACTCTTTCTAACAAATTCCTTCTTAGATGGACAAAACCATGAGCACTGCAGGTGGGGCAGATGTAACATGTGCAGAGAGAATTAGATTTGGGTGGGGTTTTACTTCAAAGTGAGATCTATATTGCAGTGTCAAAATAAAGCAGTCAGTATTTTCCCTGCACAGAAACAAAATAACTCACCCAAATTTTAATTCTGCACAATTAACATCTGCCCCACCTGCAGTGCACATGGTTTTGTCCATCTAAGAAGGAATTTGTCAGAAAGAGTGAACCAAATTAACCCCTATAATGTTTAAGATGCATTATGGTTTGCAAAATCCAGAATAAAATTGAAGCAAAGGATAAAAAAAAAGCATAAAGCAGATCAAGGGTCACGCCACCGTCCGGGAATCTCTTGGCACAGAGCTGGTAACCCTAAATCTAGAGCCAATATTAACAAATAATCAATTATAAATAAATATAATGAATCAAAAACTTTGTCTTCAGGATACACACATAAGAAAAAGTTACATACCTTTATAGATGCATACAAACAGGGGATGCGGCGTGCTGAGACGGAACGGGGTATCCGCCCACCTGCCGACGGAGTGATGTTATCAGGGAGCGGCCACAAGGTGGCACCTGGACGTAGGAGTATAATCACCATAGAAACATAAACAACCAAGTGCTAAAAGAAACAATGCACAATTCTCAATAACTGCTGCATTGAAAAGTTGCTGTAGACAATTAGGGGGACATTTACCAAAATGGATTCGTAGAAAAAAGGTGTATTCGTAGGGAGAAATACACCTTTTTTTTACGAATTTGTATTTTCAGGATTTACAATCCCAAAAATACAACAATACAGAGAATTTTCCAAAGTACTAGCGCAGTAGTGAAAAAAATTTTCTTATCACTTGGGATCTTCTATTTTCTGTATCAGATCCTTTCTGGTGTCTAATGGAAACTGACTTACAGTGAAATTCTAGCAGGTGTACCCGTAGCAGTTTCTTTAAGGACACTTCAATTTCTCAGGAGAATATACAGCATGAAACAAACTTACATGAACTTCCAATCACGCGTGCACATCAAGGTTTCTTTGTCTTAGGATGATGACGGACCCAAATTGCAGGTAAAGTATTTATTTGCACAACAATCCAGGTATTCCAACATGGAAAAGAAGGTTAAAAAATAGTCTCAAGCAGGTGGGTGGATCACTGGTGGCTGTTATCCTCTGTCCTGGGTATGCTGCAGACAATGCCGGACAGGAGAGGAGAAGCTTGTGTACGCCACTGCAGGTCTGTCCTCACGCTGCTTGTAGGATGCGGCCAATCAACGCGTTTCAGATAGTAGTCTATCCTTTTTCAAGATGTGCCGCTTGAGCTGCTGGAAGTGCTTTTAACAGCAGTCTATTACGTCATGTGACCGCAAGCCGGCCAATGGAAATTTTACCTATGTCCGGCTTCAAACATTTAGGGTACACACTAGGCAATTTCTTAAAATTTAAACATTTAGGGTACACACTGGGCAATTTCTTAAAATTTAAAATTGGGTACACACTAGGCAATTTCTTAAAATTGGGTGACAATAAAAAAGTGACGAGGTGGAAGAGGATCAGTGGTATGATTATCCTGAAATTAGAACTAATAGAAGACAGTGGAGAAATAAAGAAACAAATAGGGATTATTTTTTAGAAAAACGCCCCCAAAGAAACCATTACACGTGAAGCATTACCCTAATAAAAGGGGAAAAAGAGCAGGATGTAAATTGGGTTTGTCCAAAACCAAAAGAAATAAATTAAAGAAACAAAACCCTAATTACACCCACCCCGATCAGCCAGAATGCGATAGCATCTGCCCTAACCAATCTGAGACTGATAAATCTAGCGAAAAAGAAGCCAGAAGTATTTCTAAGATTTATAATCTTAGTGACTACACCCTCAGTAAAGATGAAAAGGACCTCCTTGAAAAAGGATTAAAATTCTCACCTTCTAATAGGACAGATAAGTTTGAAGTTTTCACAGACTTGCAAAAATTTGTGAGAAAATTAGCACTCAAAAGGTTTTTTATTGAAAATAATAAAGAATTAAATCCAACCCAAATAGGTGAAATAAATGTATTTAAACGTAAATCTAAGTTTTTTCCACGGCATAAACGAGGCAGCTATGTAGACGTGTTTGAGAACCTGGTAAAAGAGGATCTCAATAAAATGTCCTTTAAAAGCAAAGAGAAAAATAATCTCACATTGAACCAAAGAAAGGCAATAAAAACTCTAAAAAATAATGAGACCATAGTGATAAAGCCTGCAGATAAGGGCGGTGGGGTCGTAATCCTCAATAAAATAGACTATCATAGGGAAATTGCCAACCAACTGGCAGATAAACAGACCTATAAAAAACTTAGAGGTGACCCCACTGCCCAGATCCAAAAAAAGATGGATGTTTTCATCAATTTATACTTATCTCAAGGCAATATAACAGAAGAGGAAGCTAAATATATTAAAATAGAAAATGCCTCGGTTCCGGTAATATACATATTGCCGAAGGTTCATAAAAGCCTAGTGAACCCCCCCGGCCGCCCTATTGTGGCAGGGGTGGGATCAATTACCGCCAACCTGTCACACTTTTTAGATCATAAAATTCAACCATTGGTAAAAATGACCAAATCTTATACTAAAGATACTGCCACTGTGATAGAGAAGCTCTCGGAATTGGCATGGCAGGAGGGTGACCTCCTAGTCACTGCCGACGTGAGAGCTTTATATACCATAATCCAGCACCATCATGGTATTGAAGCAACTAAACATCATCTCACTAAGGCTGATTATGATGAAAAAGAAAAAGAATTTATCCTGGAAGGAATTGCCATGATACTAAATAACAATTTCTTCTGGTATGAGGGAGACTTCTACCTCCAGACGGCAGGGACGGCGATGGGCACCAGGCTGGCACCCAGCTATGCTAATTTATTCATGGCAAGGTGGGAGGACCTACAAGTTTGGTCCAACCACCCCTGGAGTGCCAGCCTGGTGCTATGGGTCAGGTACATCGATGACCTCCTGTTCGTCTGGAGGGGGGGTCAGGACTCGCTCAAAGATTTTTGCTCATATCTAAACAATAATGATCAAAATATTGAACTAACTTACACCATCAGTCCTTCCTCTGTCAATTTTCTTGACCTCACAATCTTTGTAGATAATTTAAGGGTTTGTACAAAAAATTATTCAAAACCTACAGATTGTCGCTCTTACATAAGCAGTGAGAGCAACCATCATGCAAACTGGATAAAAAGCATCCCATCCAGTCAGTTCTACAGGTTAAGAAGAAATTGTACGAATATAGAAGACTATGAAATTCAGGCTGATGAGATGAAGAGCAACTTTAACCAAAAGGGATATGATCAAATTTGGATACAGGAAGCATATAACAAAAACCGTGATGCCACTATTCCCAAAGTAAAGGAAAAAGATAAACAAGAAAACAAGGAAATAAGGTTTATCACCAAATATACCTCCCAGCACACACAATTGGAAAAACTCATAAGTAAACATTGGGGCGTCCTTACTAAAGACCCTCTATTAAAAGAGTGTGTGGGACCTCACCCCAAATTTACATATCGCAGGGCGGATAACCTCAGCAATATCCTGGTTAGAAGTGCCCAGAGTGTACCCAAAAGAACTACCAGGGTATTGTCAAAGGGTTTCTACCGCTGCGGTATATGTCCAATGTGCAAGGTGTGTAAGACTACACCCAAAGTCACGGATTACAAATCTAACGTCAATAATGAAAATTTTACCATTGATGATTTCGTGACATGTAATTCTAAAAATGTGGTATACCTATTGGAATGTCACTGTGGTAAACAGTACGTTGGACGTACAAGTAGGCTCCTCAAGGACCGTTTGGCAGAACATGCCCGTAACATAAAAAAAGGGCATGAACTGCATAACGTGTCTTTACATTTCAAGGAGAAGCACAGTTGTGATATTAGAGGTTTAAAATCTTTTTGTGGCATCAAAATTGTTAAAGCAAATTGGAGACAAAATGATGTAGAAGAACGATTAGCCAGAATGGAAATGAAATGTATATTCACTATGAATACTATGGTCCCTAACGGACTAAATGTAGACTATGAATACAAATGGCTGATATAATGTAACTATAAAACATACTAATCCACCGTTTTTCTCTCATTTTCTTCCCCCTTCTGAAATGTCCGGCTTCATATATGAGTTAATGTATCTATGTGTTAATCTGCTGGAGGCTTAATCAGGTTGTGTGCAATATTGTATCTATTTTATGTGCAATATGTTTAACTATGCTGCTAAATATAAAACAAATATGCTGCTATGTATAACGCACTTCTTTACTATTTTATATGATATTTTATTTGATTTTAAATGTCACTCACTTTTTTATTGTCACCCAATTTTAAGAAATTGCCTAGTGTGTACCCAATTTTAAATTTTAAGAAATTGCCCAGTGTGTACCCTAAATGTTTAAATTTTAAGAAATTGCCTAGTGTGTACCCTAAATGTTTGAAGCCGGACATAGGTAAAATTTCCATTGGCCGGCTTGCGGTCACATGACGTAATAGACTGCTGTTAAAAGCACTTCCAGCAGCTCAAGCGGCACATCTTGAAAAAGGATAGACTACTATCTGAAACGCGTTGATTGGCCGCATCCTACAAGCAGCGTGAGGACAGACCTGCAGTGGCGTACACAAGCTTCTCCTCTCCTGTCCGGCATTGTCTGCAGCATACCCAGGACAGAGGATAACAGCCACCAGTGATCCACCCACCTGCTTGAGACTATTTTTTAACCTTTTTTTCCATGTTGGAATACCTGGATTGTTGTGCAAATAAATACTTTACCTGCAATTTGGGTCCGTCATCATCCTAAGACAAAGAAACCTTGATGTGCACGCGTGATTGGAAGTTCATGTAAGTTTGTTTCATGCTGTATATTCTCCTGAGAAATTGAAGTGTCCTTAAAGAAACTGCTACGGGTACACCTGCTAGAATTTCACTGTAAGTCAGTTTCCATTAGACACCAGAAAGGATCTGATACAGAAAATAGAAGATCCCAAGTGATAAGAAAATTTTTTTCACTACTGCGCTAGTACTTTGGAAAATTCTCTGTATTGTATATGTCTCAAATTGGGTTAGGGCGTTAACCCTCTCCATAGTACACAGCTGCACCTCATCCAGCGCTGGGTTCTCACAAAACCTTTCTCCCCAAAAATACAACAATTCGTAGTCCTAAAGATGGAACATTCGTATTTGTAGTTACAAATACGAATGTCTACACCATCGATAGAATACGACAGAAATCACCATTCAAAAGAATGGTGGTTTCTGATTTACTAAGCAGCCGTATGGATAATACGTCTGCTTAGTGGTGTAAAACACCCACGCAAATACGACAGGAAAATAGAACACCATTTTCATGTCGTATTTGCGTTTTTGCCTGCACGGATCAGTCAGATCCGTGCAGGCTTTGGTGTAAAAAAATAGAAAAATTAAATAAATAAAAAAAAAAACGGCGTGGGGTCCCCCCCACAGCCGAAACCAGCACCAGGCTGACAGAGCCTGGAGCCGGTAATTAAAAATCAGGGAACCCAACAAATAGGGTTTCCCCGATTTTTAACAACCAGCCCCAGGCTCCTGCTCTGGGGCTGGTTCCCAAAATACGGGGGACAAAATGACTAGGGGTCCCCCGTATTTTAAGAACCAGCCCCAGGCAAAACCAGCCAGCAGGGTAATGCCACAGCCGGGGGGAGACTTTTTATACAAGTCCCCCCGGCCAAAGCATTAACCCTACCGACCAGTCAGCCTGGCCAGGGGCCCTGGGGGAGTGGGGACCCCCCCAATAAAGGGGTCCCCCCCCTCCAGGACTTACCTGACCAGGCTGAAGCCTGGTGCTGTCCTCGATGCCCCTGGGCGGTGGGCATCGAGCTGATGGTTTGGTGTAAAAAATAGAATAAAAACCATTGTCTTTTACTGGTGAACTATGAGTCCCAGCAAGCCTCCCCCGCAAGCTGGGACTTGGAGAACCACAAGTCCCAGCCTGCGGGGCATTAAAGGGCCCGCTGGGTCTTGTAGTGCCACAGTAAAAGAAAGAGTTAAATAAACACACTGACACACGTGAAAAATAAAAGTTTAATACATACATAACACATACATACTGATACTTACCTTTCTTGATCCCGTAGGTAGCCCTGGTCCTGATGTCCTGTGTCGTCCATGTCGGCTGTCTGCGTCGTCCTCCAGGTCCATGTCGACGGTCCGTGTCGTCCTCCAGGTCCATGGCGGTGTCCGGGTCCGAAGAAATCCATGTTGGAGCTGTGGAAGGAAATCCTACTCACCTGTTCCTGCGCTGAAGAAGTCTTCTCTTGATCCGACGTAGTCCAGGTAATCTTCCTGCTGTCGCCGGTCCCCGCTGTCTGCGCTGTCTCTGCATCGCGCTGAGGAGAGATGCTGAAGTTTCATATTCGGCGCCTCTCCTCAGACTGAATTCTATTGGCCGCCTAGCAGGCCAATCAGGAGCCGACTTTCTCGGCTCCTGATTGGCCTGCTAGGTGGCCAATAGTATTCAGTCTGAGGAGAGGCGCCGAATATGAAACTTCAGCATCTCTCCTCAGCGCGATGCACGGACAGCGCAGACAGCGGGGACCGGCGACAGCAGGAAGATTACCTGGACTACGTCGGATCAAGAGAAGACTTCTTCAGCGCAGGAACAGGTGAGTAGGATTTCCTTCCACAGCTCCAACATGGATTTCTTCGGACCCGGACACCGCCATGGACCTGGAGGGCGACACGGACCGTCGACATGGACCTGGAGGACGACGCAGACAGCCGACATGGACGACACAGGACATCAGGACCAGGGCTACCTACGGGATCAAGAAAGGTAAGTATCAGTATGTATGTGTTATGTATGTATTAAACTTTTATTTTTCACGTGTGTCAGTGTGTTTATTTAACTCTTTCTTTTACTGTGGCACTACAAGACCCAGCGGGCCCTTTAATGCCCCGCAGGCTGGGACTTGTGGTTCTCCAAGTCCCAGCTTGCGGGGGAGGCTTGCTGGGACTCATAGTTCACCAGTAAAAGACAATGGTTTTTATTCTATTTTTTACACTAAACCATCAGCTCGATGCCCACCGCCCAGGGGCATCGAGGACAGCACCAGGCTTCAGCCTGGTCAGGTAAGTCCTGGAGGGGGGGGACCCCTTTATTGGGGGGGTCCCCACTCCCCCAGGGCCCCTGGCCAGGCTGACTGGTCTGTAGGGTAAATGCTTTGGCCGGGGGGACTTGTATAAAAAGTCTCCCCCCGGCTGTGGCATTACCCTGCTGGCTGGTTTTGCCTGGGGCTGGTTCTTAAAATACGGGGGACCCCTAGTCATTTTGTCCCCCGTATTTTGGGAACCAGCCCCAGAGCAGGAGCCTGGGGCTGGTTGTTAAAAATCGGGGAAACCCTATTTGTCGGGTTCCCTGATTTTTAATTACCGGCTCCAGGCTCTGTCAGCCTGGTGCTGGTTTCGGCTGTGGGGGGGACCCCACGCCGTTTTTTTTTTTATTTATTTATTTTTCTATTTTTTTTTACACATTGCAGCCTGCACGGATCTGACTGATCCGTGCAGACTGCTAGAAATAATTCGTATTAGCGGCCGTATATACGGCCGCTAATACGAATTTCTACGACATCGGTGGGTTACAAAGCAGTCGTATATGACTGCTTTGTAACTGATCCTCCGGAACACGACTTTGCATACGACTTAAACAGTCGTATGCAGTCGTAGGGAAAATACCAATACGAAAAACTAGGTTTTTCATATTGGTAAATTTCCCCCTTAATATCACAATGCATTCAGAATATGTAGGTATTTACAGCAATATAATGTGGCAAAGAGAATGCATAAATATAAGGTACAAATAATGTTAGCAGCAAGAACATTCATCTAAATACTGACAGCTATATTTTCATTTAACCCCTTGGGGGAGATAATAACAAGTCTATGAATCCAACGGGATTCAAGTTGGAATAACTTTTTTGCTCGGTCACCTCCCCTAATAGAAAAGGGTACACAGTCGATCATCCTGTATCTTGAACTATTAAGAGATTGTCGACACTCAGCGAAGTGACGCACCACAGGCTGATCACTGCGGCCACTCTGTAGCGCTTGCTTAATCGCACTGCGGTGAAACCCCATCCTTTCTTTAAATTTTCTCTCCGTTTTCTCAATGTAGGGTGACATTTAATAGAATGAGAGTTTTTCGCACTTTTTAAATCGCCCATTATCGCACTTTTTTTTTAGATTAGTGCAGCAGTCCCCCGTCCTCCCCCTCCATGCTGCTGCTGCACCTCTGATAAGTCTGTGTTCTCAGCCAGAGTACAGGGTGAGATTAGTGCAGCAGTCCCCGTCCTCCCCCTCCCTGCTGCTGCTGCACCTCTGATAAGTCTGTGTTCTCAGCCAGAGTACAGGGTGAGATTAGTGCAGCAGTCCCCCTTCCTCCCCCTCCCTGCTGCTGCTGCACCTCTGATAAGTCTGTGTTCTCAGCCTGAGTACAGGGTGAGATTAGTGCAGCAGTCCCTCTTCCTCCCCCTCCCTGCTGCTGCTGCACCTCTGATAAGTCTGTGTTCTCAGCCCGAGTACAGGGTGAGATTAGTGCAGCAGTCCCCCCTCCTCCCTGCTGCTGCTGCACCTCTGATAAGTCTGTGTTCTCAGCCCGAGTACAGGGTGAGATTAGTGCAGCAGTCCCCGTCCTCCCCCTCCCTGCTGCTGCTGCACCTCTGATATCTGTGTCTCAGCCCGAGTACAGGGTGAGATTAGTGCAGCAGTCCCCTTCCTCCCCCTCCACTCCCTGCTGCACCTCTGATAAGTCTGTGTTCTCAGCCCGAGTACAGGGTGAGATTAGTGCAGCAGTTCCCCTTCCTCCCCCTCCCTGCTGCTGCTGCACCTCTGATAAGTCTGTGTTCTCAGCCCGAGTACAGGGTGAGATTAGTGCAGCAGTCCCCCGCCCTCCCCTCCCTGCTGCTGCACCTCTGATAAGTCTGTGTCCACAGCCCCAGTACAGGGTGAGATTAGTGCAGCAGTCCCCCATCCTCCCCCTCCCTGCTGCTGCTGCACCTCTGATAAGTCTGTGTTCTCAGCCCGAGTACAGGGTGAGATTAGTGCAGCAGTCCCCATCCTCCCTGCTGCTGCTGCTGCACCTCTGATAAGTCTGTGTTCTCAGCCCGAGTACAGGGTGAGATTAGTGCAGCAGTCCCCCGTCCTCCCCCTCCCTGCTGCTGCACCTCTGATAAGTCTGTGTTCTCAGCCCGAGTACAGGGTGAGATTAGTGCAGCAGTACCCGTCCTCCCCCTCCCTGCTGCTGCTGCACCTCTGATAAGTCTGTGCTCTCAGCCTGAGTACAGGGTGAGATTAGTGCAGCAGTCCCTGTCCTCCCCCCATCCCTGCTGCTGCACCTCTGATAAGTCTGTGTTCTCAGCCCCAGTACAGGGTGAGATTAGTGCTGCAGTCCCCCATCCTCCCCCTCCCTGCTGCTGCTGCTGCACCTCTGATAAGTCTGTGTTCTCAGCCCTAGTACAGGGTGAGATTAGTGCAGCAGTCCCCCGTCCTCCCCCTCCCTGCTGCTGCACCTCTGATAAGTCTGTGTTTCCAGTCCGAGTACAGGGTGAGATTAGTGCAGCAGTCCCCTGTCCTCCCCCTCCCTGCTGCTGCTGCTGCACCTCTGATAAGTCTGTGTTCTCAGCCCGAGTACAGGGTGAGATTAGTGCAGCAGTCCCCCGTCCTCCCTCCCTGCTGCTGCTGCACCTCTGATAAGTCTGTGTTCTCAGCCCGAGTACAGGGTGAGATTAGTGCAGCAGTCCCCCCTCCTCCCCCTCCCTGCTGCTGCTGCACCTCTGATAAGTCTGTGTTCTCAGTCCGAGTACAGGGTGAGATTAGTGCAGCAGTCCCCCGTCCTCCCCCTCCCTGCTGCTGCTGCACCTCTGATAAGTCTGTGTTCTCAGCCCGAGTACAGGGTGAGATTAGTGCAGCAGTCCCCCGCCCTCCCCTCCCTGCTGCTGCACCTCTGATAAGTCTGTGTCCTCAGCCCCAGTACAGGGTGAGATTAGTGCAGCAGTCCCCCATCCTCCCCCTCCCTGCTGCTGCTGCACCTCTGATAAGTCTGTGTTCTCAGCCCGAGTACAGGGTGAGATTAGTGCAGCAGTCCCCATCCTCCCTGCTGCTGCTGCTGCACCTCTGATAAGTCTGTGTTCTCAGCCCGAGTACAGGGTGAGATTAGTGCAGCAGTCCCCCGTCCTCCCCCTCCCTGCTGCTGCACCTCTGATAAGTCTGTGTTCTCAGCCCGAGTACAGGGTGAGATTAGTGCAGCAGTACCCGTCCTCCCCCTCCCTGCTGCTGCTGCACCTCTGATAAGTCTGTGCTCTCAGCCTGAGTACAGGGTGAGATTAGTGCAGCAGTCCCTGTCCTCCCCCCATCCCTGCTGCTGCACCTCTGATAAGTCTGTGTTCTCAGCCCCAGTACAGGGTGAGATTAGTGCTGCAGTCCCCCATCCTCCCCCTCCCGGCTGCTGCTGCTGCACCTCTGATAAGTCTGTGTTCTCAGCCCTAGTACAGGGTGAGATTAGTGCAGCAGTCCCCCGTCCTCCCCCTCCCTGCTGCTGCACCTCTGATAAGTCTGTGTTTCCAGTCCGAGTACAGGGTGAGATTAGTGCAGCAGTCCCCTGTCCTCCCCCTCCCTGCTGCTGCTGCTGCACCTCTGATAAGTCTGTGTTCTCAGCCCGAGTACAGGGTGAGATTAGTGCAGCAGTCCCCCGTCCTCCCTCCCTGCTGCTGCTGCACCTCTGATAAGTCTGTGTTCTCAGCCCGAGTACAGGGTGAGATTAGTGCAGCAGTCCCCCCTCCTCCCCCTCCCTGCTGCTGCTGCACCTCTGATAAGTCTGTGTTCTCAGTCCGAGTACAGGGTGAGATTAGTGCAGCAGTCCCCCGTCCTCCCCCTCCCTGCTGCTGCTGCACCTCTGATAAGTCTGTGTTCTCAGCCCGAGTACAGGGTGAGATTAGTGCAGCAGTCCCTGTCCTCCCCCTCCCTGCTGCTGCTGCACCTCTGATAAGTCTGTGTTCTCAGCCCGAGTACAGGGTGAGATTAGTGCAGCAGTCCCCGTCCTCCCCCTCCCTGCTGCACCTCTGATAAGTCTGTGTTCTCAGCCCCAGTACAGGGTGAGATTAGTGCAGCAGTCCCCCGTCCTCCCCCTCCCTGCTGCACCTCTGATAAGTCTGTGTTCTCAGCCCTAGTACAGGGTGAGATTAGTGCAGCAGTCCCCCATCCTCCCCCTCCCTGCTGCTGCTGCACCTCTGATAAGTCTGTGTTCTCAGCCCGAGTACAGGGTGAGATTAGTGCAGCAGTCCCCGTCCTCCCTCCCTGCTGCTCCTGCACCTCTGATAAGTCTGTGTTCTCAGCCCGAGTACAGGGTGAGATTAGTGCAGCAGTCCCCGTCCTCCCCCTCCCTGCTGCACCTCTGATAAGTCTGTGTTCTCAGCCCGAGTACAGGGTGAGATTAGTGCAGCAGTCCCCGTCCTCCCTCCCTGCTGCTGCTGCACCTCTGATAAGTCTGTGTTCTCAGCCCGAGTACAGGGTGAGATTAGTGCAGCAGTCCCCCGTCCTCCCCCTCCCTGCTGCTGCTGCACCTCTGATAAGTCTGTGTTCTCAGCCCGAGTACAGGGTGAGATTAGTGCAGCAGTCCCCGTCCTCCCCCTCCCTGCTGCTGCTGCACCTCTGATAAGTCTGTGTTCTCAGCCCGAGTACAGGGTAAGATTAGTGCAGCAGTCCCCCGTCCTCCCCCTCCCTGCTGCTGCACCTCTGATAAGTCTGTGTTCTCAGCCCGAGTACAGGGTGAGATTAGTGCAGCAGTCCCCCGTCCTCCCCCTCCCTGCTGCTGCACCTCTGATAAGTCTGTGTTCTCAGCCCGAGTACAGGGTGAGATTAGTGCAGCAGTCCCCGTCCTCCCTCCCTGCTGCTGCACCTCTGATAAGTCTGTGTTCTCAGCCCGAGTACAGGGTGAGATTAGTGCAGCAGTCCCCGTCCTCCCCCTCCCTGCTGCACCTCTGATAAGTCTGTGTTCTCAGCCCGAGTACAGGGTGATATTAGTGCAGCAGTCCCCGTCCTCCCCCTCCCTGCTGCTGCTGCATCTCTGATAAGTCTGTGTTCTCAGCCCGAGTAGAGGGTGAGATTAGTGCAGCAGTCCCCATCCTCCCCATCCCTGCTGCTGCTGTACCTCTGATAAGTCTGTGTTCTCAGCTTGAGTACAGGGTGAGATTAGTGCAGCAGTCCCCCGTCCTCCCCCTCCCTGCTGCTGCTGCTGCACCTCTGATAAATCTGTGTTCTCAGCCCGAGTACAGGGTGAGATTAGTGCAGCAGTCCCCCGTCCTCCCCCTCCCTGCTGCTGCTGTACCACTGATAAGTCTGTGTTCTCAGCTTGAGTACAGGGTGAGATTAGTGCAGCAGTCCCCCGTCCTCCCCCTCCCTGCTGCTGCTGCTGCACCTCTGATAAATCTGTGTTCTCAGCCCGAGTACAGGGTGAGATTAGTGCAGCAGTCCCCCGTCCTCCCCCTCCCTGCTGCTGCTGCACCTCTGATAAGTCTGTGTTCTCAGCCCGAGTACAGGGTGAGATTAGTGCAGCAGTCCCCCGTCCTCCCCCTCCCTGCTGCTGCTGCTGCACCTCTGATAAGTCTGTGTTCTCAGCCCGAGTACAGGGTGAGATTAGTGCAGCAGTCCCCCGTCCTCCCCCTCCCTGCTGCTGCTGTACCTCTGATAAGTCTGTGTTCTCAGCTTGAGTACAGGGTGAGATTAGTGCAGCAGTCCCCCGTCCTCCCCCTCCCTGCTGCTGCTGCTGCACCTCTGATAAATCTGTGTTCTCAGCCCGAGTACAGGGTGAGATTAGTGCAGCAGTCCCCCGTCCTCCCCCTCCCTGCTGCTGCTGCACCTCTGATAAGTTTGTGTTCTCAGCCCGAGTACAGGGTGAGATTAGTGCAGCAGTCCCCGTCCTCCCCCTCCCTGCTGCTGCTGCACCTCTGATAAGTCTGTGTTCTCAGCCCGAGTACAGGGTGATATTAGTGCAGCAGTCCCCCGTCCTCCCCCTCCCTGCTGCTGCTGCTGCATCTCTGATAAGTCTGTGTTCTCAGCCCGAGTACAGGGTGAGATTAGTGCAGCAGTCCCCCGTCCTCCCCCTCCCTGCTGCTGCTGCACCTCTGATAAGTCTGTGTTCTTAGCCTGAGTACAGGGTGAGATTAGTGCAGCAGTCCCCGTCCTCCCCCTCCCTGCTGCTGCTGCTGCACCTCTGATAAGTCTGTGTTCTCAGCCCGAGTACAGGGTGAAATTAGTGCAGCAGTCCCCGTCCTCCCCCTCCCTGCTGCTGCTGCACCTCTGATAAGTCTGTGTTCTCAGCCCGAGTACAGGGTGATATTAGTGCAGCAGTCCCCCGTCCTCCCCCTCCCTGCTGCTGCTGCTGCACCTCTGATAAGTCTGTGTTCTCAGCCCGAGTAGAGGGTGAGATTAGTGCAGCAGTCCCCATCCTCCCCCTCCCTGCTGCTGCTGTACCTCTGATAAGTCTGTGTTCTCAGCTGGAGTACAGGGTGAGATTAGTGCAGCAGTCCCCCCATCCTCCCCCTCCCTGCTGCTGCTGCTGCACCTCTGATAAATCTGTGTTCTCAGCCCGAGTACAGGGTGAGATTAGTGCAGCAGTCCCCCGTCCTCCCCCTCCCTGCTGCTGCTGCACCTCTGATAAGTCTGTGTTCTCAGCCCGAGTACAGGGTGAGATTAGTGCAGCAGTCCCCCGTCCTCCCCCTCCCTGCTGCTGCTGCACCTCTGATAAGTCTGTGTTCTCAGCCCGAGTACAGGGTGAGATTAGTGCAGCAGTCCCCCGTCCTCCCCCTCCCTGCTGATGCTGCACCTCTGATAAGTCTGTGTTCTCAGCCCAAGTACAGGGTGAGATTAGTGCAGCAGTCCCCTGTCCTCCCCCTCCCTGCTGATGCTGCACCTCTGATAAGTCTGTGTTCTCAGCCCGAGTACAGGGTGAGATTAGTGCAGCAGTCCCCCCGCCCTCCCCCTCCCTGCTGCTGCTGCACCTCTGATAAGTCTGTGTTCTCAGCCCGAGTACAGGGTGAGATTAGTGCAGCAGTCCCTGTCCTCCCCCTCCCTGCTGCTGCACCTCTGATAAGTCTGTGTTCTCAGCCTGAGTACAGGGTGAGATTAGTGCAGCAGTCCCCGTCCTCCCCCTCCCTGATGCTGCTGCACCTCTGATAAGTCTGTGTTCTCAGCCCGAGTACAGGGTGAGATTAGTGCAGCAGTCCCCCGTCCTCCCCCTCCCTGTTGCTGCTGCACCTCTGATAAGTCTGTGTTCTCAGCCCGAGTACAGGGTCCCGAGTACAGGGTGAGATTAGTGCAGCAGTCCCCGTCCTCCCCCTCCCTGCTGCTGCTGCACCTCTGATAAGTCTGTGTTCTCAGCCCGAGTACAGGCCGAGATTAGTGGAGCAGTCCCCGTCCTCCCCCTCCCTGCTGCTGCTGCACCTCTGATAAGTCTGTGTTCTCATCCCGAGTACAGGGTGAGATTAGTGTAGCAGTCCCCCGTCCTCCCCTCCCTGCTGCTGCTGCTGCACCTCTGATAAGTCTGTGTTCTCAGCCCGAGTACAGGGTGAGATTAGTGCAGCAGTCCCCCGTCCTCCCCCTCCCTGCTGCTGCTGCACCTCTGATAAGTCTGTGTTCTCAGCCCGAGTACAGGGTGAGATTAGTGCAGCAGTCCCCTGTCCTCCCCCTCCCTGCTGCTGCTGCACCTCTGATAAGTCTGTGTTCTCAGCCCGAGTACAGGGTGAGATTAGTGCAGCAGTCCCCCGTACTCCTCCTCCCTGCTGCTGCTGCTGCACCTCTGATAAGTCTGTGTTCTCAGCCTGAGTAGAGGGTGAGATTAGTGCAGCAGTCCCCCGTCCTCCACCTCCCTGCACCTCTGATAAGTCTGTGTTCTCAGCCCGAGTACAGGCCGAGATTAGTGGAGCAGTCCCCATCCTCCCCCTCCCTGCTGCTAAGGAATGTACAGCAGCACACAGAGCATGGCCAGAGCAGCCTCGGCTTCCGTGTGAGCTAAGTAACTATAAGGAAGCCCAGGGGAACATGTGAGGGCTGAGTGGCTGCTGATGTACAGGCTGCTGCAGCACACATACACATACCTGCTTCTATCCGTCACCCGGATCCCTGCAGATAACAGGCAGCACACCATACAGTAACTACACAGGAAGCAGTAAGCACTACCCTGCTGCTTGCAGACCCATCCACCTGATCCCTGCACAGCAAATCACAAGCCAGCTTTGTTCTGCAGCGTCCAATCCAGGGCTTCCCTGAGAATAAGGCAACAAGCCCAAAAACAAGCTGATTGGGGAAAATCCAAGCAGAATTATAAGAACAATTGGCAGCCCTGGTGCACTTTTTGTGGGTTACTGCTATCATTGCACTTCCTGTCTGTGTCAGTCCCTTCCCCTTTTCTATTCCTAAAAAGGTGTATATATGGCGATGCTCCAGTGGCCATTTTAACTAAGGGCAAATCCCTGCTGGCTATATACTTTTTGCCCACAGTTCAGTCTCATACTACGGAAGGTAACGACAGTTTTCAGCCTAATATTCAACTCCTTATGTACTACAAATAAACTTTAAGAAATGCACATTACATAATATATCACTAAGTCTTAGTTATATGCATTTATTTAATTAATTTTACAGATTAAGCCATTGTCCGCAGGTTAATATATTTATTTTCTCCCACTATATTCATAATATTAAAGGAATACATGTGTATATAGATTTAGTTTTAATTTTGAGATACGTGGGCTTAGATCTAATACAAATATTTATCAGATTTAGGATGAAGCTATTGGCCGAGAGAGAGGGGTATGGGTAAAAACCGGACCAGGACAAGACCCCCGGACCACCAGACCGGACATCAAACTCTAAATTTTAGAGCTTGTAGCGTCCGGTCTGGGAAGTGTCCTGTCTGGAGCTGTCCTGTCCAGGGGGCTGCCTGTCACCAGGGATAGGAGGAGGGGGAGAATAAAGCCTCCCTGTCAGAGGCGTAACTACTTTTTTTGCACCCCCCCGTCGGACATTTCGGGCGCCAACCCCCCCAAAAAATATTAACCCCCTCCTTACCCGTTCCCATTGCCGCCGGCGCTTCTGCCTCTAACCCGACACGCAGATCTGTGTCGGGTGACGGGCGGTCCCCGGCTCCGGCTGCAGTGCTAATATAATAACAGACACTCGGAAAATGGCTGCCCCCATACAGCATTATGGGGTCAGCCATATTCCGAGTGTCTCTTATTATATTAGCACTGCAGCCGGAGCCGGGGACCGCCCGTCACCCGACACAGATCTGCGTGTCGGGTTAGAGGCAGCGGCGCCGGCGGCAATGTGGTAAGGAGGGGGGAGCCGGGACCAGGTGGTAACTATAGTCCCGCAGACCCCCCAGGCGCCCACACCTGCCTGGCTCCTCCACGCCACCGCGGGGGCTGCGGGACTATAGTTACGCCAGTGCTCCCTGTATGGTCCGGGCATGTGGCAAAAACTGGATGGTCTGGACCATATGGGGGGGCTGTAATCTCCCCTTCCCCATGTCCCTGGTAAAAGCTATCACAGGGACACTCCCGGACAAGACACCCCCTGGATGGGACACTACAAGCTCCGGACTGCAGATTTTGATGTCCGGTGCGGCGGTCCAGGGTCTTGTCCGGGTCCGGTTTTTACATAGTCCCGAGAGAGAGACTGACTGCAGATCTCTGGTACACCAGCAGCAGGCTTATCTCATCTAGATAGGGTTACCACCGTCCGAGATTACTCTGCACAATACGGTAATTAAGCCCAGAGTCCGGACGGGTGGCGTTAACGGACTATACAATGTTCGGGAACTGCAACGCCACTTGGAGTGTGAGATGAGATGTACCGGGACTAGGGAGAGATAGCCGCGGACCTGCTAGTTGGGCCGGCTATTTCAAATCATGTGCCGTCTTGTAAGTCAACCAGCTCGTGGTCTGGCAGCCAATTTGGAGTGGCAGTGGTGGCTCCTTCCTGATTGGCTGCCAGACTGTAAGCTGGTGTGAGAATTGAAATAGCACAAACCTGCCATGATACTGCCAGGCTAGGCTTGCCTGGATGCTTGCGGCCACACTGTCACCTCACTCACTGCTCTTAAACTCCCCCTTGGCAACAAGCATTGATTATATTCCCCCGTGTCAATATGTATTCCACTCCCCCATAAAAATGAGCATTCCTCTTCCCCATGGCAACAAGCATTTCACTACCCTGTGGCAGTGGTCATGTAATCCCCATTGCATCAAGCATGAAGGCCCTTGCATGGATCAACAAACCCCTAGCAATTAACATGTAGGTAAGCGGCACTTATGTAATATAATATATAATAGCCATTATGGTGTGTGGTATAATATATAATGGGCTTCACGGTGTGTTGCATAATGTGTAATGGGCATCACAGTGCAGCATAATGTGTAATGGGTTTCACGACGTGTTGAATAATGTGTAAATCGGCATCACGGTGTGTGGCACAATGTGTAATATGCATCACGTGTGTGACATTGGGGGTTATTTTGGTTCACTCTTTCTAACAAATTCCTTCTTAGATGGACAAAACCATGAGCACTGCAGGTGGGGCAGATGTTACATGTGCTGATATAATTAGATTTGGGTGGGGTTTTACTTCAAAGTGAGATCTATTTTGCAGTGTCAAAATAAAGCAGTCAGTATTTTCCCTGCACAGAAACAAAATAACTCACCCAAATCTAATTCTGTCTGCACAAGTGACATCTGCCCCACCTGCAGTGCACATGGTTTTGTCCATCTAAGAAGGAATTTGTCAGAGAGTGAACCAAAATAACCCCTATAATGTTTAAGATGCATTATGGTTTGCAAAATCCAGAATAAAATTGAAGCAAAGGATAAAAAAAAAGCATAAAGCAGATCAAGGGTCACGCCACTGTCTGGGAATCTCTTGGCACAGAGCTGGTAACCCTAAATATAGAGCCAATATTAACAAATAATCAATTATAAATAAATAAAATGAATCAAAAACTTTGTCTTCAGGATACACACATAAGAAAAAGTTACATACCTTTATAGATGCATACAAACAGGGTATGCGGCGTGCTGAGACGGAACGGGGTATCCGCCCACCTGCCGACGGAGTGATGTTATCAGGGAGCGGCCACAAGGTGGCACCTGGACGTAGGAGTATAATCACCATAGAAACATAAACAACCAAGTGCTAAAAGAAACAATGCACAATTCTCAATAACTGCTGCATTGAAAAGTTGCTGTAGACAATTAATATCACAATGCATTCAGAATTTATATATTTATTTATTTACAGTTTCTTATATAGCGCAGCAGATTCCTTTGCGCTTTACAATGGTAGACAGTGATCAAACAAACTGGGTAACAGACAGACTTGGAGGTTAGAGGGCCCTGCTGCAAGCTTACAATCTATAGGGACATAGGAGGGAAACACAAGGACAGGCACCAGTAATAGCATAGCAGTCCCACCAAGTTACAAGTCCAGAAGGGAAGCTATATAATACATAAGTGCCTCAGAGGGTTATGTGTGTGGTATATAAATATGATAGGCTTGCCTGAAGAGGTGAGTTTTCAGGGAACACTTGAAAGTTTGGAGGCTAGTGGAGAGTCTTATTGTGCGTGGAAGGGCATTCCATAGGATGGGAGCAGCCCGATGAAAGTGAATGGGAGCTGGTGATCCGTGCAGAAGAGAGACGCAGATCTTGTGCAGAGCGGAGTGGTCGAGATGGGAGATATTTTGAAATAAGTAAAGAGATATAAGCTGGTGCAGTATTGTTAATAGCTTTATATGTGAGTAGAAGTGTTTTATATTGAATACGGTAAGATACAGGCAACCAATGGAGGGACTGGCAGAGCGGATCAGCAGACGATGAGCGTCTTGCATGGAAGATCGGCCTAGCAGCAGCATTTAGAATGGATTACAGTGAGGAGAGTCTGTTCTTGGGAAGACCAGTTAGGAGACTATTGCAATAATCAATGCGGGATATAATGAGTGCATGAATAAGAGATTTAGTAGTGTCTTGTGTGAGATGTTTTTTAGATGCATGTAACATGATTTCACATGAGTATGTGAAGGCTTGTGACAGTAATATACCAACCCCACCTCCTTTACAGTTACCAGGCCTGGAGGTGTGAGTGAAGTGGAAACCACCATGTGACAGTGCTGCAGGCGAGGCCGTGTCTGATTGTGTGACCATGTTACAGTTACCAGGCCTGGAGGTGTGAGTGAAGTGGAAACCACCATGTGACAGTGCTGCAGGTGATGCCGTGTCTGATTGTGTGAGCCAGGTTTCTGTAATGGCCATCAGGTTGAAGTTGTGGGAGATGAAGAGGTCATGGATGGATGTTAATTTATTGCAAACAGAGCGTGCATTCAATAGGGCACATGTAAGTTGTTTGGTGTGTGGTGGGAGTCATGTGATATTTATGAGGTTAGCGGAATTTCTAGGCTTAGAAGCAATGACATCTGAGTGGGACAGGTGGTTGGGGCCTGGGTTTGGTGATATGTCGCCAAGAAAGAAGGGGGTGTGGATCCGCACAGACTAGAACATAATTTTTATTTTTATGAAAAACATTGTACAGACCAATATACTGGACTGCTCTTATAAAATTAAGGTAGTCTTGGATTGGTGGTGCGCCCAACACATTCAGTATTTGTGACTGAGTGAAGGGGAGTGTTTGCAAGAAGCAAACAAAAAGACAAATGTGCCTTTTTGGGCGCACTCTTTATATAGATTCGATATGATTACTGCATTAAAACATAACTTTTAATAGGCTTCTTACACTAAAATATTGAGAGCATCCGTCAATTTTTGATCAGTCATTTAGTATATATTCAATTGACTGTCACTCAAAAAATCACATATAATATTAAACTGAAACATGGACGGACAAACATTTAAGAGACATATTATATTAGTAGCCTGTCTTAATGTTATATGTGATTTTTTGAGTGACAGTCAATTGAATATATACTAAATGACTGATCAAAAATTGACGGATGCTCTCAATATTTTAGTGTAAGAAGCCTATTAAAAGTTATGTTTTAATGCAGTAATCATATCGAATCTATATAAAGAGTGCGCCCAAAAAGGCACATTTGTCTTTTTGTTTGCTTTGGTGATATGTCACCAGCTAATAAGATTAGAAAAGAGAGATAGATATAGGTGGATGTTTGCAGTTTTTTGTATTGGTGATGGGATGTGTGTAACCCTCCTTTATAGGAATGTAGATTACTCTAATGTCTGACTGTGCCTCCACCCCAAGCTTTGGTGGTATATAGATAGTGTTATATTTCAAGAGGGGGGGCTTGGGGAAACGCCCTTTGAATTATCCAGTAACCAATAAATTTAGTTACCTAACAATAATATTATGAATGTGTATATAGGCAATTCCACACAGCACAAATAGATGAAACAATGGCATAAATAACCCAAACACAGTTTTATTTGACTGGAACTGAAGAATGATAGTCAAGCTCCGTCAGACTTCTTGGATGCCTCCTTTAAAATACAAAGATTATACACTCCTACCTTAGTTGTATATAACCAATAACACAATGTTTACATACACAAGAGTAATTATACTTTAAACGTTTGCACACATTTTATATCAACAATGAAACCTACTAGTAATGAACAATAACTTATTATTGCGCAATAATATGTTTTTTTTTTTTCTCACCAGTGTACACTAGTTAGTCAAAGAGGAAATCCCTAAGTGCTTTGGGTTTATTTTGTAGAGTTCCAAAGGGGGTATGTCCTGACGTTCCTTATGCTGGGTACACACCAGGACGACTAGGGCCCGATCCCCTCAATCTAGATCCAATTCCGACCAATTGGATGTAGATTGTGTGCTGATTGGGCCCTTTCCTGACCTGGTGTGGACCGATACCGATCCGATGCGCGGTCCCGCGGGTCGGTCGGTCGTTATTGAGATCCTACCTGCTGCAGGTAGGATCTCAATGGCGACCATACAGCCGGGTGCGGGTCGCCATCGGATCGGACCCGCTCACGGCGCACATCGTGAGCTGGTCGTGCCCCCCCGCGTCCCGTGAGCGGGTCGGACAAGACACTGACGACCCGCTAACGATGTGCATCGTGAGCGGGTCGTCCTGGTGTGTACCCTACATTACATAGTAAAGTTCCCACCTGAGTCCTGTAAGGTGAGGTGTTTGTTTATAAATCGCTGAAACTTTAACAATGAATTTGTAATCCTCTCTAGGAATGGTCTGACCAAGAAATACTGTGGGATTATAGCAGGCGGTTCCAGTGGTTAATGTTAATAACCTTCCCCAAGATGATTCCTTCCTGGAATGGAGCTTTAGTATTTCAATTATACTGCCCTTCTTCTACCAGCTATGTCGTCTATTCAGTATTAATATAATAATAAAACTAGCACACTTTGTATCCAATTTCAAATAGTCCCCAGTTCTTTCGATTGAAAACAAGGTGAACGTGAATAAGGCTCTCTCTGCTGTGTACCTTGATATTCTGCCTTTGACTCTGCACTGTCTTATATCACGATATAGATGCAGCTGACCATAGTATAGAGCACAGGTTTTCTATAGTAAGTGATATTCAATCTCTGCAGAGCAGTAAAGAACTTAGTGTCTATGTCAGCTGAAATGTCATACTGTAGCAGGGATATCCTTTCTCTCTCTAACTACAGCTCGTCCCACTAAAGTGTCATAAAGCCGGTCTTATATGCAGCAACCAGGTTGTAGCTTTTCCTCAGCAATCTCTTTTTACTTGCACCAAGGTATAACAGGGATAGGTTATCCACTTTTCCTCAGTATTCTTTACCAAGCAGCTGGGTATTGTATTTATTTCCACTTATACATACTGTATACAAAGTCTCTTTTTAGCAGGCAACTTTGCTCATGGAGTGAATACATTCAACTGTAAATTAATTTACTATGTGCAGCATCAAGTATATTCATTAATGAAGTATTTTCCCCCAACTGATGGTGAGTATTTATCTGGTCACTTGGGATACAGCAGAAATGCTTGGGGCAGCAAGCTGTGTAATAGGCTCTGGCTCCCTTTACTCAGCTGCCTGCTCTGTCTCCTCAGCTCAGCTCCTGACAGGCAGCCACTCCCCCAGACTCTCTGACAGGCAGCCACTCCCCCAGACTCTCTGACAGGCAGCCACTCCCCCAGACTCTCTGACAGGCAGCCACTCCCCCAGGCTCTCTGACAGGCAGCCACTCCCCCAGACTCTCTGACAGGCAGCCACTCCCCCAGACTCTCTGACAGGCAGCCACTCCCCCAGACTCTCTGACCGGCAGCCACTCCCCCAGACTCTCTGACCGGCAGCCACTCCCCCAGACTCTCTGACAGGCAGCCACTCCCCCAGACTCTCTGACAGGCAGCCACTCCCCCAGACTCTCTAACAGGCAGCCACTCCCCCAGACTCTCTGATAGGCAGCCACTCCCCCAGACTCTCTGACAGGCAGCCACTCCCCCAGACTCTCTGACAGGCAGCCACTCCCCTAGACTCTCTGGCAGACAGCCACTCCCCCAGACTCTCTGGCAGGCAGCCACTCCCCCAGACTCTCTGACAGGCAGCCACTCCCCCAGACTCTCTGATAGGCAGCCACTCCCCCAGACTCTCTGACAGGCAGCCACTCCCCCAGACTCTCTGACCGGCAGCCACTCCCCCAGACTCTCTGACAGGAAGCCACTCCCCCAGACTCTCTGACAGGCAGCCACTCCCCCAGACTCTCTGACCGGCAGCCACTCCCCCAGACTCTCTGACAGGCAGCCACTCCCCTAGACTCTCTGACAGGCAGCCACTCCCCCAGACTCTCTGACAGGCAGCCACTCCCCTAGACTCTCTGACCGGCAGCCACTCCCCCAGACTCTCTGACAGGCAGCCACTCCCCCAGACTCTCTGACAGGCAGCCACTCCCCCAGACTCTCTGACAGGCAGCCACTCCCCCAGACTCTCTGACCGGCAGCCACTCCCCCAGACTCTCTGACCGGCAGCCACTCCCCCAGACTCTCTGACAGGCAGCCACTCCCCCAGACTCTCTGACAGGCAGCCACTCCCCCAGGCTCTCTGACAGGCAGCCACTACCCCAGACTCTCTGACAGGCAGCCACTCCCCCAGACTCTCTGACAGGCAGCCACTCCCCTAGACTCTCTGACAGGCTGCTGTTGTGGCTATTGCTTACTGTACTAGGCTCCGCAGCACAACCCACTCCTGCTTTGAGGGCTTTCAGTAAGTCTATATTAATGACAATTAGTGCTCAGTTGTGAAGTACACATATATGTAGGGGTGATGTGTGCTGAACTCTATCACACCCCAGCAGGCTCACCACTCCAGACAATCCCTCCCCTCCTGGGGTTATCTCTGTTCTGCTCCTCTGTCACTTTTTCTCCTCCTACCTCAGGCCTGACACTCACTGCATAATCATGAACAGGCCTCTACGATCACTACGGCAACTGCTCCTGCTCCTGCTTCCCCTTCTGAAAGCTTGCTCACCAAGACACTGCCAGCAGATCAGGAGGATCTCTCCATCCACCTGCTCCTTCACTTTCACTGTCCCCCGCCGCTGCTGCTGTGTTTACAGCCAGCTACTTTGCAAGTAGCAGCGGGGACAGATAAGGTGTACAACTCTGGCCAGGGCATCAGCAGTCCCCAGACTCTCTGTCAGCTGCTCTATTTATACCCCTCTCCTCAGCTGGCCACACCCACACCTCTTTCCCGCCTTCTGCCTCCCTCTCACTGCAGCTGACTGGATAAGTGACAGCCTCACAGTCAGCTGTGCACAGGAAGAATCTAGTACATTCTCTCACTGTAATCAATGTACATAGTAATTGATTTAACCCTAAAATAACTGCCTCTAATGAATATAGGTATTTATACACTACGTCCTCTCCCTATGCCACATACATACATACACATATACATATTAGCCAATACATGTTCATAAATAGAAATATACATGAAATACATACTGTTAATTCATATATTTACTCATGGATTTATTATTTACCCCTTCATTGGGTTACAGTTCTGCTCATGTCAATTTAACCCTTTATCATGGTTACATGTGGATGTGAAAGTACAAGTAGAGAAGTAAGTAAAGATCTCATGAGTGTTTAGAAGAGGGGAGTGAATAATAGAACAGCCGATGTGTGAGTGTCAGGGAGATTACAGGATGAGTGAAGTTTGGTAAGTATGCCATGTAATGAAATGAGAAGTAACATTGGCCCTTATTCTGCTTGGTGCGGTAATATCCGCGTGCGTTCGTGCCGCCGATGTTTTGTGTCTGCGTATGTGCGAGCAGGACGCACGGCCAAATCCCGCATGAAATGTGGACACTCCGAACAGGGGGTGGAGAGGGGCGTGAAGGGCTATTTGGGCTCATTACCATATGCATACGCCACGCGTTTCATGGGCGTTCCCATGCAAACGCTGGGCGTACGTATGGTAATGCGGCCGTGACGCACGTGTAGGGGGCGGACATATGACATCGCCGGATGTCAGCTCAGCCCAGATCACTGCTTTTGCACGGAAAAATGTCTGTGTGGTCTGAGGTTGCAGGAGCTGCCTAACCACTCGGTCCTGCATTCGATGGTCTGCGACCATCGAATGATGGGGGAGGTTCCCTGAGATGGAGGAGGCGTATTCATGAGAAATACACTTGCGGTCCGTTCGGCCAGCTTCTTACCGCGTACGGACGGAGTGGGCAATCCGTATGGAAGGCGGGGTTTCGCACGCACGGTCCTGGCCGCATATTCGGATCTGGCCGCACCAAGCAGAATAAGGGCCATTGTGGTGAGCATGATGTGATAGTTTGTCTGTTGGTGACCAGGTAAAGTGGAGATTGTTTGAAATAATGTGGAATAAGTATTGTATTGACCTTGTCTTTATGTTGTTCAATGTTTTTCAACTGTTTTATAACTGTTCTTTATAAGTAAATCCCACTTTGTAAATTCTCACTTCGATAATTTCTCAATTAAAGAATTGCCCAGGCAGAGGATTGCCTTCTATATGACCAGATATAGCAGGTCTAATTAGGAGAGACTACAGCTGAGGTCACATGACCAGCTAATCAAGGCCTGTGTAACATAAACACTAGCCAAGACATTTACTACAATAAAGTATGCCTCACTGAACACAGCTTCAAACAGGTACTATAAAACTAGAGACACATTAACAATACAACATTTGTTATGCAAAGGGCAAAAATACAGATTATCAATTATACATACCTCCCAACTGTCACACTTACCGCGGGAACATCCCGATATTCGGGGACGTTCCCGTGTCCCGCCCGGGGCCGCCATTGTCCCGCGGTGGGGGGGGGGCAGTTGGGAGCCCCCCCCAGCTTGCGAAGAATAGACGCTGTGCGCATGTGCACAGGGTCTATTCAGCGCCGACGAGCGGTGAAAATGGGGGCATGGCCGGAGTTCGCGTCACCCCGCAAGGCCATGCCCCCTTTTCTCGAGACCGCATCCCCTTTTCGGGAGCGAAGCGTCCCGACCTCCCAACTTCAAAAGTTGGGAGATATGGTTATAGCGTTTTAGATACCAGTTTAAATCACATACATTGTATACTGCTGCAATGGGCTCATAGGGGTTTATGCTGAGCAGAATGCTGGGACTTGCAGTGAAATGGACCAGTTTAAGGGGCAGATTTATTAAGCTTGGAGAAGAGATAAACTGGAGATAAAGCGGAGAAAAGGTAAAAGGAGATAAAGCACCAGCCAATCAGCTGTGTTTGAAAAAGACAGTTGGGAGCTGATTGGCTGGTGCTTTATCTCCTTTTACCTTTTCTCCACTTTATCTCCAGTTTATCTCTTCTCCAAGCTTAATAAATCTGCCCCTAAATCACATACCTGTGAGAAGAGAAATAAACAGAAGATCAGTCCATATTCAGGGAAATTCATACAGGATAACTGTTTTATAACAGGTGGCAAAGAGAATGCATAAATATAAGGTACAAATAATGTTAGCAGCAAGAACATTCATCTAAATACTGACAGCTATATTTTCATTTAACCCCTTGGGGGAGATAATAACAAGTCTATGAATCCAACGGGATCCAAGTTGGAATAACTTTTTTGCTCGGTCACCTCCCCTAATAGAAAAGGGTACACAGTCGATCATCCTGTATCTTAAACTATTAAGAGGATGTCGACACTCAGCGAAGTGACGCACCACAGGCTGATCACTGCGGCCACTCTGTAGCGCTTGCTTAATCACACTGTGGTGAACCCCCATCCTCTATTTAAATTTTCTCTCCGTTTTCCCAATGTAGGGTGACATTTAATAGAATGAGAGTTTTTCGCACTTTTCAAAATCGCCCATTATCGCACTTTTTAAATCGCATTTTGCCGCGGATTTGCATATTTAATGAGGTGGGTGTTCCGTGACGAAAAGTGCGATTAAGTGCGCTAATGAGCGAATTTTTGGCATGAAAATGTGCGAATATTAGGCATGAAAATGTGCGAATTTGAGATAATGTGCGATTTTGTGTCTGTTAAAAAAAAAAACCACGGCGTGAGGTCCCCCCTCTTGAGCAAAACTAGCCCCAGGCTCATTGAGCCGGACCTGGTTCCAAAAATATGGGGGACAAAAAGCGTAGGGCTCCCCTGTATCTCTGAAACCAGCCCCGGACTCTTGGACCGGTCCTGATTCCAAAAATACGGGGGACAAAAAACATGGAGGTCCCCCTTTTTTTTTAACCAGCACCGGGCTCCAACAGCCCGCGGTGTCATGCCACAGCCGGGGACACTTTTACATAAGGTCCCCCGGACCTTAACGTGAGCACCGTGGCTGGTCAGCCTTGGACGGGGTACCTGGAGGAGTGGGCCCCCCCAATAAAGGGGTCCCCCCCAGGCTTCACCCGTCCAGGGCTGAAGCCCAGGCTGTCACAGGTGTCCGTGGCCAGTGGACGCCGGCCTGATAGGGTTAAAACTGACATACCTAACATTGCTTTATACAGGAGAACTACAAGTGCCAGCAGACCTCCCCACATACCTAACATTGCTTTATACAGGAGAACTACAAGTACCAGCAGACCTCCCCACATGCTGGGACTTGGAGAACCACAAGTCCCAGCATGCGGGGCATTAATGGGCCCGCTGGAACTTCTAGTCCACCTGTAAAAAGAATGTTAAAAGAAAACACACAGAGAAGTATAACTTAATTACTTACATATACACACACCTCACTTTTACACCAACATACTCACCAATCCAGGATCCAGCGCTGGTCTGTCTCCCGCATAGCCGGCTCAGCCCGCACTGACACCGCTGACTCCCTGCGCTACACAGACTGAGAGCGTCTTGGGCTTATGCATCTCCATGGAGACGCATAGCTCAGCCAATCAGGCCAAATAGTGTGTATCAAATAGAAAGTGTGACATCTCCCTAGGCTGACTATATAATCACACAAAGGAACACTTTGGTTTCCTTTTATTCCTTGTCTAATTTAGAGTGAGGTCCACAGTCTCTAACAAGCAGCGGCAGTTGTGCCCAGATATTGGGTGTCCTTGTTCTTTTAAAAAAAAAGAATACACAGTATAGAACCAGCGCTTCTAGTAACCTCAGTTCTCTCCTATTGAGCTGACTAACTGACTATACCTATCATATCCCCGTTTTGTGTTTTTAATTTGTTCAATTCCGATTGCTGACATACCTTGTGTTGTTCCCCTCTAAAAGAAGTTACAATGTTTGGATACTGGGTGAGTGCGAATGCCTCCTAGTGTGTTGGGTCTATGCACACACAGAGGGCAAGACTCCTCAGACAGGCATAGCAATGAGGTGTGAGGCTTTGAGTGAGTGGACCTACCCCCCAGTGAAGGGGAGGGGTCAGTCAGCTCAGAACAAGAGGTTCTGGGAAGAGGACATGTCTAAATTTCCCACTGTATGTAGTGCTGGGGAAACGCCCCACACCTGTGGTACAGTAAACCATGCAGCTTTATGAATAGCAGGGGGGTGAGGAAAACAACATTAGGGCGATACCTAAATGATTTCTGTCATATGTATTGTTTACCTTGTGTTGTTTAAAGGAACTTTACAACCTCAGATAGCATTGGCCTAAAGTCACCTTAAGGTTGCCCAAGCCAACCGGAGGTTCTGGAATGCCTACACTACACGGGAATGCCCGTTTGGAGTGTGGAAGAAAGGGCTGGTACTGATCTCAGTGAGTCAAGCCAAACTGCCAGCTGCAGGGGAGAATCCATGTCAGGGAGTCCAACGCACAACTGGGGTGGGTGATGTCCTTGCCAGCGAGGATGGACCCTGCTGTGTGTGTGCTCACTGACTACTGGGGTAGGAACACCTGTGTGTATGCAGTTTGCTGTCTCCTGGGAGAGGAGCAGGAACCAGGCCCATTGCCCACCCTAGCCATGGCTGAGGTGTCAGGTGATACACTGTATAGTGTATCAAGTATAGGGAAATGTTAGTATGGATTCAGCAGAATCAGTGGTCAGACACCCGCACCCATACCAAACCTGCTTCGCAGGGAGGACGGGGAAAATACACCTAGGTACCCACTAGGAAGATACAGGTCACGTAACACCCCTGAGGCAGCTAGTACGTAGCAGCACACTGGAGTAGTACAGGTAACCAGGTGGGTGACATGCCGAGCCTAGGGGTGGTATACGAGTCCTGGAGTTCATGGGTCACACCCGTATTGCTTATCCTAACATGGGAACTGTGGCAGTCTATCTCAGCAGGGAGCCCACGGCTACCCATCCAGGCAATGCAGTGAATAGAGCACTGATGACTGGTGACGTAGGTCACAGCCCTTGTTCGCCATTTTGAAAGGGTAAGTGTCACAATCAATCACAGGATCGGATCGCAAAATGATGTTTCCTATCGCTGTGTATTATAAATGTTTCTTGTGTTCTGCTTGTGAACTTAATTTGACCAAAAGAGGGCTAAGGAGAAGAAATTAAGTGGGAAGAGCTATTTGAAGGGAAGAATGCAGAGGAAATGTGGGATACATTTAAAAATGTGCTTGAATCATTAACTATTAAATACATCCCAGAAGTCAATAAGGGTAAATTCAACAAAAAAAGCCATCATGGTTGGACAATAAAGTAAGCAATCAGCAATAAATCAAAAGCGTTTAAATTCTATAAAAGCAACATAATTGAGGAGGCGTTCATCAAGTACAAAGAAACAAACTAATTTTGTAAAGAGGTAATCAAAGTAGCTATAAGGGAAAATGAAGAGCGCATAGCCACTGAAAGCAAAACTAACCCCAGAAAGTTTTTCAAGAATATAAACAGTTAGCGAATAATTAAAGAGAACATAGGCCCATTAACCGATATCAATGGTAAAGGTTTTACAGAGGATAAGGGAAAAGCAGAACTGTTAAATGGGTTCTTCTCATCAGTGTTTACTAGGGAAGAGCACAGATACCACAACTGGGACGAACAAGCCGGATCTCAATATTGATTTCACGACTGATGAGATAATATTGAGGCTCTGCAGAATAAAAACAAACAAATCATCAGGGCCAGATGGGATACATCCTAGGGTACTAATGGAATTAAGGGAGGAACTAGTGACCCCTCTATATTGCATTTTTGATAATTCACTATCATCAGGTATGCTACCAAAAGACTGGAGAATAGCAGAGGTAGTGCCAATATTCAAAAAAGGAAAAAGGGACGACCCAGCTAATTACAGGCCTGTGAGCTTAACATCAATAGTGGGTAAAATATTTCAAGGAATTTTAAGGGATGGTATCCTGGGATATTTAGACCTTCATAGTTTACTTAGTATTAACCAACATGGGTTCGTGAAAAATCATTCATGCCAGACAAATTTACTAGGCTTCTATGAGGATGTCAGCAAAAACCTTGATCATGGAAACGCAGTAGATGTGGTCTTCCTTGATTTTACAAAAGCTTTTGATACAGTACCACACAAGAGGTTGATAAATAAAATGGAGGACCTGGGATTAGGGGTAAATATCTGTAGATGGGTAGGGAACTGGCTGTGTAATAGATAAGAGTGGTTGTGAACAGTGCTGTATCAAATATGACACCAGTTCTAAGTGGAGGGCAACAGGGTTCGGTACTAGGGCCCATCTTATTTAACATATATATTAATGATATTGGGACGGGGATACTCAGCAATTTATCCATCTTTGCTGATGACACAAAATTGAATAGAGATATTAAATCAACAGAAGATGTAACTGCACTTCAAAATGATCTTAACAAGCTAGATGAGTGGGCTAAAAAGTAGAAGATGAGGTTCAATGTGGATAAATGCAAGGTTATGCACCTTGGGAGACATAACCAGTGTGCTAGTTACAACCTAAGTGGGGAGGCATTGGGTATTTCAGTACTTGAAAAGGATCTAGGAGTCCAAATAGATAACAAACTAGGGTGTAGTGCTCAATGTCACATAGCAACAAAAAAGGCCAACAGAATTCTGGCATGTATTAACCCCTTCCCGACATTTGACGTACATTTACGTCATGGCCGGGATGTACTTCCCGACACATGGCATAAATGTACGTCATAACTTTAAACTGTCACTGCGTCTAGAGACGCAGTGACAGAGGGACGATGTCTGCTGTCCCTGACAGCAGACATGTCCCTGCATGCCCAGGGGGGGCTGCGATGCCGCCCCCCCGTCGGCGATCGCTGTGATTGGCTGTTCAGTGTGAACAGCCATTCACAGCGGTTTCCTGTGTTACTAGCGAATCAGACGCTCGGTAACACAGGTGTCAATCACCGCCGGGCGTCAGGGGGCATGAGGGGGTCATCGGTGACGATGACACCTCACCCCACCCTCACCCCACCTGCCCCCAAGGCTGTGATTGGTCCGTCGGACCGACAGCCAATCACAGCCAAGGCGCGACATTTAAACTAACGGTGACTGCGCTGCAGACGCCATTCCGGTCTGGAATAGCGTGCAGAGCGGTCACCGTGCCTATCTGCCGTGATACTGACCTGATCCTTGCTAATACTTACCTGATCCTTGCAAATACCTTACCTGATCACTGCTTGTAGCGTGCTGGACGCTTCCTGGATCTGACTTCTTGGGACTTCCTGCTGCTGCTGCAGTGTGATAGAGAGATAGAGAGAGAGATAGAGAGAGATAGAGAGATAGTGACAGAGAGAGCTATATTTTGTGTCTGCTACCCCCCCCCCTTTTTGGGGGTGCAGGTTTTTTTTATATATAAATAACTGTCAGTGCTGCTGCTGCAGTGTCATAGAGTGATAGATAGTGATAGATAGTGATAGATAGTGAGAGATAGAGAGATTTGTGTCTGCTACCCCCCCTTTTTGGGGGTGCAGGTTTTTTTTTTATATATATAACTGTCAGTGCTGCTGCTGCAGTGTCATAGAGTGATAGATAGTGATAGATAGTGAGAGATAGAGAGATAGAGAGATATAGTGACAGAGAGTGATAGAGAGTGTATATTTTGTGTCTGCTACCCCCCCTTTTTGGGGGTGCAGGTTTTTTTTATACATATAACTGTCAGTGCTGCTGCTGCAGTGTCCTAGAGTGATAGATAGTGATAGATAGTGATAGATAGTGAGAGATAGAGAGAGATAGTGACAGAGAGTGATAGAGAGTGTATATTTTGTGTCTGCTACCCCCCCTTTTGTGCTGATCAGTATATCTGTGCTGATTAGCAACTTTTTTGGGTGCGCAGGGTTTTTTTTTTATATATACCTGTCAGTTGCTGCCAGTTGCACTGTCAGTTGCACCAAAGGTTGTGCACCTGCTGCCCCTCACTGGTAATCAGTGTCGCATCACTGATCACCTTTTTTTTTTTGAGGGTGCTGTGGGGTCACTTGGAGACCCCTCATAAACCTGATTGGGGGTTAGATTAACATTGTCCAGAGAGAGGTCAGAGATGTTCTCCCCCCTTCACTGCAGATCTCATATCAGACTTGGCTTCCTGGCTGTTGCATTCCACTGTGTAAGGAGTTTGTACAAGTCACTTAAAAGCAATGGGCTCATCCTTCATGTAGATCAATTATTTAGGGACAGTCATTAGTGTCCAGCAGGGAAATGGTCAAAATCCCAAAGGTGTGTGTGTGGGGGGGGGGGGGGGGGGGGGGCGCGGAATCTGCAGGTATAATTACTTTGCTCTCCCTATAGCTTGTGTTCATTTTTGGGGACTTTGGCTATATGCTGGGAATGACCATACCACCAACTCTGTGAAGGTCTCCCACAGACAGAAATACCTGTGTGTCTGAGTAAGTGTATTAGAATTTCTGGATGTTTTCCAGTTTATTTCCTAGAAATTGTATTACACTGTGTGTACTTTTACAATCATTGTAATCATCTTCGTAACCATCTTTATAACTAAGCTCTGAAGTATTCTTGGAATAATAATTCATATTTCCAGTTCTGACTTTGTGTTCTTAGGATTTACGCTGAGGGCGGGTTTTCTCTACAAGCCTTTTATATATTGTATTGTGTATCTGGGCGTATGCAAGCGCTCTTTCCAAACTTGCTTTGGTGGCAGTGACCGTATATAGCGGAACCGTGTGTCCAAAGTGATCCGCGGTCACGGCTGGTGATTCTCAGACTGATGTATCTGGAACAGTGACCGGTGGGTCCGTGAAACCGATCATCTCTGAATCAGGCCCAGGGACATAAGACGGCCAAGCTGTTATGTGTCACAGCAACTGATCTAGTCTGAGGGTTCCATCTGGAGGACAGCAGACAAGAAAGGACCACAGCAAGCAGGGAATATAATGCATCTCTCCTTGTACTGAGCAATCCCCGATTGGCAGGTAGTCGCTGTGGTTATTTGTCAGCACCAGTAATAAAGACATCAATAATCCATTTGCTGAAGGATCATTAGTTTATTTAGATTGTTATTATAGGTTACCAGATGGTCATCATTACAGGACCACCTACAGATGGAGCGAATCTCTTCTTTGCAGGGGATGGCGATGCCGGCCGCCATCCCCCTGCCACCCGCCATCTGCGAAAGGGGACGTGCAAGCACGAGATGCGCGCGCGTCCCCTTCCGACGGCTTCCCCGGGTCCCCGCCGGCTTGTCGGTGGTCACACGGGGTCCCCATCGCCTCCCCGCACCCCCCCTAACCCTGTCCGTCTCCCTGAAGCGGAGACGGACAGGTTCCCGTCGCCCCGCCGCATGGAATCTGAGACGTGTGTCTCAGTCAGATGGAGAGCCGGGCAGCTGGAGGATCACCAGCGGTGACGTTCTGGCGATTCGCCAGCAAGAGGGAGCCCGGCTCCATCTGTAAGCTCTGAAGTATTCTTGGAATAAATAATTCATATTTCCAGTTCTTACTTTGTGTTCTTAGGATTTACGCTGAGGGCGGGTTTTCGTTACAAGCCTTTTATATATTGTATTGTGTATCTAGGCATATGCAAGCGCTCTTTCCAAACTTGCTTTGGTGGCAGTGACCGTGTATAGAGGAACCGTGTGTCCAAACTGAACCCCGGTCACGGCTGGTGATTCTCAGACTGATGTATCTGGAACAGTGACCAGTGGGTCCGTGAAACCGATCATCTCTGAATCAGGCCCAGGGACATAAGACGGCCAAGCTGTTATGTGTCACAGCAACTGATCTAGTCTGAGAGTTCCATCTGGAGGACAGCAGACAAGAAAGGACCACAGCAAGCAGGGAATATAATGCATCTCTCCTTGTACTGAGCAATCCCCGATTGGCAGGTAGACGCTGTGGTTATGTTTCAGCACCAGTAACAAAGACATCAATAATCCATTTGCTGAAGGATCATTAGTTTATTTAGGTTGTTATTATAGGTTACCAGATGGTCATCATTACAGGACCACCTACAGATGGAGCGAATCTCTTCTTTGCAGGGGATGGCGATGGCGACGCCGGCCGCCATCCCCCTGCCACCCGCCATCTGCGAAAGGGGACGTGCAAGCACGAGATGCGCGCGCGTCCCCTTCCGACGGCTTCCCCGGGTCCCCGCCGGCTTGTCGGTGGTCACACGGGGTCCCCATCGCCTCCCCGCACCCCCCCCTAACCCTGTCCGTCTCCCTGAAGCGGAGACGGACAGGTTCCCGTCACCCCGCCGCACGGAATCTGAGACGCGTGTCTCAGTCAGATGGAGAGCCGGGCAGCTGGAGGATCACCAGCGGTGACGTTCTGGCGATTCGCCAGCAAGAGGGAGCCCGGCTCCATCTGTAAGCTCTGAAGTATTCTTGGAATAAATAATTCATATTTCCAGTTCTTACTTTGTGTTCTTAGGATTTACGCTGAGGGCGGGTTTTCGTTACAAGCCTTTTATATATTGTATTGTGTATCTGGGCATATGCAAGCGCTCTTTCCAAACTTGCTTTGGTGGCAGTGACCGTGTATAGAGGAACCGTGTGTCCAAACTGAACCCTGGTCACGGCTGGTGATTCTCAGACTGATGTATCTGGAACAGTGACCAGTGGGTCCGTGAAACCGATCATCTCTGAATCAGGCCCAGGGACATAAGACGGCCAAGCAGTTATGTGTCACAGCAACTGATCTAGTCTGAGAGTTCCATCTGGAGGACAGCAGACAAGAAAGGACCACAGCAAGCAGGGAATATAATGCATCTCTCCTTGTACTGAGCAATCCCCGATTGGCAGGTGGTCGCTGTGGTTATGTTTCAGCACCAGTAATAAAGACATCAATAATCCATTTGCTGAAGGATCATTAGTTTATTTAGGTTGTTCTTATAGGTTACCAGATGGTCATCAGTACAGGACCACCTAACTATCTGTAACATGTAGAAGAATGTACAAAGTATTATAGAGAAACAAAGTCTATAGTTATACAATCGGTAACAGAATCCCATTTATCCAGATCAGCTTTTATTCCCCTGTTCTGGGGACAGCTACTAGTAATATAAATGGCTATTACAGATATTGTTAGATCTAGGGATGTGCACCGGTCACCTTTCATGTTTCGGGTTCTGATTACTTCTGATGAAATGCTCTACCACCAGATTTATTGTGTGGGCAAAACATGGCACGTGCTGGAAATTGCCCATGTGTAATGCCCAGACAATGTTACTGGTGTTGTCTGACACCACAAATCCCCAGGAGAGTCTAAGGGGGGTAAGCCACTGGGAGATGATTTCCCTCAGTTTCTCTAAGAGGTTGTTGGCATTATGCCTCTTCCTGAAACCAGTGATACAAAGCGTAGCCTGCCTTGGAAGGAGCTGACATGCAGGAGATGTTGCTGCTGCGGAAGGCGATGCATCTACTCAGTGGGCTGTCACAGTCATATAGTCCTTAGTTTACCCTGATCCACTGGTCCACATGTCCGCAGCTAAGTGGACAGTGGGTACAGACACATTTTTCAGGGCACTGAGGACACTTTTTCTGAAGCCCCTGTACATCCCGGGTATCGCCTGCCTAGTGAAGTGGAATCTAGATGGGATTTGGTACCAGGGACACAATATCAGTGTATGTGTAAGGACTCTGATGGGATTTCAGACAATAGTTTAATGAGTAGGACAGGCCACAATCCCAACCCTAACTATGTTAATCCCTCCAGAGGTTATAGGCACCTGCAGAGCTAGGACTTCATCTATAATAGCCACGTTCGAACGGGTAAATTAGGTTCACCCCAACCCTGGTATCTCCAGGACATTGCAAGGAAACAAGGTGCCCAACACCTACAGAGTGGACAAGAGGGAAACTTACTAAAACCTGCTGAAATGGGAAACAAAGCAAAATGTGGCACGGCTGTACTCCACGGGAAGGGATCCTCCAGCAGAACTTCGTACAATTATAAGTAACCCCTACTTAAGTTAGAAGCACCAGGGAGTCCCCTACTTCAGTCAGAAACACCAGGGAGTTGAGTGGAAGAATATGAGAGCAATCCCCCACTGAACTCCCAGGAATGCAACAATGCAAGAAGATGTTAAGAAAATAAGTAATTCCTCACACCCACACTTGTAACTACAGAAACACAGCAGGATGTAAACAGAGTATGTCCTGGCTAATGGCATGAAGATGTTAATACACAATATAACCCATGTGGGACTGGATGGCGAAACCCCTTATAAAAGAGAACATATAACTGCACACAGATAAACTCTAAAAGGGATCAGCGGAAATTCTGTAGATGGAAAAACCAGCATTTAGCTTAATCTTCTGCAGAACAGAAACCACTAGGAACACCAGACCAAGGAAGTCTCAGGAGGGCTGAGGAATATGACTGATGACCAGAGAACAGATTCAGATAGACTGTACCAAGACAGGGAAACAGACTAGGAGAGGCTGCACTAGGAGAATCATCGGCCTCTGGGTGAAAGGCAGCATGGGAGATAAACGGGACACTCCCAATCAGAATACCTAAGGCTGACAAGTTCCCTTAATGAGGGGACTTACTACAGGTGAGCAGCCTGATACAAAAGGCCCAGAGCTATTGGTCTAAATATACAACAGCTGCATTTCACATTGAGGAAACAGGAGTCAGGCTGCATTTACACAGACTCACCAGAGGCAGCTCTTAACAGTACATACACAGGGAGGGAGGCAGAGCCCAGCAGTGTACATACACAGGGAGGGAGGCAGAGCCCAGCAGTGTACATAAACAGGGAGGGAGGCAGAGCCCAGCAGTGTATTTACACAGGGAGGGAGGCAGAGCCCAGCAGTGTACATACACAGGGAGGGAGGCAGAGCCCAGCAGTGTACATAAACAGGGAGAGAGGCAGAGCCCAGCAGTGTATTTACAGGGAGGGAGGCAGAGCCCAGCAGTGTACATAAACAGGGAGAGAGGCAGAGCCCAGCAGTGTATTTACAGGGAGGGAGGCAGAGCACAGCAGTGTACGTACACAGGGAGGGAAGCAGAGCCCAGCAGTGTACATACACAGGGAGGGAGGCAGAGCCCAGCAGTGTACATAAACAGGGAGAGAGGCAGAGCCCAGCAGTGTATTTACAGGGAGGGAGGCAGAGCACAGCAGTGTACGTACACAGGGAAAGAGGGAGGCAGAGCCCAGCAGTGTATATACACTGGGAAGGAGGCAGAGCCCAGCAGTGTATGTACACAGGAAGGGAGGCAGAGAACAGCAGTATGTGTACAGGGAGGGATTCCAGCCATGTCTGTATGCCCTTTCCTGGCAAGCTATTCCCCCATATGGTGATCGGTCTGTCCTCCTAGTCACCTATCCATCCGTCTACACCCCCTTATGGTATTCTATCCATACATTTGTCTGTGTATACCACCTCCAATATGCTCTATATGGAGCAGACTGTATATACCCCATATAGTGCTGTCTGTCCATCTGTTTATTAATACTGCCAACACACTCCTCTGATGTTGGACAAGATGTGACTCTTGGGTAAAACATTTGTTGCATTCAGAACATTTATATGGCTTCTCTCCTGTGTGACTCCTCTTATGTTCGACAAGATGTGACTCCTGGGAAAAATCATTCACTGCATTCAGAACATTTATATGGCCTCTCTCCTGTGTGACTCCTCTGATGTAGGCCAAGTTCTGACTTCTGGGAAAAACATTTGCTGCATTCAGAACATTTATATGGCTTCTCTCCTGTGTGACTCCTCTGATGTAAGACAAGATTTGACTTCTGAGTAAAACATTTGCTGCATTCAGAACATTTATATGGCTTCTCTCCTGTGTGACTCCTCTGATGTCGGGCAAGATCTGAATTCTGAGAAAAGCATTTGAAGCATTCAGAACATTTATATGGCTTCTCTCCTGTGTGACTCCTCTGATGTCGGGCAAGATCTGAATTCTGAGAAAAACATTTGCTGCATTCAGAACATTTATATGGCTTCTCTCCTGTGTGACTCCTCTGATGTAGGACAAGATCTGCCTTCTGAGAAAAACATTTGCTGCATTCAGAACATTTATATGGTTTCTCTCCTGTGTGACTCCTCTGATGTGTGATAAGATGTGCCTTCTGAGAAAAACATTTGCTGCATTCAGAACATTTATATGGCTTCTCTCCTGTGTGAATCCTCTGATGTACGATAAGCTTTGAGTTCCGGGAAAACCATTTGCTGCATTCAGAACATTTATATGGCTTCTCTCCTGTGTGATTCCTCTGATGTCGAAGAAGAAGTGACTTCCGGGTAAAACATTTGCTGCATTCAGAACATTTATATGGCTTCTCTCCTGTGTGACTCCTCTGATGTATAACAAGCTTTGACTTCTGGGAAAAACATTTGCTGCATTCAGAACATTTATACGGTTTCTCTCCTGTGTGACTCCTCTGATGTATGAGAAGCAGTGATTTATATGTAAAGCCTTTAAAACACTCAGAGCACACATGTGGTCCATCTCCTGTGTGACTCGTCTGATGTGTCAGAAGCTGTGATTTACATGTGAAGCCTTTGTCACACTCAGAGCACACATGTGGTCTATCTCCTGTGTGACTCCTCTGATGTATGAGAAGCTGTGATTTATATGTAAAGCCTTCATCACACTCAGAGCACACATGTGGTTTCTCTCCTGTGTGACTCCTCTGATGTATGAGAAGCTGTGATTTACATGTAAAGCCTTTGTCACACTCAGAACACACATGTGGTTTCTCTCCTGTGAGACTCATCATGTATGAGGTGAGAACAAATTAGTTTCTGAAGGTTTCTTCTATCCAGAAAATAAAATTGTGTTTGTTCCTCCTCCTGAGGTGTAAGGAGATATGATGTATTTAGTTGGCTTGATCGGAGAACAATTTCCCTTTCCACGTCGTCTTAATTTGAATCCTGCTCCTTATATGTCCTGTAAGAAAGTTAATATGTAAAAGCATAATGGTTACCAGGATAACGCTACTTTTATTGTATAAGACATATTTATACACAATAGCAAATATCACAGACACTGACCATGATGTTACATTTGTGTACAGATGTGACCACATACATCCAGCCTCCTTGTGTGTTAAACAGTCATTCTAGTTGCTCCATTCCATAGTGGGACTGTAGCACTGAGCGTCTTTTCCATTAAAATGCATCTTATTTGCAGAGTGATGTGACAAGGACGCACAAGCAGCTTCTGCTAATTAAAATATGTGGAATCCCTGCATTGCGTCTACATAAGAAATGCTACTTTAGTGTTTTCCAGTTTTTCATATGCAGATACAGCAGTGGTAACACACAGAATATAGGAATATATTTTAATAAACAGAAGCTGCTTGTGTGTCCTATTCGCATCACTTTGTGAACAATACGCATAACAAAAAAAGTCACACGAACAGACGCTTGGCGCTACAGTCATAGTGCACTCACGTGTTATGTGTAACCCAACTTGTGGTGAATGGGGGATAGATGCATGTGGACACATCTCTGTGTTCCCAAATTGCTTGGACTCTATTTGCAGTCACACGTGCAGCACAAAGACCTCTACCCTCCTACAGTATACACGGTTTATTAATGTGTCTATAATTGTTGTATAATGTTTTTCCTCTAACCTCAGATGTGCAGAACATACGCTACTGACCATACATGTGTAACACATGCTAGTGATCCTGTGATGTGTGCAGAGGAATCAGGGTTCACACATTTATATGTTACAGATCTGGGGATGTTTAGTTCTTCGGAATCAGATACAAAATAACAAAAATAGGATTTTAATTACCTAATGGTAAATCCTTTTCTCATAGTCCATATGGGATACTGGGGTCTCAATATAATGAGAATTGAGGGTTCTCTGCAGGAGACAGGCACATATAACTTTTGTCAGAATCGGTGTACTCCACATTCCCACCCTCAGAATCAGTGTACTCCACATTCCTACCACATTCCCCTCCACATTCCCACCCACAAGCCAGTTAAGGAAAACTGTGTCCAAAGGAGAATGAACGTATGTGAGAAAAGGATATGTGTATACATGATATTTGGTGAGATTTATACCAGCACACCACAAACACAATAACAGTTAACAGAACTGTTCACAACTTATTGAAACATAATAAACATAGTCACTCAAGTGACAACATACTGTAAGCAACGGGCAAGAACGTCACTACTATAGTAGTGACAACCAGATGCAGAAGAATGCCGCACTGAGGAGGACACCCAGTATCCAATATGGACTACGAGAATATATGAGAAGATATCATCCATATGGGATACTGGGGTCTTAACACGATAAGGATGTCCCAAAGTTTCCAGAACGGACAGACGGGAATATGTGGAGACTGCTGTAACATCGTCTGCCCAAACTGGGTATCCTCTCAGGCCAGAGCGTTGAACGTAAAAAAATGTGTATGGTATGTTTACTTGACCATGTAGCAGCTCTGCTGAGCTGCTGGGCTGAAACCCAATGGGCAGCCACCCAAGATGATCCCACCGCCTTTGTTGAATGAACCTTCAACAAGGTTGGTATAGGCAAATTTGGTGCCCCATAAGTCTGTTGTATAGTAAAACAAATCCAATGGGCAATCACCTGCTTTGAAGAAGGACAACCTTTCTTTTGTGCATCATATAACACAAAAAGCCATTCGGTCTTACGAAGTCGTGCAGATCATTTAACATATGCCTTAAGCATTCGAACCACATCCAAGAATTCAGGAATTCCAGGATGAGTGGAAATAGAAGGAACCACAAGGGGTTGGTTTAGATGTAATGTCAAAACCACATTATGCAGGAACTGCAGACATGTCCCAAGCTCCGCTCTATCTTCATGAAAGACAAGATACAGGCTCTTGCATGACAAGGCTCCCAATTCCAACACACGTCGAGCTGAAGCCAGTGCCAAAAGCATCACCATCTTCCATGTGACATATTTCATTTCTGATGTTTCCAAAGGCTTGAACCAGGATGACTGCAGAAACGATAACAGCACATCCAAGTTCCAAGGTGCCATAGGTGGCACAAAGGGGGGTTGGATTCGCAGAACCCCTTGGAGAAAGGTCTGAACCTCAGACAAGACCACCAACTTCTTTTGGAAGAAAATGGACAGAGCCGAGAATTGAGCCTTTAAAGATCCCAAACGAAGGCCCAATTCCAAACCTGCCTGCAGAAACCGCAAGAAGCATTCCAGTTTAAAGTCTGCCGGTGGAAAGCTCTCTTTTTCCCACGAGGCCATATATTTTCTACAAATATAATGGTAGTGGGATGCAGTTACCGGTTTCTAGCCTGGGTCATGGTAGAGATTACCGAGGCAGGAAGGCCCTTGTGGGCTAAAATCTGCTGCTTAACCTCCAGGCTGCCAAATTAAGGCGCCCTAAGTCCTGATAGAAGATTGGGCCTTGCTGGAGTAGGTCATCTTTGAAAGGTAGATGCCAAGGATCTTCTACTAACATGGCCTGAAGATCCACATACAAGGCCCTTCATGGCCAGTCTGGTGCCAGAAGTATCACCTCTAATCTTGGACTTCACACTCTCTTTAGGACCCTTGCAAGCAAGGGGATTGGAGGAAAGAGATACACTACATCGTATGACCAACTTGTCAGCGCATTGTCCACTTGCTGAGATCGCCCTCACATGATGTTCTGCCCATGAGAGAATCTTGGTGCTTCTCTCATGCATGCTATGCTCTGTGTACCTCCCTGGCAGTTGATATATGCAACCATTGTTGCATGGACTGACTGGACGTGTATTGCTTCGTCTCTCAGCAGAGAGCCAGCCTGCAGAAGAGCATAGTACACTGTTCTCAATTCCAAGTTGTTTATATCCAACTTGGATACCTGCAGAGTCTACTTGCCCTGGAAGTGTACCCCTTACATCACTGCCCCCCAACCTAGCAGACTTGTGTGCGTCTTGAGTAGAATCCAGTCCTGGAGCTTAAAATTCTGACCCACCAACAGGTTGGAAGACTGAAACCACCACTGCAGAGATAGCTTGGCTTGAGACGACAGACATATCCTCTTGTGCATGTGGAGGTGTGAGCTGGACCACTTGCTCAGCACATCCAATTGGAAAATACTGGAGAAAAATCTCCCCTATTGGATTGCCTCGAAGGATGCCACCATCTTGCCCAGTAACCTGATACACTGATGGACTGAAATGAGGTCCTGAGCAAGAGCTTCTGCTATTAGCTAGTGAAGTGCTATCACCTTGTCCCCCAGGAGGTATACCTTCTGGTCCACCAGGTCCAAGATCATCCCCAGAAATTGGATACATTGGCTCAGGACCAAGGAGGAGTTTGGTAGATTCAAGAGCCACCTGCGCATTGATAGCACCTGTATGGTATGATTGATTGCGAGAATATATTCACCCTCCGACATTGCTTTTAGCAGTAGGTCATCCAGGTAGGGACTCACATTTATCCCTTGTGACCTGAGCAGGAGCATCATTTCTGCCATCACTTCGTGAAGATGCACAGAGCTGTTGACAGTACGAAAGGTGAGACTTGGAACTGATAATCCCATAGGGCGAACCTTGTGTATGCCTGGTGTGTCGGCCAAAGTGGAATAGGAAGATCTGCATCTTTAGTGTCTAGGGAAGCAAGGAATTTTCCTTCTTCCTAACTGGCGATTACCACCTGCAATAACTCCATCCTGAGTTTGAACACCTTTAGATAGGGGTTCAAGGATTTCAGATTCAGGATTGGCCTGACCGAGCAATACGGCTTTGGTTCCACAAAGAAGTAGGAGTAATACCCCAGACCCCGTTCCTGCAATGGGACAGGTACTATGACCCAGGATTGCACCAGCTTTGTGATTGCTTGCTGCTGGATCACCTTGTCCTTCACAGCTGCTGGAAGTCCTGACCTGAAATATCTTCAGGGAGTCGATCTGTTGAACTCCAGTCTGTAGCCCTTTAAGCCAACTTTACACTTTTCACTTACTAACACTATCTCTCTCTTATTTTAATTACATTTCCTTTTTTATTTTACCTCTCTCTATATATAGCTTTGGCTTCCTATCACAAATTTTTATTAACACTATAGTATCTCACTGGCGTGCCGCACTGGGCTTTCTAGCTTATGGTAGTTTTTGGGGTGCAGCACCCTGCACCTAGATATAGCGCTAGGGACCCTCAATATACAGAAAAGCCTTGACGTGGCATGGGGGCATATCATACACCTGCTCAGGTATATGTAACCAATATCTCTGAATTCTATTATCATGTAGTGTTCAAGATTGATTACTAATACCACTCAGTGTGCTGGGGGAAAAATGTCTTGTTTTACTTAACCAGTATTAACCCCTCCCTTGCATGCACCTGAATGGTATTACTGAACTAATGGAGCGTCTACCACTATCTGTATGTATGTTGTTAGAAGCAGAGAGGAGCCTGTATTAGGAGGAGATGCAGGTCCTGATATGTCACATGGAGTAGTCTGGGGTTGCTCCAAGGTAGGTAGCTCTTAGTTTGGATATATCAAGTAAGGAGCCATTATCATGTGGCTCCTTGCTGGCTAATCGTAGACCCAATGCAGGGTAACAGTGGTGTGGGGTGCGGTGCTCCTGGACTGGATGGGCTGGGTGGCCTTAGTGCGGCATGCCCTTACATTCTATTAACACTTTCCCCTCACTAACACTATCTCTCTCATTTTAATTACATTTCATTTTTTATTTTATCTCTCTCTATATACAGCTTCGGCTTCCTATCACTAATTATTAACACTATAGTATCTCACTGGCATGCCGCACTGGGCTTCCTAGCTCATGATAGTTTTTTGGGTGCCACACCCTGCACCTAGATATAGCGCTAGGGACCCCCAATATACAGAGAAGCCCTGACACGGCTTGGGGACATGTCATACACCTGCGCAGGTATATGTAACCAATATCTCTGAATTCTATTATCATGTAGTGTTCAAGATTGGTTACTAATACTATTCAGTGAGCTGGGGGAACCAATGTCTTGTTTTACTTACACAGCGAACACAACCCAATTTGCAGGTGGTTTGAAAATTTTTTGATGGTGAGGCATTGGATTTAACAAGGATATCATTGATATTGATCCTATATCCGGATCAGATTGGACCTATGGTCAGTGTGCACTAGCAATCTGATTAACCTTAGGACTCATGAGGTTGAATGTGGACACCCAAGGGATGATTTCCACAGCATCTTGTATAACAGGTTTGGATTTTACAAGATCCGTGCGGTCTAGACACACAACCCTTTCTTTGATGGGCAATGATTCATGCACGGGGTAAACCCTCTTGTGAAAGCAGGTAATCATCTCGTCACTCTGCACTGACGCAATATCTGGGTTAGATACAATGGGCTTTACCCGGAGCATTTGGGAATAAGGGGGGTTAAACAAGATGCTGTGGTAATCATCCCCTTCGTGTCCACATTCAATCTCATGAGTCCTAAGGTTAATCAGATTGCACGTACACACTTATTATACCACAAAAAGAGATAATAATAGACCACAAAACATAGATCGCCATCGTCCACTAGTTCCTATCCTATGTTTTATCCAATAATCTCTGTGTGCGTGTCCCCCTCACTGTCCCCCCACTGTCCCCGTGTGTGTATGTGTCCCCTCACTGTCCCCGTGTGTGTGTGTGTATGTGTCCCCTCACTGTCCCCATGTGTGTGTGTGTATGTGTCCCCTCACTGTCCCCGTGTGTGTGTATGTGTCCCCTCACTGTCCCCGTGTGTGTGTGTGTATGTGTCCCCTCACTGTCCCCGTGTGTGTGTGTGTATGTGTCCCCTCACTGTCCCCGTGTGTGTGTGTGTGTATGTGTCCCCTCACTGTCCCCATGTGTGTGTCCTCTCTGTCCCCATGTGTGTGTGTGTCCTCACTGTCCCCACGTGTGTCCTCTCACTGTTCCCGTGTGTACGTTGTCCCCCCCCAGTGCCCCCGTGTGTACGTTGTCCCCCCCCAGTGCCCCCGTGTGTACGTTGTCCCCCCCCAGTGCCCCCGTGTGTACGTTGTCCCCCCCAGTGCCCCCGTGTGTACGTTGTCCCCCCCCAGTGCCCCCGTGTGTACGTTGTCCCCCCCCAGTGCCCCCGTGTGTACGTTGTCCCCCCCAGTGCCCCGTGTGTACGTTGTCCCCCCCCAGTGCCCCCGTGTGTACGTTGTCCCCTCCCCAGTGCCCCCGTGTGTACGTTGTCCCCTCCCCAGTGCCCCCGTGTGTACGTTGTCCCCTCCCCAGTGCCCCCGTGTGTACGTTGTCCCCTCCCCAGTGCCCCCGTGTGTACGTTGTCCCCTCCCCAGTGCCCCCGTGTGTACGTTGTCCCCCCCAGTGCCCCCGTGTGTACGTTGTCCCCCCCAGTGCCCCCGTGTGTAAGTTGTCCCCCCCAGTGCCCCCGTGTGTACGTTGTCCCCCCCAGTGCCCCCGTGTGTACGTTGTCCCCCCCAGTGCCCCCGTGTGTACGTTGTCCCCCCCAGTGCCCCCGTGTGTAAGATGTCCGCTCCCCCCAGTGCCCCCGTGTGTACGCTGTCCGCTCCCCCCAGTGCCCCCGTGTGTACGCTGTGCTCAGCCCCCGTGAGTACGCTGTGCTCAGCCCCCGTGAGTACGCTGTGCTCAGCCCCCGTGAGTACGCTGTGCTCAGCCCCCGTGAGTACGCTGTGCTCAGCCCCCGTGAGTACGCTGTGCTCAGCCCCCGTGAGTACGCTGTGCTCAGCCCCCGTGAGTACGCTGTGCTCAGCCCCCGTGAGTACGCTGTGCTCAGCCCCCGTGAGTACGCTGTGCTCAGCCCCCGTGAGTACGCTGTGCTCAGCCCCCGTGAGTACGCTGTGCTCAGCCCCCGTGAGTACGCTGTGCTCAGCCCCCGTGAGTACGCTGTGCTCAGCCCCCGTGAGTACGCAGTGCTCAGCCCCCGTGAGTACGCTGTGCTCAGCCCCCGTGAGTACGCTGTGCTCAGCCCCTGTGAGTACGCTGTGCTCCCCCCCATGTGGGTACGCTGTACTCCCCCCCCCGTGTGCGTACGCTGTACTCCCCCCCATGTGCGTACGCTGTGCTCCCTCCCCGTGTGCGTACGCTGTGCTCCCCCCATGTGGGTACGCTGTACTCCCCCCCGTGTGCGTACGCTGTACTCCCCCCCGTGTGCGTACGCTGTGCTCCCTCCCCTCCCATGTGTACGCTGTGCTTCCCCCCCTGTGTGTCAGGAGCCGCTCAGTGTCAACACTGACAGTACGGCTAGTTCAGAACATCGGTTTTTTGTTTTGCCAGGTCCCCCTGGACTACTGCAGGAAAGAAGAGGACCAAATCTACGCTGGATTAGAACCATGAGTATAATTTCCTTCCACAGGTCCCCTATAGATTGCTTCGGACCAGGACCGAGGGCTACCTACGGGCTCAAGATAGGTAAGTATCAGTATGTATGGGCTCCGTGTGTATTAAAGTTTTATTTTTCTTATGTGTCAGTGTGCTTTTATTTAACTATTGCTTTTGTTGTGGAACTAAGAGTCCCAGCAAACCCATTAATGGGCCGCATTCTTCGAATTGTGGTTCTCCAAGTCCCAGTATGTGTTCCAGGCTTGCTGGGACTCATAGTTCCACAGCAAAACCCAATGGTTTAATCTATTTTTTTTACACTATATCAGCCCGGTACCCACAGCCCAGGGGTAACGGGGACAGCACCAGGCTTCAGCCTGGCCATGTAAGTCCTGGAGGGGGGTACCCCTTTATTTGGGGGGGGGGTCCCCACTTCCCCAGGACCCCTGGCCAGGCTGACCGGTCAGAGGGATGAATGCTTTGGCCGGGGGGACTTGTATAAAAAGTCTCCCCCCCGGCTGTGGCATTACCCTGCTGGCTGGTTGGGCCTGGGGCTGGTTCTTAAAATACGGGGGACCCCTATTCATTTTGTCCCCCGTATTTTGGGAACCTGACCCGGCCCTAGAGCCTGGGGCTGGTTTTAAAAAATACAGCGGAGCTCTGTGCAAATTGTTCCCTGATTTTTTTAGAACCAGCCCGGCTCTTTGAGTCTGGTGCTGGTTACGGCTGTGGCCATTTTTTAAATGTATTTATTTTTTTACACACTGCAGCCTGCACGGATCTGACTGGTCCGTGCAGAGTGCCTATACGAATTTGTATTAGCTGCCGTATATACGAGCGCTAATACGAATGAATACGACTTTGGGGATTACAAAGCAGTCGTATCTGACTGCTTTGTAAATTCCCCTCAGGAATACGAAATGCATATGGCTAAAACAGGTGTATGCAGTTGTATTCATTCCTATTAAGAATACGTATACAAAAAATCGTATTCTTAGTAAATTTCCCCACAGTATGTAATGCCCTCTTCACCTATTTTCATAACTATGATTGATGTCATGTCACTGAGCTTACACAATCTGCTATCAAGTAACACAGTGGGCGTTGTAGTTTGCAAAATATACATCATACCCTAAGCGATAATAAAAACTATATCACTCACTTTGTCCCCCTCCTGCACTCCTGGCACCACCAGAGCCTGAAATTAGGTGCCGAGATTGAAAGTGACAGTGAGGAGGAGATCCTGGAATGGATCCCAGGTGGCGCAGCAGCAGGAGGGCCGTGATAAGCAGATGCAGCAGGAACTTACAAACATCAAGTCCCGTGAGATCTGATATCCTACGTTCTCCGGATAGAGACGAAGGCAGAAGAGATGCTGCACAGTAATACGCGCCCGCCCACCTGCAACCGGTCACAGAGACAGTGAGACAGAAGTCTACCCACGGCTGAAGTGACATCAGGCGCTGTGAATCGAAGTCATCACCAACAGAGGGCATCAACTTATCGGCCCTGTTACCAACAAGAAGCATCTAATCGTGAGTGCCCAAAACTTTTCAGCCAGAGTGTCTGGCGGACGCCGCCGACAACTCAGCACAGACCATCTAGGACACCTGCATACTAACACAGTAGGAGGGTACATAAGGTCATGGAGGAGTCTATGGGATTTTAGAGGGGTTCCTAGGGGTGTTGGAAAATGGGTAGACAACCATTAGTTCGACCTGCATTTAGGTTGACATGCAAGAAGGTTGACATGGGGAAGGTCGACAGTGAAATGGTCGACATAGGGTTTTTGAAAAATGTTTGTTACAAATGTCAACTCAGTCGACATGGACACTAAAAAGTAGCACAGCGGTTGTGTCACCTAATGACAGGTCTACCTAATGGTTGTCAACCTTTTTGCTACCTGCTAAAAGACCACCTGAACACCTGCGGGGAAACCCCCAAAACTCAATATCCCAGAACCCTACGCTGGTGCTAAGACCACAACAAATTTTTACAAGTTCCCAGGGCCGGAGCTAGGTTTTGCCACCAAGGCAATTATGGACATTGAGTAATATATATATATATAGCTTGTAGGGCCGGCACTCCCTTGCCAGTGGTCAGAAATTACGCCCGGTGCCCTCCTGAGATGATCCCACCATCTGGTGGGGCATACATACAGTAACCAGCATGTGGCGGCATGCGTGGACGATTTGAACAGATACTACATGGAGTGATTATCTATATTGACTCTGTGTAGGCTCTGTTCAAATCGTCCGTGAGTGCCGCCATGCTGTTTACTATGTATATGTGCCCCATGTGTATGCTGTATTTCTTCAGGGCCCCCATGTGTACGCTGTCCCCCCCCCATGTGTACGCTGACTCTTCCCCCCCCCCCTGGTACGGGCGTCATTGCCAGCAGTTTGTAATGCTTGTAGCCAGGGGCAATGCTCGTTGCCAGGGGTGTGTTATTGTTAAACATTTAAATAAATCCAATGTTTATTCTTACAGTGAAATTTTAGATTTCTGAATTAAAAAAATTAATTGAAAAAAAGCTATGAAATTCCATTGACAAAAAACCTTACGGTTTCACATGTCCCATTAAGGCTTCTTACACATGATCTGGCATTTCTGAAACCTGTTGTAACTCTTCCACTCAAACGCCAAAAAGCAATGAAATTCCGATCATTAAGGCTGACGCCTTAATGGACGTGTTCCTTGCGCAATACAGATATGGTACGCCATCACAGCCTGTGGGTAAGTGCAGATTCAGCACTCTCACAGAGTGAGATTGCTGTCACTCACACAATGGTGGAGCTGCTAATTCACAGATTTGTGTGCTCATTGGAATACACACATGCAGTCTATTCAACTGAAGGTCTGAGCAGTAAACAGAGCCAAGAGGATAGGTTAAAAGTGGTGTTGATTGGGTAGGAGGCCGTGTGGAGCGGATGGAAAGGAATAGAAATGCGTAGATGGTAGGAAGGCTAAGCAGCACTGATGGGGGACTAACGAAGCAGATGGGTGGAAAACAGTGGCACAGATTGGGGAAGGTAAGACAGAGTGATGCGATTGGGTGGGAAACAGAGGAGCAGTTGGAGGAAAGACAGCACTGATGGGGTAGGGGGTTCGGAGCAATGGGGATAAAGGGAAAACAGAGCAGTACAGATGGAGAGGGGAGACAGCAGTACAGATGGAAGGAAACTGTGTCATGGATGAGGCGGGCAGAGCAGCATGGATGGAGTGGGAGACAGAGTATCACTAATAGAGTGAAAGCCAGTGGCACAGATAGAAGGAAACATCTGTGTGGAAAGACAGGGAAGGGCAGATGGGGAAAGACACATTGGTGCAGATGAGGGAATACACACAGCAGTAGGTATCGGGGAAGACAGAGCAGCCTGAAGGCGTATAAGAGAAGAAAGTGTAGATGCATAGTAGTTGGAAGTATTCTAGTTTTTGCAATTATGAAAGATGTTTCTGGTAACTGCATGTGAATACTAAATTAAATGGATATATGTAGTGAGTGTGAAAGATGTTGGACCCTCAGTAGGATAGTTCTAGTAATAGTGTTTATTCTAGCACCCGCCATCTTTGAAAACCCATGCAGTTCCTCTACCCTGTCTGGGGTGTTGCTGTCTGCTGTAGTGTTTCTAGCACATGTCTGGTTTGCAGTGCTGATATACAGATCACACTGTGCTAAAGCACTACAGCAGACAGATACACCCCAGGCAGGGAAGCGGAACTGCATGGGTTTTCAAAGATGGCGGGTGCTAGAATGAACACTATAGTAACTCAGAGGTATAGACAGTTTTAGTTGATTGCAGGAACTTATTAGGATGAGTGCGACACATAACAGCTCAGACCTTCAGTTGCATAGACTGCATGTGTGTATTCCAATGAGCACACAAATCTGTGAATTAGCAGCTCCACCATTGTGTGAGTGACAGCAATCTCACTCTGTGAGAGTGCTGAATCTGCACTTACCCACAGGCTGTGATGGCGTACCATAACTGTATTGCGCAAGGAACACGTCCATTAAGGCGCCAGCCTTAATGATCGGAATTTCATTGCTTTTGGCGTTTGAGTGGAAGAGTTACAACAGGTTTCAGAATTGCCAGATCATGTGTAAGAAGCCTTAATGGGACATGTGAAACCATAAGGTTTTTTGTCAATGGATATATATATATAGATATATATATATATATATATATATATACACACACACACACACACTGCTATATATACATATATACTGGTTCCTTATAGAGGGCAGTCAGTGTGGTTAGTGCAATGCTATATATATATACTGGTTCCCCTATAGAGGGCAGTCAGTGTGGTTAGTGCAATGCTATATATATATATACTGGTTCCCCTATAGAGAGCAGTCAGTGTGGTCAGTGCTGTTATCCCCAGCACTGCCCGGTGTTAGTAGAACAGACATATATAACACAATACTCGGCATGGTCAGACTGATCACATACCTTGCAGGGTATTACAGACCCCTCAGGACCACAGTAATCCGGGTCTCCCAGCAGCAGGTACCAGTGTGTAAGTACAGGAGGAGTCAGTGCTGCTTCTGTCTCCGATTTACATCCCCTACTTCCGGGTCAGTGTTGCCAACTCTTAAATGATAAAAAAGCAAACGCCTAAGTGAAAAACAAGCCCAAACCAATCCTAAAAAGCCCCCCAAAAAGCTACTGCCAAGATGGAGCCAAGTTTCCCTGGTGGGGAGGGGCAAGGACAAGGGGCTATGTATTATAATTCATTTTACTAAAATATGCCTGCTGAAACTCTGATAAGCCGGAGTAGAGGGTGAGATTAGTGCAGCAGTCCCCGTCCTCCTCCTCCCTGCTGCTGCCGCACCTCTGATAAGTCTGTGTTCTCAGCCCGAGTACAGGGTGAGATTAGTGCAGCAGTCCCCCGTCCTCCCTCCCTGCTGCACCTCTGATAAGTCTGTGTTCTCAGCCTGAGTGCAGGGTGAGATTAGTGCAGCAGTCCCCGTCCTCCCCCTCCCTGCTGCTGCACCTCTGATAAGTCTGTGTTCTCAGCCCGAGTACAGGGTGAGATTAGTGCAGCAGTCCCCCGTCCTCCCACCTCCCTGCTGCACCTCTGATAAGTCTGTGTTCTCAGCCCGAGTACAGGGTGAGATTAGTGCAGCAGTCCCCCGTCCTCCCTCTCCCTGCTGCACCTCTGATAAATCTGTTTTCTCAGCCCGAGTACAGGGTGAGATTAGTGCAGCAGTCCCTGTCCTCCCCCTCCCCGCTGCTGCTGCACCTATGATAAGTCTGTGTTCTCAGCCCGAGTACAGGGTGAGATTAGTGCAGCAGTCCCCGTCCTCCTCCTCCCTCCCTGCTGCACCTCTGATAAGTCTGTGTTCTCAGCCCGAGTATAGGGTGAGATTAGTGCAGCAGTCCCCGTCCTCCCCCTCCCTGCTGCTGCTGCACCTCTGATAAGTCTGTGTTCTCAGCCCGAGTACAGGGTGAGATTAGTGCAGCAGTCCCCGTCCTCCCCCTCCCTGCTGCTGCTGCACCTCTGATAAGTCTGTGTTCTCAGCCAGAGTACAGGGTGAGATTAGTGCAGCAGTCCCCCGTCCTCCCCCTCCCTGCTGCACCTCTGATAAGTCTGTGTTCTCAGCCCGAGTACAGGGTGAGATTAGTGCAGCAGTCCCCCTTCCTCCCCCTCCCTGCTGCTGCTGCACCTCTGACAAGTCTGTGTTCTCAGCCCGAGTACAGGGTAAGATTAGTGCAGCAGTCCCCCGTCCTCCCCCTCCCTGCTGCTGCACCTCTGATAAATCTGTGTTCTCAGCCCGAGTACAGGGTGAGATTAGTGCATCAGTCCCCCGTCCTCCCCCTCCCTGCTGCTGCTGTACCTCTGATAAATCTGTGTTCTCAGCCCGAGTACAGGGTGAGATTAGTGCAGCAGTCCCCTGTCCTCCCCCTCTCTGCTGCTGCTGCACCTCTGATAAATCTGTGTTCTCAGCCCGAGTACAGGGTGAGATTAGTGCAGCAGTCCCCTGTCCTCCCCCTCTCTGCTGCTGCTGCACCTCTGATAAGTCTGTGTTCTCAGCCCGAGTACAGGGTGAGATTAGTGCAGTAGTCCCCCGTCCTCCCCCTCCCTGCTGCTGCTGCACCTCTGATAAGTCTGTGTTCTCAGCACGAGTACAGGGTGAGATTAGTGCAGCAGTCCCCCGTCCTCCCCCTCCCTGCTGCTGCACCTCTGATAAGTCTGTATTCTCAGCCCGAGTATAGGGTGAGATTAGTGCAGCAGTCCCCGTCCTCCCCCTCCCTGCTGCTGCTGCACCTCTGATAAGTCTGTGTTCTCAGCCCGAGTACAGGGTGAGATTAGTGCAGCAGTCCCCGTCCTCCCCCTCCCTGCTGCTGCTTCTGCTGCACCTCTGATAAGTCTGTGTTCTCAGCCCGAGTACAGGGTGAGAGTAGTGCAGCAGTCCCCGTCCTCCTCCTCCCTGCTGCTGCTTCTGCTGCACCTCTGATAAGTCTGTGCTCTCAGCCCGAGTACAGGGTGAGATTAGTGCAGCAGTCCCCGTCCTCCCCCTCCCTGCTGCACCTCTGATAAGTGTGTTCTCAGCCCGAGTACAGGGAGAGAGTAGTGCAGCAGTCCCCGTCCTCCTCCTCCCTGCTGCTGCTTCTGCTGCACCTCTGATAAGTCTGTGTTCTCAGCCCAAGTACAGGGTGAGAGTAGTGCAGCAGTCCCCGTCCTCCTCCTCCCTGCTGCTGCTTCTGCTGCACCTCTGATAAGTCTGTTTTCTCAGCCCGAGTACAGGGTGAGATTAGTGCAGCAGTCCCCGTCCTCCCCCTCCCTGCTGCTGCTTCTGCTGCACCTCTGATAAGTCTGTGTTCTCAGCCCGAGTACAGGGTGAGAGTAGTGCAGCAGTCCCCGTCCTCCTCCTCCCTGCTGCTGCTTCTGCTGCACCTCTGATAAGTCTGTGCTCTCAGCCCGAGTACAGGGTGAGATTAGTGCAGCAGTCCCCGTCCTCCCCCTCCCTGCTGCACCTCTGATAAGTCTGTGTTCTCAGCCCGAGTACAGGGTGAGAGTAGTGCAGCAGTCCCCGTCCTCCTCCTCCCTGCTGCTGCTTCTGCTGCACCTCTGATAAGTCTGTGTTCTCAGCCCAAGTACAGGGTGAGATTAGTGCAGCAGTCCCCCGTCCTCCCCCTCCCTGCTGCTGCACCTCTGATAAGTCTGTGCTCTCAGCCCAAGTACAGGGTGAGATTAGTGCAGCATTCCCCCTTCCTCCCTCCCTGCTGCACCTCTGATAAGTCTGTGTTCTCAGCCCGAGTACAGGGTGAGATTAGTGCAGCAGTCCCCGTCCTCCCCTTTCTGCTGCTGCTTCTGCTGCACCTCTGATATGTCTGTGTTCTCAGCCCGAGTACAGGGTGAGATTAGTGCCCCAGTCCCCGTCCTCCCCTCCCTGCTGCTGCTGCACCTCTGATAAGTCTGTGTTCTCAGCACGAGTACAGGGTGAGATTAGTGCAGCAGTCCCCGTCCTCCCCCTCCCTGCTGCTGCTGCACCTCTGATAAGTCTGTGTTCTCAGCCCGAGTACAGGGTGAGATTAGTGCAGCAGTCCCCCGTCCTCCCCCTCCCTGCTGCTGCTGCAGCACCTCTGATAAGTCTGTGTTCTCAGCCCGAGTAGAGGGTGAGATTAGTGCAGCAGTCCCCCGTCCTCCCCCTCCATGCTGCTGCTGCACCTCTGATAAGTCTGTGTTCTCAGCCCGAGTACAGGGTGAGATTAGTGCAGCAGTCCCCGTCCTCCCCTCCCTGCTGCTGCTGCACCTCTGATAAGTCTGTGTTCTCAGCCCGAGTACAGGGTGAGATTAGTGCAGCAGTCCCCGTTCTCCCCCTCCCTGCTGCTGCTGCACCTCTGATAAGTGTGTGTTCTCAGCCCGAGTACAGGGTGAGATTAGTGCAGCAGTCCCCTGTCCTCCCCCTCCCTGCTGCTGCTGCACCTCTGATAAGTCTGTGTTCTCAGCCCAGTACAGGGTGAGATTAGTGCAGCAGTTCCCGTCCTCCCCCTCCCTGCTGCTGCTGCACCTCTGATAAGTCTGTGTTCTCAGCCCGAGTACAGGGTGAGATTAGTGCAGCAGTCCCCCCGTCCTCCCCCTCCCTGCTGCTGCTGCACCTCTGATAAGTCTGTGTTCTCAGCCCGAGTACAGGGTGAGATTAGTGCAGCAGTCCCCCGTCCTCCCCCTCCCTGCTGCTGCTGCACCTCTGATAAGTCTGTGTTCTCAGCCCGAGTACAGGGTGAGATTAGTGCAGCAGTCCCCGTCCTCCCCCTCCCTGCTGCTGCTGCTGCACCTCTGATAAGTCTGTGTTCTCAGCCCGAGTACAGGGTGAGATTAGGGCAGCAGTCCCCGTCCTCCCCTCCCTGCTGCTGCTGCACCTCTGATAAGTCTGTGTTCTCAGCCCGAGTACAGGGTGAGATTAGTGCAGCAGTCCCCCGTCCTCCCCCTCCCTGCTGCTGCTGCAGCACCTCTGATAAGTCTGTGTTCTCAGCCCGAGTAGAGGGTGAGATTAGTGCAGCAGTCCCCCGTCCTCCCCCTCCATGCTGCTGCTGCACCTCTGATAAGTCTGTGTTCTCAGCCCGAGTACAGGGTGAGATTAGTGCAGCAGTCCCCGTCCTCCCCTCCCTGCTGCTGCTGCACCTCTGATAAGTCTGTGTTCTCAGCCCGAGTACAGGGTGAGATTAGTGCAGCAGTCCCCGTTCTCCCCCTCCCTGCTGCTGCTGCACCTCTGATAAGTCTGTGTTCTCAGCCCGAGTACAGGGTGAGATTAGGGCAGCAGTCCCCTGTCCTCCCCCTCCCTGCTGCTGCTGCTCTGATAAGTCTGTGTTCTCAGCCTGAGTACAGGGTGAGATTAGTGCAGCAGTCCCCCGTCCTCCCCCTCCCTGCTGCTGCTGCACCTCTGATAAGTCTGTGTTCTCAGCCAGAGTACAGGGTGAGATTAGTGCAGCAGTCCCCCGTCCTCCCCCTCCCTGCTGCTGCTGCACCTCTGATAACTCTGTGTTCTCAGCCCGAGTACAGGGTGAGATTAGTGCAGCAGTCTCCGTCCTCCCCCTCCCTGCTGCACCTCTGATAAGTCTGTGTTCTCAGCCCGAGTACAGGGTGAGATTAGTGCCGCAGTCCCCCGTCCTCCCCCTCCCTGCTGCTGCTGCACCTCTGATAAGTCTGTGTTCTCAGCCCGAGTACAGGGTGAGATTAGTGCAGCAGTCCCCCGTCCTCCCCTCCCTGCTGCTGCTGCACCTCTGATAAGTCTGTGTTCTCAGCCCGAGTACAGGGTGAGATTAGTGCCGCAGTCCCCCGTCCTCCCCCTCCCTGCTGCTGCTGCACCTCTGATAAGTCTGTGTTCTCAGCCCGAGTACAGGCTGAGATTAGTGCAGCAGTCCCCGTCCTCCCCCTCCCTGCTGCTGCTGCACCTCTGATAAGTCTGTGTTCTCAGCCCGAGTACAGGGTGAGATTAGTGCAGCAGTCCCCATCCTCCCCCTCCCTGCTGCTGCTGCACCTCTGATAAGTCTGTGTTCTCAGCCCGAGTACAGGGTGAGATTAGTGCAGCAGTCCCCCGTCCTCCCCTCCCTGCTGCTGCTGCACCTCTGATAAGTCTGTGTTCTCAGCCCGAGTACAGGGTGAGATTAGTGCCGCAGTCCCCCGTCCTCCCCCTCCCTGCTGCTGCTGCACCTCTGATAAGTCTGTGTTCTCAGCCCGAGTACAGGCTGAGATTAGTGCAGCAGTCCCCGTCCTCCCCCTCCCTGCTGCTGCTGCACCTCTGATAAGTCTGTGTTCTCAGCCCGAGTACAGGGTGAGATTAGTGCAGCAGTCCCCATCCTCCCCCTCCCTGCTGCTGCTGCACCTCTGATAAGTCTGTGTTCTCAGCCCGAGTACAGGGTGTGATTAGTGCAGCAGTCCCCGTCCTCCCCTCCCTGCTGCTGCTGCACCTCTGATAAGTCTGTGTTCTCAGCCTGAGTACAGGGTGAGATTAGTGCAGCAGTCCCTGTCCTCCCCCTCCCTGCTGCTGCTGCACCTCTGATAAGTCTGTGTTCTCAGCCCGAGTACAGGGTGAGATTAGTGCAGCAGTCCCCCGTCCTCCCCCTCCCTGCTGCTGCACCTCTGATAAGTCTGTGTTCTCAGCCCGAGTACAGGGTGAGATTAGTGCAGCAGTCCCCGTCCTCCCCTCCCTGCTGCTGCTGCACCTCTGATAAGTCTGTGTTCTCAGCCTGAGTACAGGGTGAGATTAGTGCAGCAGTCCCCGTCCTCCCCCTCCCTGCTGTACCTCTGATAAGTCTGTGTTCTCAGCCTGAGTACAGGGTGAGATTAGTGCAGCAGTCCCCCGTCCTCCCCCTCCCTGCTGCTGAGGAATGTACAGCAGCACACAGAGCACGGCCAGAGCAGTCCCGGCTTCCGTGTGAGCTAAGTAACTATAAGGAAGCCCAGGGAATGTGGAGGGCTGAGTGGCTGCTGATGTACAGGCTGCTGCAGCACACATACACATACCTGCTTCTATCCGTCACCCGGAACTCTGCAGATAACAGGCAACACACCATACAGCAGCTACAGGAAGCAGTAAGCACTACCCTGCTGCTTGCAGACCCACCCACCTGATCCCTGCACAGCAAATCACGAGCCAGCTTTTTTCTGCAGTGTCCAATCCGTGGCTGGCCCTGAGAACAAGGCAACAAGCTTAAAAACAAGCTACCCACAACTACGGTAGCAGAAAAACAAGCTCATTGGGGGAAAATGAAGCAGAATATTAAGAACAATTGGCAAACCTGGTGCACTTTTTCCTGCTATCATTGCTATCTGGTTGTGTCAGTGCCTACCCCCTTTCTATTCCTAGAAAGGTGTATATATGGCGATGCTCTGGTGGCCATTTTAACTAAGGGCAAATCCAAGATGACTATATACTTTTTGCCCACAGTTATCTTTGATACTACGGCAGGTAAAGACAGTTTTCAGCTTAATATTCAACTCATTATGTACTACAAATAAACTTTAAGAAACGCACATTACATAATATATTGCTAAGTCTTTTAGTTATATGCATTTATTACATTCATTTTACAGATTAATAAACTGTCCCCAATTTAATATTTTTATTTTCTCCCACTATATCCTTAATATTAAAGGAATACATGTGTATATAGTTTTAGTTTTCATTTTGAGATACATGGGCTTAGATCTTATAAAAATATAGATGAGAGAGAGAGAGAGAGACTTCAAATCTCTAGTACACCAGCAGCAGGCTGATCGGTACTGCTTTCCTAGCACGGCGCCCACGATCTAGATTGTATGTGTGGGGCTGATATCTCAAGCATCTCATGCATCTTATGTGATTGTGCGGCATAAGATGATGCAATCGACGAGATTTTTACATTGGAATCAATGCAAAAAGCCCCCAAAACCCCAATTTTAATTGCTAACCCCCCCTCATGGGTGAAATGGCCCCCCATTGTTAACGTCACCCCACTATTGATGCCAACCCGAAGCATGGTGAGCGCAGCGAGCCCGCGAGGGGCGGCGGTACGCGTCCTCCGACCTTTTCATACCCCCACTATCCACGTCGGCGTGGAGTTGATTTTATATAGTGTGGCGAGCGCAGCGAGCCACCGAGCCCGAAGCGTGGCGAGCGCACGCGGAATACATGTAAAGTAGTCCGCGTGCGCTCGCCACGCTTCGGGCTCGGTGGCTCACAGAGCTCGTCACACTATATAAAATCAACTCCACGCTGACGTGGATAGTGGGGGGTTTGAAAAGGTCGCAGGACGCAAAAGGCTGCGCTCGCCACGCTTCGGGTTGCCGTTGATAGTGCTGGTGGCATTAACAATGGTTATTGGGGGCTCACGATTTTTAATCTCATGGATCTCATGCATCTTATGGATGCATAAAAATCGGGTCCATCGCGTTGATTGTATGCCTTAAGTACCTTAAACTTAAGGCATACAATCAATGAGACGGGCGCCGTGCTAGGAAAGCAGTACCGGCTGATCTCATCTAGATAGGGTTACTGTGATACCCTGAAATGTATAGCATGACCTTCTTGTATCTTAGTTGAATATATTGCTGTATATTGATTGCATTGTTATGAAAATATCAGATATCTGTATATAAAGTTATGGTGAATTTGTTTACAGTGGTGAATAATTCCCAGCAGCCTCGGAAGCTGCAGAGAAAGTCTGTAGCATGTCACATGACCTGGGTCAGAAGGAGGGTGAGCAGAAAAGGTGCTGCAGACACAGGGAACATGGAGGATGCTTATACTTACTGGGGCTATTCAGAAATGGCTCATCAGTTGCTGGGATTCCCTCTCAAGTTATTGCTGTCTCCTGTCAGACTGTAAATGATAAAAGGAGAGTCCAGCCCCAAAATACATACATACCTGTACCAGCCCAGGACAGAGGTGTTCTTATAATTACCTAAACAGCTGTATACAGTTTAACCCCTTCCTGACAGAGCCAGTTTTTGCGTTCCTGACAGAGCCCTTTTTTTCAAATCTGACATGTCTCACTTAAGTGGGGATAACTTTTTTTTGCTTTTACTTATCCCAGTGATTTTGAGACTGTTTTTTCGTGACACATTGTACTTCAAATTAGTGGTAAATTTGGGTCAATACAGTCTGTGTTTTTTTGTGAAAAATACCAAAATGTCGTAAAAAAATGGAAAATTTAGCAATTTGCAAAATGTTAAATTTTCTGCTTGTGAGACAAATAATCATACCACTCAAAATAGTTAATAACTAACATAGACCATATGTCTACTTTATGTTGACATCATTATTTCAACTTCCTTTTAATTTTTTTGGACACTAGGAGGCTTACAATATGAATAGCAAATTCTCAAATTTTCAAGAAAATTTCAAACACTGATTTTTTTAGGGACCAGTTCAGTTCTGATGTGACTTTGAGGGACTTGTATGTGAGACACCCCCATAAATGATACCATTTCAAAAACTGCACCCCTCACAGTATTCAAAACAGCATTTTGGAAGTTTGTTAACCCTTTAGGTGTTTCACAGGAATTAAAACAAAGTGTAGGTGAAATTTCAAAATTTCATTTTTTTTGCAGATTTGCAATTTGAATACATTTTTCTAAGGAACACAGTACATTTTACTAGAGAAATGTGACTAAAAATTGATTCCCCCAATTCTTTTGTTTTCATAAATATCCTATATGTGGCCCTAGTGTGCACGTTGACCAAACCACAGGCTTCATAATAGAAGGAGCACCTACTTGATTTTGGAGCCTCCTTTTTATGAGATTATTTTTTAGGCACCATGTAGGTTTCTAGGCACCATAAGATGCTAAAAGTTAGGAACCCCCCCACAAGTGACCCCATTTTGCAAACTACACCCCTCAGGGAATTCATCTAGGGGTATAGTGTACATTTCAAACCCCCAGGGGTTTCACCAATTTTGATACAAGTGGGCAGTGAAAATGAAAAATTACATTTTTTTACACAAAAATGCAGTTCTGGCTCAAAATTTTTCATTTTCAGAAGGTATGAAGGAGAAAAAGCACCCCAAAATATGTGCCCCAATTTCTCCCGAGTACGGCAATGCCTCACATGTGACCAAAAAATACCAGTTGGGTGCATGGCAGGACTCAGAAGGGAAGGAGTGATTTTTGGATTTTGCAGCTCAGATTCTGGTGGAATTTTGGTGGGTGCTATGTCGCATTAGCAAGACCCCCCAAGCACCAATACAGTGGAACCCCCCCACAAGTGACCCCATTTTGCAAACCACACCCCTCAGGGAATTCATCTAGGGGTATAGTGTACATTTCAAACCCCCAGGGGTTTCACCAATTTTGATACAACTGGGCAGTAAAAATGAAAAATTACATTTTTTTACACAAAAATGCAGTTCTGGCTCAAAATTTTTCATTTTCAGAAGGTATGAAGGAGAAAAAGCACCCCAAAATCTGTGCCCCAATTTCTCCCGAGTACGGCAATGCCTCACATGTGACCAAAAAATACCAGTTGGGTGCATGGCAGGACTCAGAAGGGAAGGAGTGATTTTTGGATTTTGCAGCACAGATTTTGGTGGAATGAATGGTGGGTGCTATGTTGCACCAATACAGTGGAACCCCCCCACAAGTCACCCCATTTTGCAAAGTACACCCCTCAGGGAATTCATCTAGGGGTATAGTGAACATTTCAAACCCCCAGGGGTTTCACCAATTTTGATACAAGTGGGCAGTGAAAATGAAAAATTACATTTTTTTACACAAAAATGCAGTTCTGGCTCAAAATTTTTCATTTTCAGAAGGTATGAAGGAGAAAAAGCACCCCAAAATATGTGCCCCAATTTCTCCCGAGTACGGCAATGCCTCACATGTGACCAAAAAATACCAGTTGGGTGCATGGCAGGACTCAGAAGGGAAGGAGTGATTTTTGGATTTTGCAGCTCAGATTCTGGTGGAATTTTGGTGGGTGCTATGTCGCATTAGCAAGACCCCCCAAGCACCAATACAGTGGAACCCCCCACAAGTGACCCCATTTTGCAAACTACACCCCTCAGGGAATTCATCTAGGGGTATAGTGTACATTTCAAACCCCCAGGGGTTTCACCAATTTTGATACAACTGGGCAGTGAAAATGAAAAATTACATTTTTTTACACAAAAATGCAGTTCTGGCTCAAAATTTTTCATTTTCAGAAGGTATGAAGGAGAAAAAGCACCCCAAAATATGTGCCCCAATTTCTCCCGAGTACGGCAATGCCTCACATGTGACCAAAAAATACCAGTTGGGTGCATGGCAGGACTCAGAAGGGAAGGAGTGATTTTTGGATTTTGCAGCACAGATTTTGGTGGAATGAATGGTGGGTGCTATGTTGCACCAATACAGTGGAACCCCCCCACAAGTCACCCCATTTTGCAAAGTACACCCCTCAGGGAATTCATCTAGGGGTATAGTGTACATTTCAAACCCCCAGGGGTTTCACCAATTTTGATACAAGTGGGCAGTGAAAATGAAAAATTAAATTTTTTTACACAAAAATGCAGTTCTGGCTCAAAATTTTTCATTTTCAGAAGGTATGAAGGAGAAAAAGCACCCCAAAATATGTGCCCCAATTTCTCCCGAGTACGGCAATGCCTCACATGTGACCAAAAAATACCAGTTGGGTGCATGGCAGGACTCAGAAGGGAAGGAGTGATTTTTGGATTTTGCAGCTCAGATTCTGGTGGAATTTTGGTGGGTGCTATGTCGCATTAGCAAGACCCCCCAAGCACCAATACAGTGGAACCCCCCCACAAGTGACCCCATTTTGCAAACTACACCCCTCAGGGAATTCATCTAGGGGTATAGTGTACATTTCAAACCCCCAGGGGTTTCACCAATTTTGATACAACTGGGCAGTGAAAATTAAAAATTACATTTTTTTACACAAAAATGCAATTCTGGCTCAAAATTTTTCATTTTCAGAAGGTATGAAGGAGAAAAAGCACCCCAAAATCCGTGCCCCAATTTCTCCCGAGTACGGCAATGCCTCACATGTGACCAAAAAATACCAGTTGGGTGCATGGCAGGACTCAGAAGGGAAGGAGTGATTTTTGGATTTTGCAGCTCAGATTCTGGTGGAATTTTGGTGGGTGCTATGTCGCATTAGCAAGACCCCCCAAGCACCAATACAGTGGAACCCCCCCACAAGTGACCCCATTTTGCAAACTACACCCCTCAGGGAATTCATCTAGGGGTATAGTGTACATTTCAAACCCCCAGGGGTTTCACCAATTTTGATACAAGTGGGCAGTGAAAATGAAAAATTACATTTTTTTACACAAAAATGCAGTTCTGGCTCAAAATTTTTCATTTTCAGAAGGTATGAAGGAGAAAAAGCACCCCAAAATCTGTGCCCCAATTTCTCCCGAGTGCGGCAATGCCTCACATGTGACCAAAAAATACCAGTTGGGTGCATGGCAGGACTCAGAAGGGAAGGAGTGATTTTTGGATTTTGCAGCACAGATTTTGGTGGAATGAATGGTGGGTGCTATGTTGCACCAATACAGTGGAACCCCCCCACAAGTCACCCCATTTTGCAAACTACACCCCTCAGGGAATTGATCTAGGGGTATAGTGTACATTTCAAACCCCCAGGGGTTTCACCAATTTTGATACAAGTGGGCAGTGAAAATGAAAAATTACATTTTTTTACACAAAAATGCAGTTCTGGCTCAAAATTTTTCATTTTCAGAAGGAATGAAGGAGACAAAGCACCCCAAAATGTGCCCCAATTTCTCCCGAGTACGGCAATGCCTCATGTGTGACCAAAAAGTGGCAGGACTCAGAAGGGAAGGAGTGATATTTGGATTTTGCAGCACAAATTCTGGTGGAATGATGGTGGGTGCTATGTCGCATTAGCAAGACCCCCAAAGCACCAATACAGTGGAACCCCCCCACAAGTGACCCCATTTTGCAAACTACACCCCTCAGGGAATTCATCTAGGGGTATAGTGTACATTTCAAACCCCCAGGGGTTTCACCAATTTTGATACAACTGGGCAGTGAAAATGAAAAATTACATTTTTTTACACAAAAATGCAGTTCTGGCTCAAAATTTTTCATTTTCATAAGGTATGAAGGAGAAAAAGCACCCCAAAATCTGTGCCCCAATTTCTCCCGAGTATGGAAATGCCTCATATGTGACCAAAAAATACCAGTTGGGTGCATGGCAGGACTCAGAAGGGAAGGAGTGATTTTTGGATTTTGCAGCTCAGATTCTGGTGGAATGTTGGTGGGTGCTATGTGGCATTAGCAAGACCCCCGAAGCACGGTGAAATGATGAACCTAATAATCCATAGATGTGTGGTATATTTTAAAACACTCCTTTATACATAGGCCGGGTTTGTCGGGGCAAGTTTCACAGTGGAAAATAGTTTCCTTTCTTATTCCCTTTTTATAGCAAACTTTGCACCTTTTTTGTGTCCTGCCCTTTCTTGCAGTGGAGGGGATTTCGTTCGGAAAATGCTGCCCTGGTACAATACGGGGGCCAGTACTAGAAGTACTGGGGCCCTCTGCCTGCTGGTTCCCAAATACTAGGCCCTTTATGACTTCCTCTTGAAAGTGCATAAATGTCCCCCTCTGGCCGGTAGAACGGAATAGCACGTAAGCGTTATACAGTGCCATCTGGATGATATACACGGCCAGCTTCTTGTACCAGATTTTTGTTTTCCGCAGGGCACTGTATGGCTTCAGTACCTGATCTGAAAGATCCACTCCGCCCATGTACCTATTGTAATCCAGGATACAATTAGGTTTTGAGGTGTGGGTACTGGTACCTCGTACAGGGACGGAGGTGGTACTGTCTCCGTGAATTGTTGTCAGTATAAGGACATCCCTCTTGTCCTTATATTTGACCAACAACATATTTTCGGTGCATATTCCCCTGCTTTCACCCCTTCTCATTACTTGGGCAATGTGCGTTTTTGGGAGGCCTCTTTGGTTCTTGCGCACAGTACCGCAAGCTGCTGTACCTCTTGAACCAAGGGCCTTAAACAGGGGGATGCTAGTGTAAAAGTTATCCACATAGAGGTGATAACCTTTATCCAGGAAGGGGTGCACTAAATCCCAGACAATTTTTCCACTAACACCTACGAGGGAGGGGGGCATTCTGGCGGTTCAATTCTTGAATCCTTCCCTTCATATACCCTAAACCTGTGAGTGTACCCTGAGGTGCTTTCACACAGCTTATACATTTTTATGCCATACCTTGCCCTCTTACTGGGAAGGTACTGGCGGAATTTAACCCTTCCTTTAAAATGTATAAGGGACTCGTCTATGCAAATGAATTTATCTGGGATGTACATCTCTTCAAATTTGGCACTGAAATGATCAATGACCGGCCTGACTTTGAATAGCCGGTCAAAGGTGGGATCATCTCTGGGTGGGCACTGTGCATTATCGTTGTAATGCAAAAATTTAAGGATCGTCTCAAATCGAGCCCGGGGCATGGCCATACGGTAAAATGGGGTGCTGTACAGAACATCTGTACTCCAATATTGCCTAATTTCTGGCTTTTTTACTATGCCCATATGAAACACCAGACCCCAAAACGTCATCATCTCTACTGCATCTACAGGGGTCCACCTAGCAAATGATGACGTGGGGTTTTGAGCAATAAACTGCTGGGCATATAAATTAGTTTGGTCCACCATTAAATTTATAAAATCATCAGAGAAAAATAATTTGAAAAAGTCAATTTCTCTGAGACCTGTGGAATCAAATTGGATTCCTGGCATGGCCAAAAACTCAGGAACCTGGGGCTCAAAATTGTCTGGTGGTGGGGTCCATACGAGATCAATTATTGGGGGGGGGTCTCAGCTGCTCTACGGGGGCGTCTTTGAGGGGGTCCCTCATCACCAGAGGAGGAAGAGGAGCTTAAGGCGAATCCTTCAAATTCCCCGCTTGCATCACTGGCTGTGTCAGAGTCAGAAGCAAGCATGGCATATGCCTCCTCCACTGAATACATTCTTCTGGATGACTGGGATGACATTTGGGATGACATTTGGGATGCCATTTTTATTTTTGTGTTACTGGTAGTGAAATGTTTCAACACGTGTATAGTGTAGGGGGGGGTACAAACTTTATTTCAACCAGGGGGGTATGTAGTGTGTAGTGTGTATGTAGTGCAGAAAAAAAAAATACTTTATACAAAAAAAAAAAATGAAGGGGTTAAAAAAAAAAAAAAAATTGAAGGGGTTAAAAAAAAAAAAAAAAAAAAAAAAAGGTCCTGCGCCAAAAATTGAGCACAGATGTTGGTCAGTAACGTCCGTCACTGAACAGCGCTCAAAGGCAACAGGAATTTGATCAAAAAAAAAAAAAATAGATCAACCCTGTGCCGAAAAAGATGATCAGTGATGTACGTCACTGATCAGCGCACAGCGGCCACAGGACACCCCCAAAATCACAGTGTGTGTAAAAAAAAAAATTAAAAAAAGACCCCACAGCACACACAAAAAAAAAAAGGTGATCAGTGATGCGACACTGATTACCAGTGAGGGGCAGCAGGTGCACAACCTTTGGTGCAACTGACAGTGCAACTGGCAGGTATATATATATATAAAAAAAAAAAAACCTCTGCACCCCTAAAAAGTTGCTGATCACCTCAGATATAGTGATCAGCACAAAAGGCGGGGGCAGCAGACACAAAATTTAGCACTCTCTATCACTATCTCTCTCTATCTCTCTCTATCTCACTATCTATCACTCTATGACACTGCAGCAGCAGCACTGACAGTTATATATATGAAAAATAACCCCTGCACCCCCAAAAAGTTGCTGGGGGTGCACAAAAGGGGGGCAGCAGACAAAATATAGCAGTCTCTATCACTCTCTGTCACTATCTCTCTCTATCTCTCTATCTCTCACTATCTATCACTCTATGACACTGCAGCAGGTATATATATATATATATAAAAAATACCCTGCGCCCCCAAAAAGTTGCTGATCAGTTAATTTATACTGATCAGCACAAAAGGGGGGGCAGCAGTCAGTTATATAAAAAAATATATAGCACGATCTGTCACTATCTCTCTATCTCTCTCTATCTCTCTCTCTCTATCTCTCTCTATCTCTCTATCTATAACTCTATTACACTGCAGCAGCACAAAATATAGCACTCTCTGTCACTAGGCCTCTCTATCTCTCTCTCTCTATCTCTCTCTCTCTCTAACTCGATGACACTGCAGCAGCACAACACAGCACAGGATGTCACAAGATGAAGCAAGATCCCAAGCAGTGATCAGGTAAGTATTGAGCAAGGTTCTGGTCAGTAAATGGCGACAGCTGGGCACGGTGACCGCACTGCACGCTATTCCAGACCGGAATGGCGTCTGCAGTGTAGTCCCCGTTAGTTTAAACCCCCCTCCATGGCTGTGATTGGTCCGTCGGTCCGACGGACCAATCACGGCCTTTGGGGGCGGGCGGGGTGAGGTGGGGTGACACCAGTGTCACCCTTACACCCCGCGGTGATTGGTGCTGTACTTTACAGCACCAATCACCTCCGATCCCGTGTCACCGGCGAACGTTATTCGCCGGTGACACAGAAAACGCTGTAATTGGCTGTTCACACTGAACAGCCAATCACAGCGATCGCCAACGGGGGGGCTGCATCGCAGCCCCCCCTGGGCATGCAGGGACATGTCTGCTGTCAGGGACAGCAGACATCGTCCCTCTGTCACTGCGTCTCTAGACGCAGTGACAGTTAGAAGCCATGACGTATATATACGTCATGTGTCGGGAAGTACTTCCCGGCCATGACGTATATATACGTCAAATGTCGGGAAGGGGTTAAAGACATTTTACCTCAGAAAAGGACATTTTACCTCATAGAACTAAAGTCTGCTATGTTTATACACAGCCACAGACAGAACCGAGAAATTTACCTCAGAAAGGCTGCAATAATCTATGGTTATATGCAGCCGCAGACAGAAAAAAGACATATAACCTCAGAAAGGCTGGAATACGCTCTTCTCTCACCCAAATGTATATATTGAAGGTTAAAATATGCTAACAACCTAATGCAGGGGTAACACAGACACTGCGTTTACCTTAGATGATAACTGTACGACAGGCAGACATTTATGTGCTTCCTCATCAGAAGGAGAGAAGAAGTCGCTTTCCCTGACTAATATTATTTGATGGAGAAATAGTGACCGTAATAAGCAATAAGGTGTAAAGACTTTATACAGCTGGCTTCATGCTACAGAGACTTACACACTTAGGCAAAGGATATGAAGAAAAGTGGAGGCAGGATATATACAGTGTTGTTACAGTGTTGTTACAGTGTTGTTACTTTGTGAGACAGCCAGAAATTATTACCTGATTCACTCTCACTTGTGGATTACAAATACAGTAAGCCCATTGCCAGGATACTCAGTGCGGGACTCCGATCTACAAAACAAAACTAGACGCTTTGGTTATAGGGACTACCTAATACATAGAGAGACGAAGTAACAGTTTACAGCTGCAGCAGGTATATTATTGCACAATAATAAAGTAGTATTTTAGCATATAATAGTGATAATATTGTCCTTTTAATGTCATGTAAAAATGGTAACCGTATATCCAGTGCTATTTTTGTAGGAAATTAGGTTCAGGAACTGTGGGCGGGGGCGGAAAGTGGGCGGTGATGTGGGAGGCGCTACAAAAGGGGCGGGGCATTACATAAAAAAAGAGAGAAAAAAAGAAAACATAATTCCTCACTCTGTCACGCTTATTATACATATGCCACACACAGAGCTTTGAATTATACATATGCCACACACCGTGATGCCATTATACATATGCCCCACACTGTAACGCTTATTATACATATGCCGCACACAGAGATGCCCGTTATACATATGCCACTCACAGAGATGTTCGTTATACTTATGCCACTCACAGAGATGCCCATTATACATTTGCCACTCACAGAGATGCCCATTATACATTTGCCACTCACAGAGATGACCGATATACATAAGGCCCACACCAAGATGCCCGTTATACATATGCCACACACAGAGATGTCCATTATACATATGCCCCACACAGTCAAGCCCATTATACATATGCCCCACACCGTGATGCCCATTATACATATGCCCCACACCGTGATGCCCATTATACATATGCCCCACACTGTAACGCTTATTATACATATGCCGCACAGAGATGCCCGTTATACATATGCCACTCACAGAGATGCCCATTATACATATGCCCCACTCTGTGAAGCCCATTATACATATGCCCCACACTGTAACGCTTATTATACTGTACATATGCCGCACAGAGATGCCCGTTATACATATGCCCCACTCCGTGAAGCCCATTATACATATGCCCCACTCCGTTATGCCCATTATACATATGCCCCACACAGAGGCCCATTATACATATGCCATACACCGTGATGCCCATTATACATATGCCCCACTCCGTGATGCCCATTATACATATGCCCCACTCCGTGATGCCCATTATACATATGCCCCACACAGAGGCCCATTATACATATGCCATACACCGTGATGCCCATTATACATATGCCCCACTCCGTGATGCCCATTATACATATGCCCCACTCCGTGATGCCCATTATACATATGCCCCACTCCGTGATGCCCATTATACATATGCCCCACTCCGTGATGGCCATTATACATATGCCACACTCCGTGATGGCCATTATACATATGCCCCACACAGAGATGCCCATTATACATATGCCCCACACAGAGATGCCCATTATACATATGCCCCACACAGAGATGCCCATTATACATATGCCCCACACAGAGATGCCCATTATACATATGCCCCACACAGAGATGCCCATTATACATATGCCCCACACAGAGATGCCCATTATACATATGCCCCACACAGAGATGCCCATTATACATATGCTACACACAGAGATGCCCATTATACATATGCCCCACACAGAGATGCCCATTATACATATGCCCCACACAGAGATACCCATTATACATATGCCCCACACTGTAACGCTTATTATACATATGCCGCACAGAGATGCCCGTTATACATATGCCACACACAGAGATGCCCATTATACATATGCCCCACACTGTAATGCTTATTATACATATGCTGCACACAGAGATGCCCGTTATACATATGCCACACACAGAGATGTCCGTTATGCATAAGGCCCACACCGTGATGTCCATTATACATATGCCCCACACCGTGATGCCCATTATACATATGCCCCACACCGTGATGCCCATTATACATATGCCCCACACCGTGATGCCCATTATACATATGCCCCACACTGTAACGCTTATTATACATATGCCGCACAGAGATGCCCGTTATACATATGCCACTCACAGAGATGCCCATTAAACATATGCCCCACTCTGTGAAGCCCATTATACATATGCCCCACTCCGTGATGCCCATTATACATATGCCCCACACAGAGGCCCATTATACATATGCCATACACCGTGATGCCCATTATACATATGCCCCACTCCGTGATGCCCATTATACATGTGCCCCACTCCGTGATGCCCATTATACATATGCCCCACTCCGTGATGCCCATTATACATATGCCCCACTCCGTGATGCCCATTATACATATGCCCCACTCCGTGATGCCCATTATACATATGCCCCACTCCGTGATGCCCATTATACATATGCCCCACACAGAGGCCCATTATACATATGCCATACACCGTGATGCCCATTATACATATGCCCCACTCCGTGATGCCCATTATACATATGCCCCACTCCGTGATGCCCATTATACATATGCCCCACACAGAGGCCCATTATACATATGCCATACACCGTGATGCCCATTATACATATGCCCCACTCCGTGATGCCCATTATACATATGCCCCACTCCGTGATGCCCATTATACATATGCCCCACTCCGTGATGCCCATTATACATATGCCCCACTCCGTGATGGCCATTATACATATGCCCCACTCCGTGATGGCCATTATACATATGCCCCACTCCGTGATGGCCATTATACATATGCCCCACACAGAGATGCCCATTATACATATGCCCCACACAGAGATGCCCATTATACATATGCCCCACACAGAGATGCCCATTATACATATGCCCCACACAGAGATGCCCATTATACATATGCCCCACACAGAGATGCCCATTATACATATGCCCCACACAGAGATGCCCATTATACATATGCTACACACAGAGATGCCCATTATACATATGCCCCACACGGAGATGCCCATTATACATATGCCCCACACAGAGATACCCATTATACATATGCCCCACACTGTAACGCTTATTATACATATGCCGCACAGAGATGCCCATTATACATATGCCCCACACTGTAATGCTTATTATACATATGCCGCACACAGAGATGCCCGTTATACATATGCCACACACAGAGATGTCCGTTATGCATAAGGCCCACACCGTGATGTCCATTATACATATGCCCCACACCGTGATGCCCATTATACATATGCCCCACACCGTGATGCCCATTATACATATGCCCCACACTGTAATGCTTATTATACATATGCCGCACAGAGATGCCCGTTATACATATGCCACTCACAGAGATGCCCATTAAACATATGCCCCACTCTGTGAAGCCCATTATACATATGCCCCACTCCGTGATGCCCATTATACATATGCCCCACACAGAGGCCCATTATACATATGCCATACACCGTGATGCCCATTATACATATGCCCCACTCCGTGATGCCCATTATACATATGCCCCACTCCGTGATGCCCATTATACATATGCCCCACTCCGTGATGCCCATTATACATATGCCCCACTCCGTGATGCCCATTATACATATGCCCCACTCCGTGATGCCCATTATACATATGCCCCACTCCGTGATGGCCATTATACATATGCCCCACACAGAGATGCCCATTATACATATACCCCACACAGAGATGCCCATTATACATATGCCCCACACAGAGATGCCCATTATACATATGCCCCACACAGAGATGCCCATTATACATATGCCCCACACAGAGATGCCCATTATACATATGCCCCACACAGAGATGCCCATTATACATATGCCCCACACAGAGATGCCCATTATACATATGCCATACACAGAGATGACCATTATACATATGCCATACACCGAGATGACCATTATACATAATCCCCACTCCGTGATGCCCATTATACATATGCCCCACTCCGTGATGCCCATTATACATATGCCCCACTCCGTGATGCCCATTATACATATGCCCCACTCCGTGATGCCCTTATACATATGCCCCACTCCGTGATGCCCATTATACATATGCCCCACACAGAGATGCCCATTATACATAAGGACCACACAGAGATGCCCATTATACATAAGGCCCACACAGAGATGCCCATTATACATAAGGCCCACACAGAGATGCCCATTATACATAAGGCCCACACAGTGACGCTGCCCATTAAACATAACACAAAGATGCCCGTTATACAACTTTATTTCTCCATACCAGACAATTGCAGATGGAGGCAGATGGAGGAATAGAAAAGCACTTTACAGGTCAGGGCAGGCAGTCTCAGCAGGGGTCTTAGAGTAGCTGTGGACGGTGGTGTGCTGACGAGTCCCGTCTGGATGGCACTGCAGTGGGAGATCTCACAGGACCCAGGAGGAAACAGGTGACCAGACTGGCTGTTAGCTCTGCATGGTGCACTGGTACTGTCGGGGCGCCGGGTGTCAGTTAGGCAGGTCTGCAGGCGGGAGAGTGCACATCCCTGCAGTGGTCACACAGGCGGCGTGAGTCTCGGCGTCGGCGGGAGTCGCCATGGATGTGCACCATGAACGTCATGTGCGTGCATCCATGGTGTCGGAGGGCAGGGGGCGGGTCGCAGCGCATCCACCAGCTGCCGCGGGGACGCATACATTTTTGCTGGGCAGCCGGGTATAATTGAGCTTCCGGAACGCCGTTCCTGCTGAGGACATATTTGAACAGAACTGCAGGAACGACGTTCCGGAGCGTTCCAGCCGAAAAATACCCCTGAGTATATCTATGTTGAATATTTATCTCTAAATTATCTTATAGTTCTGTGTTTTGTGTCTGTCATAATTGTAACTATCTTTGTTACTGAATTAATGTAATGTTTATTGAATATACCTGTTAATGTTTTAAACTTGTAAAATAAAATAACTGATATATAAAAGAAAGAAACATTGCCATGGACATTCTTACAGTTAATACACTTACCTGCTAAAAGAAAGGAAAAGGGAATTCATTCATATACTTACCGGTGCATCACATTACCACCCATCCAAGATTACTCCGCACAGTCCGGTAATTAAGCCCAGAGTCCGGACAGGTGGCGTTAACGGACTATACAATGTTTGGGAATCGCACCACCACTTGGAGTGTGAGATGAGAGGAGATGTACCGGGACTAGGGAGAGATAGCCGCGGACCTGCAAGTTGGGCCGGCTATTTCAAATCATGTGCCGTCTTGTAAGCCAATCGGAGCTCGTGGTCTGGCAGCCAATTTGGAGTGGCAGTGGTGGCTCCTGATTGACTGCCAGACTGTAAGCTGGTGTGAGAATTGAAATAGCACAAACCTGCCATGATACTGCCAGGCTAGGCTTGCCTGGATGCCTGCCACCACACTGTCACCTCACTCACTGCTCTTAAACTCCCCCTTGGCAACAAGCATTGATTATACTCCCCCTTGTCAACATGTATTCCACCCCCCATAGCAATGAGCATTCCACTCCCCCATGCAATGAGCATTGCACTTCACAACAAGCATTTCACGACCCTGTAGCAACGGTCATGTAATCCCTGTTGCATCAAATATGAAGCCCCTGGCATGGATCAACAAACCCCTAGCAATTAACATGTTGGTAAGCGGCACTTATGTAATATAATATGTAATAGCCATTATGGTGTGTGGTATAATATATAATGGGCATCACGGTGTGTTGCATAATGTGTAATGGGCATCACAGTGCGTCAATGTATAATGGGCATCACAATGCGGCACTATATGTAATGGGCTTCACGATGTGTTGAATAATGTGTAAATAGGCATCACGGTGTGTGGCATAATGTGTAATGGGCATCAGAGTGTATGGCATAGTGTAATGGACATCATGTTGTGTGGCATAATGTTTAATGGGCATCACGTTGTGTGGCATAATGTGTAATGGGCATCACGGTGTGTGGCATAATGTGTAATATGCATTACATGTGTGACATAATGTGTAAGATGCATTATGGTTTGCAATATCAAGAATAGAATTGAAGCAAAGGAGAAAAAAAAGCATAAAGCAGATCAAGTGTCACGCCACTGTCCGGGAATCTCTTTGCACAAAGATGGTAACCCTAAATCTAGAGCCAATATTAACAAACAATCAATGGTAATAAATATAATGAATCAAAAACCAAAAAGCATTAATGATTTTTTTTGTTTCTATATATATATATATATATATATATATATATATATATATATATATATATATATATATATATATATATATATATATATATATATATATATATATATATATATATATATATATATATACACATACACACACGAATAACAAAAGTGGAAAAGCGCCAAAACAATTGCTCCTTAGCAGGTGATATCCTGCTGTAGTTTCAATAGTCCATGACTTCTGAATTTTGAGGTGGTCCGCAACAATGAAGTGAGAATAAGCTTATCCAAAAATATTTGGTCGTGATGAGTTCAAACAGATGGAACAGAAGTAACGTAATCCAACGCATTTCATTTTATAATCAAGACTTCATCAGGGGTAAACTTCTAAATCTAAATGCTGATGTCTTCTGGTTCAGTTAATGCAATTAAGGTGATGGTATTTTAGTACAAACACCAATCTAGCTTAAACGTGAACCATTGGAAGGAAAAAAAAGTCACAGGGTTCACTATAAGGGGGAAAATTACTAAGATAATTTGGTACTTGGTACTTGTTTCCTAGCACGGCTCCCGTCGTACTTGATCGCATGCCTTAAGTTAAGGTACTTAAGGCATGCGATCGGCACGATGGACGCGATTTTCTGTCAATTACCAGCTATAATTGCTGGTAATGAGAAAATCGCATTGATCGCGTCCATGGCATGCGATGCGACCGACGCGATCAACGTGATTTTCCCATAGAGAACAATGTTAAATGAGTTTTGAAAGTTAAAATCACGTTGATCGCGTCCATCGCATGCCATTATAATGGCATGCGATGCGATCAACGCGATCTTACATAGGTAACAATGGGAACTGGGCCAATATGGCCAATTTCTCATTGTATATGCCCCCTCATGGGTATTAAGTGTGGTTAATGCACCCCCATTGTTAACGCCACCCCACTATTAATGCCAACCCGAAGCGAGGTGAGCGCAGCGCCGCCAGTGAGGGGCGGCGGTACGCGTCCTCCGACCTTTTCATACCCCCACTATCCACGTCGGCATGGAGTTGATTTTATAAAGTGTGGCGAGTGCAGCGAGCCACCAAGCCTAAAGCGTGTCGAGCGCAGCCAGCCCCGCAAGGGGACGCGTATACCTGTGAAGTTATGCGCGTCCCCTCGCTGCGCTCGCCACACTTTATAAATTCAAATTCATGCCGACGTGAATAGTGGGGGTATGAAAATTTGGTTGCATGCAATGTAATCGATGTGATTTTTTTGGCCGCGATCAATACAATCAAAATCGCAGGCGCCGTGCTAGGAAACAAGTACCGATAAATTCCTAAAAAAAAATCATACTTTCATAGTAAAATACGATTTTTGGGGGCGTAGTCGTATTTTTAGGCATTTACTATGCCAAAAATATGATTATTTGTATTCGTATTGATGATACATTCGTATTTGTAAATACAAATACGAATGAATACACCATCAACAGAATACAAATAGGAATCACTATTCGAAAGAATTTTTCAATACAGCCGGTAATTAGTGGGATACACCCACTAATTGCCGGTCAAATACGCTTGGAAAATACACTTAATTTTCAAGTAGTTTTTGGCTTCAGCCTGCACGGATCAGTCAGAACAAGGCTGAAAGAGCCGGTGCTGGTATCAAGTTGAGCTTTGCTGTATTTTTTAAAATCAGCCCAGGCTCCAGGGCTGGGGCTGGTTCCCAAAATACGGGGGACAAAATGACTAGGGGTCACCCGTATTTTAAGAACCAGCTTCAGGCCCAACAGGCCAGCAGGGTAATGCCACAGCCAGGGGGAGACTTTTTATACAATTCCCCCGTGCCAAAGCATTAAGCCCTACCGACCACTCAGCCTGGGGGAGTGAGGACACCCCCAATAAAGGGGTCCCCCCCTCCAGGACTTACCTGGCCAGACAGAAGCCTGGGGGTTTATTCTAGTTCATTCTTTCTGACAAAATCCTTCTTAGATGGACAAAACCATGTGCAATGCAGGGGGGCAGATGTAACATGTGCAGATAGAATTAGATTTGGGTGAGTTATTTTGTTTCTGTGCAGGGAAAATACTGACTGCTTTATTTTACACTGCAATATAGATCTCACTTTGAAGAAAAACCCCACCCAAATCTAATTCTCTCTGCACAAGTTACATCTGCCCCACCCGCAGTGCACATGGTTTTGTCCATCTAAGAAGGATTTTGTCAGAAAGAATGAACTAGAATAACCCCCCTTGTGCTGTCCCCGGTGACCCTGGAGCGATGGCCACCGGGTTGATAAAATGGTGTAAAAAAATAGAGGTAACTATTGTTTAGTATTGTGGAACTATGAGTCCCAGTGAGCCTCCCCAACATGCTGGGACTTGGAGCACCACAAGTCCCAGCATGCGGGGCATTAAAGGGCCCACTGGCACTTGTAGTTCCACAGTACTTAAAATAGTAAAATAAACACACTGACACACATTGAAAATAAAAGTATATTTCATCCAAAGCCCATACATACTGATACTTACCTATCTTGAGCCCATAGGTAGGTCCCTGGGTCCGGTGTCCTGGGGCTCTGGGGTCCGGTGTCCAGGGGTCTGGGTCCAGTGTCCAAAGGAAATCCATAGTGGTACCTGTGGAAGGAAATTATACTTACAAGTGTCCTCCGGGGAAGATCACGTCCTCTTCTTTCCAAGAAGGCTCCCCGGGGTCTTGGCAAAAAAACAAACCGACTACCCGAACCATGCCAGACTGAGCAGGAGCCGCACGGTGTCTTTGTTTACATTGTGTAGCTCCGCCCCCGAATAGCGCTATTGGCTGGCTTGCGGCGCCTAGCGGCCAATCGGAAGTCCCCACTCCCCCAGGACCCCTGACCAGGCTGACTGGTCATTAGGGCTGAATGCTTTTGCCGGGGGCACTTGTATAAAAAGTATCCCCCCGGCTGTGGCATTACCCTGATGGCTGGTTGGGCCTGGTTCTTAAAATACGGGGGACCCCTAGTCATTTTGTCCCCCATATTTTGGGAACCAGCCCCGGCCCTGGAGCCTGGGGCTGGTTTTAAAAAACACAGCAAAGCCTGACTTGAATGGTTTCCTGAATCTTTAATACCAGCCCTACTCTTTCTTTTTTTATTTTTTAATTAAAAAAAAAAAATGTACACACTGCAGCCTGCTTGGATCTGACTGATCCGTGCAGGCTGCCTAGACAAATTCGTATTAGCAGCCATATATACGGCCACTAATATGAATGGATACGTCATCAGGGATTACAAAGCAGTCGTATTTGACTGCTTTGTAAATTACCCTCTGGAACATGCTTTCGCTCTAAAAAGATGGGCTGCTTTAAATGCCTTAATTGCATCACTTGCAGATCTATGGTGGTATCCTCATCTTTTAACCATCCCTCTTCTGGAAAAAAGTATTACATCCGTCATAGGTTAACTTGTACGACTAAATACGTCATTTATCTCCTGACATGTCCATGTGGACGGAGTTATGTCGGGAAGACAGACCGCACTTTGCGGGAGAGGATGGCCACCCACCGTCATTCCATCAAAACTGCATTAGAGAGTGGGTCCAGTGACCAGCCTGTGGCAAGGCATTTCCTAAAGGCTGGTCACAATATATCCTCACTTCGATATATCCTGATTGATCACATACCCCCTTCAATCAGAAGGGGCGATAGATCATTGAAATTATTGCAACGAGAGACCAGTTGGATATACCGTCTGGGGACTATGCCCCCCCCCCCCCGTGGTCTCAACGAGCAGCTGGGTTTACGCTGCTATTTGTAACCAGCAAATTGCATTATATTTCTAACGGTCTATGTGTATGGTTATGTGATTGATACTTTCGGCTAACATTTTGTGTGCCCCGTTAGGGTTTGTGATGAGGTTTACATTTACTTGCATTATGCCGTATAAGGCTTAGTAAATAGCTACAATGTAAATGGTCATGTGCCGCACAAATTGCAATGATATGTCTATAATATGTTATGCTGCTTCGCGGTTAACATGTCTGCTTCTGGTTTTAATATTTTCTCACATGTTATCATTGTGATTTTCATGTTTAATATATTAAAGGATTTGTATGTTTACTGTTACAGGTCTCCTTGGCAACGGATGCCGCCTAGCGTGTGCGCCGGGTCTACGTCCGTGCGCAGTGATGTAGGGCGACGCACGTTGATGACGGAGACTGCCGGCGGGAATTCCGGAACCGGGAGGCGTGCACTGATGTCTTGTAAGTATAAATGTTGTGATGTTTAGATATGTGTTCGTGTGACCTGATGAAGAGGTGAACAATAAAACCTCGAAACGTTGTCGTTACCCTGCGGTGTAATACGTTTTTTTGTACGGAGTGCAACCACGTGGAATTGCTATATGTATATATATATATATATATATAGATATATATATATATATAGGCAAGTGTCATGCGATACTATAGGGCGGCACTCCAACGGATTTAACTTGGTCAGTATAGAGACAGACGCACACCTAGAGTGCCGCCCAATAGAATCGCATGACACTTACCTGCCTATATTTGTTTGGAGGGCACCGCGGTTGTTGATTACTTGATTGGGAGTGCCGGGCCAAAACGAAATTGATATATATATTATATATCTATATAATAAGTTGAAGAGTGTGTGTGCGTGTGTGTGTGTGTGCGTGTCCGTTGCATTGCGGACACACCGTGGCACTCAGATCCCCCAAATTTGGCAACAAGGTACCTCTATACCCGGTGGTGTGCATTTTTGGGAAATTTCACTTAGAAATTTAAAAAACACCAAGGGCGAAATGTAATAGGGTGCGATTTTTTAGACCAAAAAAAAATCGCACCAAATCAAACCTTTAAAAATCAAATTTTTTGCCGCGAATTCGCATATGTAATGAGATGCAAATTTGCGGCAAAAAAGTGCGATATGGTGCGATTTCGGGCGATTTTTAAGTCCTGAAAATGTGCGATTTTCAGTACAGTGCGCTGTGTTGAAAAGAAAAAAAAAGGCGTGCGGTCCCCCTCCTAAGCATAACCAGCCCTGGGCTCAAAAAGCCCCTGGGCGGTGGGCATCGGGCTGATGCAAAGTGTAAAAAAAAGAATAAAAACTATTGTCTTCTACTGTAGAACTATGAGTCCCAGCAAGCCCATCGACCAAACATTATCTATGAACCAAAAGAGTCTGGGAAACCCCTAAGGCAGAGCAGTGCCTAACATCCAACTTATTGAAGAATAAGACTGAGATGAAGATTTGTCACGTTACAGTGTACAATTTACTCAATAAATCGTGAAATAAATATATGAACATAGAAGTACAATCAAGAAATGAAAGTAGGATTAAAAAATAAATTCTGATTCAAACTGATAATTGTTTGGATGGGGGTGGGGGTATGGATATTGTGGGCATAATTGATGTTTGGTACACCTACAGGGGGTCCCCAGTTGATGAGAAATTTTCACTACAGTGTCACTATAGGGGGATTTCCAATTGGGGTTCAGGTGGTCTTTTAGGGACCCCTTTACAATCCCATTGGTCTCTTCTCCTGGAGCCTATGGTCTCCCTCAGTGATTGACTATCATTAAGGGAGACCGTAGGCTCAAGGAGAAGAGACCTACGGGATTGTAAAGGGTCCCTAAAAGACCACCTGGATCCCAATTGGGAATCACCCTATGGCAGGGGTTCCCAATCTTTTTTGAATCACGGCACCCTAGAGTATCAGATTTTTTTTTCACGGCACCCCTAGGCCAAAACAAAATTAATTCGATTGGGTTTATATACGATTCCTAGGGTCAGTTATGTGGTAAAGGGCAGTATTTGCTTCTGTTTGCACACATTTTATGATTGGCAGCCACCAGCACTGGTTTTGCTCATAAATAATTAACCATTAATAATTTGAGTTGGTCCTGGACCAGGGAGCCACAGCACACAGTTTGGGAACCACTGCCCTATGGTGACACTGTGACCGTGACACTGTAGTGAAAATCCCATCAATTGAAGATCCCCTGTATGTGTACCAAACACCAATTATGCCCACAATATCAATACCCCCCCACCTATAGATTTTTTTCGCACCCCACCCCCATCCAAAGAATTATCAGTTTGAATCAGAACTTATTTTTTAATCCTTTCATTTCTTGATTATACTTCTATGTACACTTATATTTTTTTTCACGATTTATTGCGTAAATTGTACACTTTAACATGGCAAATCTTTATCTCAGTCTTATTCTTCAACTACTTACACTCCAAACCTTATCAATGCACCCATTTATGATTGCGATGGCTGGATCGGTGGATTGGCCCGGCGGGTGTAGGGAAGAATTTGGCCCATTGCACCCGTTCCCAGTGGTGCATTGCAGTGGTGCGGGTAGCATGCATCGCGTCATGACATCATGTGGCAAGGCCTGCGGACCTGCTCCCACACTCAGGGGCTGCCCCACTGTTTGGTAGAGATGCTCGGTGCATGTGCTTTACAGATCTCCAGAGCTCAGAGACTGCTGCAGGCAGGATCGGTGAGGGGAGTTGCAGTGGCAGGGAGCGGTGAATTTTTTATTAATTATGGCGCCGAAAGTAACGTCAACCCCGGTCTCCATGCACTCAGCGCCTGTAATTACACACCCTAGAAACTGTACCATTGAGTTTAGAAATGGAGGTGTGGCCACGTCCCTTCTGATTTTGTACTGATTTCTGACCCTCAGATTTTGGAGGGTATGTCATAGGTGCTAAATATCAGGAGTGGATGTAGAATTCATCAAACATACAAGTTATCAACTCAGGAGCGTTGTGTTTCAAACAACTCCACACCTGATTTCATTGCCATCATTGAGTATCAATGCAAACACATTCTAACATTATGGTGGAATCTATAACAAATTACAATGGGGGTTATTCTAGTCCATTCTTTCTGACAAAATCCTTCTTAGATGGACAAAACCATGTGCACTGCGGGTGGGGCAGATGTAACTTGTGCAGAGATAATTTGGGTGGGGTTTTTCTTCAAAGTGAGATCTATATTGAAGTGTAAAATCATGCAGTCAGTATTTTCCCTGCACAGAAACAAAATAACTTACCCAAATCTAATTCTTTCTGCACATGTTACATCTGCCCCCCTGCAGTGCACATGGTTTTGACCATCTAAGAAGGATTTTGTCAGAAAGAATGAACTAGAATAAACCCCAATGTTAGGTCTTTGGCACAGCATACTGTAAGATTACATTTTTCAGCAATTTTGGAAATAAAAAAACCCCAAGGTTTTCCCGGGCAACGCCGGGCAGGTCAGCTATTAAATAATAATAATACTGCCTAAAGCACTCCTCTATTTCTGGGGTCTGATAAACTATATCCCCCCCCCCCCCCCCCCCAGGCCTATCTCCATTAGCGTATCTGGTATTAACCGCGAATAGGTCCCTTATCCAAGTGCGTTTATGCCATGTATCCTGGGCTTTATTTTCATTTGTCCTATTAACTCAGTTATTTTTGTTCTAGACTGTTACAGGTTAGTTCCAGGTTCTGTTCTTCCCTCCTGTATGAGGCTTTCAACCCAGCTATTTTGTTTATCAGGGAACCTCTGAGATAGGCCTTAAATGCCCCCCATATATTTCCAGCCAATCCTGTATCTCTGTTTTTCTCAAAGAACTCCTGCCAAGAAGATTCTAATTTATCCACAGATTCTAAGAGTGTCAACCAAAAGGCGTTCAGTTTCCAGAAGGAAAAGCCCTTTTTCCCCCTGTATCTACTGTAATTTCTAGTGGCGAATGATCAGAGATCCCGCTAGTCCTGTAATTTATTCCCTGAATTTGCAGGAGCCAATCCTCTGTTACCAATGCCAATCAATTCTCCAGAAAGAATCACGCAAGCTTGAGAAACACGAGAACTTTTGCTCTACCTCTGCCTCCCCCCTCTGTCTATCTGTTCACTGGCTCCCCATTCCTTTCCGAGTTCTCTTTAAACTCCTCACCACCACCTACAAGGCTCTCTCCTCCTCCACCGCTCCTTACCTCTCTTCACTGATCTCTATCCACACTCCCTCCCGTCCTCTTCGCTCCATCGCTGACCGCCGCCTGACCTCTCACCTAATCACCTCCTCCCACTCCCGTGTCCAAGACTTCTCTCGTGCTGCCCCCCTTCACTGGAACAACCTCCCGCCACCCATCAGGCTTTCTGATTCCCTTACCTCCTTCAAGCGCTCCCTCAAAACCCACTTTTTTGCAAAAGAAGCAAGGACAGCTGATGAAGGGCCTGCCAGAGGGGCCTTGTCATGAAGTAAAACCTGGAGAGTATGTAATGGTGAGAAATTTCTTGCATTCTGGTTGTCTCGTAGATTGGTGGCAAGGTCCATTCCAGGTTCTGCTTACAACCTCAATGTCCCTGAAAGTGGCTGAGAAAGACACTTGGATTCACGCATCACATGCAAGAAGGTTTCTGACCTGGTGGTGAAGTCAGTTGACGGAAAAGATACTGGAGCAGATAAAAATTGTGACACAGAATTGAACTTAATAAAAATGTACGATGATGGGCTTATTCCAAGTCACCGCAGTTCCGACTAAGATAAAGTTCACGGAATCGGGGGACCTCCCTAGTGGTGTCCCTGTGGGTTGTGGACAGAAGACAGGAAGGATTCCCATGAGCAACCACATGCCAATACTAATCCTGGCCATTTGTTTTCTGTTTTTGGCCAACTTTTAGTTTTCAATAGTGAATAAGGGTGACCAGGAATCAGTGGCTGACAAGAATGGTGCAGAGAGTTATCAAGGAGGAGTCATAGTGGTAAATCCCGTTCCCGCAATAAGCGGAAGTGGTTTATCAACAATATCCACAGACAAACGCACATATTTAACTTACATTTCTTCTCTAGATACTTACCATGAGTTGATAGGAAAAACAATAAGGTTAACTAATTGTTGAGTGTGTAGTCATCTACAATATTACTCCAGCAATGTTGGGTTAATGGCTATTCCATTAAAGCCAAATCAAACAACACTTCACTCTCTATGGGGGTCTCACACAAGTGAACCCTATGTTGATATGGACTCCCCAGGTTTAAAACTTACAAAATATCAAAGGTATGGTCTAGAAAGTATTACCTGTATTAATAAGACTGTATGGGATTCAAGAGCTGAAGGTACTTATTTGGGAACCAGTGTTTTCAGCATCATCTTAGAGGAGGGACCCTTTAAAACTAAACAGGATTGGGGAAAAACTCTTTTTGAGATCATTAAATACACAAAACCATATAAAGAACAATGTGTGCAGGAACTGGTGAAATGCATAATGACCGCAGGAATATTGGGTTACAACAAGACATGTAGTTATTATGTGACAGAGTGTGGTGAGCTAGGAGGCAATGGAGATAAAGAGGATACCCATTGTAATGTTCCTTATGATGCTTTCTCAAGTATATTGTCTAATAAGCCCTGGACACTTCCACAAGGGTTATATTACATTTGTGGACTTAGAGCTTATTGATGGTTACCAATTAATTATTTGGGGATATGATTTATAGGTACAATACTACCTGATGCAGTGGTAATAAAACATGAGGATTTGAAGGAAACATACATGAATGGTTTAATTCCAAAAAGAGTGAATAGGTGAAGAGGGAGATACAAGTAGTACATGAGGAGTATAAACACTTTTTTACATTGGCCTGGGATTTGGAAAAATCACATTTGAGTTGAGAGACCTAATAAATAATATCACAGACATTTATGATAGTACTTTTATATTTGTAGGGAGCAAATTGAAATCAATAAGAACCGAGGTAATGCAACATAGAATGATTCTGGATTGTCTTATGGCCGCAACCTCAGGATATTGTGTTACACTGCAGACAATATATGGGTTAAAATGCTGTACACACACCACTAACGCTGAGCGAAATAAGCATGGTGTGATTCCCGACAGTTGGTTCACTTGGTTAAATCCTAATACTTAAAGGGCAAAATGCGACCTGCCCCTCTAGCAGCGCCCCGCTAAAACAGCCTCAACAGCGCTGTCGTGGACGGCGATGCCCAGCGCTTCTAGCATTTAAAGTGGGCACGGCGCCGGTGGTCGGACCGGGCCCGCCGATTGTCACAGCTGGGGGCAGTCCCGGGCTGCCGACGTCACAAGAGGGGCAACACAAGTGGGGCGCTGCTAGAGGGGCAGGGTGCATTTTGCCCTTTAAGAATCGGGCAGGGCGCAGCGCCCCGCTAAAACAGCCTAGCGGGAACACTAATACTTGGTTTGCATGGGTGGTAGATTGGTTGGTCAATATCATGCATACGTAGGGAAGTTTAATCTTTTTTGCCATGATAATATTATTGATTTTCTATATACTAGTGAAATGCTTCAAGAAGGTTTTTTGAAGTATTAAGAAAGAGACAAATGATGCGTGTTACGAGAGATATGAACTTACTTCGAAGATGTGGATAAAGTTCAGAGGATGGAACTGGTAAAACAGAAATCAACGCATCTATAATTCTATGCTTTTATTACACTGTTTTCCTGAATACTGTTATTGTTGCTGCAGGTGGCGTTAGCTTGTTGCACAAGGTACTAGCCACGGCGTATGAGGCCTTCCCTTTGCGCTAAGCAGCAGGTGTTCGTCAGAACCCGCAACCATTCTGTCAGCTATGACTTGCAAAAAGCGTCACAATATGGCGTAGGGATTCAGACCACTACTGAAATAAGTGATTTCTTATGGAGAATTGTTTTGTTTTTCTGGGTATAAGAATGCGATAGAACAGAAGATGAGGGCAGACAGCCAGTCAACAGTAATGGGGACAAACCAGATAATAAAGGTACGCATGCGTAGACCCCAAGGTCTTCAGGTCTAGGAGGCCTTAAAATTTCTCTGCCTAGTAACCAGGCTTAGATGACGTGAATTATTAAAAATATCATTAACTGAATACTGACTTGTCCAATCACATCTTAGCCCCTAGGAGTACTGTAATTACCAAACTGAATCAAGTATAATTATTGGGCATAAAAAGGGAGTGGTTAAGCAATTGAGGAAGCAGTTTAGAGGGCACATGATTGGAGCTGGGGTGCAGGTAATAATCCCTGAGGTGCTGGCGGATTTCCTGTCCCCTGTAATTGAGGTAGGGTTTTATTAAGGAATTAGTCCATTATTATTATCTTTAATGTGTTACGTTTGCTTCGACCTTTGCAATACATGTAATCCAGTTATCTGTTACTATATTTTACTATTTTTCAAGTAAAGCATTTTTTTATATTTTACAAGTTGCCATTGAGTGAATTATTTCAGCGTTTGCCATTATATTTAAGGGTCATAAAGTAAGAGAGTATAGGACTGTTATTTCAGTGGGTAGCTGTTTTTGACCGTGATGTCACTTAAACCTCTGTAGTCGATACACGGTCTGCGACCGCCATCTTTTTTCTTTACAAAAAAGAAACATACGCAAATAGGAGAGAATGGGGGCGAATTAATCCCTTCTGGAGATTTTCCTGAATATACAGTAGGAGCCCATCTCATCTATCATCTTTAGGCCATGGCTCAGCATGGCTAGCCATGGTTATCTTAATGTTCTTAGCTGCAATACAATACATAGAACAATACAGTAGGGGATTAGCAGAGTAATCCAATTACTCACTGAATCCTATTATAGCAATAGATGACAGTGGCTCCAGCTGTAGGTCGACATGGCCAGAGTTTCAGGAACAGATAACGGTTAAGCACGACCTTTGGGAGGAGCTTTTCCTGGAAGCAGATCAATGGGACAATCCCACTCCCGGTGTGGTGGCAGGGTGTCTGCAGCTTGTTCACTAAATAAATCTTCATATTCCCTGTAGGTATCAGGTAGACCAGGCAGCATCTTAGCTGTGGAAGAACGGACTGGAAGAACAGGAGTGAAACAATGGTGGTGACCGTACGGACTCCACCGCTCCCACTGTAAGGTGGACCAATTCATGCTGGGATTATGTCGGAGCCAGCGTAGTCCTATAACTATAACATAGGATGCCTGGGAATCATTAGGAACTCCATCACCTCTTGGTGCAACATACCGACTTTGAAGGGAATATATATATATATATTTTTTTTAATCTTTTTATTGAGATATTTAGCTTGGTATGCAAATAAATATACATTCAAAATATATATTGAAACAAATAGTGTCCTAAAAAGGTAATGTACACAAAACATTTACATAACCCTTAAATATTGGCAAATAACACTTTCACTGTAAGTCAAAGTTTTAGAGATTACATACAGCATACCAAAACATATACTAAAACGAGGGCAAAGACGATTAGACAGAGGGGGGGGGGGGGGGGGGAAGAAAAAGAGGGTTGAGGGGGATTGGTGTGATATTTCTAAAGTATCTAAACACTATAGCATCTATAATCCTTAATATCTATTAACAACATTTCCATGAGATATTAAAATTACATTGCGCTAGTTTCGAAAATAGAGAAAATGCGTGTTTAAGTATTGACGTCAAGAGTATCAATGTACGGTGTCCATTTGTAATAAAACTTTTTGGCTCCATTTTGCAAGTCTAGTCGTGTGTATTTCCGCTCAAAATATAGAATTTGTAGTAGCTTTTGATTTACTGTGGACAACAGTGGAGCAGTTTTGTTTGCCCAGTTAATCAATATGCATTTCCTTGATACCGTCAGTATAAGAAGGGCGATATTTCCTTTATGAAGATGATCCAACAACCAATTACAAAAATGAAGTCCCATACATGCTGAGACATCTATAACAAATGTGGAATGGAATACCTTGCTGAGGAATGCTGCAACCTTATGCCAACATTAACAGTCCCACATACAGTGTGGAAAGTCTGCCTTAAGTGACCTACATTTCAGAAAGGAACCTTCTTCATTAGGCACCATACATTTTTGCCGATCTGGGGTGATATATGTCTTCTGGTTGGTCCTTAGATGGACCTCTTGAAGGTATACTGAATTTAAAGATTTCATCGAAAAGGAGTAGGACGGTGTAATATCTTCAATGTTAGTTGTTGGAACATCTTTGTTCCATTTCACTAATAACAATTGCCACTGTTTATTATCTTTACCCTAACATAATTTAACTACCATTAAGTATAAGTATTTTAGTTTATATGGTTTGAGTAGGACGTAGTTTAAGAGAATATCTAAAGATGTTATTTGTGACAGAGTTATGTGGATGGTTAATAGAGGGTGCTGTACTTTTATGTCAATCAAAAAATGTCTCATGTCTCCCCTATATGAGTTTCCGCTGTAGCAATGAGGTCTTCTAGGTGGCTTATTTGTGAGGTGATATCAGGAACTGCTTTCTGCAGCAAAGGTGCCATTACTGACTGTATAGCTTGTTTAAGTTCTTCGTAAGAAAAAAGCGAAGTACCTGGACTATCGGGACTATCCTCTGGATCAAATTCCGATCCCGACGCCATAGTATGTTGTCCTCTGCATTTCTCCTGCCTCTGAGTTTGTGGCTGTAGTTGGGAAGAGGGTTTTGCAACCGACAAAGGTCCCAGGAATTTGTCCATTGTGGGAACATTGCGGTGGGAGCTGGATCTGTTTCTGCGGGTTTCCGACAGGGTTAGTAAGGCTTAGACCAGTGGGGGTATCAGATCCACGGAAGTTTACTAGTCACTCTTCAAGACCAAAGGTTCAGTCTGTGTTGTTTTAAATAAGTGTTAAGTAGATTTATCACTCTGTAACCTTTTACAGTCTCGCAAAACCAGTATTATAGCTTCTAAATCCACTTATAATTCCAAAGTGTATTTGGGGGCCAGCAGGAATGTTAAAATATCCAGCAACAGGGCAGTCAATATGTAAGAGAGGCTGCTGTGTAGCTCAGCATATTATTGCTGGGAGTACAGATAGAGAAATAATCAAGATGGCCATTGCTAATCAGTAAAGTAAAGGCCCCCATACATTAGTCCGACTTGTCCTAGGGACAAGTCGGACTTGATTTCCCCTGCAGCTTCCAGGGAGGGGGACACACGATTAGGCACTTGATGTGCCAAATTTTGCATATGATAAAACTCATGCATTTATCATATGCAGTCCCCGGGGAGCTGCAGGGGGAGAGCCGGGTGGGGGACGCTGGGGAGTTGCAGGGAACAGCTGGGCAGGGTGAGCTGACAAATAGTAATCAGGCGGATGACACTGGTGATCGGGGCATGGGGAGAGGCTGGCAGGGGCAGCGGACACATAGGCAGCAGGCGGGGGACGCCGGTGAACAGCTCACGTGCTGGGCAGGAGGACCAGGCAGACGCAGCTGCAAGGAAGAAAAACCCAATACAAAGAATGGGGAGGCAGTGATTGGCTGAGAGAGCGCTCTCAGCCAAACACTGCCTCCCCATTCGTTTGTATTGAAGCTGCGTCTGCCTGGTCCTCCTGCCCAGCACGTGAGCTGTTCCCCTCCCTGGTTCACCTTCACCGGCGTCCCCCCGCCCGCTGTCTATGTGTCAGCTGCCCTTGCCAGCCTCTCCCCATGCCCGGCATCCCCCCGCCTGCTGACTATTTGTCAGCTCACCTTGGCCGGCTGTTCCCTGCAGTTCCCCGGCGTCCCCCACCTGCTGACCCTGCCCGGAGACTGCACATAAGATTTAGGAAATCTTATGTGCAGCCAATGTGACTGCCCGACTCCGATCGATGCGCACAGGACCGCGCATCGGGTCGGACAGGTGTCAAAACATGCGATTTGGGATGATTTCACAGCCCGATTCATCTGAATCGGGTGAAATCGGGTCCAAATCGCATAATGTATGGGGGCCTTAAGAGCAGGCACTGTGAAGGTTAAGATTTGTCCTGGTGTGGTGCACCAACAAGAATTTTATTCATAAAAAATAACTTTTAATTGATTGATTAATTAAAGCAGGCGAAAAAATTGTTAAAAACACAAATTAACAGACAAAAAGACAAATGTGTGTGTTTTAAAAACTTGACACGTGCGGACGTGCTGTGTGTGCTTCACTTTATTATGAATAATCTCAGAATTGACACGCTCAGCTTAAGTTGTTACTCAGGCTGGGAATTCATTGGATTCCTTTGGACAGACACTTTTTATTATGTAATATTCGCTAGTCAGGCAGATTTATAACATTGTGTCCTGTAGTTCAAAGGCTGATTGGCAACAATTGCAGAGATTGTATGCAATGTGTCAATCTCCCAGATTGGTTACAATGCACTCAGCTCTGTGTATTATAACTGTTGTGAGTCCTATGAGTGGGTAATACAAATACTCATAAACTTGCACCATTGATTAAATGCTGGAGGTATAGGTTATGTCTTCATAGACTATTATGCGTGTGATCGCTGCTATTCTGACATAGATTAGTACATTGGGGAGCCAGTATGTGTTAGGTTAAAACGGACTACTACAGCGGGTTCAAAGGATTAAGAATCCCCGCTGGTGTCTTTCTCCACAATGGCAATAGAAATATGATCCCCGTTAAATATAGACACTCCAATGTTAAATATTAAATTGCTGGCATACACTGCAGATATGGTAAATGATCGTGCAATGCCCTAAATAGGTCTAGAGCCAATACGGCTCTCACAGGTACAAATTAAACAGCAGGAATGCGTAGTATACAGCACGCTGCTGCTGATAACTCCACACAGGTACACACAGTTTAAATAGTATAATATAAGATTCAGCGTAGGCTGAGTGTCAGAGCAGGCACAGGCCTTAGAAGGGCTGAAGTCGGAGCGCTGTCACTATACAGATACAAGGATTACAGAGCACACTGTTAGCTGCGCCCGCACGGCTGAATTGCCGAGCACGCGCTTTCGCTAACCGCTTTGTCAAGGATCATATTTCTATTGCCATTGTGGAGAAAGACACCAGCGGGGATTCTTCATCCTTTGAACCCGCTGTAGTAGTCCGTTTTAACCTCACACATACTGGCTCCCCAATGTACTAATCTATGTCAGAATAGCAGCGATCACACGCATAATAGTCTATGAAGACATAACCTATACCTCCAGCATTGAATCAATGGTGCAAGTTTATGAGTATTTGTATTACCCACTCATAGGACTCACGACAGTTATAATACACAGAGCTGAGTGCATTGTAACCAATCTGGGAGATTGACACATTGCATACAATCTCTGCAATTGTTGCCAATCAGCCTTTGAACTACAGGACACAATGTTATAAATCTGCCTGACTAGCGAATATTACATAATAAAAAGTGTCTGTCCAAAGGAATCCAATGAATTCCCAGCCTGAGTAACAACTTAAGCTGAGCGTGTCAATTCTGAGATTATTCATAAAAAAGTGAAGCACACACAGCACGTCCGCACGTGTCAAGTTTTTAAAACACACACATTTGTCTTTTTGTCTGTTAATTTGTGTTTTTAACAATTTTTTCGCCTGCTTTAATTAATCAATTAAAAGTTATGTTTTATGAATAAAATTCTTGTTGGTGCACCACACCAGGACAAATCTTCTTTCCCTTTCCTTGAAATCCATTATATTTGTCAGTGGTAGCACACCCCTACAATAATACATATCCCTAGAAGGTTTTTTAACCAAGAGATAAGGGGGCCTTATATACAGACCATATAATTGTAACCACCAATCTTGTGCGATTGCATCCAATCTGACTGAGGGCTAAGCCTGTAATCCAGGATTTATCATTGGAAAGATTGATGGGGTCTTATAGTTGTTTCATCGATCACTTCTTGTACTGGAGTGAGGTTTGTAGGCCCCAGCTGCTGTCATTATTGGTGTGTAACCCAGCTGTTGGGTAGTCTTTACAATTTAGGCCCCGGTCGTGGCCTTGGAGCAGGCCGTAGTGTGAGGAGAGGTCACCTGGGGTACCCTGCAGTGGTGGCAGGTTCAGTGTCAGCCAGAAAGGTCGACATGGGTCTAGGTCAACATGGGACAAGGTCAACATGGGTTTAAGTCAACAGGTAAAAAGGTGGTCAACGCAAGCATTAGGCCAACATGGGTAAGGACAATAGTGAAAAGGTTGACATGAGGGGGTTCAGTTTTTTCAGCCAAATGTCAACATTTTGGGTAGGTGTCACAGGTGGTACCAGTGACTGCTGTAGTGTATCCAGTTGGGATGACACTTCTTGAAGATACTTGATCACCCATTGCTGGGTGGCTTCTTGAGTTTCTATCCGGGCGGCAACATCTTGGAGAACTGTTGGTCCCACACTTGGGTCGTGAACCGAGTCCATCAGCCTTGAACAAACTGTCACTACCGGGGTTTTCTGTGTTCCGGGCTGTGAACGTGGTGAACAAGTGGAGGGCACTGGGAACTGGAAGGAGGGTGGATTGAGGTATGGAGTACTCATGCACTGGGACATCAGGAAGCAGCTGGACCAGAGAGTTAGCGAAGACCAGGAACAGGGGCGCGGAGTCTAACCCGTCAGCGGTATTCAACAGGGAGCCCCGCAAGGAGCTTTGGACTTAGCTGCATCTGATGAGCAGGTCACGGTCCCCTGCCCTGGTCCTCTGGCAGCAGCTGGCTGGTGCTGAGGATGTTGACAGGGAACTGAGGGATGTCTTGTAGGCCTGGGAGCTGGAGATACTTTGAGACGACCTGGGAGCCAGTAATAGCTTATAGACAGCCTGGGAGCCGGTAGGAGTGTCGACGGCTGGAGCTTTCGACAGCCACGACAGGGATGGTAAATGTCTCTGGTGTACTGTCCACAGTCAGGATACTGGTGATAACGATCCCTGAGGACTGTAGAAGTGCAATGTCGACTCAGGTGTTGACGGTACTGAAGACAGTCAGGACTTTGAGATGGTACAAGTCTCTGAAGGCTGCAGCAATGAGTAGTCTACCCAGGTGTAGATGGCACTGTTGATGGTCAGGACTTGTGATGGAAATAGTCACTGAAGTAAAGTAACAGGTTGGAATGGGAGCCAATATATAGTTCTAGCCTGGGAGCTAGCAAGAGACAGCTAGCCAGGGCCAGTGGCGACCTCTGCTGGGGATAGCTGGGCACTCAACTACTGGGATGTAATAAGCAGGAGAAATGGTAGATGGTGAATGCACCAGATGTTAAAGGTATATGGTTCTAGCCATTGTACATCTATATGCTTATTTCAATATCATGTCATATGAGCAACCATGTCATAACAGCAGCAGCAGCAGGACACTGAAGGTAGAATCGCTGGGAGCACTAGATAGACTGGAGCCTGAGAATCTCTGTCTCTAGGGCAAACACACAGGGAGCAGAAGGAACAATTGTTCAAAGCAAGGAGGCTGGGCTAGAACTCTGGCTTATATCCCCCTTACTTATCTCTGATTGGCTGCAAGCCGCACCAGCAATCAGAACCAGGAAGTAGCTGGAACTACCTGGATTCTGACACAGATAACAGGGTCAGGGTTCAGGCCAGCAGACAGCGCAATTGGCCCCTACTGACAGCTGACCAGAGGTGTCAAGGTTGTGCCCATGACACCTGCGCAGCATAAGCCTGGCATGGACAGGCACAGGATGCAGTGCAAAGGCCCGGGGGGCACAAGGGACACTGGGGAAATTGCACCATGAGCTGCAGCCTAAAGTGACACAAGCAATAGGACTGTGATGCAGCACGGACCCGCGCAAAGGCAAGGGGCACATGTGCAAACGGGACTGCGCACCGTGATTTGTGACACAAGGCCCCCACAAGCCACCAAGTCCCATAACAGCTGCATTCCCTGTACCCTGTATAGTTAGTGTCCAGCCATGTCTGTATGCCCCTTCCTGGCAAGCTAATCCCCATATGGTGCTCTGTCTGTCCTCCTAGTCACCTGTCCGACCATACCCCCTTATGGTGTTCTGTCCATACATTTAACTGTGTATACCACCCCAATCTGTTTATACCTCTATATGATGCTTTGTCTGTCTATACCCCATATAGTGCTGTTTGTCCATCTGTCTATCAATACCGCCAACACAGCATTTTTAGTTTTATCTTGTATGATTCCTCTGATGTTGGACAAGCTGTGACTCCTGGGAAAAACATTTGCTGCATTGAGAACATGTATATGGCTTCTCTTCTGTGTGACTCCTCTGATGTAGGACAAGATGTGACTCCTGGGAAAAACATTTGCTGCATTCAGAACATTTATATGGCTTCTCTTCTGTGTGACTACTCTGATGTTGGAGAAGATTTGACTCCTGGGAAAAACATTTGCTGCATTCAGAACATGTATATGGCTTCTCTTCTGTGTGACTCCTCTGATGTAGGACAAGAAGTGACTTCCGGGAAAAACATTTGCTGCATTCAGAACATTTATATGGCTTCTCTCTAGTGTGACTCCTCTGATGTTGGACAAGATAAGACTTCCGGGAAAAACATTTGCTGCATTCAGAACATGTATGCGGTTTCTCTCCTGTGTGATTCCTCTGATGTCTGAGAAGCTCTGATTTACATGAATAGCCTTTGTCACACTCAGAGCACACATGTGGTTTCTCTCCTGTGTGAATCCTCTGATGTAGGACAAGATCTGGCTTCCGGGAAAAAGCTCTGCTGCATTCAGAACATTTATATGGCCTCTCTCCTGTGTGACTCCTCTGATGAAGGACAAGATGTAACTTCCGGGAAAAGCATTTGCTGCATTCAGAACATGTATGCGGTTTCTCTCCTGTGTGAGTCCTCTGATGTCTGAGAAGCTGTGATTTACATGTAAAGCCTTTGTCACACTCAGAGCACACATGTGGTTTCTCTCCTGTGTGAATCCTCTGATGTAAGACCAAACGTGACCTCTGGGAAAAACATCTACTGCATTCAGAACATGAATATGGCTTCTCTCCTGTGTGACTCTTCTGATGTAGGACAAAATTTGACCTATGGGAAAAACTTTTGCTGCATTCAGAACATTTATATGGTCTCTCCCCTGTGTGACTCCTCTGATGTTGGACAAGTTGTGACTTCATGGAAAAACATTTGCTGCATTCCAAACATTTATATGGCTTCTGCCCTGTGTGAATCCTCTCATGTTGGACAAGAGCTGACTTCTGAGAAAAACATTTGCTGCATTCAGAACATGTAAATGGCTTCTCTCCTGTGTGACTCCTCTGATGTGTCAGAAGCTGTGATTTACATGGAAAGCCTTTGTCACACTCAGAGCACACATGTGGATTCTCTCCTGTGTGACTCCACTGATGCATGATAAGACGTGATTTATGTGTAAAGCCTTTGTCACACTCAGAGCACACATGTAGATTCTCTCCTGTGTGACTCCTCTGATGCCTGAGAAGCTGTGATTTATATGTAAAGCATTTGTCACACTCAGAGCACACATGCGGTTTCTTTTCTATGTGACTCCTCTGATGTCTGAGAAGCCGTGATTTATGTATAAAGCCTTTGTCACACTCAGAGCACACATGTGGTCTCTCTCCTGTGTGACTCCTCTGATGTGTGAGAAGATTTGATTTAAAACTAAAGCTTTTGTCACACTCAGAGCACATATGTGGCTTCTCTCCTGTGTGACTCCACTGATGTCTGAGAAGCTGTGATTTATATGTAAAGCCTTTGTCACACTCAGAGCACACATGTAGATTCTCTCCGGTGTGACTCCTCTGATGTATGAGAAGCTGTGTTTTATATGTAAAGCCTTTGTCACACTCAGAGCACACATGTGGTTTCTCTTCTGTGAGACTCATCATGTATGAGGGGAGAACAAATTAGTTGCTGAAGGTTTCTTCTATCCAGAAAATAAAATAGTGTTTGTTCCTCCTCCTGAGGTGTAAGGAGATATGATGTATTTAGTTGGCTTGAGCGACGAACAATTTCCCTTTCCACGTCCTCTTAATTTGAATCCTGCTCCTTATAGGTCCTGTAAGAAAGTTAATATATAAAAGCATATTGGTTACCAGGATAACGCTACTTATATTGTATAAGACGTATATTTATACACAATAGCAAATGTCACAGACACTGACTATGATGTTACATTTGTGTACAGATGTGACCACATACATCCAACCTCCTTGTGTGTTAAACAGTCCTTCTAGTTGCTCCATTCCATAGTGGGACTGTAGCACTGAGCGTCTCTTCCATTAAAATGCATCTTATTCGCAGAGCGATGTGACAAGGACGCACAAGCAGCTTCTGCTAATTAAAATATGTGCAATCCCTGCATTGTGTCTACATAAGAAATGCTACTTTAGTGTTTTCCAGTTTTTCATATGCAGATACAGCAGTCGTCGCACACAGTAAATAGGAATGCAACATATTTTAATAAGCAGAAGCTGCTTGTGTGTCCTATCGCATCACTTTGTGAATAATACGCATAACAGAAAAGTCACATGATCAGACGCTTGGCGGTACCCAGTCATAGTGCGCTCACATGTTATGTGTAACCCGACTTGTGGTGAGTGGGGGATAGATGCATGTGGACACATCTCTGTATTCCCAAATTGCTGGGACTCTATTTGCAGTCACACGTGCAGCACAAAGACCTCTACCCAACTACAGTATACACGGTATATTAATGTGTCTATCATTGTTGTATAATGTTTTTCCTCTGACCTCAGATGTGCAGAATGTACAATACTGACCACACATGGGTAACACATGCTAGTGATCCTGTCCTGCTATGGTCAGCTGATGCAGCAGGATGTCACCACACTCTCTCCGGGCACACAATGGAGATGGGGACAAAGTGATCATCTCACAGTCACTCAGCTCAGTGTGATGTGTGCAGAGGAATCAGGGATCACACATTTCTATGTTAGATATCTGGGGAGGTTTGGTGCTTGGGAATCAGATATAAAAAAAATAGGATTTTTAATTACCTACCGGTAAATCCTTTTCTCGTAGTCCATATGGGATACTGGGATCTCAATACCATTGGGATTGAGGGGTCTTCGCAGAAGACGGGCACATATAACTCTCTTCAGAGTGGGTGTACTGGCTCCTTCCCTGCACATCCCCACCCACAAGCCAGTTAAGTAAAACTGTGCCCAAAGGAGGATGAATGTATGTGAGAAAAGGATATGTGTATACAAGCTATGTGGTGAAAATATGCTAGAGGGAAGCAAAGAAAGACTTGCGCTTGAATGAGAGGGTACAAGGAGGAGAGGGATAAAAATACAGTGTGGAAAAAATTGATGAAATAAAAGATCAAAATTTATTTATATTTATCTTTTATTTATTTGAAAAAATATATATATTACAATTTTTAATCAATTATTGCATCTATTTTTTCCACACTGTATTTTCATCCCTCTCCTCCTTGTACCCTCTCATTCAAGCGCCAGTCTTTCTTTGCTTCCCTCTAGCATATTTTCAAAATACAATTAACCTTAAGACTTTGGCAGCTCACACAAGCGCAAATACCGTTTTTCTTTTTAGGATCTTTTCCTAAAAAAATCCCCTCTATGATATGTGATGAGATTCATACCAGCACAACAAAACAAACACAATTACAGTTAACAGAACTTAACTTATTGAAACATAATAAACAAAGTCACTCAAGTGACAACATAGGCAACAACGTCACAACTATAATCGTGACTAGTGTTCATTGTAGCACCCGCTATCTTTGAAAACCCATGCAGTTCCTGTTCCCTGCCTGGGGTGTTGCTGTCTGCTGTGGTGTTTCTAGCACAGGTCTGGTTTGCATATCCGTGCAGATTTACAGACCACACTGTGCTAGAAGCACTGCAGCAGACAGCGATACCCCAGGCAGGGAAGAGGAACTGCATGGTTTTTCAAAGATAGCAGGTGCTAGAATGAACACTAAGTGACATCCAGATGCAGAAGAACTCCGCACTGAGGCGGAGGCGCCCAGTATCCCATATGGACTATGAGAAAAGGGTTTGCCGGTTGGTAAATAAAATCCTATTTTCTCTATCATCCATATGAGATACTGGGGTCTCAATACGATGGGGATGTCCCAAAGCTTCCAGAACAGGCAGAGACTGCTGCAACCCCGCTTGCCCAAACTGGTTATCATGTCTGGCCAGAGCGTAAAACTTGTGAAATTTTACAAAGGTATGTTGACTTGACCACGTAGTAGCTCTGCAGAGCTGCAAGGCCAAAACCCCCATGGACAGCCACCCAGGATGATCACACCGTCCTCGTAGAATGAGCCTTTATCGAGGTTGGTATAAGCAATTTTGCTGCCCCATAAGCCTGTTGTATAGTAGAACAAATCCAACCATCAATCGTCTGCTTTGAAGCAGGACAATCCTTTTGTGCATCATATAACAAAAAAAAACATTCTTTCTTATGAACTCGAGCAGATTATATACGCCTTAAGCATTCGTACTACATCCAAGGATTCAGGAATTCCAGGATGAGTGGCACCAGAAGCAACCATAATGGGTTGGTTAAAATGGAATACAGAAACCAGCTTCGACAGGAACTGCGGACGCATCCCAAGCTCCGCCCTATCTTCATGAAAGAAAAGATGTAGGTTCTTGCATGAGAAGGTTTCCAATTCCGATATACGTCGAGCCGTAGACAGTGGCAAAAAAACACCATCTTTCACGTGAGGTACAGTACTTAATTTCTGACATTTCCAAAGGTGGGAGGGGGGTGAAGTACAGTACGGTGGTATACGTGGGCAGTGAGGTGCCTCCGCGGCTTAGAGCGATTCCAACGGAACCCCCTTACAATCTCATAGGTTTTCTGAACCTATGTCCTCTCTGTCACGCTAACAATGATATGTCTGGTGAATGTCAAATGGTGTCCCAACAAAGTCCTGCTAGCTGCATACCGCTTCGCAGTATGCAACTCACGGTTCGATGAGGGAAGCGGCTTGTCAGTGGTGGGGTTGACTTGCTCTCTGCAACGGCTCCCCGGAGCTTGCTGCGTCTTCTTCCATCCGTGTGTCTTTGCTCCTGCGGCACTTCCGGATCTCGTGAGATCGCGGGTGCCGCTGTCAGTCAGCGCTTATTGTCCGCACTGTGGGATTCTCCGTTCTGTTGGAGGAGCAGTAATTTAAATGTTCACGATTGTGTGCGGTGTGGGTTTCTTGTGGTATCGACACGTTTCAGCTTATCCAGCCTTCTTCAAGGTTACTGTTCATCTCTGCTGGATGTTCATTTAAGTGGTAGCGGTTTCTTTGATCGGTTCGCCCTGCTCGTGTCTGATTGGTCCTTGGGGTGACTGGGAGGTTACAATGGGAGTGTGTATCACTGTTGATTTTGATATGGTAAATAGTGTGGGCATGTTGGTTAAATGCCAGCGTAATGCTAAGTGGGATCCTGTCAAATGATGGCAGTATCAGATATGGTTTGTAATAGAAAATGAAATGGAAAGTATAAAGTTTAATAAACTTCGGTAAATGTAATGGCGATAATACTAGTGGTTTTTATTTGGGAGAGAGATAAAGTAGGTAATAGGATACTCTTAATGTGTAACTGGACATGCAGAATATTGTTGTGCTTGTGCAAAGATGGCTAGAAAATGGTAGGTAAGAGGATAAAGAAGATTAGGTTCATAGATAAGATTCCCACCCAGTGGGGACCCCAATTACAGTAGGTGGAACAGAAACACCATTTATTACCGCCCATAGGGTATTAGACTCCATCCCCAATTCCCCATCATACCAGGTTTCGGTACACACTGACATTTTCATTAACCCAATTGCATTAAAAATAAATTAGTTTTTAAACATCTATCTTTGTCCTCTCTCCATTTCCTACACACCGATACCATTCATTCTCCGCATTCAGCGCAAGCAGGACAGCGCTTTCTCCCCCCAATCTATACTACTTTAGCCAAAAGGGACTGGGACACCCTTGAGAGAGCAGCACCCGCGAATAGTAGAACATTTACAAGGTGAGTGCAGTGTGTAATTACCTATCACAATTTACCTTTAGATAGGGGTTCAAGGATTTCAGATTCAGGATTGGACTTTCACCAACCTGCACCATGGGCATGTCACCAAACAAAGTCCAACAATAAATTGTTGGACTGAGCTCTTTACATGGTTGGTTCCATAGGGCAGTATTCAATGATGATTTTCGGCATGTGCAGCGAATCCTGTTTAGGATTCAGTGGGCTGGAGCCTTCGCTGCCAGCCCTCGCTGTCACCGTATTCAATGCCGCAGGGGCTTGCTGGCCCTGATGGCGATTCTTAACCTCTGCGGCGAACGCCACAGGGAGATGGGGGACGATGGCAGGCAGGGAGATGGAAGTCTCCCTGCCTGCCCCAGAATGTATGTGGGGAGAGGAGGGCTCCCCGGGACCCAGGCAGCACAAGCGTCCCCCCCCCCCCCCCCCCCCAGGAGAGCTAGCAGGGGACGAAGGTAGGAAGCTGCTTGCATTGCTCCCGATCGTGCATATGTAATGGGAGCAGTGAATATATGAATATCTAATGAGCGTGTCTTGGCTCTCGGCCACCTGCTGGCTGTTGTGTGTAAAAAAATAATAATTAAATATATATTCATGTGCAGTGAGCACATGAATAAAAATAGCATGCCCCTTCAGATAATAAAATTCCTGATTTTTTTACACCAAATTTTTTTAAAACAACTTTATTTTAAAAGTTCACATTCCACTTCAGCATAAGAAGATGGCGATTGCTACACGGTGACACATGACGAAAATCAGTTATAAAGCAATTCGCCATCTGATCATTGAATACACTCACGGCGAATCACATTCAAAAACCCATTGAAAAACCTCTGCGAATTGCGGAGACTATTAGACGGTGAATTGTCCGTCATTCACTGTTCGCCATGGCGAATATTGCACGTTGAATAGGGTGATTCACTTTTTCAGTAAAAAGATTCACCTTAGAGCAGGGGTCGGGAACCAATGGCTCGCGAGCCAGGTGTGGCTCTTTTGATGATTGCATATGGCTCGCAGACTGCCTGATTTTTTATCCCCTTTCTATGAGGATACGCGGCTGACATCGGGGGAATGGATTGAGCCGTCAGCGCGGCGGCGGGGGGGGGGGGGGGATGTGGGTGGAAGAGCTGATACGCCGCAGTGTGTACTGTAGGCTCTTCCAGCTACATCCCACACCCGCCGTGCTGACAGGCTGCCCGCCGCGCTGATAGGCTCCCCACCTCTGCTGACACGTGGGGAATCACTGCGCGCCACACGGGTGCTGGAGGCTTTTGGACACTGACGGTGAGTGTAACTTACAGCAGTAAGTTTGTGCTGGGGCATTCTGTGCACTTCTATTATACTGCTGGGGGCATTATGTGTGGTATACTGCTGGGGGCATTATGTGTGGTATACTGCTGGGGGCATTATGTGTGGTATACTGCTGGGGGCATCATGTGTGTTATACTGCTGGGGGCATTATGTGTGGTATATTGCTGGGGGCATTCTGTGCACTTCTATTATACTGCTGGGGGCATTATGTGTGTGTTATACTGCTGGGGGCATTATCTGTGGTATACTGCTGGGGGCATTATGTGTGTGTTATACTGCTGGGGGCATTATGTGGGGTATACTGCTGGAGGCATTATGTGTGTTATACTGCTGGGGGCATTATGTGTGTTATACTGCTGGGGGCATTATGTGTGTTATACTGCTGGGGGCATTATCTGTGTTCCTGCTGGGGGCATTATGTGTGGTATACTGCTGGGGGCATTATGTGGGGTATACTGCTGGAGGCATCATGTGTGTTATACTGCTGGGGGCATTATGTGTGGTATACTGCTGGGGGCATTATGTGTGGTATACTGCTGGGGGCATTATGTGGGGTATACTGCTGGGGGCATTATGTGTGTTATACTGCTCGCATTAATGGTGAGTATTATAACAACATTATTTAAAAGAATAAATTCAGAGGCGTTTTATACTGACATTTAGTTGAATTCACTTTTAAAATATATTATATGGCTCTCACTGAAATAAATTTCCAAATATTTTGCTTTCATGGCTCTCTTAGTCAAAAAGGTTCCTGACCCCTGCCTTAGAGCATGAAAATAGCACACATTCGCCGTAGAACATGGTGAATCAGCCTCATTGAATACTGCCCTTAGTGGGAGCAGCTGCTTGTGGGGTTAGTCAAGATTCCCATATGTAAAAACAAGGAAAAGAAGGTGTACGTGGTGCCCTTATGATAAAAACAAGGGAATTAAGGATATTAATACATTTAATATAATTAATTTTACATATATAATTCATAAAACAAAGTAAGACATGGGACCCCTGAGGGGGATAAACCTGCACTGGACAAAATTTGGCTGCCAAAATGATGGAGTCCAAGAGCCGCTGAAGGATGAACGTCCAGGTGAAGCGGAAGTAAAAGGCACACTGTGGCGCGCTCTAGTTTATATCTGGAGGTTTGATGGTTGTTAGAACTTTTTAGAGAATCCAAGGACCACTGGGTGCCGGACGGCTCCCCGACAGTCATTACTCCGACGTCGGAATCCCGACTGCTCCCTCGTGGGGGTCCACGACCCCCATAGAGGGAGAATAAAATAGGTGGCGAGCGCAGCGAACCCGCAAGGGGCTTCATCGCGCTCCCCCCCCCCCCGCTGTGCAGTCGGGATTCCGACGTCTGAGTAATGACTGTCGGAATCCCGACTGTCAGTGATATATACCACACCCGGACCACTGGCTGTGAGGTGCAGGAACCCGGCAGTGTGGTTGGGGAGGCAGATCACCTCAGGCATAGGATGTGCAGGGAAAATCTACGCCTGATGCACGGAGCCATTTCTTTTCCATGTCACCCAACAACCTTCCTGTATATGGGAAGCCCAAGTGTAAATGGACTTAGTCATCCAACAACTGGCTAGAACAGGACATTGAGAAGCCCCACTGGCGTTGTACATGGACTCGTGTCTTCTCAAGCTTTTAATCTGCCCCATCTTTAAGCGTGGATGCCCCAGGGACTGGCAGCACCACTTTTTAGACAGACGCGAGACAGAGGCATCTACCACAGGAGGCCCCTCCCACACCTTTCTCCTGGAGGGATCAAAGGGAAACGTAGACAAAGCGTTTAAACACTTGAAAACAATTTTTTCCCCTTTAAAAGCCAAAGACTCAAGGGATTTCTTTGATTCACTGTCTGAATCCCAGGCCTTAAGCCAGAGGGCTCACCTTGCAGACACCATCTTTGCGCCTTCTTCCCCAGCCTCAGTGATGTACTCTGCTGCACATCTGAGCCTTTCTGCTAAGAGAAAAGCCTTGGAATCAGGCCGCAGCTGATCTCCTAAAGCCTCAGCCCACTTAATCATAGCTTTGGCTAACCAAGCTGATACAATAATGGGGCGGAGTGTATAGCCCACTCCTTCAAAACTAGTTTAAGGTATCCTTCCACTTTTTTGTTTACTGGGTCCATGAAGGCTGCTCCAGCCTGGACCGGTAAGGCCATGGCTTTTGATAATCTAGCCACAGGAGCGTCTACCAACGGGACTTTCTCCCACAACTTCACATGCTCCTCAGGCATGGGGTACATATTTCCAAACCTCTTTGTCACTTTTTTATCTGGAACTTTCAAAGCCTCCCCCAACAAGGAGACCATACCTTCATCCAAAGGGAATGTAACAGAATCTCTATGCATCCTTTTGAATACACAATGAGCCTGTACCTTGTCCTCCTCAGACAAGTCTAATGCCTGTTTAATGGCCAGGATTAAATCCCCAATGCCCGGGACAAAAGCATCAGCCTCTTCCCTTTGCTCCCAACGTAAATCATCTGCACACCCACCATCATCATCAGAATCCAAAAGATAACAGAGGAGGTGTAGCTGAAGGCCGCCTGGAGGAAGGACTTTCAGGGGGTTTTGCAAACTTTTCCATAAGAGAATTCAGCCTATGAATCCCCTGTGCAGTGTCCTGAATAACCTGCAATAACATGGGGTCCCCTTGCGAAGGAGCAATGGATCCCATAGAAGTGTGAGAGGAGGAACTAGGGCCAGGAGACTTTATTAAGTTATCCTTTTGCCTATTAAGGGCCTCAACCAAGGCATTCATAGACCTCCCCAATGCAGCAGCCCATGCAGGTTCTTGTTGCTCAGACCTCAGGGCTTGCGCACTAGTGTTCATTCTAGCACCCGCCATATTTGAAAACCCATGCAGTTCCTCTTCCCTGCCTGGGGTGTCGCTGTCTGCTGTAGTGCTTCTAGCACAATGTGGTCTGTATATGAGCACCGATATGCAAACCAGATGTGCACTAGAACCACCACAGCAGACAGCGACACCCCAGGCAGGGAAGAGGAACTGCATGGGTTTTCAAACATGGCGGGTGCTAGAATGAACACTACGCACTACTGGGCACAGTTGCACAAGCAGGGCAAAGGTCCCCTTGATCCATCTGTTCACATGTTAATTTAACCCCGCAAATCTGCAGTCCAATAACATGCCCCGCACTCCCCCCCCCCCACAGCAGCATCATCATCACACGCGTCAGTCATAATTAACCCACGGTGCACAATGTCAGGCAAAGCACAGAGCAATGTAAACAGTGCACTTATCTGTCAGTGACCTCAGTGTCAGCGGGGATAGCGCTTTTCAGGAGAAACTGCACCCTCTGTACTTTGAAGAAAAACATCCAGTCTTCAGCTCCGCAGTATGGAGAGAAATGGCACCAGTACACAGAGTAGGAAGAGACCAAGTCTCTGCTTCAGCGGGGTAGGGTAGCCAGATTGGCGCCCTTCCCCCTCTTTAGGTGTTTCTCCTCACCTCCAGTGCCTCCCCTTCTCTATGGGATCACTTGGAGTCGTCCAGCTGCGCTGAACACTTGTAGTAGACTTCACCTCCCTAGTGGGATTTCCGTCTATAAGCCCTTCCAAGATGGCGCCCGCCATCATGGGAGGTCCTTCCCCCATGATCCCCTTCTAAGCAAGGAGCCGGTTCCAGACGCTCCCAGGGCCCAGGCAAACCTCAGCAGAGCAGAGGTTAAGTGCTGTACAGTGGGCGCAGACACCCCTGCACACAGAGCGTTGACAGGACACGCTTCTGTCAGCCTCTGCTGCACTCTCAGTGTGTAGCGCTTCTATCAGAAGCAGCACACTGGTGAAAAACCTGCACTAAACATTAAGTTAATAAAATAAAAAAAAACTAGCTATTCTAGTAAAAAATCCCCCCCCCCCCCCAAAAAAAAAAATGGCAGCCAATCAGCATAGCACCCAGTCCTGTGGGCACCTAAAACGAACTGAGGCATGATGGGATGCTGAAGGGAGGAGCCTGCGTCCAGAGGAAAGCTTTCAGCATAGATGCCTTGGCTCCTGCGGACCCTCCTACATCCCAAGGTTAGCTGTGTCACCGGGATGGACGAAAGAGAAAACTATGTGAAGTAACTATACCCCTGTAGATGATTGTGTGAAATGCTTAACAAGCGCGTGGGGTGAGGAATTAGAAAAACCAGGGGGCCAGTACACCCTAAACCTGAGCCCCCAGATTTAGTAGCTGGTAAACAAGGCTATATAAATACAACTGTATGGGTAACAGGGTTAAAAACACACAGAAAGTGTCATTAGGCGCTTTTCCTCAGCTGTCTCTGCTGTTATGAGAACCCATCAATGACCACACGCTCAGGAGTGCCTTGTGGTGCAGCACTGGCGAAACCAGAACACGCACACCGATGAAGCCCCACCCCCTGTAATGGCGCTGGGGCTTTCATTATTATTTATACTGGCATTTTTTGCAAAGTAACATGCACTGGTGGCCCAGTGGTGCTACAAAAACATCCAGTCTGAGTGGGAGGCTGCATGGTCTCCATGCAGAGACACCTCCATCGCCGCCATTGTGCCACAAAATTAACAGGGGTACCCCACAAAGGGGTCCCCGGTATCAATATCCATATAAGATAAAATTGATAGATAATATACACACTATGCTTTTGATAGTCAACCTCTACTGTTTCAAGTTGACTATAAAAAGCATAGTGTATATAAGTGGCTTTCTGGCAATAGTGGAGGTGCAAGGAGATTCCAGACACATAGACCTGACAGACGATATGTGAATAGAGGTGAAGACTTTTATAGATCTTCCTCAGGATCCGATACTAACGATAGTTTACCTCCTACTGGTGCTTCTACATCCTCTTTTTTAGATCCAGGCCTGGGTCTGAACAGGGCTGGTCCAGACCTAAGGTTAAAAGACCACACCCAAGAAGGGGGCAAAAGGGGAAGAGGAAGGCCGAGAGGCAGGAGGGGCAGGAATGGATATTCAATTTATCTAGTCCGACCAATAGATTTGACTCTTTTCAGTGGTCGGTGGACCACTATAAAATTGGTCGGAAGCTTAGATTAAAAGAGTACTCTAAGGATAAAGAGACCAAAATGACATCACAACCTGAGACACGTATCCCCTTCAAGAACCCAAGCCATTTTGACCGACAGTCAAATAATGCTAACCTGAAAACTTTTTTGAGAATAACTAACCGAGATTGTTTTAAAGACAGTAAAATAGGCAATCAAATTGATAATCTAACAAGAGGTGAAAGGCTAGCTTTAAAAACTTTACAGAAGGACACAAGTATTGTCATACGAAATGCCGATAAAGGCGGGGCTGTAGTCCTGCAGGACTTTGCTGCATATGACACAGAGATAATGAGACAGCTATCAGATAAGACCTATCTAAAAATTGACACGGATTAAAAATAAGGCTGATTCTCTGATTGGGTGATCCAACCCTGTGTAACTGCTAAACCAGTCTGCCCGGTGGTTTATACATTACCCAAAATACATAAATCATTGGTAAAGCCACCGGGCAGACCAATTATTTCAGCAAGAGGATCCATCTTGCAACCGATAGCTAAATATATTGATTTCTTTATGCAGCCATTTGTGCAAAAAACACAGACTTTCTTGAAGGATACAGGCCAATTCATAGGTGAACTCTTTAAGCCTTATTCCCGATGATTGTATAGTGGCAACGATGGATGTTTTCTCTCTCTACACCGTGATACCCCACAAGGAGGGGTTTCGGCAGTGGAGAGAGCTTTCCTACAGGGTCCCTATGATGGCCCACCGATAGAGTTCATGTTGTCATTGTTGACTTTGGTTCTGGAAATGAATCATTTTATGTATCTGGGGGAATACTATATGCAGATTGCTGGCACCGCTATGGGGTCTAATTTGGGATTCAGTATTGAATCCCGGCTGTCGGGATCCCGGCGTTCAGAATCCCGACAGCCGAAATGCCGACAAGGGGGGGACGTGGATCGCCCCCCCCCCTTGCGGGCTCGCTGCGCTCGCCACGCAGCGGGCCCGCTGCGCTCGCCATGCAGCGGGCCCGGTGCCTCGCTACGCTCGGCACACTAATTTATTCTTCCTCCAGGGGTGTCGTGGACACCCCAGGAGGGAGAAAGTGTCGGCATTTCGGCGGTCGGGATTCCGGCGTCGGGATTCTGAACGCCGGGATCCCGACCGCCGGGATCTTAACTGCATCCCCTAATTTGGCCCCGGCGTATGCCAATACATTTATGAACTGGTATGAGCAACAACATATCCTGTGACAGTTTTCTGCTAATATAGTATTCCTCCGGAGATTTATTGATGACATTTTTGTGTTGTGGAGGGGGAGTATTGAATCTTTCCATGGCATGGTTGACACTCTAAATTCTTTGGACTCACCCATCCGCTTTACAGCAACTGCGGATGCACATACAGTAAACTTTCTCGATTTGACATTGTTGCTTAACGGACGTAAAGTGGACTACACACTATATCCAACTGACCGCAAAATGTTGTTGTGGGCGAGTAGCCACCACCCTCAACATCTAAAATCAAGCTTGCCGATTTCCCAGCTGGTGCGTGTACTACGTAACAACTCTAATAAGGCACTGGCGGAAGTGCAGCTTAAAGAATGCCAGGACAGATTTATAGAAAGGGGTTACGACAAAAATACCTTGCAGAGTTGCCTCACCAGAGCAAAAAAGATTGTGTTTCAGGATGGAATAAGAAAGAAACCCATGGACCCTGGTCGGGTTATCCTCAACATACAATGTGACACTAATCTGAATAGCACCCAGAAGACCATCAAGAAAAATTGGGGGCTGGTTGCAGCTTTCAATAGAGTCAGCAGTCGGCTGCCCTTATTAAGCATTAACAGAGGGCACAATCTAAAGGATTTACTCCTACGGGCTGATGCTTCGCCAGAGAGGAACCGGAGCTCGAACCGGTTGACCCAATCAAAGGGTTGTTATCGCTGCCTTGGGTGTACAGCCTGCAGAGCAATGATTACTGGAAAGCACTTCTGTCACCCACAAAGTGGGAAGAAAATTTTCCTAAGGCACAGGTTGACCTGCCCATTGGACCATATCATCTTGGTATGTCCCTGTGGACTCTTATGTCGGAAAGACAATTCGGACATACCGAGAAAGAATGACCCAACATAGGTCTTATATCCGACTTGCCTATGAGACGGGCTCTTCCGACAAGCCCGTGGCAATTCATTTCCTGAAGTGCGCACATCAAATATCTGCACTCAGAGGGATGATCATCGACTGGATACATAGGGGATACAGTAGGGGAGGTGACAGAGGTCTGATTCTACTGAAAACAGAGGCCAGGTGGATACATACACTGGAGACAGTTTCACCTAAGGGCCTCAATGAGGTGAATCATCTGCATATGTTCCTCTAATGATCATCAAAGGGGAAATAAAACGGAACTGACTATATACTGTATATGGATGTTTTTTGGTATCCGAGAAATCATAATTATTTACCCTTGTGATTTTTTTGCACACTGGCTGGATATGACAAAAGGTTCCAGCTTGGCAACATTTGCACAAAAGCTTTTTTTGCACATAAGGCGTTTTTTGCACATTTGATAATATATCGACACAGTCATGTGGACACAGAGAAAAAGATAAAATTATAAAAAACTATGCTACAAATTATATATTTTTATGTGGTAGTAAAATTAAGAGCTACTGGTGGTAGTGGGCAGGTGACCTATATATTCTTTTTTATTATATTGATTATGCTTATCAAATTTGTGTGTCTGTAGTATTGCTAATGGTTTTGGATATGTTTAATATGGTGGCGTCAGGATGTGTGTACCCTTTGTTCTGCTACCTCCGCCCTGAAGCACGATAGTGATGAATTTGCTATAGACCCAAAGTATGGATCAGTGGAACGCGGAAGCGCTGGTTGTACTTCCCTGTTTGCGTTCCAGTGGTCAGGTGATTTCCTGATCACATAGCTGAGTGCGGCGCTGTGTGCAAATGCCGTAGCTCAGTATGGACCGGAAGCAGCGGCTTGTGTGACTGTTTCCGCCGGGGTGCGTTCCAGCTGGGGTGGAACGCACAGCGATATTTGAACCATATCTATGTCCCGCTGATGGAGTGAATGAGCGGCATGGAGGTAACTTGTACATGTCTTATTGGGGGTGTTTACTGCTGTAGACTAGATTAAGTAGATGTGGCTAGTGTAATGCTAATAACTGTTAATAACTCTTCATTGCCATTTCCGGTATTTGTCTGTGCTAAGGGGCGGAGTAATGGGATACAGGGTATAAAATCCTGCAGGGCTCCACTGAGGGGTATACACTTGCTCCTGGAGGTGGTCTTGAAAAAGGTCCCACAGAGGACTAAAACGTCGACTCTATGCTGTTGTGAATAAACATATAGGGATATGCAACAAGTCTGGTGGGTGCTCTCTGCAATGTACCCCCTATCTATGGACCAAACCTGGATGGATTTGTTCCTGAGCTATGCACCCCAGCAAGATTTATTGAAATTATGTGCAGTGCCACTATAAACTGGAAATATATATATATATATATATATATATATATATATATATATATATATATATATATATATATATATTTGTAATCCTGGCACTCGAGCTAAGTGTGCAAGGACTTGGGTGTCCCTCTTTCCTTGGTAGGAAATGTAGTAGAACAGCAGCAGAGGGCACTCACAAGATTTGTAAAGCTGCACGGCGGCAAGCTAACAATAAGTATAACAATTGACACAAGAGGTTGTGAGTCAACGTTTCGGGCTGGTCGCCCTTTCTCAAGACATGTCTTGAGAAAGTATGACCAGCCCGAAACGTTGACTCACAACCTCTTGTGTCAATTGTTATACTTATTGTTAGTTTGCCGCTGTGCAGCTTTACAAATCTTGTGAGTGCCCTCTGCTGTTGTTCTAATATATATATATATATATATATTCACCAGTGGGAAGGAGACAGCACACTCACAGACTTATTCAATGGTTAAAAGTCCTTTGTCCTTTAATATAGCGGTCCTAATCTGTGCAGGGTGGACAGGTGTGCGGCGGGATGCAGAAGGGGGATGGTGAGTGTGCAGCCAATCGGGGGGGACATGGGTGGAGTGTTTATTGTATGTGTAAAGGTAATTATTGCCTGTGTTTGTTTTATGCACTTGTGTCCCTGATGACGGAGGTAACTTTGTAACGGCGTAAGGACCACTATAATAAAGGACTTTTAACCATTGAATAAGTCTGTGAGAGTGCCGCCTCCTTCCCACTGGTTACATTGGATCCTTGAGTTCCCTGGATCGCACCGCAGCAAGCTACAGATGGGGCAGGTCGCCAGCGCCATATCGATGGCGAGAAGGGGGCGCGCGCGCGTCCCCTTCCGACGGTGCTTCCATCCGCTCCCCCGGGTCCCCGCCAGCTTGTCGGCGGTAACCCGGGGTCCCAGCCGCCTGCCCGCACCCCCCCCCAACCCTGTCCGTCTCCCTGAGGCGGAGACGGACAGGGTTTCCGTCGCACCGCCGACGGAGACTGAGACGCGCGTTCGCGTGAGACGCACACGCGTCTCAGTCTGATCGATGGCGAGGCTGCTGGCGGATCTATCTCCAACTCTGCTGGCACTCCACAGGTGATGATGAGCAGCTGCCCCGGTGCCAGAAAGAATGCAATCTATCTGTCCAAATCCCCAGTGGGGAATAAACGGCACTCAGGAGACGGTAAACTAGATCAGCAAAACAAAGTGTATTGGGGACGTTTCGGGGGACAAACCCCGTCCTAAGCTCAATCCTACAGCACAGTCCCACACCACAAACATCAGCATTATACTCACCAGTTCCCGGGACTTCAGACGCCGCCGCATCCACGGAGCCGCTAACCGGAAGTGGTCACCGTCTCTTCCGCCTCCTGCCGGATGTTGCTTGGCAACCCCCTGGCTTGCGTTTCACCTAGCAGTAAGTGAGCAGCCTTTATTATTACTCAAACCAACATTCCTGAAGGATACAACAAGTTTTTTGAAACTGTTGGATCAGATTGGAGAGATACCTGATGGAACTATCATGATATGTCTGGACGTTTGTAGCCTCTACACCTCGATCCCTCATAGGGAGGGTGTAGAGGCGATGAAGTCCTTCGTTGGTCAATATTTAGACCCTGGCCTCTTCAATCATTAGCTGTTTGTGGAACTTATAATGTTGACTCTCAAACGGAATTACTTCATTTTTGAAGTGTCATATTTTTTACAGTTAAGAGGGTGTGCCATGTGCTCATCCGTGGCCCCCTCTTTTGCCAATGTTTTTATGTTTGGGCAGGAGGAAACAACCTTCTTTGGCAATGCTGAGATCAGACGCCACATACTGCTGTTTACTCGTTATATTGATGACGTCTTTATCTTGTGGACAGGGGGCCATGAGCATTTGTCGCAATTTCTGGTGGAGATTAATGCGGGGGAGTCCACCATTAAGTATACAGCGGCATATGATTCACATAACATTAATTTCCTAGATGTGTCAGAGACCATCTGTGAGAACAGAATCAGTATACAGATGTATACTTTAAGGATGTAGACAGAAACACCTTCCTTATGGCCAGTAGTCATCATCCCCATGCCCTGAAAAAGGGCCTTCCTAGATCCCAGATGAACCGGGTAAAACGGATAACCAGCAATGCAGAGGATGTAGAGCCCAAACTCAATGTTTTGATCAATAAATTCATTGCAAGAGGTTATGGCCCTATAATTCTAAACCAACAAAAACTCGAAGTTTTGAAGATGCCACGAGCACAACTAATGAGCCCAAGGGTCAGGAACCCGACATCAGTGCTCCCGTGGGCCAGCACATTTTCAGTAGCAAGCCCGGTCATCAGGCATGCCACAAATGCCTTATGGTCAATAGTTAAAACAGACCCAGACCTTCCAGGCCTGAGTAATATACGTCCATTGGCTGCCTTTACGAGAGGCCCGAATTTGAGGGACCGCCTGGTTAAAACTGATGTGACAGGTTTAGGTGTCCCCAGGCCCCCTAACACCTATATCAAGCCACCTGGCTGCTACAGTTGTGCCGCATGTGAAACATGTAAACAGATGCTGCCGTGTAAAACATTCAAACACCCGCACTCCCAAAAAATATACCATCAGACATGTGATGACGTGTAGAACATTACATGTTGTCTATGCCATTGTATGCCCTTGTGGGCTCTACTATAGTGTTCCCGCTAGGCTGTTTTAGCGGGGCGCTGCGCCCTGCCCGATTTTTAAAGGGCAAAATGCGCCCTGCCCCTCTAGCAGCCTGCTGTCTGTCCTGCCGGAGTGCACCGATGAAGCCCAGTGCCGCCATAGATTGCAGTGCACGGCGCTTTCCCGGCAGCTCGGGGACGTAGTCACGGCCGGGCAAGCCCCCTTCGGTGATGTGGTGGCCCAGGCACGCCCCCTTCGGTGACGCGGCGGCCTGGGCACACCCCCATATGTGCCGTCGCCATGCCTGGTCTGCCCCTCCAGCGCCCTGCCCCGTTTGGTTCCTAGAAGGAACACTATACTTTATAGGCCAGACCATTCCCTCCTTCCGGGAGAGAATGGCGTTACACCGAACGGCCATCAATCTGTCGCTCAAAGGCAGAGAGGTGGACCAACCGGTGGCACGCCATTTCAAAAACAAGTGTCATTCGATTTCACAACTCAAATACTTTATGATTGATTGTGTCCCTGAGTCACTGGGGGGGGCAACAGGGCAAAAAAACTGTTGCTAAAGGAATCTGAGTGGATTTTTCGCTTAGATACGATTTCACCCAAGGGGTTAAATAAGAGAATTAACTGGAACAGTCTCCTATAGGAGTTCTAGAACTGACATAGTGTGCTAAGGTGTTTTATACCTATATGATGTTAAGCCTTTAATGATTCTCAATTCATGTATTGTTAATATTATCCTGTTATGTTTTATGTATTTAGTGGATTGCAAGTAACATGCTTAAGCCGAGATGCGTATAGGATATAGTGTAACTTGGCTGGCGGTGATTCTTGCAGGGAGACGGCACCATCACAGTGGCTGTCCCCCATGCATTGTTTGAGCCAGTGAGATTTCACTATTTCCATTATACAGCCTCTGTTACATTTTGCACTTCAATGTTTTATGTGTATTTTGTTGTATTTTTCAGTTCCTGGGCTTCTGACAACGGAGGCGTCCATGCGGGTCAGACCAGAGGAGGAAACGCGGCTCACTTCCTGCTAGGTGAAACGCAAGCCAGGGGGTTGCCAAGCAACATCTTGCTGGCGGAAGTGACGGTGACCACTTCCGGTTAGCGGCTCTGTGGATGCGGTGGCGTCTGAAGTCCCGGGAACTGGTGAGTATAAAGCGGAAGTTTGTGGTGTGGGGCTGTGCTGTAGGATTGGGCTGAGGAGGGGGTTTGTCCTCCGAAACGTCCCCAATACACTTTGTTTTGCTGATCTAGTTGAACCGTCTCCTGAGTGCCGTTTATTCCCCACTGGGGATTTGGACAGAATATATATATATATATAAAGAATAATCAGCGTCACTCCGGTCTTGTAATGGGGCAATGTAGAGGAAATCACTCCGTGCACAAGGTTTCTTTACAGCAACGTTTCAACTCTTTTATTAGGGAATGGGATCATTCGTCAGACTGCATTTAGGTCTACAGTCATTAGGTCTACCCCACTAGGTCGACTGGCAGGAAGGTCGACCTGACTTAAGGTCGACATGGGCCAAGGTCGACATGGCTTAAGGTCGAATTTGCATAAAGGTCGACATGAGGAAGGTCGACTGGTCATAAGGTCGACATGGGTTTTTCACTGTTTTTTGATCCGAATGTCGACAGTCGACATGGACACAGTTGGCAATGAGAATCGGACCCTCGCATCGCTCGCTTCGCTCGCAATGCTTCGGGCACGGTGCCTCGCTGCGCTCGGCACACTATTTTATTCTCCCACCACGCCCTAGTGGATGGTAGGGCATGAAATACCGCCTGTCGGCACATGTCGGCTCAAAAAACAGTGAAAAACCCATGTCGACCTTATGACCAGTCGACCTTCCTCATGTCGACCTTTATGCAAATTCGACCTTAAGTCATGTCGACCTTGGCCCATGTCGACCTTAAGTCAGGTCGACCTTCCTGCCAGTCGACCTAGTGGGGTCGACCTAATGACTGTAGACCTAAGTTCATTCTAATAGATGACCGCATCCCTTTATTAGAGCCAAAGTGCAAATAGACAAAAACAGTATATATAGCAAACGGCTTCCAACAGACACCTCCCACATCCGGAACGCAGCCAGCGGGGGTGACGTCATCATACAGCACAATAGATACAAAAAAACATACAAACATGGATACAAATAATAGCAAATATACCATCGCAACAAATGTGGCATATATAAAATCACGGTACTCTTTACCTAGAACGGCGCCCATCGCGGGCATCGCATGCCATTATAATGGCATGCGATGCGACCGATGCCCGCGATTTCACATAGAAATACATGTTAAAATGTAAATCGTCGGTCGCATCGCATGCGACCAAAAATCGCATGCGATGCGACCGACGCGATTACCGCGCTTTCACATAGGGAACAATGTTAAATGGCCCAATTGACCCGATTTTACATAGGGAACAATATTAAATGGCCCACAGAGGCCAAATAACCACCCTCAAGTGTGAAATGCCCCCCCCCAATTGTTAATGCCACCCCACGATCAACGTCAACCCGAAGCGTGGCGAGCGGCGGCAGTACGCGTCCTAAGACATTTTCATACCCCCACTATCCACGTCGGCGTGGAGTTGAGAATAGAAAGTGTGGCGAGCGCAGCGAGCCACCGAGCCCGAAGCAAGGGCGAGCGTAGCAAGCCCCGCGAGGGGACGCGGATACCTGTGGAGCCCGCGAGGGGACGCGGATACCTGTGAAGGTATCCGCGTCCCCTCGCCACGCTTCGGGCTCGGTGGCTCACTGCGCTTGCCACACTTTCTATTCTCAACTCCACGCCGACGTGGATAGTGGGGGTATGAAAAGGTCGGAGGACGCGTACCGCCGCCGCTCGCCACGCTTCGGGTTGACTTTGATCGTGGGGTGGCGTTAACAATTGGGGGGGCCATTTTACACTTGAGGGTGCCTATTTGGGCTCTGTGGGCCATTTAACATTGTTCCCTATGTAAAATCGGGTCAATTGGGCCATTTAACATTGTTCCCTATGTGAAATTGCGGTAATTGCATTGGTCGCATCGCATGCGATGCGACCGACGCAATTTTTTACCTTGCGATGCCCAAGATCCAAATCTTGAGCACCGTTCTAGGTAAAGAGTACCAAAATCACCACATAGAAAAACGGATACACTATTATAGTGGAACCGTAAAAAAACCAACACCACATTTAAAGACATATACGATGCGGCATTAACCCATTGTGAACTAGGCTCCAACCAATCAGGCTTTTAGAGTGGGGCACAATCCTCACATAATATTTAAAGCACAATCACAAACAATTTAACATATTTAACTGGTGACACTCAGGATGGCACAGATGCACGAAATAATTTAAGGTAACAATGTAGCCTAAGGGACTCATTTAGACCTCTTGGTGCTAGAGCATCCAGTTGGGTAATCCAACGGGACTCTAGCCTTAATAGTGCATTTGAGCGATCTCCTCCCCGTACCATTGGTGGTACGTGGTCAATTATCCAATATCTCAATGATGCCAGACTATGCTTGGCTACGGCAAAGTGCCTTGCCACCGGTTGCTCACTTGAGCCTGACTTCACTGCAGCTCTTATCGCACAACGGTGTTGCGCCATCCTTTCCTTAAAGGTAACATCCGTCTATTGAGCAGGGACAGTGAGATGGCTGTTCTGAGCAAGGGACTTAATTTCGTACCTGCTGTAGGTTATGATGAATTACAGTGGCAAGTGGACTCATTTAGGTTCAATCGCAAGTTACGGTTAAAAGAGCAATACAGATAAAGCTTTGGAATCCACCCCGTCGGTGGACAGACCAATAATATTGAAAAAAACATTATCATTTGACCCCATTACAAATAATCAAACTTTTAAGAGCTTTAACAAAGTGCTGGACCACAAAGCTAAAGAAATTGGCAAACTTGCAAATGTAGGTTATCCTAATCTGACGAAGGATGAATAATAGTATAATAATCCGCCCCACCGATAAGGGGGGTGGGATTGTTATTCAAGGCATTGACCAGTACCGCTCTGAGATTATGCGACAATTATGTGACACTGATGTGTGCAGACTGCTACAATCAGATCCAACAGCACAATTTAACGCGCAACTATACAGAGTTCTGGAACAAGCAGTAAAATCCAATATCATCACCCTGACGACTGCAAAGATGCAGTAAATCCCCCCGGACAGCCTATTATCTCGGCCCGGAACTCAATCTATTACAAGGTCTCTAAATCTCTGGACATGCATTTCCAACCGACCATTCAAGCACAAAAAAACTTATCTTAAGGATACAAAATCTTTACTGCTTACATTGCAAAACCTTCCGAGGATACCTCGGAAGGTTTTATAAATAAACGTACTACTACTACTACCTGATGGCAGCCTGTTATGTACCCTGGACATTGTCAGCCTCTACACCTGCATTCCCCAGAAGGCAGGTGTGGAGGCGGCACGCAGGTTACTGTCCTCCAGCCCCTTGTATAATGGTCCTGATTTATCTTTCTTCTTGGAACTATTGTCTATGACATTATCAAATGTACTTGCAACGCCGGGGCTGCGCAATGGGATCTTGCGTAGCTCCGGCGTTCGCCAACTGCTATATGTTCAACATAGAACATGATTCTTTCTACTCTGACAGCAGTGTGGGGTCAAAAGTGTTTTTTTCTGACACGCTATATAGATGACCTACTCCTTATTTGGACGAGTCAAGAAAAGGAATTTGTGGATCTAATTGCTAACATCAATGCGTTAGAAAGTACCATCAAACTTACTTATGATATAAGCTATAATCCGTCCATTATCTAGATGTAGTGATCAATCTAGAGGGCGGTAAGATCACCACAGGTTTATATAAAAAACCGACAGACAGAAACACAATGCTGCACTGTTCAAGTCAACACCCCATAGCCACTGTCAGGGGACTCCCCTTTTCACAATTCTTACGCGTACGACGCATATGCGACAATGACGTGGAAGTGGAAAGGGAGATAAACCTTATGATGACCACATTTTTGGTTAGAGGGTACAGCAAAAAAGATTTACTAGCAGCCAAAGCCAAAGTCATGTCAACCCCGCGAGCTAAAACTTTAGTTCCCAAAGTGCGCAGTAACAATGATAAAATAACTAGAAAACCCTGTACAAAAATACAGCACGGCCATTGTTAAAACAGCGAGAGATATGTGGCCGATGATACAAAGAGATCCGGGCCTTAAGACATTTAAACATTCTAACATTTTACCTAGCTTTCAAAGGCAGCGCAACTTGAGGGACTGGCTCATGAAAAACGATATTTCTGGCTTTGATGAACAAAATACTGCCAATTTTTTAACCAAGAACCCTGGATGCTATAGGTGCATTAACTGCACGAGTTGCAGTTATCTGGAAATAGGGGCATCCTTTTTACATCCCCATTCGGGTGCTAAAATTTGCATCAAACAGGTGTTAACCTGTTCTAGCTCCTACGTTATTTATATTATTCAATGTCCTTGTGGTCTTCTCTATGTGGGGGAAGACCACAAGGACTTTCAAGGAAAGAATGGCGACACACCGGCCGACCATTCGACAATCTCTAGAAGGAAAAAAAGGTTAACAACGAACAGCCAGTCCTGAGACATTTTAGGGAAAATGGACATAGCTTGGCGTCTCTTCGCTATAAAATTATAGATCAGGTACCATTAAGCATCAGAGGGGGGGACCGCAATAAGCTATTACTCCAAAAAGAGACGCGCTGGATACTCCGGCTCAATACGGTGCACCCGGCCAGGCTCAACGAATATTGTAGTTTCATGTGCTTTCTTTAAACATGTGTTTTCTTTAAAATTTGCTATCATGGTCACAGCTAAAATCATATATATCTTTTCTGTAGTGTCCATGATTGTGCTTCTCACTGATATTTGATTGTTTTCTTTGTAGTTATTATAATTATTATTATAATTTTATTTATAAGGTGCCACAAGTGTTTCGCAGCGCCGTACAAAGGAACAATACAGGGAGACAAAGCTTGGCATAACATTGAATAAATAACAAAAATACAGTACAAATAAAGAGCACCACAGTTCAATACACATTACAGCTTAAATGTAAGTAGTGATGACCCAATCAACATACCACTAGAGGCTTGAGGCCAATGATGGAGATGAGTATGAAGATGGTCACTGAGTGTTGGAGTAAAGGAGAGCTGTGAGTGAAATGTGAAGAGAAGAGGGCTTTGACAACAGGAGGGAAGAGGGCCCTACTCGGAGGAGCTTACAATCTAGTAGGAAGGGGAGACAGACAGATTACAAGAGGTGCAAGCGAGGGGGTAGTGGTTAGATAGCAGGATGTAAACAGGCAAGGGGTCGGAGAACCAGCTGGTTTATGCAGTGGGAGGGTACGCTTTGATGAATAGGTGAGTTTTCAGTGCCCGAAGCTTTGCAAGGTTGGGGAGAGTCTAATGGAGCGAGGGAGTGCGTTCCACTGAAGGGGTGCAGCACGGGCAAAGTCGTTAAGTTGTAGTTAAGTTTTTCCATGCATTTGGTTAAAACCCATGCATATTACTGAACAGGATATGTAACATTGTATTATACGTGCCAGCGTTTTTAATGTTTATATGCACTTGTTTACAGAGGTTGCCTGGCAACCGTCCCTGGCCGGGGCTGTCGGGCGGGTGAGCGTCGGAGCCAGCATGACGTCATCAACCCGGGACGGACGCCGAGCAGTCTCTTCACGGTGGTGGAAGGTGATATAGGTAAGAGTTGTACATGTCATTTTTTGAGCCTGAAGACGAGCGAATAAAGCTCGAAACGTTGCTTGACAGTGTGGCCCTTGTGTCCATTTTTTGGGCACTTTGAAGTCCCGTGAGTGCCTGTTTTCTTACAAACTGTGTTACCTGGACCCGCTGGTTCAGGAGTATAGGCACCTGGGCATCTTATGCTGGAGAATCTCAGAGAGTGCAGATCTCACCCTGCTATCTATCTACATACAGTTCCTAAGCAGCACTCCAACTGTGGCTAACCCTGCTCAATGCTCTTGTATGGTGATGAAAAGGGTGCCCTCCAATATGCAGCACTGTGGCTGCTGTACATATGGTCCTGGGGGATGATGGAACTCCAAATAATACCAGAGTGTGGACATTTATTATTTGGAGTGCTGCCATCCCCCAGGACTATATATATATACACCTTATAGAGAGCAGCTAGTGTGGTTAGTGCAATGCTGTATGTATGTGTGTATGTATGTATGTATGTATGTGTATATATATATATGTATGTGTATAGATATATATATATATATATATATATATATATATATATATATATATATATATATATATATATATATATATATATATATATATATATATATATATATATATATATATATATATACATATATATATATATATATACACAAACAGTTATCTCCCTTGGACTCGGGAAAGAAAAGAACCAGCACACGCATTAGGCAAAAAACGAAAGTGTATTAAAGGTACATAACAGTTAGTTGAACGAAGGTATACAGCGGCTGACCCGACAGCCGTTTCAACTGGCAACCAGACAGTTTTCCTCAGGGGTACCAACAAGCATAGGACGTGTGCATGTTTAAATACCTGTGTAAAAGGCGCCAAATCCTCCTCCGTGTCAGGTAAGAGTGCGCTGTCACTCAGCACCACCGATGCTGCTGCGCGCGGCTAACGGGGAGTGTGGAGGGAGCGTCAGAGGGAATCCCCTGTGGGACCAATCAGCATAACTTCTGCTGCAGCGTGAACTAAGATGGATCCACAGACTGCATTGCCTGGCACCCCTAGGACTGAATGAGGATTTTAAAATGGGCTGTTTTATTTAACTGTTGGTTTTGCCACGCACGTACAGTGCCTAAGTGTACTATTGAATAGTGCACCACACAGAGATAATATACAGCCTCACACACGTACAATGCCTTAGTGCATTACTGATTAATATACCCCTGACCAACAATGGGTGGTCTGACCTAAACACGATTCCTAAGTGAATCCATTTTTGTTTGCTTCCCACAGTCAACATAAGTGATATATCTACATGTTGGTGTTATGTCGACTGCACCGCCGTGTGCACGCTGCTGGTATTATACCTACTGTGTTGCAATCCCACTGTTGACGCAGCTAATGTGTCGACATGCCAATCAGCACCGCCGTGTGCCTTTGTTGTATATTGTCTTTTGTTTGCTTTATGCTATAGCGAACAGATGTGTCACTTGACAGGAATATACACATCCCGATTGGCCGACCATTATTGTTTGACACGCCAGACACATTGCCATATTTGCCCAAATATCTGGCACACATCTTTATACTAACCAGCAGACTGTTACCACAGCCCGTAATCCATCCACAGTACCGTAACAACGACCAGTCGTTCTATCCATCACACTTAATCTGCTGCAACCCACCCTTTCACCCCTTTTTAGGTTTTTCACATGACACTTTCACTCCACCACACTGGGTGTCACAGGGCTACGAGCGCAGGACGTGCTGATTGGTCCCACAGGGGATTCCCTCTGACGCTCCCTCCACACTCCCCGTTAGCCGCGCGCCGCAACATCGGTGGTGCTGAGTGACAGCGCACTCTTACCTGACACGGAGGAGGATTTGGCGCCACAGGTATTTAAACATGCACACGTCCTATGCTTGTTGGTACCCCTGAGGAAAACTGGCTGGTTGCCAGTTGAAACGGCTGTCGGGTCAGCCGCTGTATACCTTCGTTCAACTAACTGTAATGTACCTTTAATACACTTTCGTTTTTTGCCTAATGCGTGTGCTGGTTCTTTTCTTTCCCGAGTCCAAGGGAGATAACTGTTTGTATCAATTGCCTTATGAACCTTGCACCGCAACTCCGATAACCATCTCAAACTGTGTGCCACCTTGCTCCAACTACTATATATATATATATATACACACATACTGGTTCCCCTATAGAGGGCAGTCAGTGTGGTTAGTGCAGTGCTATATATATATATATATATATATATATATATATATATATATATATATATATATATATATATATATATATATATATATATATATATATATAATGGGATTTGTGTACTTACCGTTAAATCCTTTTCTCCGATTCCACAGGTGGCACTGGAGATCTACAGTGGGGAATAGAGGGCGACCACTAGGAGCTTGGGCACTATAAAAAAATTACACAGAGTGGCTAGCTCCTCCCCTCTACTTCCCCCTACCCGGCAGTCTAAAGAATGTGCCCGGAGGAGGCTGGAAGATGCAACATACTTCCGAGAGGAGGATCACCAACCACATACAACATACATTCTAGAAATCGTAGAACAGAAGAATATTAGAAAATTCAGTCAAACAGAGACAACCAAACACTTGAATAGAACAGAGGCCCTTGTAGACAACTTCGAATGACCCTGTGATAACTGTAATGAATACCAGAAGACCTTTAAAAGGTAGCAGCGCCGGGAGGGCGTCCAGTGCCACCTGTGGAATCGGAGAAAAGGATTTAACGGTAAGTACACAAATCCCATTTTCTCCTTCATCCACCAGGTGGCACTGGAGATCTACAGTGGGGACGTCCCAGAGCTCCCATCCCGGGTGGGAAGGCGCTGAGATCTTTCCAACACTGCCCGGCCAAACTGGGAAGCTTGAGCCGCAAAAGTATCAAACCGGTAAAATTTGATAAATGTTCTATGTCCCGACCAGGTGGCGGCCCTACACAATTGAAGTACCGACACGCCTCGGGCAGCCGCCCATGAAGGGCCTACAGACCTTGTAGAGTGTGCCGTAATCGTCGGAGGAGGCACCTGAGATGCCGTCAGGTATGCCTGTCTGATTGCAAGACGAATCCACCTGGCTAAGGCCTGCTTGGAGGCCGGCCAACCTCTTTTGGACATGTCATAAAGAACAAATAGAGAATCAGTCTTCCTCAGGGAAGCTGTCCTGGAGGTGTAAATTCTGAGGGCCCTTACCACATCCAGGTATTTTGAATCACTGGAGTCCTCTGTAAACGCAGGCACCACAATGGGCTGGTTTATATGGAAAGAGGACACCACCTTTGGGAGGAAGGATGCCTTCGTCCGTAATTCTGCTCTGTCCTCATGGAAAACCAGGAAAGGCGGGCGGCATGATAATGCGCTTAAGTCTGAAACCCGCCTAGCTGACGCTAACGCCACAAGAAGAACTGTTTTCCAGGTTAGATATTTTAACTCCACTTCTTCCAACGGCTCAAACAGTGGAGACTGAAGGAAAGAGAGAACTAAATCTAGATCCCATGGTGAGGTGGGATTTCGAAAAGGTGGTTGAATCCTCAACACTCCCTGGAAAAAGGTCTGCACCTGAGGTAGTAGTGCTATCTTCCTCTGGAAATAGATGGAAAGTGCCGAAACTTGGACCTTCAGGGATCCCAGGCGTAATCCTGCTGTGAGACCCGCCTGGAGAAAGAGCAGCAGACGCGGCAGTTTAAAGTATCTAGGTGATACTTGACGGCTCTCGCACCACGAAATGTATGCCCTCCATATACGATAGTAATGAATGGAGGTGACTTCCTTCCTTGCTCGTAACATAGTAGGAATCACTGCTGAAGGAATCCCGGCTCTTCTTAGGATTGACCTCTCAGTAGCCAGGCCGTCAAATGAAGCCGCTGTAAGTCCGGATGGACGAAGGGACCTTGTGACAGCAGGTCTTGTTGTAGCGGCAGAGGCCACGGCTCGTCTACCAGTAGAGCTGTGAGCGTGGTGTACCACGACCTGCGAGGCCAGTCCGGTGCTATTAGCAGCACCGTGACTGGTTCTCTGCGAATGCGCTGAAGAATCCGCGGTAACATCGGAAATGGAGGGAAGATGTAAACAAACTGGTAATGCCAGGGCATCGTGAGTGCATCTACCCCCTCTGCTGCCGGATCCCGTGTCCGAGCACAGTATCTCGGAAGCTGGTGGTTGTTGCGGGAGGCCATCAGGTCTATTTGTGGACAACCCCAGCGATGGATCAGACTCTGAAAAACCTGCTGATGAAGCTTCCATTCTCCTTGGTGAATGTTGTGACGACTGAGGTAGTCCGCTTCCCAGTTCTCTACTCCCGGGATGAAAACTGCTGAAATTGCTCTGAGGTGTTCCTGTGCCCAGAGTAATATTCTGCTGACCTCCTTCATTGCGGTCCGACTGCGTGTTCCTCCCTGCTTGTTTACATATGCCACTGCTGTGGCATTGTCGGACTGTACTCTGACGGCTCTGTTTTGAAGCAAGTCTGCCGCCTCCAGCAATGCGTTGTATATTGCTCTGAGTTCTAGGATGTTTATCGGGAGTAAGGCTTCCAGAGGGGACCACAGACCCTGGAACTGATGTTCGAGTACGACTGCCCCCCACCCCCTGAGGCTGGCATCCGTGGTGAGAATCGTCCAGTCCCATATTCCGAATCTTTTTCCTTGATTGAGATTTTGTGAATTGAGCCACCACGCCAATGATAGGCGCGCCCGAGGAGATAGAGTTATTCTCCGATGGAGCGTGAGATGGGAACCTGACCACTGATTGAGTAGGCAGAGTTGAAGAGGTCTTGAGCGAAACCGTCCGTATTGAATCGCTTCGAATGTTGCTACCATTTTTCCCAACAGACGGACGCACAGGAAAACTGTGACCCGTCTGTGTTGTAGCACCAACCGGACCAGGGCTTGAAGTGACGCAATCTTGTCCTCTGGCAGGAAGATCTTCTGTTGGACTGTGTCCAGCATCATTCCGAGGAACAGTAACCTCTGTGTTGGCTGGAGTTGAGATTTCTGATAATTGAGCATCCAGCCGTGGCGTATCAGTATCTCCTGTGTACGCTCTATGTTGGAATGAAGGATGGCTGCCGACGGCGCCTTCAGAAGCAGATCGTCGAGATATGGCACTATCGAAATCCCTTGGGATCTGAGAAGTTGCATCATCACCGCCATGATCTTTGTAAAGATCCGGGGTGCCGATGAAAGTCCGAAGGGTAGAGCTTGGAACTGAAAGTGATCGTCTCTGATGGCGAATCTTAGAAACGCCTGATGAGGCGGCCAAATTGGTATGTGCAGGTAGGCGTCCTTGATGTCTAAGGACACCAAGAACTCCTCCGGCTCCAAACCTGCTATGACCGACTGTAACGACTCCATTCTGAACTTCACCACTCTCAGGTAAGGGTTGAGATGTTTCAGATTCAGAATTGGACGTGTGGAGCCGTCTGGCTTCGGCACGAGGAAAAGGGTCGAATAAAAACCCTGAGTTCTCTGCTCCGGCGGGACTGGGATGATTACGCCCATTCCCCTGAGCTTGTGAACTGCCTGCAGGAGGGCTGTTGCTTTGTCTGGAGAAGCTGCCAAACCGGTTGTGAAAAATCGGTTTGGGGGCTTCCTTTGAAAGTCTATCCTGCAACCGTGGGTCACAGCTTCTGTGACCCAAGCATCCTGACAGGATAGGCTCCAGACCTGATGATAGAGACGCAGCCGCGCCCCCACCCTGGAGTCTCCTGAGTGGGGCTGAGGTAAGTCATGCTGCTGGCTTTGGGGCCGGCTTGGGGTCCTGGGGAGCTGCGGAAGCGACACCTCTACCCCGACCTCTGTAACCTCTGCCACCCGAGAGGCCACCCCTCGCGCGGCCCCGGAACCTTGCCGTAGGGCGAAAGGACGGTCCCTGAAAGGGCCTTCTAGGCGGAGCGGGAGGCGCTGCGGAAGGTAAGAAAGATGACTTCCCCCCTGTGGCCTGGGAAATCATCTTGTCTAATTCTGGTCCAAATAGACACTCCCCCTGAAAGGGCAGTGCCTCCACTGCTCTTTTGGATTCCGCGTCTGCCTGCCATTGGCGTAGCCAGAGGGCTCTGCGGGCCGAAATGGACAGAGCGGAGATGCGGGACGCCAAAACACAAACATCCGAAGATGCTTCTACCAGATAAGCAGCGGCTTCTTTAATGTGGTCCGCTAAGGCCACTAACTCACCAGTTGCGGGATCATCGCCGAGATTCTCCTGAATCTGGGTTGCCCAGGCCTCCATTGCCTTGTTCACCCAACATCCCACTTGCGCAGGACGTTGAATCAATCCCGCCGCCGTGTAGATGTTCTTAAGAGTGTTCTCAAGTTTTTTATCAGAAGTTTCCTTCAACGAATATGTTCCCGGTATCGGGAGCACTGTCTTCTTAGAGAGACGGGAGACCGATGTATCCACGGCCGGTGGGGTCTCGCATAATTTCCTACTGTCTGCAGGAAAAGGATATGCTGTTAGAAACCTGTTAGAGACCTGGAAACGTTTATCTGGATGAAGCCATGCATCCCTTAAATGTTGATCTAATTCCTCAGATACGGGGAAAGCGGCCGCCTGCTTGCGACGCTTGCCAAACATCTGAGGGCGATCTGGCAGAGTAATTTCGTCGTCTACCCTTAGGGTTGACTTCACCTTAGCGATGAGGTCTTCTAACCCCTGAGAAACCGGCTCAGGAGCTGGTTGTACCTGTACCAAATCCACCGGGTCAGTGTCAGGATATTGACCCTCCTCGAGGGGAGGCATGTCATCGTCTGACCCATATGTGTGAAATCTATCAGTGAGCAGATTGCGCTCATTAGGCAAGCTGGGCGGAGCTATTGGGTCCGCATCCCTAGGGTTAAGTGCCCTAGTTAATGATTCCACTGCTGAGGTTAATTCAGCCTGTTGGGACCTAGCGGTCTCTCTATCCTTATGAGAGGCTGATATTTCAGCAGATAAATGTGAAATCACTTGTGTCAATTGAGAAGCCCACACAGGGACCTCCTGCTGGGGTGCAGTCGGGGAGTCAGAACATTCTACACAAAGTACTGCTCCTTCCACCTGCGGGGTGAATTTATCCTGACATCTTTTACATGTCACCTTTTTTGTAGAACCCCCAGCCATAATCACTCTTACAGATAAAGTAAAGTATAGCAAGAATCAGTGTAGAACAGGTAGGGTGAGACAGAGGAGAATGAGCACCCACCAGTCAGATCTGCCCCCAGCGATAGAAACCTGCAGGGCTCTGACAATAATTTGACACAGCCCTTGCTCGCTAGCCTTACCTCTATCACCCCACTGTATACTCACAGACCTGGGTGATAAGAGGTCCTCGGTAGGGCTGTACACACTCCCAGCGGCAGGACGCGGCTAAGCAGTGCTCCGGAGCTGCAGTAATGGCGCCGGTGTGAGGAGAACGCAGGGGAAGCTGGGAAATCCTCCCGCGCGCCATAGCTCCGCCCCCCGACTACAGCGCGCTTAATAACGCCGCTGTGTATAGCACCGCCATTACGCCCGGCCCCCCCTTGATAGCAGGGAGCCGGGCTCTACTCACCCTGCCTCGCTGACCGGTGGCGGTGGGCTGTGCGGACCGGACGCGGCCGCAAGCGACGGCGTCCAGTCACTCTGGGACGGTGGTCCCAGGAGCCGGGGACCCCACGCAGACCGCAAGCAGTGGCGTCGGGGTCCCCTCCGGCAGCTCCCACGACGCAGACAGGCAGCCGGCAGACGCTGCCTGTCTGTCCTCAGTGTATAAAGTTGAATAAATAACATATATATAAAATAAAAAATCTTCATTTGCCCTGCGAGGGCAAACTGTTGCACCCAGCTCCCCGGGCACATTCTAAGACTACCGGGTAGGGGGAAGTAGAGGGGAGGAGCTAGCCACTCTGTGTAATTTTTTTTATAGTGCCCAAGCTCCTAGTGGTCGCCCTCTATTCCCCACTGTAGATCTCCAGTGCCACCTGGTGGATGAAGGAGAAATATATATATATACACATACACACACTGGTTCCCATACAGAGGGCAGTCAGTGTGGTAAGTGCAATGCTATATATATATATATATATATATATATATATATATATATATATATATATATATATATATATATATATATATATATATATATATACACATACTGGTTCCCCTATAGAGGGCAGTCAGTGTGGTTAGTGCAGTGCTATATATATATATATATATATATATATATATATATATATATATATATATATATATATATATACATACTGGTTCCCATACAGAGAGCAGTCAGTGTGGTTAGTGCAGTGATATATATATATATATATATATACATACACTGGTTCCCTTACAGAGAGCAGTCAGTGTGGTTAGTGCAATGAGATATATATATACTGGTTCCCATACAGAGAGCAGTCAGTGTGGTCAGTGCTGTTATCCCCAGCACTGCCCGCTGTTAGTAGAATAGACATATATAACACAATACTCGGCATGGTCAGACTAATCACATACCTTGCTGGGTATTACAGACCCCTCAGGACCACAGTAATCCGGGTCTCCCAGCTGCTGGTACCAATGTACAGGAGGAGTCAGTGCTGCTTCTGTCTGTACCGTAACAACGACCAGTCGTTCTATCCATCGCACTTAATCTGCTGCAACCCACCCTTTCACCCCTTTTTAGGTTTTTCACATGACACTTTCACTCCACCACACTGGGCACTGGGTGTCACAGGGCTACGAGCGCAGGACGTGCTGATTGGTCCCACAGGGGATTCCCTCTGACGCTCCCTCCACACTCCCTGTTAGCCGCGCGCCGCAACATCGGTGGTGCTGAGTGACAGCGCACTCTTACCTGACACGGAGGAGGATTTGGCGCCACAGGTATTTAAACATGCACACGTCCTATGCTTGTTGGTACCCCTGAGGAAAACTGGCTGGTTGCCAGTTGAAACGGCTGTCGGGTCAGCCGCTGTATACCTTCGTTCAACTAACTGTAATGTACCTTTAATACACTTTCGTTTTTTGCCTAATGCGTGTGCTGGTTCTTTTCTTTCCCGAGTCCAAGGGAGATAACTGTTTGTATCAATTGCCTTATGAACCTTGCACCGCAACTCCGATAACCATCTCAAACTGTGTGCCACCTTGCTCCAACTACTATATATATATATATATATATATATATATATATATATATATATATATACATACACACACACACACTGGTTCCCATACAGAGGGCAGTCAGTGTGGTAAGTGCAGTGCTATATATATATATATATATATATATATATATATATATATATATATACATACATACACACACACACACACTGGTTCCCATACAGAGGGCAGTCAGTGTGGTAAGTGCAATGCTATATATATATATATATATATATATATATATACATACACACACACATACTGGTTCCCCTATAGAGGGCAGTCAGTGTGGTTAGTGCAGTGCTATATATATATATATATATATATATATATATATATATATATATATATACATACATACACACACACACACACTGGTTCCCATACAGAGGGCAGTCAGTGTGGTAAGTGCAATGCTATATATATATATATATATATATATATATATATATATATACACATACTGGTTCCCCTATAGAGGGCAGTCAGTGTGGTTAGTGCAGTGCTATATATATATATATATATATATATATATATATATATATATATATATATATATATATATATATATATATATATATATATATATACATACATACTGGTTCCCATACAGAGAGCAGTCAGTGTGGTTAGTGCTGTTATCCCCAGTACTGCCCGCTGTTAGTAGAACAGACATATATAACACAATACTCGGCATGGTCAGACTAATCACATACCTTGCTGGGTATTACAGACCCCTCAGGACCACAGTAATCCGGGTCTCCCAGCTGCTGGTACCAATGTACAGGAGGAGTCAGTGCTGCTTCTGTCTCCGACTTACACCCCCTACTTCCGGGTCACTGTGTGCACTATTTGCTGGTCCTCCACTTCCGGGTCAGGCCGGGGGCGTCCCTGTTTGTGTCAGTCCCCACCCCCTTCCTATTCCTAGAGAGGTGTGTATACGGCGATGCTCCGGTGGCCATTTTATGTAAGGGCAAATCCCAGCTGGCTATATACTTTTTGCCCAGAGTTCAGTCTCATACTACGGACGGTAATGACAGTTTGCAGGTTAATATTTAACTCCTTATGTACTACAAATACACTTTAATATACGCACATTACATAATATATCGCTAGGTCTTAGTTATATGCATTTATTACATTCATTTTACGGAATAATCCATTGTCCGCAGGTTAATATAATTATTCTCTCCCACTATACCCTTAATAATAAAGGAATACATGTGTATATGGGTTTAGTCTTCACATTGAGAAATGTGGGTTTAGATGTAATACAAATATAGATCAGGTTTAGGCTGAAGGTATTGGCAGAGAGAGAGACTGACTGCAAATCTCTAGTGCACCAACAGCAGCAGCAGCAGCAGCAGCAGCTGTCATATAGCCACAGGGCACCACAGGGTTATTACCACAGGGTTATTACCACAGGGTTATTACCACAGGGATATTACCACAGGGTTATTACCACAGGGTTATTACCACAGGGTTATTACCACAGGGATATTACCACAGGGATATTACCACAGGGTTGTTACCACAGGGTTGTTACCACAGGGATATTACCACAGGGGCACCACAGGGTTATTACCACAGGGCTATTACCACAGGGTTATTACCACAGGGTTATTACCACAGGGCTATTACCACAGGGTTATTACCACAGGGTTATTACCACAGGGCTATTACCACAGGGCTATTACCACAGGGTTATTACCACAGGGATATTACCACAGGGTCATTACCACAGGGATATTACCACAGGGTTATTACCACAGGGATATTACCACAGGGTTATTACCACAGGGTTGTTACCACAGGGATATTACCACAGGGGCACCACAGGGTTATTACCACAGGGCTATTACCACAGGGTTATTACCACAGGGCTATTACCACAGGGTTATTACCACAGGGTTATTACCACAGGGCTATTACCACAGGGCTATTACCACAGGGTTATTACCACAGGGTTATTACCACAGGGATATTACCACAGGGTTATTACCACAGGGTTATTACCACAGGGTTATTACCACAGGGTTACTACAGGGTTATTACCACAGGGATATTACCACAGGGATATTACCACAGGGATATTACCACAGGGTTATTACCACAGGGATATTACCACAGGGTTATTACCACAGGGTTATTACCACAGGGTTACTACAGGGATATTACCACAGGGATATTACCACAGGGCTATTACCACAGGGTTATTACCACAGGGTTATTACCACAGGGATATTACCACAGGGTTATTACCACAGGGTTATTACCACAGGGTTACTACCACAGGGATATTACCACAGGGCTATTACCAAAGGGCTACCACAGGGTTATTACCACAGGGTTATTACCACAGGGCTATTACCACAGGGTCACCACAGGGCCACCACAGGGTTATTACCACAGGGATATTACCACAGGGTCATTACCACAGGGTTATTACCACAGGGATATTACCACAGGGCCACCACAGGGTTATTACCACAGGGCTATTACCACAGGGCTATTACCACAGGGCTACCACAGGGTTATTACCACAGGGTTATTACCACAGGGCTATTACCACAGGGTCATTACCACAGGGATATTACCACAGGGTTATTACCACAGGGATATTACCACAGGGATATTACCACAGGGTCACCACAGGGTTATTACCACAGGGCTATTACCACAGGGTCACCACAGGGCTACCACAGGGTTATTACCACAGGGTTATTACCACAGGGCCACCACAGGGTTATTACCACAGGGATATTACCACAGGGCCACCACAGGGTTATTACCACAGGGTTATTACCACAGGGTTACTACAGGGTCACCACAGGGCTACCACAGGGTTATTACCACAGGGTTATTACCACAGGGTTATTACCACAGGGCTACTACAGGGTCACCACAGGGCTACCACAGGGTTATTACCACAGGGTTACATACCTCCCTACATGACCCTCTCCGGGAGGACACAATGCTCCGCTCCTGCACTTCTCGCTTGATGTATGATTGCCATCACCTGTGCTGAAACACCTTTCTCATCAATTAACCTGTTCAACACAGGTGATAGCAATCATACATTACCAGGGAAGTCCAGGAACAGAGCATTGTGTCCCTCCTGGAGAGGGTCATGTTGGGAGGTATGGGGTTATTACCACAGGGTTGTCTACTTTTGAAAAATAATTTCACTGAGATAAATAAAAACAAGGGGTGGTCCTTGTGTCACCAGGGGGCAGACTACGGGGTGAGGAGGACTGGACCTGAGTGCAATGCTCTGCAGATAGCATACATGGTGAGGAGAACTGGGGCACAGTGCAATGCTCTGCAGATAGCATACATGGTGAGGAGAACTGGGGCACAGTGCAATGATCTGCAGATAGCATACATGGTGAGGAGGACTGGACGAGTGCAATGCTCTGCAGATGAGGACTGGACCTGAGTGCAATGCTCTGCAGATTGCATACATGGTGAGGAGGACTGGGGCACAGTGCAATGCTCTGCAGATAGCATACATGGTGAGGAGGACTGGGGCACAGTGCAATGATCTGCAGATGAGGGCTGGACCTGAGTGCAATGCTCTGCAGATAGCATACATGGTGAGGAGGACTGGGGCACAGTGCAATGATCTGCAGATGAGGACTGGACCTGAGTGCAATGATCTGCAGATAGCATACATGGTGAGGAGGACTGGGGCACAGTGCAATGATCTGCAGATGAGGACTGGACCTGAGTGCAATGCTCTGCAGAGAGCATACATGGTGAGGAGGACTGGGGCACAGTGCAATGATCTGCAGATGAGGACAGGACCTGAGTGCAATGATCTGCAGATAGCATACATGGTGAGAAGGAATGGACCTGAGTGCAATGCTCTGCAGATAGCATACATGGGGCCTTATTCTGGTCTGTGCGTACTTTCGCGCACTCTTTCGGAAGGTGTTTTTTAGCCGTCTGCGCATGCGTGGGGAACGCTATGCGCATGTGCCACGCATGGTCTCCGTACTTGTTCTCACTAATACCGTACAGAAATGTGCACCGCAATCACTCGGGAAATATGGGCGTATGATGGACGTCATTCGGAAGTACACAGGGGCGTAGTTTCAAAGTGGGCTAAACTGGGCGTAAACATGGGCGGACACGAGGGATGCACTCATTCTGGTAGGCGTGCATTCGGACAGCACACCGAATGCACGCGAACAAAAAGGCTAGAAATATGCGGTGTTCATAAGCAAGTATTGTTTTGCGGATACCACTCGGTCATGCGCTAGGCAATCGGAACGCCTAATCAGTATGGACGCACCTCAACCAATGTCAGCTGAACACAATACAATCCACTCCTTTACTCATTACTCATTAATTACACGCTTGTCAGTGCTTCAATTGGAACCATTGCAGCTTAAATGGACCATTACTAAACACACAAATATATGCTGCACGTTGGACACACATTTACACTGCAACCAATGGACAGAACTTACTATCACTAATAGAAATATACATGTCACTTCTACATTTACCAATTAAACCACACATTTGGGGATCAAAATATAAATTTATTAAAATAACTTCAAACAGAAAATGGGAAAAGCATGTTTTTCGACACATGTAACAAATTAAAAGGTACCATGCCAGGAATGTACACAAAGAAAACAAAATAAAAACATGTATGGTGGCTTCACAACAAAAGTACAGCACCAACACTTCAAGTACAGCAGACAGTAATGGTAGCCAAAAGAGGACAACAGGGGAACCAAACAAGACATTCCAACCGAGGGCAAATGTGGGTACCCTCTGCACGGGATTGGACACAGGAAGCTGACACACACAGCTCAATGAAAGATTTGGGAAGACATAAGGGTGGAGATTAATGCGGACACAAGTTCATTTGCGGGCACGTTTTGCCCTGGTAGGCTCCTTGCCACGTGCAGCTGCTCTTCGGCCACGTTGGGATGGTGGCGCAGGTGGAGCAGATGCTGGTGAGGGGGGGGGATGGTGTTTCCCCTCTGCTAGCAGGGAGTGCTGCTGGTGGAAATGCACCAGAAACGGATGACAATAGGGCCCTAATGCTGGAAACTAGCTCCACCATAAGCTCATTATGGTGGTGGAGGAGGTAATTTTGCCACAGGGCTTGATCTGCCAGCACCTGCAGGCTTGCAGCTATTGACTGCTGGGTGCCAGCCATGGCCTGCTGGGCCTGAGCCATAGCCTGCAGGCTCCCAGCTATTGTCTGCTGGGTGCTGACCAAACCCTGCATGACCTCCTCGGTCCTACGCATCCGCTCTGATGCTAAGTCTCCCTGCTGGTGAATCTGCCCAAGCACCTGCACCCACCTGTCGTATTTCGGTTCGGCCAGTGGCTGCTGCTGCTGCACATGCCTGCCACTGGTGGCAGGTGGCACAGACTCCGCCACCTCCTCAAGAGATTCTTGACCAAGCGGTGGGGATGCTGGTGAAAGAGAAAATTACAATTACAACACATTCCAAGCAAATTAGTACCAACTACTTATGCCATGGCAAATAATTACCTTCAACAAAAGCAGCAAAGACTTCCGCTGGGGCCTCGCTATCCATGTTGCTCACCCCCCGGACCTCCTCTACTGCAATGCAGCACTCGGCCATCTCCTCCAGGGGGGTGAGCTTCAGGCGGCCTGGCATGGGGCCAGCCCCAGAGGTGTGGCTGTGTTCCCACCGTTTGGTCAATTTCTTCTTGAGGTTGGTTTTGAAGTCGTGCCACCTGCAATCAAAGTTTACATATTACTACATGTCACTCCTGATGTTTGCTGTAGCACCCATTGCAATCTGCAACAGATTACAACATGTGCTTCATTACACACAACTTACATTCTCTTGAAATATACAAACAACCCTTAGAAGATACATTCACACTCACCCTACAATAACTATCGATTAAATGACATGGCAATCATGTGTGTGGCTCCAAGCAACGTGACCGGCCATTTACCAACTCCATCTAACATCTATTTTAAACATTACTGGTCTTGTACTGGTCAAATGTAACACACATGAACTTGCCTCTTCTTAACGTGCTCCGCCTCACGAACTTGTGGAGCCACCGCATTAATCTCCGCAGTTATGTCCTCCCAAATCTTCCATCTCCTTGTGTGTGTCAACCTGTCCTGTGGACACTCGATCCAATCCCGTGCGCGGGGTACCAGTATGGCAAGTTCCTGCGGTTCGTATGCCATGTTCCTGCTGCTTGGTTCCTCCGTTGGCCTATTTCGGCCACGGCCACCTGTCGCTGTACTTGAAGTGCTGGCCAGGCTACTCTGTTGGGAAGCCACCTGTTGTGTTCCCAATGATTCTGCTGCGGCAGAAGATGGGCCAGCTGCAGATTGGGCTGATGTGGATGGCCCAGCTGCCTGCTCTTCTCCCACTGGCTGGTCTGTGTTGAGGGGCACATAGGAGGTGCTGGAGTCCAGCCGGGCAAACAGTTCCTGGCACTCCTGGTCTCCCTCAGATTGAGATCCAGCCATGTTTGCAACAACTTTTTGCCTTTCTAGCACACCTTTAAATACTATTTCTGTAATTGGCGTACATCAGCGACACCCTGCGTTCCGTGCGGCAGCTTTCCGTGCGGCAGCGTACGCCGTGCTGTTTGTGCGGCGCATAGGCCACGCCCATAGTAGCGGCAATTCAATTGTGCAAAACCTGGCGTACCTTCAAAGTCTAATTTAGGTGAACTGTTGTAAGATTTGCTATAATGGACACCTCCAACGTTATGAAATCATAAATGCTATCTGTGAATGTTCATTAGTACTGTGCTAGTGTTGAGATTGTCCTAAAAATTTAAGTAACCCAATCCATTGGGAAATCCAGGCCACAAGTCATGCAATAGTCATCACTGATGCACAACACATGTGATAGGCCTATAAATAGTGGTTTGCTGCTAGATTCATTTGTCTCCAGATCTGTATTGTGCCAGGGTCTAAGGTAATCTCTCCCATGGTCATTGTAGAGATGATATACATTAACAATGTAAGGGTAATAATGTATGCACCATTGGTTCACTGAGTACAGATTGTTGGGACAGCAAAGGCTTGTTAGCATTATTGAAACATGTTACCTGGCCACCATTTAACTCACAGGTGTTAAACCTGAGTGTCACCATATATTATTGAACTACATGTCCCAGCAATAGTTGAAATGTGTCATACTTCAATGTGAAATACTGTTACAATTCACAATGGAGGTTTTTCTGGTTACAACATTCCCTTTCACACCATCAGAAGGCGCACACTTTGCTGTCCCATGCATTTTCACCCAACATATTCTTTCCATTTGACATACATGTGTCTGACTACATGATTTATTGATCAATTTTTCAAACCTATAATACTTAATTAGTGTTTGGTTGTTACATGTATTCGAGATATTTGTGTTTAAGAAGGTGTGTGGTGAGGTAATATTATTGTTACATCATTGTAGATCATTATGGATATTCGGGACTTCACTGGGCGGCCGTCTATTGTACGTATGGATTCATCTAATGAGACTAATTTTTTGGCATGACCAATCTTTGCATAGGTGCTTCATTATTTATGATCATTTCTTTGTAGGTTGCTGAAGCAATGATGGACTTCATGGCTAATAGCCTAAGGGCACTTGCGTCTCACCCCACTCGTCGCCCAAGGAGGCCAGGACATGCAAGAATCTTTCACACACGGGTGACACTCTTTGGGATGCCCAATGATGAGGTACTTACTAGGTACCGGTTACCCCCACATGTAATTCTAGATATACTCTCTTTAATTGAGAGTGATCTAGAACCTCTTCATGGGCTCACGGTCAGCTGCTGGCGGTCTTGCATTTCTGCGCCTCAGGATCATTCCAACAAGTAGTGGCAGTACTTGCTGGAATATCTCAGCCTGCTTTCAGCAGAATCCTGAGGCGTGTGATGTCAGCCATGTTTAGGTGCAAGGGGCACTTCATGGCCATGTCTTTTGCCCAAGAGACCCTTCACAGAAGCCAGCAGGCATTCCATCAAATTGCTGGCTTCCCTAATGTGATACGGGTTGTGGATGGCACCCATGTACCATTTGTGCCTCCATCACGAAGTGAGAAGATCTATAGGAACCGAAAATTGTTCCACTCACTCAACGTGATGGTGGTATGTGGCCCATCCATGGAAATTCTCGCCTTCAACTCGAAGTTTCCCGGAAGTGCCCATGACTCTCATGTTATCCGACAAACCGGGATTTGGCAGAGACTCCAGGAGCTTGAAGGCCGTGATGTGTGGGTTCTGGGTGACTCCGGTTACCCATGTACGCCATGGCTACTTACGCCGTACAGCTCCCCAGCACCAGGCCCACAGGAAGCATTCAATAGGGCGCATGTTGCCACCAGGCAAGTGGTGGAGCGCTCAATTGGCCTGTTAAAGGGTCGATTTAGAGTGCTCCACCGGACTGGTGGTGACTTACAGTATGCGCCTGAAATGGTGTCGAGGATTGTGGGCTTGTGTGTATGCTTTCACAACATAGCTGTGCGGCGTGAGATAACCTTTGATGAGTGGGAGGTACCATCTGAGCCGCAAGATCCGCCCCTGCGCCCATCCTGCTCCCCGGAAAGCCGTCGTGGATACCAGCTGCGGGACTCTGTGGCCCAGAGATTCTTCAGGTACATTTTTGAATGTTGCACAGACCAACCCAATTTCAGATCAATTACACCCATCAAGGTGGAAAATGATGTTAATTTTGTGTCCTTCAAATTAAACATTAGCCAGCATGGCCTCTTAATGCCAATATCAATAGCACTACATATTATGTTTGAGGTGTATTGGTTTAAGACCAATATTGCAGGTCACAATTATACCTTGTACATAGATTTGAAAATGTATTTTATGTTTCCATTATTGTAGCTGAGCTTATCATCCATGTCTGGTGAGTACATTGAATTTCATACTTTTTTCACCATGTATGTGTGGGATGTGGGGGTGATTATTTTATTTGTAGATGTAATATTTATTATCACATATATATATATATCTATTTTGTTGGGTGTTTCTTTGTAAATATATTTGAAGTAGGAGCTAGGCAGGCAGGCAGGTGTCCAATATAATGGTGTAGTCAGGAGAAGTGCTAGTATGTGTATGTGTTTTTTCTCATAAATGTACACATACACATAAATGCATACAGTAAGTAATGCGAAGTACAGCTATGCAATGCCAAGCTATAGCACGCGTTGCTTGGCGGTGCGATGTTTTCGCCGATTGTTGGGCGCATACACAATGTTCATGTCAATATGGATAATAAAGTTAATACCAAATAGTAAAGTTAACAACCAATCACAGGACATGAAGATTTTTCATGTGCCAGTGCTAAAATGGCGGCATACCAGCACGCAGCAGCCTTTAGCACTGCGGAGCTGCTGTCGCTGGTGTCGGTTATGGAGAGGAGGCTGGGGCAGGCAGGGCCCTATGTGTCCAACCAGGACAAGCGCCGGGCATACGTTGCAGCCCGGCGCCGAATATACGCCCGCACAAATGTGCGGAGGACCATCGCTCAGTTGGAGAGGCGATGGTCCGACCTGCGGAGGCGCCCGCCGTAGCTTCTGCAGGCTTTGAGGCGGCGACTTCAACGCTGTAAGTATTGACACAAAATACACATAATTGACAGTGAATGTTTGCATTTTCACATTACTAAATATTTATATTACATGAGGTCAATTGGGTGTTGATGACATAGAAATGGCATATACAGATGTACCGGGTCTAATCTTTGCCGCCAGGCCGCCATGGCGGAGGCTCTGGCGCATTGATATTCTCCTGGCGCTGGCATCCGCCAAGGGGTGTGGGAGCATGCCATGTAATACAATCCGCCACCACTGGGTGGCTAATGCTCCATCAAGCTACAGTCGGAGTGATGTGCCAGTGGTATCCCGCTATTCGCCGTAAAGAGCGCGCTTACAGTATGAGACGCTCGTGCACAATGAGCCGCTCGTAGGAAATGAGACGCTCGTGGCCGTAGGAGTGAGCAAAAGGGCTACAAGCTGTTCACGTAGCCGTAATGTGTAACAGTAATGTGTAATCTCTTATATATTTGGCTACATCTGTCACTCAAAGTGTGTCTGGAGCTGTAACGCTGGGTTGTGGACTTCCATCTTAATTTATGATTGTCATCACCTGTTTTAAACAGGGTAATTGATAAGAAAGGTGTTTAAGCACAGGTGATGGTAATCCATAAATTAAGAAGAAAGTCCAGAAACAGAGCAATGTGTCCCTCCTGGAGAGGGTCATGTTGGGAGGTATGCACCTCCCTCCCCCCCCATTCACGGCATCCCCACGATGAAATGGCACATGCAAAACACTGACATGGCTATGGTCGACAATGAAAAAGGTTGACAAGATTTATTTTTCACTTTTTCAATGTTTTCATATTCATTCTCATGTGTCGACATGGACACCAATGAAGTGCAACACTTATGTCAACATTTACATGTGTTTAACTTTCTGAGTTGATTTTTTCTTGTGGCAATTCGCGGCACCCCCCGCGACCCCCTCCCGCGATTTGCAGCACACCCCCCGCAATTCGCGGCACCCCCGGTGACTCCCACGATTCGCGGCCCCACCCCGTGACACCCCCCCTCCTGCAATTCGCGGCACCCCGCGACCCCCCCTCCCACGATTCACGCCAACCCCTCGGGCCCCCCCTCCCGCGGTTCACGGTGCCCCCACGACCCCCCCTACCGCGATTCCCCACCCCTGACCCCCCCTCCTGTCATTGCGGCAACCCCCCGCCTCCGCGACCCACCCTCCCGCGATTCACTGCAACCCCCCGCGCCCCCCCCTCCCACAATTCGCGGCACCCACACCCCCCCCGCGACACCCCCTCCCGCAATTCACGGCATCCACCCATGACCCCTCCTCCCGTGATTCGCGGACACCCCTCACCTCCTCCCTCCCCCCCACCCCCGCGCATGATTCACGGCAACCCCAGGATTAAATGGCACATGCAAAACACTGGCACGGCTATGGTCGACAATGAAAAAGGTTGACATGAGTTTTTGAAGATTTATTTTTCTTTTTTAATGTTTTCATATTCATTCTCATGTGTCGACATGGACACCGATGAAGTGCCACACTTATGTCAACATTTACATGTGTTGAACTTTCTGTGTTGATTTTTTTCTTGTGGAGATTCGCGGCACCCCCCGCGACCCCCTCCCGCGATTTGCAGCACACACCCCGCAATTCGCGGCACCCCCGGTGACTCCCGCGATTCGCGGACCCACCCCCCCTCTTGCGATTGCGGCACCCCACGAACCGCCCTCCCACGATTCGCGCCAACCCCCCGGGCCCCCCCTCCCGCTGTTCACGGTGCCCCCCACGACCCCCCTACCGCGATTCCCCACCCCTGACCCCCCCTCCTGTCATTGCGGCAACCACCCGCCCCCGCGACGCACCCTCCCGCGATTCACTGCAACCCCCCGCGCCCCCCCTCCCACAATTCGCGGTACCCACACACACACCCCCGCGGCCCCCCCCCTCCTCCCGCAATTCATGGCATCCACCCACGGCAGCACCCCTAAGCCCCTCTTTAGTCCCCCGTATACTCACACACCCCTATCACTACCCAGCTTCCTGCTCTCCTGAACCGTAACTTCCACCACTGGGGAGTCGCTGACGCTGTTTTGCCCACATGCCCTATCATGCCTCATAGCCCAGCCTCCTGCTCTCATGCACCCGAACTCCCATCCAGTAGGAGGAGACACTGACTAAGGGCCACCATCCTGTACTCCTGTACTGCCACGCTGGACCCTCACCCACTGGCAGAAGCTGCACAGTATCTCCCACCCTCCTCTTTAGTCCCCCTTATGCCCACACACCCCTATCACTACCCAGCCTCCTGTTTTCCTGTGTCGTGACCTCCGCCAGTGGGGAGCCGCTGACTCAGAAACACCCTACTATACTGTTGCACACACACACCGAAACAACACGCACACACAGCCCCCCCCACACCCACAAATGTCACTGTACCATCCACACTATCAATGTACATCTTGCTCTGTAACCGCTTTTTAATTAAACAAAACAATACACACCCCCTTCCACATCATATGCTCTCTATTTAACACATTTCACCTATAACTCAAGTTGCAATACAGGCCATCTTTCATACAATTCTAACCATCTTTCTCATATGCAAATGTTCACAAATTAAGGGGGCGCAGCCCCTTACGACGGTTTGAAGAGCGCCCGTAGGGCGCGATGAATCACCTAGTGTGTACAGTATGCAGCTAAAGGCAACCGCCTCCTCCCCTTCCAGACTTGACCTACAGTACACAAAAGTACAATACATTATATTACAGCGCTAATCCATGTAAGGGATGCAGGGATTCGTGTTTCGCTGCTAGGGCTGCAGATGCCACTGATTGTATGAGCAGCACTCCACAGCCTGTACATATCAATGTGCTGCGTAGGTTAGTGGTTAGCTGCACGGCTCTTCATGCTTGGAGACCTGGGTTCGACTACAGTGACATCCTTTTTTTCCCTTCTGATAAGTTGGGAATAAATCCACTGTTAAGTTCGAGGATAAATAAATGACACGTAACTACATATTTATCCAAAATAATATATTATACAATATTGCTTTTCTTTAGACAGACAGAACAGGACAGCACAGCATCCAAGGACATGTAGTGTGTAGTGTGGAGAAGGAGGAGGGGCAGGCCCCAGCCCTCCTTCTTTGCTGTCGTCACATCATACAATTTATACTTTTTACTATCTATTTTTGGCCACAATAGTATGGGGGTGCTTTCATATATGGTGATCATGCTAACTACCTTTATTTAAATCATTACATATATGGAAGAACATATTTAGTATTGGTCAGCAGTTCTAATCGGCTCTCTGACGTAAACATGTTATAATTATACATTTAAGCTATACATTCACTTCACGATATCTTCTATTGACAGGAACAACTGGTGATCCTCATAATAGCTTGTTGATTGGTCTTTGATTGACAGGAACAGGTGATAGTAGCTTGCAATTACGATATGTCACATATAAGTCCTTGGATACATATACTGAATATATATATATATTGCTTATTAACTTGAAATCTTCAACTTGTGTGGAAATATAACTTTGTCCCATCCTAACAGTTCCTCCTGTTTTTCCCACAAATGAAGATTTATAGTTGACAGGACTTCTTTAGATACAGGTGACATCTCTGGATCCGGATGATCAGTTTGAAGTACTCAGAGAAACTTCTGTAATCTTGGAGCACAATGCATTAATAATCGTGTAACCTATTGTCTTGATTCATAAACCATTTTATTAGAATCTTACTTAGAATAAACCCATGCATTATTCTTTGTGTAGAATCAGCTTCATCCCTTAATATATAATTATCGGTCTCAAAAATATAGAATTATCTCTATAAATGATCATCTTTCTTATGGATACCATATGTTCAGCTAAGTGTAAGTGAAAAGAAAATTGTTAATTATCACCCTATCTTTTCATCATTGTATCAATTATATAGTCAATCAATGGATATTAGTAATATTGTCAGTATGTAGGAACAATACGAATATGATAAATAGACTGTCGACTAATATCTTAGACTATTATACACATTAAACCAGTGTCATTAGCTTTAAATTACTTTTCTCTTCGTTGTACCTTAAATCGTGAATTCACTTATAATATCGAATAGTTATTGTGCTTTTCTTAATCAAAGATGTTTTTCATTTAATTTAATGTCAGTAGTATGTTGCACTCCAGAGACAATAAGGCCATTGTACTTATAATCACTTAGTGTGATTGAGACAATGTAAATTCTCAAACTATAGCAATTTAATCTATATCTATAGTAAATCTAATTTTGTGTAACATTATCTACGTCAGTAACCCTAGCTATGTGCAATGAACACAGACTAGAGAAGCTATTGGTAATACCAGGAAACTTGAACCAAATATCCATCGCTCACAACCACGTCCCAGGATTGGACAGCCTTTTCTACATGTATTTTTTATTTTTATTTAGAGCATGGAGTTCCAAAATGCTTTAGTACTGGCTTTCCTACCTCAGATCTCCTTCAAGACCCTAGATAGGTATTCCACTTACTGTGTGCGGTTCTCCATTCTACCTTCCATCTGTTATGACGGATACCCAAATTTGGGTTCTGGCCTGCCTTATCAATGTGAGCACACGTGATCTTCACGGCACACACTATTGTCCTGAGGTGTAGTCTGTGAACAGGTCACAATTCCCCACACTTACCAATAGTCGCTCTGAAATAAGACAATATTTCTTTAGTACATATACAACTACCTTTTGACCATAGGATAATGTTTCACACAATAGATTTTATGTAAAATACTTCTGCAATCCTTATATCAGCAGATAATCCATTTTCCATTTCATAATGGATACTATTGTTACTGAATAACTTTTAATAATTGTCTCTGTACAGTGCAAATACTTACTATTTTATACCCAATAGCAGTCTAGATGTTTCTATGAGGTAGCATAAGGCAAATCTTTTCTGTCTGACTATTTTGTAGATTTAACTTCTTAATTTACATATTTTGGATTTTATCTATAAAACATTTAATAACATATAATCAATAATGTCTCACACATGATAAGCCCTAAAATGTGGATGTCAGTGGTGCAGATGTTATGCTAATCTGGGATGAGCACAGAATTAACCCTTGCTCTGGCTCGCAGGTCTGTAAGAAGTTGACTTCAACCTGAATTGTGCTTCTGCAACTGAGGTAGTAAAACCACAGTATCCTTTAATTCTGACTCTGTTACCATATCCTGTGTCAGCAGGCACTTGCGCAGGTCTTTGACTTTGCCATTAATAGCCACCTTTCTGGGGCAGACTAGCTCCACCCTGGTTTTTTTGTAGTGACACAGTCCAAACTAAATCAGGATTCTGGTAAGAGGTAATCTAACTAGAAACACAAAAAATAAATTAACTTTGCACATTATCCGAAACTAAAATACTGTATGTTGCGGTCGCAGACCATACAAGGAATCTTATCAAGGCATATATACTTATTAAATAATACTTAGACATTAATTTTTCCCGTTGGTGTTATGTAAATAACCATTATTTGAATGTGCATGGTTATTGTATAACAAAATAAAACATTGAAAACTGCACAGCAGCAGTTATGTCATTATAAAACTAAAAATATATTTATTACATATATCCCCTGTTTGTTTGCACTATGGTTCGCCCATGGAGCAAACAAAACACTTAAGAAACATATTTTTTTAAAAACAATTAGCGTGTAATTAACCATATAATTATAAAGGAGAAAATAATTATGAAACTTGGGCATTATTCATACTATGGAAAAAGATTAATCCACTAGCATAGTTATAAACCAATTAATCAAGAGATTGCATACCACAGTTGTCAATATAGGCCATGACATAATTTCAAGTATCAATGTTTGCGAGGAAGCGGTATTACAACTAACGGTCAAGCTGTGATTAGTAGTGATTTTTCAACAGCTCTACTTAGTCTGAAGCCCTAGACTGGGCCCTTTGAGGTGCTATAAAACACTTGTGGCACCTTATAAATAAAATAATAATATTATATTATATCCCCATAGTGGTCCACCGGTGCCTGCAAGGTACTAGTCTTCACCTGTAGCAGCCCCGGCTGGAAGGGTGAATTAGGTCCACCCAAACTCCGTTGCAGCATGGATTTATTGTTATATACAAGGCACCCGTAGAGGCTATGAGGTCATAATTGGAAAATTTACTTAACCCACAAATGATACAAAACAGACTATAAAGTTCACAAGCTACACCTGAGCAGCTGTGCTCACAGATACAAGAACAATGACAAATGCCTAAGGCAAAACCCAGAAAACTTATCTGGAGAGAACATACAAACTAAACACAGAACATAAAAATTCAACAAAATCCTAAAACAGGAATGAGCCACTCTGTGGCTTGTAACAATGTATCAGTGTTCATATTAGGCTATGAAGGATAACATATGAAAAACAATAGTAATCCGTGTTTTGTTTTTACATTCTAAGCAATCTGTATACTAAGTCATTACACTAGTGCTAGTCTAAAATTATACCACTGAACTTTTAAGTACTGTCAGTTCTAATTAAATGCACACATAATGTGTGTTAGTGTACATATCACATATTTCTTGCTTTAAGGAAAAATTCTAGTAGAAATAATCAATGAAATATAAGAAATATCTTATCTGCAAACATAATGTAACTGTACTTTACTTGTGAATTTAAAAAGAGAACAGAAATAGCAGTCAGATCGTATTTCTACTTGACTGAGGAGACAGAAAAAACAAATGTTACTGTCACATAATGGTTTCAAAAACAAATGAAACATAAAATTTTAAATACTGATCAGATTTCTAAAAGAAAAAAAAGTTTTTCAAATTTAGCGCTTTTGATTTTACAGAATGGTGTTCAGCTAGCTTCAGCTTCCGTGCACAGATGTCACATGCTTTAACACAGAGAGACATCACTCAATTCACACACTGGTACTAAAAATAGTGCAGCACCGTGACCTGTTTGACCTGAGTTCTCACATGCAGTTGGTTAGATCAGTACATGCTCAAATGTTAAAATATTGCACTTACTGAATGTTCAAATACAGTTAAGTAGTAAAATTCACCAAATGCAGAGCACACACTTGCATACGTAAGAATTAGGCATTCACATGAAACATTACAAATTACTTTAGACACATGACATAAACTTATGTCAAGATTCCTTAGATAATTTTAGTTTGTTACTTTTGAGCTCATGAGCGTAACGCAATACATTTGACTGTTTATTTGCAAAGGGAAAAAAAACTAAATAAAGATATAAATGTATTTTCCTGGCCAGGATACATTTTCCCATTTTACCAAATTGCAGACTTCAAACATAAGACGTATTAGACATTTTTACTTTCTCAGATCATGTTGTTTGATCTGGGCACACATTTATGTATTCCTAGGATTTTAAAAACTTTAATTTCATTGTAACTAGTTACTTTAGTTTGCATGTTTTATATGAATTTTTATACTGTCTGTCTTTAAGATACTTCATTTTATTCTTAATTGCTCTCAGTGTACATTATTTTATTAAGTTTAAGCTAAGTTAATCTCTAACCTGTTATGATTATCTTAACACTTCTTCTTAAGTTACTGAAGTTTAATTTGCTTTATTAAAAAAACTGTATACCATATGTTACTTCAATTTAGAATAGGCTATAATTTTGATCTAGTTAATAGATGATTACTGAATTACCATATTCAGAACAATCCAGTTCAATATCCGAGCAAGACGTCTCTTGCTAAGACCTATATGAACTAGAATAAAACTTCAAGCAGATAGTCCCAGACATATCTCATCGAAGTTTTGTAGGTTTTAAAAACCCGTACAAATGAAAGGCTTATATTTTATGACACAATAGTCATTGTACCTATCACATACTAGAGCTGACTTAACGTCACTCACTGCGATTAAATGACATCTATTTTCTTATCAGCCTATAACTACAGTTTTTATAATAAGTTTTCCAATTTAGACTAAGAATAAGCAATATCACATAAGATATATCGTGTCACCTACCGTCCACATCAGTCCACCTGCCATTCATAACGCAACTTTGCAATCATATTATAGTAAAAAAAGGCTTTTTCTCACCTTGTGTCTGTAGAAGTTGCGTAGAATGCAGCAGGTAGCCTGATGTGATTAGGCAGGAACGTCGGAGTCACCATTGATAAGTTGGGAATAAATCCACTGTTAAGTTCGAGGATAAATAAATGACACGTAACTACATATTTATCCAAAATAATATATTATACAATATTGCTTTTCTTTAGACAGACAGAACAGGACAGCACAGCATCCAAGGACATGTAGTGTGTAGTGTGGAGAAGGAGGAGGGGCAGGCCCCAGCCCTCCTTCTTTGCTGTCGTCACATCATACAATTTATACTTTTTACTATCTATTTTTGGCCACAATAGTATGGGGGTGCTTTCATATATGGTGATCATGCTAACTACCTTTATTTAAATCATTACATATATGGAAGAACATATTTAGTATTGGTCAGCAGTTCTAATCGGCTCTCTGACGTAAACATGTTATAATTATACATTTAAGCTATACATTCACTTCACGATATCTTCTATTGACAGGAACAACTGGTGATCCTCATAATAGCTTGTTGATTGGTCTTTGATTGACAGGAACAGGTGATAGTAGCTTGCAATTACGATATGTCACATATAAGTCCTTGGATACATATACTGAATATATATATATATTGCTTATTAACTTGAAATCTTCAACTTGTGTGGAAATATAACTTTGTCCCATCCTAACACTTCTATTCTAATATTTTGTAGAGTGATATTTAATAAAACCAGACCATTAAACGTAAAAGTGTTATTATACATTTATAATGTGTCCCTAAGATTGTAAGCTTGCAGCCTCCTACCTCCAAGTCTGTCTGTTGCTACAGTACCCAGTTTGTTTTATCACTGTCTACAATTGTAAAGCGCAACGGAATCTGCTGCGCTATATAAGAAACTGTAAATAAATAAATAAATGTGTCAGTCAGTAACGAGTACACCAGTGTCCCAGCTACTGTACTGTGGGTGTTCATGAAGTGTTGGTATACTGTACAGTAAGAGGACATGATTTGGCTACAGTACCATTGCACTAGTGTTGTCTCTTGCAAGGAGTGATGTCTATGCAACTGAAGTCAAGCGCCTCCTCCCCTCCCCCCCAGGGGTGTAGGGGTCGGCTAATACAGGACATTAAACCACATCTCCTGCAGAGCTAATCCACTGTATTGTGGGTAAAAGTGCAGTGTGGGCGTTCCATAGCTACATGATCTCTCCTAGCATTCACCTCCCCGCCCCCATGTTTATGGTTCAGCACAAGAAGCACTCACCTCCCCCCACCTCACCTGTTTATGGGGGGAGGTGAATTTATGGGCATATGGACATATACCGCAAACTGCTATAAAGATGCGGAAAGTCACTACCCAGTCACTTTGCCGTATCTGTCCCTAGTCACCCTGCCGGCTGCTATAGAGATGCGGAAAGCGACTGGACTACCCAGTCACTTTCCTGCCGGCTGCTATAGAGATGCGGAAAGCGACTGGACTACCCAGTCACTTTCCTGCCGGCTGCTATAGAGATGCGGAAAGCGACTGGACTACCCAGTCACTTTCCTAGTTACCCTGCCGGCTGCTATAGAGATGCGGAAAGCGACTGGACTACCCAGGCACTTTCCTGCCGGCTGCTATAGAGATGCAGAAAGCGACTGGACTAGGGATGGGTAATCATATGATGTTTCATCGTTAACATCGGATTTATGGTTCCAATGTTCGATGTTTAACCCTGCAATGTTGAGGATCCAAGGTTTCATCTACATCGCTAGATTTCTCCCCCGATGTTTTTCTCAATCTTTGTTTTTTCTTTTGTGTGTCTATGTGTGCTGCTTTCAATGCTTTGCAGCCAGCTCACTCTCTCCTTGATTTATATTCATTAAAAACTTAAGAGACTGATAAAAAAACCCATTAACAAACATGACAGTATCACTGCTGGCTGGGCTTTCATATGTGTGTGTGGCTGTGTGCTGCTGCTGTGGGTGGTAGCTGACAGTGAAAGACAGTCTGGCCAGCCATTCAGCAGCAGCACACAGGACAGCCCCATTCCTGCCTCACTGCAACTGGTGCTGTTAGTGAGTCACTGTCGCACAGGTCTGGTTTGCATATCAGTGCCGATATACAGACCACACTGTGCTAGAAGCACTACAGCAGACAGCGACACTCCAGGCAGGGAAGAGGAACTGCATGGGTTTTCAGAGATAGCGGATTCTAGAATGAACAGTACTGTATAATACGCAGGGCTATTTTTGTGCAGGCTCCAGCAGGAACTGTGGCCCTTATTCTAGTTCACTCTTTCTGACAAAATATTTCTTAGATGGACAAAACCATGTGCACTGCAGGTGAGACAGGTGTTATTTGTGCAGAGATAATTAGATTTGGGTGGGGTTTTACACCTGCCTCACCTGCAGTGCACATGGTTTTGTCCATCTAAGAAATATTTTGTCTGAAAGAGTGAACTAGAATAAGGGACATAGTTCCTGCTAGAGCCTGCACAAAAATAACCCTGATAATACGATAGTCACTAGTAGTGACATAGTGGTGAACTCCCTTCATATTTATTTTATTTATTAATAGTTTCTTATATAACGCAGCATATTCACTTGCGCTTTACAATAGGAGACAGTGATACAACAAACTGGGTATTTACAGTCAGTCAAAGGTATGAGGGCCCTGCTCGCAAGTTAACATCGGTTAACATCGGGTTCACAGTACCAATGTTTAGGTCTAAATAATGTTTTGCAACCAATGTTGAAAAACATCATTTGACCGATGTTTTCTTCCAATGTCCCATCCCTAGACTGGACTACCCAGTCACTTTGCCGTATCTGTCCCTAGTTACCCTGCCGGCTGCTATAGAGATGCGGAAAGCGACTGGACTAGGGATGGGTAATCATATGATGTTTCATCGTTAACATCGGATTTATGGTTCCAATGTTCGATGTTTAACCCTGCAATGTTGAGGATCCAATTTTACACACACACACACACACACGTGAGATGTGTCATTACAGTGTGTCATTTTGTGTAAGGGGTACTATGGTGAGTGGCATATAGTGTAAAAGCTCCACTATATAGGGCGGGGTACAGTGGCACTTATGTGTCAAATGTGTAATGTGCATTACGGTGTGTTATATAGTATGCAAACCCATCATGGGCAGCACCCACCCACCATCTCCCCACCTGCACCCATCAAACGCTGCACCCCCACACCCCACTACAACTATACGCCCCAAGCGTCTGCAAAATGACTAGGCTGCAGACGCATCCTTCTTCGGTTTGCGGCAGGCCCGTGTAGTTTGGACTGTGGAACTACAAGTGACAGGATGCAGTGACAGTGACAGTAGCACAATGACCTTGCACTGCGCTGCGCTATGCTGCTGCTGGCGATACCATCAGACACATAGGTTTTGTGTCATACAGTACGTGTGCTCTGTGTCCGGTGACGGGTGAATGTAACCTTTTTAACTTTGTTTTGCAAAACATCCTTTAATGGTATACATAAGTCATGGCACCGCTTCATAAACAACAAACAAACATCACGAGTTTCTTCCCGCCAAAAATTCAGTCAGATACGCGCTACCAATGCATCTTTTAAAATAACAAATCACAGATTGTGGTGCAATTTAAAATGTCCAATTACACCATAGCAATGTTGAAGGTGGAGCTATAGGGGGAGACTATAAAAATCATGGCCCTCCCTTGCTTCGGCGCCGTTAACCTGAGATTGCTGCCTGGCTGCTAGTTTGGGTTGGCTTCTTGGTTGGTTGGCTTTTTGGCTGCTTGCTATTGGCAAAGAGCTTTGGATTACAATAACCGGAGGATCTTTTGGCTGACGCGGAGGCAGGCTCGGACTGGCCTGGCGGGGAACCGGGGAATCCCCCGGTGGGCCCCGGTGATTTCTGACCCCGCCCACTTGTTTAGGGGGGCGGGGCCTTTCATATGCGTGCGCACGGGGTCTGGCCGGATGCCTCCGCTCCTGGCTCAGTGCGGTTTCCCGGCGGCTGCCGTGAATGATTGACAGCCGCCGGCGCCCGGGTCCCCTAGAACAGGGTCCGGCAACTGGCGGACCGCGGTCCATCTCCGGACCGCAGAAGCCAGTGCTCCGGACCTCAAGGAAGCCAGGGGAAGCCAGGGGAAGGAGACGTGACGTCTCCTTCCCCAGACTAGCAAGCGCCCTATCGCGGCGCCTCACGTGGGCGGGGGCTGACGATGCGGCTAGCGTCATTTAGAGACGCCGCGTGGCCGAGCCCGTCCACCCTGCACTACCCGGCCGCCCTCCCGCCCGCAGAATTAAGGTGCTCCCCGGCCGCCCTCCCGCCCGCAGAATTAAGATGCTGCCCGGCCGCCCTCCCGCCCGCAGAATTAAGGTGCTGCCCGGTCGCCCGCCCGCAGAATTAAGGTGCTGCCCGGCCGCCCTCCCGCCCACAGAATTAGGGTGCTGCCCGGCCGCCCTTCCACCCACCGGCAGAGTAAAGGAGCTGGCCGGCCGCCCTGCCTCCTCCCACGCTGAGTGAAGGAGTTCCGAGTCAACAGATTCAGCATTTTTAAAGAGGTGAGAAGCATGTGCCTTCATTGGCCCTGTATTGCCAGCATTGTGACTGTATTGGCAGCATTGCCCTTGTGTTGCCTGCCTTGTGCCCGTATTGCCTGCATTGTGCCCATATTGGCAGCATTGTCCTTGTATTGCCAGCATTGTCATTGTATTGCCAGCATTGTCATTGTATTGCCAGCATTGTGCCTGTATTGCCAGCATTGTGCCCATATTGCCAGCATTGTGACTGTATTGCCAGCATTGTGCCCGTATTGCCAGCATTGTGCCCGTATTGCCAGCATTGTGCCCGTATTGCCAGCATTGTCCCCGTATTGCCAGCATTGTGACTGTATTGCCAGCATTGTGCCCGTATTGCCAGCATTGTGCCCGTATTGCCAGCATTGTCCCCGTATTGCCAGCAGTGTCCCCGTATTGGCAGCATTGTGCCCGTATTGGCAGCATTGTGCCCGTATTGGCAGCATTGTCCCCGTATTGGCAGCATTGTCCCCATATTGGCAGCATTGTCATTGTATTGGCAGCATTGTGCCCGTATTGGCAGCAGTGGTTTTACAAGATGCAGCCTACCGGGCCTGCAGCTCAGGGATTGGCAGAGGCTGAGCGCGCAGGCTGCAGGGAAGGAGGCGGGATTCTGGTCCGGCCTCAGCAGCACACAGGCAGCTGCTCAGCCAGGTGAGAGGAGCCGCCGGCAGGGTAACCAAATGATATGGAAAACCGGACACAGGCTGCAGGATGACACTCTGGGGCTGCGGGGGTAGATGTCCGGGAGGTCTCCTCCCGGCTAGTGGAGAAGGAGCTGCTTTTGGACCCCTCTGCAAACTGGTAGGTAACTGACCATGTGCTGCATTAACTTTTTTATATTCTTTTTTTTTAGGGGTATGTGCTGTATTTTGTGTGTGTGTGTGGGGGGGGGGGGAGGGGGGCATATTATCTGGGTAGGGAGGACCTATGTGATGTATTACATGTGGGGGTTCATATATGCGGTGTTATGAGTGGGGGGACCTATGTGCTGTACTATTATCTGAGTGGGGGGACCTATGTAATGTACTATATGGGGGGCTATGTGCTGTTCTATTTGATTGGGTGGACCTATGTGCTGTATTATATGTGGGGGGACCTACGTGCTGTACTATTATCTGTGTGTGGAGGACCTATGTAAAGTATTATATGTGGGGGTACATATGTGTGGTATTATGAGTGGGGGGGGCTATGTAATGTATCATATGTAGTGTTCCCACTAGGCTTCTTTCACAGGGCGCTGCGCCCTGCCCCTTTGAAAGCCACCGAATTCCGCCCTGCCCGGCTTTTTCCGCCCTGCACAATAAATATCTGCCGCTGACAAAATAAGGTCTGTGGGTCAATGGGAGGTAGGTGGTACCTGGGCAGCAGGGTCCGGGCATGGGGGTGCCTGCGGCGTATAGACAATCTCGGCGAGGTCCCTGTGGTGTATGGACAATCAGTGGCGGGGTCCCTACGGCATATGGGAACTAGTTCAGTTCCCATCCACCGCAGGGACGCCGCCGTTGATTGTCCATACGCTGCAGGGAACTCAAGCCCGCCTGCGGCGGCAGTGTGTATAGTATGAATGAGGGCGACAGTGTGTGTAGTATGTATGAATGAGAGCGGCAGTGAGTGTAGTATGTATGAATGAGAGCGGCAGTGAGTGTAGTATGTATGTATGAATGAGGGCGACAGTGTGTATAGGATGTATGAATGAGAGCGGCAGTGAGTGTAGTATGTATGTATGTATGACGGCTTCAGTGTGTGGAGTTTGTATAAATGACGGCGGCAGTGTGTATAGTATGTATGAATGAGGGCGACAGTGTGTATAGTATGTATGAATGAGAGCGGCAGTGAGTGTAGTATGTATGTATGAGAGCGGCAGTGAGTGTAGTATGTATGTATGAGAGCGGCAGTGGGTGTAGTATGTATGTATGAATGAGGGCGACAGTGTGTATAGGATGTATGAATGAGAGCGGCAGTGAGTGTAGTATGTATGTATGAGAGCGGCAGTGGGTGTAGTATGTATGTATGAATGAGGGCGACAGTGTGTGTAGGATGTATGAATGAGGGTGGCAGTGTGTGTAGTATGTATGTATGTATGACGGCGTCAGTGTGTGTAGTTTGTATAAATGACGGCGACAGTGTGTGGAGTTTGTATAAATGACGGCGGCAGTGTGTATAGTATGTATGAATGAGAGCGGCAGTGAGTGTAGTATGTATGAATGAGAGAGGCAGTGGGTGTAGTATGTATGTATGAATGAGGGCGACAGTGTGTGTAGGATGTATGAATGAGGGTGGCAGTGTGTGTAGTATGTATGTATGTATGACGGCGTCAGTGTGTGTAGTTTGTATAAATGACGGCGACAGTGTGTGTAGTATGTATGAATGAGAGCGGCAGTGAGTGTAGTATGTATGTATGAGAGCGGCAGTGGGTGTAGTATGTATGTATGAATGAGGGCGACAGTGTGTGTAGGATGTATGAATGAGGGTGGCAGTGTGTGTAGTATGTATGTATGTATGACGGCTTCAGTGTGTGGAGTTTGTATAAATGACGGCGGCAGTGTGTATAGTATGTATGAATGAGAGCGGCAGTGAGTGTAGTATGTATGAATGAGAGAGGCAGTGGGTGTAGTATGTATGTATGTATGAATGAGGGCGACAGTGTGTATAGGATGTATGAATGAGGGTGGCAGTGTGTGTAGTATGTATGTATGTATGACGGCGTCAGTGTGTGTAGTTTGTATAAATGACGGCAGCAGTGTGTGTAGTATGTATGAATGAGAGCGGCAGTGAGTGTAGTATGTATGAATGAGAGAGGCAGTGGGTGTAGTATGAATGTATGAATGAGGGCGACAGTGTGTGTAGGATGTATGAATGAGGGTGGCAGTGTGTGTAGTATGTATGTATGTATGTATGACGGCGTCAGTGTGTGTAGTTTGTATAAATGACGGCGGCAGTGTGTGTAGTATGTATGAATGAGAGTGGCAGTGGGTGTAGTATGTATGAATGTAGAAGATGCTGGTACCTGGTAGAAGATGCTGCTATTGGGTCCTAGGAGAGAGGGAATGTAAAATGAAGGTAGATTCTACCTCCATTTTACATTTTAATTTGATTTAATTTGATTTGATTGCTCTGCATCGGATTAAACATTCCAAAGTGCACTAGTGGAGGGGGGCCTTTACACTTGAAAAGAGACCCCCTCCCACCTCATAACATTTTGCATCATTCAGTGAGGAGCATACAGCGAGGAGCCCTAGAAGACAGAAGGAGAAGAAAAGAGAAGAAAGACAGAAGGAGAAGAAAAGAGAAAGACAGAAGGAGAAGAAAAGAGAAAGACAGAAGGAGAAGAAAGAAGACCAAGAACATGGTATGTAAAAGAAAGATCATTATCTTGGCAGACAGTGGTTGTTTTAGGGTAGGGCAGTGCACCAACACCAACACATGCCCCCTGTCATTAAACACTAGTGAAAAACATAATAATGTGTATGGGTGGAGGCAGAAGCAGCCTGATCTGTGTCCCACACAGGGACGTAACTATCTGTGTGCCAGTTGTGCCTTGCCCACAGTGCATTTGCACTGTATAATGGACTCATTATACATAGGCCACACACCGTGATGCCCATTATACATTTGCCACACACAATGATGCTCAATATACATATGTGGCTCTCTCTGTGTCCTCGCTGTCACTCTCTGTCTGCTGTCACTCTCTCTGTCCTTGCCGGGGACATAGCCAGCAGCTCAGAGCCACTAGCCATGCCCCACAGCGTCAAAAATGGGGACGTGGTCTCATTGAAATAGGCCACACCCCCATATTGCTAGGCCACACCCCCAAAAAAACCGGGCGCGCCTACGGCGCGCAACACGCCCCTTTTTGGTCCCCTGTGAGTGATTTCCCTGGTGGGCCCTTCATGCCCCAGTCCGACACTGCGCGCGAGGAGTATACTGAGGACTCTGGGAAGGAGATTTTTCCACGCGGAGGAGGAGATTCATCTCACCAGAATCTGTGGAATTTATTTTCTTTTATGTGAGTGTTCTACAGTACTCCCTGTCTCTCTATATCCCTCTCCACCCATAGACACTGTGCTGTATTTACTTCCCCTCCGCCCCACTTCACCTTTTTATATACATCTAAACTCTCTCTGTGTCACACCAGGGGGCTTAGTCGACAAGACTGAGACCTCTGGTGGGGACCTGGACCGGTACCTGAACCGGGGAGGTTGGAGAGGACCCTTGCGCATGGACTGCGCGACAGTGCACCCAGAGCCAATAAGCAGTCAGAGGTAAAATACAACCGGAGTTTATTTGCAGATGGTTGTAATAATGACAGACAGTAAAGTATGCAGGAGAAATGACAGTTCATGCAGATTGCAATACTTTACAGATGTGATGGAATGTGGAATCGATGGTGGAACATCGGATGTGGAATCTGTGGGTCCGGAATGACGGACGGAAGACTTGAGCTTGACTGTGGGTCCGGAATGACGGACGGGAGATGACTGTGGGTCCGGAATGACGGACGGAAGCAGGAGATCCGGAATATGGGATTAACGATGAAACATCGATGGTGGATGATGCTGGAGCATCGGAAGGACCAGAGTCCCGGAGCTAGACTTGGTCGCTGGGCTGAGAGGCAGGATCACAGGCGGTGGAATAACCTGGACTTCACAGGAGATGGAACAACCTGGAACACACTGCAGCATGGAAGACAACACCAGCAGGTAAATACACTTGCACGGAGACAAGGACAGCTGACCATACACTGGAGACAACTGAAGCACTAGCAATGGTTCTGAGAGCTCCCAGCATACTTATCCTCACTGGGTGGCCAGGATTGGCCGAGGAAGTATGACAGGGAGATCAGAACCAACAGGATTGGACAGCACAGGCATGTGACTGGAAAGAACATGGCAGCCCCCATGTCTGCTATGGCGGGAAAGTGTGTTTGTGCACACCATGCTGGATACTGGGAGCAATGGCGGCGGACAGGTGGATTGCCGTGCACTGGGGACTGTCACTGGGAGACAGGAGGCCGGCAGAGATGACGTCTGGACCGCAAGCTGAACCTGCGGAGGCACTTAGCCGGTAAGAAAGACTGTCTGAGAGCTCGGATCGTGACAGCACCCCCCCCTTTAAGGGTGGCCCCAGGACACCTTTTAGGCTTGCGGGGAAACTTGGAGTGGAACGCCCGGATGAGTCTGGGAGCATGGACATCGATGGCATTGGTCCATGATCGCTCTTCGGGGCCGTAGCCCTTCCAATCGATCAGATATTGCAGACGACCATATCGGATGCGAGAGTCCAAAATTTTACTGACCTCATATTCTGTTCCACGCTGGGTGCAAACCTTAGGAGCCTTAGGGAGCTTTGAAATGAAAGCGATTCAGAACCAGCGGCTTGAGCAGCGAAATGTGGAATGTAGCTGGCACTTTCAAATAGGGCGGCAACTTGAGCTTGTAAGCTACTGGATTGACGACTAGCTCAACTGGGAAAGGACCAATATATATCGGGGAGCGAACTTCATCGATGGCACTCTCAATCGAAGATTCTTGGTTGACAACCAGATACGATCTCCTGGACGGAGGGCTGGCACAGCTCTGCGTTTCCTGTCGGCAAATTTTTTGTACCTGCTTGAAGCCTTCAGAAGTGAAGAACGAATGAGCTTCCAGGATTTGACGAATTGCCGGATGGTCGTGTCGACCGCTGGAACAGAGGACACAGGTTGCAGAGTGAAGTCAGGAACTCGAGGATGAAACCCATAATTGGCAAGGAATGGAGTGACATTTGATGAAGAATGATATTGGTTATTATGGCAGAACTCTGCCCATGGAAGGAGTTGAGCCCAGTCATCTTGGGAAGAAGAGACATATGTGCGGAGAAATGCTTCAAGGTCCTGATTAACCCTCTCCGTTTGTCCATTGGTTTGAGGGTGGTAGGCTGTGGAAAACTTTAACTTGATTTGAAGCAAGGAGCACAGGCTTCGCCAGAATTTGGCTACGAATTGGACTCCTCTATCGGAGATGATTTCAAGAGGCAGTCCATGAAGCTTTGATGAAGAGCTGGGACAGCTTGGAAGCTGACGGAAGACCGGTGAGGGGAACGAAGTGAGCCATCTTGGTGAACCAGTCAACAATCACCCAGATGGTGGTGAACTTGTCAGACTCTGGAAGATCAGTTACAAAGTCCATAGAAATATGCGTCCAAGGACGATGTGGCACTGACAGTGGCATCAATTGCACAGGAGGAGACTGACGACTGGTCTTGTGCTGAGCACATTTAGCACAAGAGGAAACAAAGTCCTGTACATCCTGTTTGAGGGACGGCCACCAGTAGGACCTGGTGATAAACTCGTAAGTTTTCTGAATGCCTGCATGGCCAGCGAATTTTGAAGAATGCGCCCAACAGAGCAACTTCTTTCTTAGAGCTGGCTTTACATATCTTTTCCCTGTAGGGGGCGTGAGATTTGAAACTCTCGTTGCGGAGAATGCCACTGGATCAATAATAAAGTGTTGATGTGTGGACTTAGACTCACTTTCTTGCTCCCATGAGCGGGAAAGGGCATCAGCTTTTCGGTTTTGTGTCCCTGGACAGAACGACAGCTTGAAACGGAACCTGGAAAAGAAAAGTGTCCATCTGGCTTGACGGGGATTTAAACATTGAGCAGACTTGAGATACAGAAGATTCTTATGGTCTGTGATAATTGTGATCTCATGAACAGCGCCCTCTAGAAGATATCTCCATTCTTCTAATGCCAACTTGATGGCGAGGAGCTCTTGGTCACCGATGGCATAGTTACGCTCTGCAGGCAGGAACTTACGGGAGTAGAACCCACAGGGATGAAGACGACCATCGGGCGCTTTCTGCGAGAGGACTGCCCCAACACCCACGGAGGAGGCATCAACCTCGTGAATAAAGGGCAAGGTGGTATCAGGTTGTCTTAAAACAGGAGCGGAAGTGAACCTCTGTTTCAACAGATGGAAGGCTTCGATGGCTTCTGCCGGCCACTTCGCTGGATTAGACCCCTTTTTCGTTAAGGCAGTGATGGGAGCCACAATAGACGAGAAATTACGAATGAATTTTCTGTAATAATTGGCAAAACCCAGGAAACGTTGAATACCTTTCAGCGAAGAGGGAATTGGCCAATCTTGGATGGCCTGCAGTTTTCCTGGGTCCATTTGAAGACCAGAACCGGAGACAATGTACCCTAGGAAGGGTATAGACTTCACCTCGAAGACACACTTCTCCAGTTTACAGTAGAGATGATTTGCTCGCAGCCGGGACAGAACCTCTTTGACCCAATAACGATGTTCTGTGATGTTATTGGCGTAGATTAAAATGTCATCGAGATATACAACTACATGACGATACAGAATGTCCCGAAAAATCTCATTGACATAGTGCTGGAACACGGCTGGGGCATTGCTGAGCCCGAAGGGCATGACGAGGTACTCATAGTGGCCGTCTCTGGTATTAAACGCCGTCTTCCACTCGTCGCCCTCTCGTATGCGGATGAGATTATATGCACCCCTCAGGTCGAGTTTCGTGAAGATGGTTGCACCGCTGACACGGTCAAACAGCTCGGTGATGAGGGGCAAAGGATATCGGTTCTTTACTGTAATGTCATTGAGGCCGCGATAATCAATGCAGGGACGTAGGCCTCCATCCTTCTTCTTGACGAAGAAGAATCCTGCGCCAGCAGGAGAAGTCGAAGGACGGATGAATCCCTTTGCCAGATTTTCCTTGATGTAATTGGTCATGGCTTAAGTCTCTGGAAGAGACAGAGGATAGGTTCTACCTCTGGGTGGTTCTTTGCCTGGGATAAGTTCGATAGGGCAATCCCACGGTCTGTGAGGAGGTAGGACATCAGCGCCAGACTTGCTGAATACATCTGAGTACTCTTGGTAGGGAAGAGGCGGAAGGTCTGCTGCATCGGCTGAAGAATGACGAGCTAGGAGTACCTTTTGGAGACAGGTACCGGAGCAGGAAGGATCCCAGGAAAGGATTTCCGATGTCTTCCAATCAAGACGAGGATTGTGAAGACGGAGCCAGGGTAAACCCAGAACCAGAGCATGAGTGGCTCGGGGTAAAACCAGGAAGGACAAAAGTTCAGTGTGCAGGACTCCCACTTTTACTGTAAGTGGCAAAGTTCTGCGGGAGACTGTCGCATCAGGAATCCTACTGCCATCCACAGCAGTAAGGAAGACAGTCTTGGAAAGACTTTCAGTGGGTAACCCCCACTTGCGAACCAGTTCTGCAGTAACGAAGTTGCCAGCGGCACCGGAATCAAGAAGTGCGGAGACAGTCTTGAAATGCTGACCAACTTGTAGGGAAACTGGAAGGACACAATCAGTTGCTGATGGAGAGGACTTAATTACTCCTAGCCTACCCTCTCCTTGACGGGCTAGGAGGAGGAGTTTTCCTGACGCTTTGGGCATGCAGAAATTTGATGTGCAGGATCGGCACAATACAGGCAGAGCTGTGCCAACCGTCGACGTCGACGTTCTCCTGGAGACAAACGGAAACGGTTTATCTCCATTGGTTCTTCTTTGGAATGGACCGCAGGAGCAGTGGGTAAAGAAGGCGGAGGAGTTGGCACTTTAACTGGAGCGCTCTTGTGACGTTCTACAGCCCTTTCTCGGAAGCGTAGGTCTACCTTGGTACACAATGATATAAGGTCATTTAGACCTGAGGGTAAGTCTCTGGTAGCGAGTTCATCCTTAATATGATCGGATAGGCCATGCCAGAAAGCTGCGTATAAGGCCCCATCACACCAGGAGAGTTCAGACGCCAGAATCTGGAACTGGACCAGATATTGCCCGACGGAGCGGGATCCCTGTCTGAGACGGAGGAGTTCAGTGGAGGCAGATGCTGATCGCCCAGGCTCATCGAAGATACGCTGGAATGTTGACACGAAGTCCTTGTAATTGGACAGGATGATCAGATCTTTCCCATAAGGGAGACGCCCATTCTAACGCTGCTCCACACAGGAGGGAGATGATGTAGGCGATCTTGACCCTTTCAGTGGGGAAGTTGCTGGGTTGCAGCTCAAAGTGAATCTCACACTGATTGAGAAAACCTCGACAGGTCTTGGGGTTCCCATCATACTTGGTGGGGACAGACAGATGAAGGCGAGGTGCAGCAGCCATTACAGGAGGATGAACTGGACTTGGAAGTTCTCTGACAGGCTCGGGGCCACTGAGAGTGGTCTGTAGCTTATCCAGCCGGGAAGACAGATCTTGCAGACAATGAAGCACTTGGCTCTGCGCAGCCTCTTGCTGATCCAAGCGAACAGCCAGTTGCTGTACAGGGCTGGATGGTGATGCTTGGCTTGCGGCTGGATCCATTTGGCTAGTGCTTACTGTCACACCAGGGGGCTTAGTCGACAAGACTGAGACCTCTGGTGGGGACCTGGACCGGTACCTGAACCGGGGAGGTTGGAGAGGACCCTTGCGCATGGACTGCGCGACAGTGCACCCAGAGCCAATAAGCAGTCAGAGGTAAAATACAACCGGAGTTTATTTGCAGATGGTTGTAATAATGACAGACAGTAAAGTATGCAGGAGAAATGACAGTTCATGCAGATTGCAATACTTTACAGATGTGATGGAATGTGGAATCGATGGTGGAACATCGGATGTGGAAACTGTGGGTCCGGAATGACGGACGGAAGACTTGAGCTTGACTGTGGGTCCGGAATGACGGACGGGAGATGACTGTGGGTCCGGAATGACGGACGGAAGCAGGAGATCCGGAATATCGGATTAACGATGAAACATCGATGGTGGATGATGCTGGAGCATCGGAAGGACCAGAGTCCCGGAGCTAGACTTGGTCACTGGGCTGAGAGGCAGGATCACAGGCGGTGGAATAACCTGGACTTCACAGGAGATGGAACAACCTGGAACACACTGCAGCATGGAAGACAACACCAGCAGGTAAATACACTTGCACGGAGACAAGGACAGCTGACCATACACTGGAGACAACTGAAGCACTAGCAATGGTTCTGAGAGCTCCCAGCATACTTATCCCCACTGGGTGGCCAGGATTGGCCAAGGAAGTATGACAGGGAGATCAGAACCAACAGGATTGGACAGCACAGGCATGTGACTGGAAAGAACATGGCAGCCCCCATGTCTGCTATGGTGGGAAAGTGTGTTTGTGCACACCATGCTGGATACTGGGAGCAAGGGCGGCGGACAGGTGGATTGCCGTGCACTGGGGACTGTCACTGGGAGACAGGAGGCCGGCAGAGATGACGTCTGGACCGCAAGCTGAACCTGCGGAGGCACTTAGCCGGTAAGAAAGACTGTCTGAGAGCTCGGATCATGACACTCTGGGACCCACCTCCGTACCCCCACCCCTCCACTTGGCTTGCTCCAAACAGCTCCCTATTCTCCGTGACCCGCCGTATATGCGCATCACCCCCTACTTTATCAAACTATTCCATGCATTACAGGGTTTTCTGTGCTAAAATGGAGAGTGATAAACAGCCAGCTAATCAGCTCCTGCCTGACATTTTTCAAACACAGACATGGCAGGTAGGAGCTGATTGGCTGATTGTTTATCACTCTCCACTTTATCACTTTTGAAGGTAGTCACTTTGCCGTACAGTATCTGTCCCTAGTCACCCTGCCGGCTGCTATAGAGATGCGGAAAGTGACTGGATTACCCTGTCAGTTTGCTGTATCTGTCCCTAGTCACCCTGCCGGCTGCTATAGAGATGCGGAAAGCGACTGGACTACCCAGTCAGTTTGCTGTATCTGTCCCTAGTCACCCTGCTGGCTGCTATAGAGATGCGGAAAGCGACTGGACTACCCAGTCAGTTTGCTGTATCTGTCCCTAGTCTCTGTGTCAGAATGTGTTGGCATATGCTTGTCAATTATGCTGGCTGTGACATTCTGTGTGTCAGATTGTGTTGGCATATTTGATATCTTGTACCAGCATGCCCTGCCTCAGATTTGCTATAGTGGAATGCTGAAGCTGTTGCAGGGCATGCTGGGACCTGAAGTTCCACAACAGCTGGAGGGTCGTGAGTTTGACACAGCTTTTCAATTATGCTGGCTGTGACATTCTCTGTGTCAGATTGTGTTGGCATATTTGATATCTTGCACTGTGGGGGCATATGTGTTATCTGGCACTGTGTTGGCTTTTTTGTTATCTTGCACTGTGTGGGAATATGTGGCTCTCAATATGTCGGGGAACTATACGTACCTGTACCAGCATGCCCTGCCTTAGATTTGCTATAGTGGATTGCTGAAGCTGTTGCAGGGCATGCTGGGACCTGTAGTTCCACAACAGCTGGAGGGCCATGACTTTGACACAGCTTGTCAATTATGCTGGCTGTGACATTCTCTGTGTCAGATTGTGTTGGCATACTGTATTTGATATCTTGCACTGTGGGGGCATATGTGTTATCTGGCACTGTGTTGGCATAGTTGTTATCTTGCACTGTGGGGGCATATGTGGCACTCAATATGTCGGGGAACTATACGTACCTGTACCAGCATGCTCTGCCTCAGATTTGCTATAGTGGATTGCTGAAGCTGGTTTGGAAGAATGGACCAGGGGCGATGATTGGCTGTCCACACAGTTTATCCAGTGATGTCAAATGGATATAAAACAGAGAAAATATATAAGCGTCAGCTTAGGGTCTGGATGATAAGTGAAAAGTGGGGGTGCACTTAAGGGGCGGGTGACTAAAAGCGTACACTCACGATTAAAAGAGCAGATATGTGCATATAAAGGTATCTTTACAGATTGTTTGGATTTCACCACTGGTGCAACTTCTAGGAGTATATGATGCGTACCCCTCACTCACGATTAAATGGTGGGAATATACATATAAAGGTATCTTTTACAACCAAAAAGGATTCATCCCAGGTGCAACTTCTGTGGGTATACGATGCGTACCCTACTCACAAATAAATGTGTCGATATAAACGCATCAAGGTATCTTTTGGTGGTTCGGTGAGGAGTTGTTTATTCCTGATGATCAAATCCTCCCGTCCATAGAGCATGGAAACCAAAAAAGGAATAAGCCTCTTTTAGTGTTGATAGTTTTATTCATAAAAAATGTAAACATGGACTGGGATGCACAAGATGGAATGGTACGGTACCTTATGACTGGGGTATTGGCCTTATACCCCAATCAGTATCCGTGAACAAGTAGTGGATCCCAGTAGTAAACAGCAGACTCCTCTCCTGTCAACGCGTTTCGACAGGACAACCTGTCTTCCTCAAGCTGAAGCTGTTGCAGGGCATGCTGGGACCTGTAGTTCCACAACAGCTGGAGGGCCATGAGTTTGACACAGCTTGTCAATTATGCTGGCTGTGACATTCTGTGTGTCAGATTGTGTTGGCATTCAGTGAAGAGCGGGGACATGTGACTCCTCCTGATGGCTGCATTAATATTGGATAGATAGATAGATATCACACAATTTATTTTATTTTATTGTATTTAACAATTTGCGGTACTCTTTACCTAGAAGGGCGCCCATCGCGGTGATCGCGGGCATCGCGGGTAGTACATTAACGGCACCCGCGATCACCGTGATTTCCCATAGGGTTCAATGTTAAATTTAGTGCTGACCGCGATTTTCCATTCAATGCTTCAATGGCCGCGATTTGGCCATAGGAATCAATGTTAAATGAGCTACAGAGCCCAAATAGGCACAATTAACCCTTAAATGTCCCCCCAAATGTTTAACCCCGCGAGGGGCGGTGGTACGCGTCCTCCGACCTTTTCATGCCCTACTATCCACGTCGGCGTGGAGTTGAGAATAGAATAGTGTAGCGAGCCACCGAGGCCCGAAGCGTGGCGAGCGGACGCGGATACCTTCACAGTTATACGCGTCCCCTCGCGGGCTTCACAGGTGTCCGTGGCGACGCGGACACCTGTGAAGTCCGCGAAGGGACGCGTTTACCTGTGAAGGTATCCGCGTCCCCTCGCGAGGCTCGCCACGCTTCGGGCCTCGGTGGCTCGCTGCGCTCGCCACACTATTCTATTCTCAACTCCACGCCGACGTGGATAGTAGGGCATGAAAAGGTCGGAGGACGCGTACCGCCGCCGCTCGCCACGCTTCGGGTTGGCGTGGATCGTGGGGTGCCGTTAAAAATTTGGGGGGACATTTAAGGGTTAATTGTGCCTATTTGCCCATTTAACATTGATTCCTATGTCCAAATCGCGGGCATTGAGGCATTTTACATTAAAATCGCGGTCAATCAGCCTTTTTAACATTGTTCCCTATGTACCCGCGATTTACCCGCGATGACCGCGATTTTTTACCCCCGACGCCCGCGATTCCAATCGCGGGCGCCGTTCTAGGTAAAGAGTACCCAATTTGCATTTCTATATGCAGTTATCATTTTTAGAAATGTCCCAGGAGGAAAGGAGGCTTTCGATCACCTTGGAGGAAGAGGAGTCATTTCAAACGACTGAAGATTTGGTTTTACCAATGGCTCAAGAAGAAAGAGGTATGCTTTCTCTCTCTTCACAGGAAGAACAGCAGCAACAGGTTGGAGAACAAACATCACAGACTGAACAAGAACCACAGGAAGAACAGGAACAAACATCACAGACTGAACATGAAGCAGACTCAGGAGATGTCACCCAGAGAGGACCGAACTTCACTGACGAGGAGATGGACACCCTCATCACTCAGGTAATACATAACAATGTACATCTTTTTGGTCAACAGACAAAGATGCCAAAATCCAGATTCAAGACCACGACGTGGGAAGAAATTGCACAAGCAGTCGGCTTGCAGGGGAATTGCCAGCGAACCAAAGACAGCTGCAAGAAGAGGTTACGTGACTGCAGAAGAGTCGTCCATGAGAAGCTGCAGTCTGGGGAAACTCTGCAGAAGAATTGGGAGAAGAAGATCGCAGAGTACTTCTCGCTCGTCCCAGAAGAAAGGCCTGGAACACGTGCACAAGGTACAATAAATTAAACCATACAAGTGTGGCTATAACTGAAAGATTTTAATAAATTTAACAACAATGAGAAATCCATTCACTGTAACATCCATTTTGGTCAAGGTGCAACGAAGGATTACGCCGGGAAAGAAAAGACACCGAAGAAAAGCACGCCGCGGAAGAAGGCAAAAACATCACACACAGGTTAGTACTTTCCTTGATACTTTACATTGAACTAACAATTTAATTTGGCAACTGATTGATGAGGGTTTACCTTGTTTTGTCATAAGCATCACCACAGGATCCAACAGAAAAATCAATGCCACCAAAGGAAACCATGACGCTGAGGAAGTCACAAACATCACACACAGGTTAGTACTGTACTTTCCTTGATACTTTACATTGAACTAACAATTTAATTTGGCAACTGATTGATGAGGGTTTACCTTGTTTTGTCATAAGCATCACCACAGGATCCAACAGAAGAGTCAATGCCACCAAAGGAAACCACGACGCCGAGGAAGTCACAAACATCACAAAAGGTCAGGAGAAGGGTTTCATTTGGAGGATTTGACAAAGAAACCAGAGGACCAACAGTTGACATGGCTGGTAAGGCATAGTGGCCCAAAAATTAGACTTTTTCTGTATACATTATATTAGAAACTTTTTGAAATTGTTATTTAGGTTAGAATTACAATGGGTAAATCTGTTGTTGGTTGTTGAAAAAAGCATTTCACATAAAATACAAACATTATTTTGCATTACAGGTTCACACCAAACTGCTATTCAAGAGAGTTTGAGGAACTTGGAGCAAAGAAGAGCTGAAGATGCTGCAAGGAATGACAGCCATTTTGAGAGGATGGAACAGAGCATGAACGAGTTGAAGACAGCCATCAGTCAACAAACTGAGGCAATGGTAACAATTGGTCGTTACCACTACCAACTTGTGGCCTTACATTTGTCTGTGGTGGGACAATGCCAGGCAATTCACCAGAAGATTGATGAAATCGCCAACACACAAAATCAACACACTGCAGGACAGTCAAACCTGCATCAAATCACTACACAACTGACTGAATCACAGTCCAATCTTTGTGTGCAATCCCAATAGATGCAACAAACTCTACAGAGCATGCTTCTGTGGCAGCAACAGTGCAATGCCAATACCACCATGATCTGTTCAAGCCTTCAGCTGCTGACAGAAGAAAGGAGAAGATCTTCAGCCACACACGTTCAGGAACTAATCAACACAACTGGTTGATCCTGAATGGTATGCTCGACAAGTGGAAGCTGAAAGCGCATACCAGAGAAGAATTCAAATTGAAACAAGCCACCATCAAAGACTAGATCAAATGCAGCAGACGACAACCACAGCAGAGCAGCATCCAAGACTACATGAGAAGGAGCATTGGGAAAGAGCCCTCCAACAGGAGCGGCAAAATATAGAAGAGGAGGATCAGCGTAAACAAGCACAGGCAAAGGCTGAGCGTGCAAGAGCACAGGAGGCCGAGGTTGGCAGAGCCAAGGAGGCTGAGCGGACCAGAGCAGAATAGGCAGAGCGGGCCAGAGCAGAGCATGAACATTGCCTGAGAATGCAACAAGAAATGTGGGACCATGCAGTGAGGGAGCAGCAGGAGATAGACCAAAGAAAGAAAGAGGCATCCACTGGCCAACAGGAGATGCAGATAGAGGTAGCCCAAAGAGAGGAGTCATCCATTGGGCAACAGAAGACGCAGGAGGAGGTAGCCCAAAGAGAGGAGTCATCCATGGGACAACAGGAGACGCAGGCGACCATCTGCCTGTTCGAGATGTGGCAGGCAGCACAGCAGAATAAGCAGGCTAAATCCCAAAAGCACCAGCATGTGGACACAGGGGGAGTGGAGCAGCATGACATTAGAGGACCAAAGGACAAGGTAAGAAGACTACAAGAAAAGGATGGCAAGGCACAGCATGAGCATGCTTGGAGAGTGGTGCATGAGAAGACTGCCAAAGAAAAGCAGAAGAAGCCAAGGGCCCCAAAGGAGGACAAGAGGCCAAGGGCCCCAAAGGAATACCAGGTGGGCAGAGCCCCAAAGGAGGACCAGGCGGGCAGAGCCCCAAAGGAGGACCAGGCAGGCAGAGCCCCAAAGGAGGACCAGGCGGGCAGAGCCCCAAAGGAGGACCAGGCGGGCAGAGCCCCATAGGAGGACCAGGCGGGCAGAGCCCCAAAGGAGGACCAGGCGGGCAGAGCCCCAAAGGAAAAGAAAGAAAGACAAACAGAGGACAGAGCTTAAGTGAAAGGTCAATATATATATTTTTTTATATATATATATATATATATATATATAATTTCATTTTTTAAATATTTCATTACCAAGGTTAATTAATCTGTTGCCTAATACTTATGCAGTTTACTGTTTCAAATATTTTTCTATGTACTTAGCTAGGTGTTGTACCCCAGTGAATTAGGGGCAGATGCACAGACTAGGAAGGGAAAGAGAGCATATCACAGTATGGGGGAATAATAACTCACCGTTTCTTGTTAAGTAAAGGCAATAAGTAAATGATCTATTTGCAGCATCCGTGAAGACAAGGCCATCCAGGAGGAAGAAGACACTTCGGCACAGAAGCGTGCAAGGGTCCAGCCTGGGACGAGAAGACCATCTGGAGGCTGGCATAGCGCTCTCAAGGGTGCTGCACTAGATAAGATAAGTTGCTGAATCTGATGCAAGGCATGCTGGGATGTGTAGTTCATCAACATCTGGAGGGCTGCAATTGCCCAGCCCTGCTCTAACCTTTTAACTTACTGTATATGTATGGCATAACAGTTTGGAACTTAAATATGTAGTATTGCACAGGATCCATTGAAACTATGTAATCAATATTTTGTTTTTCCTTTTTTTTGCAGCACAGAAATTTATGAACTGAAGTCTTTTGAAAAAAGAATATTTAAAGGAAAGAAAGTCTACCAAAATCTGAACCTAAAAATTTTGTATTAAAATGATTCTGCTTTAAATGAATGTATTGACCGGTTTAGATTTTTAAATCAAAAATAGATTAGATATATTAACTGGACTGAAACTTTGTGGACTGACTGAATAACTTTGTAATTGCGCACATATTGCATATAAATGTAATGTAAAATTATTTTACACAAAAATAAACATCTGTATTTGTGATTGTACAATATTGTAAATTTAGTATATTTTGTGGAAATGAGTAAAATAAACTTTGGAATTGGCATTCTTCTCTGTGATTTACATACTACAGTATGGGATTAATATGATCTGCAATGGGTTAACATTGTCTGGCAGCATGTAAATCAGGCATATACAAACTATGGCCCTCCAGCTGTTATGAAACAAAGTCCCAGCACACAAAGAAGTCTCAACACCTGAGGGAGAGACAGCACTCCCCCAAAGACAATACACAAGATACAAAATTCAGACGGAGACAACACTGGCGCTCAAAAAAAAATGCAAACGTTATCAAATGTGTGACTTTCAACACTTGTCCTCGACTGGATTCACTTAATACAATACAGGACAAGTGTTGAAAGTCACACATTTGAAGCATTGGAATTTTTTTTGTTTTAATGCCAGTGTTTTCTCCGTCTGAATTTTGTATCTTGTGTATTGTCTTTGGGGGAGTGCTGTCTCTCCCTCAGGTTCCCAGCATGCCTTGCCACTATTAGGGAATGCTAAAACTATGGCAAGGCATGCTGGGATGTGTAAGGTGCAAAATAAAAAGGGGGGGATAGTGCTCTAGGGATTTGATCAAATAAATCTTTGATCAAATATGATCTTTACAGATATGTATTTTTTACCACATGAATTTAAACCATACCCACAATTGATAGCAAACTAGGGAGAGTCCGTTCCCAGTATGCACCAAGAATTTTTTGTAGAAATAACTACCACTGTTAAATGCTGGCATGCTTCTGTAGGCACCTTCCATATGTCCAAGTGGCCGGACCAAAACTGGCACAAATAACCGGTAACCACTGGTAGTTTGAAGAAATGGTGGGTCTTTTTACAGCAGGAGAAGAGATGGCTGGTGCACCAGAAAATTAAATGACCTCACAGATGGAGATGGGTGGTTTACAGTTCAATCTTGTAGCCTGGGGGTGTAGCTCATAACAGACAGTGCTGTCAGTGTGCTCCCAACGGTGCCGCCTCCAACCGGTGACTCCTATCTTGTGCTGCACCCCAGCCAATGCCTCCTTAAACCTGTGCCTCCCAATGTTGATACCCCCAGCCTGTGCCTCCCAATGGTGACCTCCCCATCCTGTGTCCCCCAACGATGCCCAGCCAGTGCCTCTCGACGTGCCCACCTCCAGCCTGTGCCTCTCAACTCCCCCCCCACCTCAGCCTTACTAGGCAAAATGACTAGGCTGCAGACGCATCCTTCTTCGGTTTGCGGCAGGCCCGTGTAATTTGGACTGTGGAACTACAAGTGACAGGATGAAGTCCACCCAAAAATTTTTTATACTGGTTTCCCTACTACAAGTAGCACAATGACCTTGCACTGCGCTGCGCTATGCTGCTGCTGGCGATACCATCAGACAGATAAAATGGAGAGTGATAAACAGCCAGCCAATCAGCTCCTGCCTGACATTTTTCAAACAGTCGGTGACATGGCAGGTAGGAGCTGATTGGCTGATTGTTTATCACTCTCCAATTTATCACTTTTGAAGGTAGTCACTTTGCCGTACAGTATCTGTCCCTAGTCACCCTGCCGGCTGCTATAGAGATGCGGAAAGCGACTGGACTACCCTGTCAGTTTGCTGTATCTGTCCCTAGTCACCCTGCCGGCTGCTATAGAGATGCGGAAAGCGACTGGACTACCCAGTCAGTTTGCTGTATCTGTCCCTAGTCACCCTGCTGGCTGCTACTGTATAGAGATGCGGAAAGCGACTGGACTACCCAGTCACTTTCCTAGTTACCCTGCCGGCTGCTATAGAGATGCGGTAAGCGACTGGCCTACCCAGTCAGTTTGCTGTATCTATCCATAGTCACCCTGCCGGCTGCTATAGAGATGCGGAAAGCGACTGGACTACCTAGTCACTTTCCTAGTTTCACAGCCGGCTGCTATAGAGATGCGGAAAGCGACTGGCCTACCCAGTCAGTTTGCTGTATCTGTCCCTAGTCACCCTGCCGGCTGCTATAGAGATGCGGAAAGCGGCTGGACTACACAGTCAGTTTGCTGTATCTGTCCCTAGTCACCCTGCCGGCTGCTATAGAGATGCGGAAAGCGGCTGGACTACCCAGTCAGTTTGCTGTATCTGTCCCTAGTCACCCTGCCGGCTGCTATAGAGATGCGGAAAGCGACTGGACTACCCAGTCAGTTTGCTTTATCTGTCCCTAGTCACCTTTCCGGCTGCTATAGAGATGCGGAAAGCGACTGGACTACCCAGTCAGTTTGCTGTATCTGTCCCTAGTCACCCTGCCGGCTGCTATAGAGATGCGGAAAGCGACTGGACTACCCAGTCATTTTGCTGTATCTGTTCCTAGTCACCCTGCCGGCTGCTATAGAGATGCGGAAAGCGACTGGACTACCCAGTCAGTTTGCTGTATCTGTCCCTAGTCACCCTGCCGGCTGCTATAGAGATGCGGAAAGTGACTGGACTACCCTGTCAGTTTGCTGTATCTGTCCCTAGTCACCCTGCCGGCTGCTATAGAGATGCAGAAAGCGACTGGACTACCCAGTCAGTTTGCTGTATCTGTCCCTAGTCACCCTGCCGGCTGCTATAGAGATGCGGAAAGCGACTGGACTACCCAGTCAGTTTGCTTTATCTGTCCCTAGTCACCTTTCCGGCTGCTATAGAGATGCGGAAAGCGACTGGACTACCCAGTCAGTTTGCTGTATCTGTCCCTAGTCACCCTGCCGGCTGCTATAGATATGCGGAAAGCGACTGGACTACCCAGTCAGTTTGCTGTATCTGTCCCTAGTCACCCTGCCGGCTGCTATAGAGATGCGGAAAGCGACTGGACTACCCAGTCAGTTTGCTGTATCTGTCTTTAGTCACCCTGCCGGCTGCTATAGAGATGCGGAAAGCGACTGTACTACCCAGTCAGTTTGCTGTATCTGTCCCTAGTCACCCTGCCGGCTGCTATAGAGATGCGGAAAGCGACTGGACTACCCAGTCAGTTTGCTGTATCTGTCCCTAGTCACCCTGCCGGCTGCTATAGAGATGCGGAAAGCGACTGGACTACCCAGTCAGTTTGCTGTATCTGTCCCTAGTCACCCTGCCGGCTGCTATAGAGATGCGGAAAGCGACTGGACTACCCAGTCAGTTTGCTGTATCTGTCCCTACTCTCTGTGTCAGATTGTGTTGGCATATTTGATATCTTGCACTGTAGGGGCATATGTGTTATCTGGCAATGTGTTGGCTTTTTTGTTATCTTGCACTGTGGGGGCATATGTGGCTCTCAATATGTCGGGGAACTATACGTACCAGCATGCCCTGCCTCAGATTTGCTATAGTGGATTGCTGAAGCTGTTGCAGGGCATGCTGGGACCTGTAGTTCCACAACAGCTGGAGGGCCATGAGTTTGACACAGCTTGTCAATTATGCTGGCTGTGACATTCTCTGTGTCAGATTGTCAGCACATGATGAAATGGTAGAAAACAACGGAACGAATGAACGTACGTGTTCTCTGCACAGCCAGCACTGATGTAAAAAAGAAAATCACTTCTGTTTACGTTCTGTAATCACGCCCCTTTGTTTTGGTACAGTATGCCCTTAACCCAGCCCATTATGATAATTATGTTCATATATATTGTGTCAAAAGTCCAAATCCCACGCCCCCATACACTAGCCGATTTTAGTCAGATTTAGGCCAGATCAGTCGGATCTGGCCTAAATCGGACCAAAATCGGCTAGTTTTGATGTCACCTCAGATCCAATGCGCGGTCCCGTGCACATCGGATCTGCGTCGGGTGGTCGGACCTGCTGCACGTCTGACCACCCAACTTGGGACCTAGTGGGGCGGTGCGGCGCTGGAGGGAGCAGGGGGGGCTGGGGACGCTGCGGGGGACACAGGCGGGGGAGCCGGGAGCTGTCAGCACTGAATAAAAAAAAAAAAGCCCATACAATGAATGGGCGGCCTGTGATTGGCTGAGCGCTCTCTCAGCCAGTCAGCAATTGGCTGAGAGAGCGCTCAGCCAATCACAGGCTGCCCATTCATTGTATAGGCTTTTTTTTCTAGCACTGACAGCTCCCGGCTCCCTCTGCCCGGCTCTATGCCGCCTGTGTCCCCCGCAGCATCTGTGTCCCCCGCAGCGTCTGTGTCCCCGCAGCGTCCCCAGCCCCCCTGCTCCCACCAGCAGCCTCCCCCCCTCCTGCTCCCCAGGTTTTTTACATGTGATAAATCGAGACGATTTATCACATGTAAAAAATGGCACATCAAGTGCCAATCTAATCAAGCAGCCGGCCCTCTATGGGGGCCTTAGAGAGGTAAAGACTAGGCTTGCAAGGGATAATAAAGTTCTTGTACAGTAGTTCATGCACCTCATGCACGCGCTGCAGCACAAATTTTATGCATGCGCAAATGAGATTTTCAAAAGGGACATCTGGTGGTTAATCTGTGGTATTGCACGCCACGGCGAATCGCCAAGCTTGTAAAAGATATTGCGAATGCTGAGCGCCACGGCCGCCATGGCGGAAAAATCGCCATAGGCTGCAAAGATGAGACCTGCTACATCTGTACTATATGTGTGATATATAACACATGCATTACTGTGGATATGATATGTACAGTACTTGTTATAGTCATTAGAATGTCAAATGACACTCACCAAATATCTATCATGCAGTTTACCATTTTGTTTGTTTAACCCACAGCGCAGGAGAGAGCCAGACAGGCCCGTGAGGAGGCCCAGGAGGAGGGCCAGGAAGAGGCCCAAGAGGTGGCCCAGGAGGTAGAAGTGGAGGGCCAGGTGGAGGAGGAGGAGGCGGGACAGGTGGAGATGGAGGAGGAGGATGAGGGCCGCCATGAGGTGGAATACCTCACCTCCACTCACCCTACACACACCCCTCCCCCTAGCCACTCACCAACCTCCTCAGTCTACCTTCCCCCCCGTGTACCAAGAGCAGGAGGAGCTCTCCCTACCCCTCCCAGACTTTCCACCACCTCCCAACGTGGAGGAAGCAGACATTGTGGAGCTGGCTGGCAGTGGTAAGTAGACGTAATGCGTCATTACTGACTTAGGTACAGTTTGTTATGTCGCAAAGCTGATTACATTTTGCTATAATATAGTAAAGACTAGTCCAAACAAATGGATAACAACAGACACACTTTGGCCTTATAGGGCCATGCTGCAAACGTACAATCTGGATGCTCATGTAGGTGATGAGTGTTTATTTATGGAGGGTCTTTCTATACAAGCACAAATAAAACATCAATGGAGTATGGCCAGGCCTGATTTATAATGGAGTCCCAAGTGGGCAGTTCCCCTGGGCCCCCCTGTAGCCAGTGGGCCCGTGTTGTTGCCATGTATTTTTAAAAGGTATTATGTAGGATGGATTTACCTTAGAAATTGTTTGGTGTATGGAAGCGGATTAGTGCTGCACTTTCACCTATCTGGCAATGTGACAAGGAATCATGAAGTAAGGGGTAGAGGGACTAGGCTAGCCTTTTAATGTGGTATCTATTCTATCTCTCTCTCTCTCTGTCTATCTCTATCTATCTATCTATCTATCTATCTATCATGCAGTTTACCTATTAAGCAGTGAAATGCAGGTATATATGTATGGCTAAATGTGGCATGTTGTAGTGGATGTAGCTTTCTAGTATATTGGTGAGTGTTTTGCCAGGAGAAGTGTGAGTGAGGCTCAAGTGTTGTTGTGATTTTGATACATACATTGTCAATTTTATCAGTCACATATTCTGTAGTGTAAGCCAGTGTGTGTGTGTGTGTGTGTGTGTGTGTGTGTGTGTGTGTGTCAGCATCATATATTTTTTGCCATTAGAAACAGTATTGGCTATGTAATTGTTTGTATGTATGATTTCTCATGCTGTAGGTACTTAGGATTGACTGTACAAGGTCTACCTGAATAGCATAATTCATGTTGAACCCCCTTTAACATGCCCACAGATGACCAGAGGGAAGAAGCCGAGGGTGTCAGAGGGGCCCTCCTAAGGCTGCGGCACCACCTTCTAATTATGGCGGCAGATGTGCAGGACCTCTGCGACCTCCTGCTATGACCAGTTGTTTTTTTTTGGGGGGTTTGTTCTGTAAATAAATTTTTCCCTGCAAGTTAGAAGTGGTCTGTGTGTTATTTTATTATTTTACAGTATAAGTATAAATATAAGGAAATAAGTATAAATAGTGCTGTTTATTTATGTAAGGTGCAAAAGGTATATACAGTAGATAGATGGTTTTATTGCATAGAAGTGATTGAAAGTGAAGGGTAATGTAAAGATGTACATAGTGTGTTGATGTGTATGTGTGTGTTTGAATGTGAAGAATAATAGATGATGTAATATGCATACATAGCACATGGGCTTAAAGGGGCGAGAAAGAATGTGGTGAACTTAGCATGATGTTAGGGTTAATCTAAAGTGGTATTAAAGTGTTTAATTATCAATTAAATAAAGAATAGATGACCAGGAAAAACAATCCCTTTTTAATGAGGTTGCCTAGTTGCATAAGTGTGTCATGTGATCGATTTCGGAGTTCAGATAAGAGTGGTGATTTGTGCGTAAATACACCGCATCGGTGCGTACGGGCAGGTTCCCGTCCGTTCTGACACGGTAAGACCGTGCATACGCTGGAAGACCGTGCAGAATCTGTGTGTCCACCGCACACGCAAAGGTTTGGATGTCGTCCGTAAACACGCCCTCTTCTTAAAGAGTGAGTCCGTCCGAATGCGGAGGACCGGTGGGCGTTTTTTCGTATGATGTCCGCACAGCGTGGCGTGCGGACCTCTCCGAAAGAGAGCGGAAATATACGCACCAACCAGAATAAGGGCCATGGTGAGAAGGAATGGACCTGAGTGCAATGCTCTGCAGATAGCATACATGGTGAGGAGGACTGGACCTGAGTGCAATGCTCTGCAGATAGCATACATGGTGAGAAGGACTGGGCACATTGCAATGGTCTGCAGATGAGGGCTGGACCTGAGTGCAATGATCTGCAGATAGCATACATGGTGAGGAGACCTGGGGCACATTGCAATAATCTGCAGATAGCATAGTACATGGTGATGAGGACTGGACCGGAGTGCAATGCTCTGCAGGAGCATACATGGTTAGTAGTACTGGGGCACAGTGCAATGATCTGCAGATAAGGACAGGACCTGAGTGCAATGCTCTGCAGGAGCATACATGGTGAGGAGTACTGGGGCACAGTGCAATGATCTGCAGATAGCATACATGGTGAGGAGGACTGGGGCACAGTGCAATGATCTGCAGATAGCATAGATGGTGAGGAGGACTGGACCTGAGTGCAATGCTCTGCATATAGCATACATGGTGAGGAGGACTGGACCTGAGTGCAATGCTCTGCATACAGCATACATGGTGAGGAGGACTGGACCTGAGTGCAATGCTCTGCAGATAGCATACATGGTGAGGAGTACTGGGGCACAGTGCAATGATCTGCAGATAGCATACATGGTGAGAACTGGGGCACAGTGCAATGCTCTGCAGATAGCATACATGGTGAGGAGGACTGGACCTGAGTGCAATGCTCTGCAGATAGCATAGATGGTGAGGAGGACTGGACCTGAGTGCAATGCTCTGCAGATAACATACATGGTGAGGAGGACTGGACCTGAGTGCAATGCTCTGCAGATAGCATATATGGTGAGGAGGACTGTACCTGAGTGCAATGCTCTGCAGATAGCATACATGGTGAGGAGGACTGGGGCACAGTGCAATGATCTGCAGATAGCATACATGGTGAGGAGGACTGGGGCACAGTGCAATGATCTGCAGATAGCACAGTACATGGTGATGAGGACTGGACCTGAGTGCAATGATCTGCAGATTGCATACATGGTGAGAACTGGGGCACAGTGCAATGCTCTGCAAATAGCATATATGGTGAGGAGGACTGGACCTGACTGCAATGCTCTGCAGATAGCCTAGATTGTGAGGAGGACTGGACCTGAGTGCAATGCTCTGCAGATAGCATACATGGTGAGGAGGACTGGACCTGAGTGCAATGCTCTGCAGATAGCATACATGGTGAGGAGACCTGGGGCACAGTGCAATGATCTGCAGATAGCACTCCGCGCTGCGTGTGTCCCTCTACACTCAGCGCTGTGTGTGTCCCTCTACACACCGAGCCCACAGTTATTGCTCCCGGTTGAAGTTGTGTCACAACACCGAGCCCACAGTTATTGCTCCCGGTTGAAGTTGTGTCACAACACCCAGCCTACAGTTATTGGTCCCGGTTGAAATTGTGTCACAACACCCAGCCCACAGTTATCGGTCCCAGGTGAAGTTGTGTCACAACACCCAGCCTACAGTTATTGCTCCCGGTTGAAGTTGTGTCACAACACCCAGCCCACAGTTATCGGTCCCAGGTGAAGTTGTGTCACAACACTCAGCCCACAGTTATCGGTCCCAGGTGAAGTTGTGTCACAACACCCAGCCTACAGTTATTGGTCCCGGTTGAAGTTGTGTCACAACACCCAGCCTACAGTTATTGGTCCCGGTTGAAGTTGTGTCACAACACCCAGCCTACAGTTATTGGTCCCGGTTGAAGTTGTGTCACAACTATCAGCCTACAGTTATTGGTCCCGGTTGAAGTTGTGTCACAACACCCAGCCTACAGTTATTGGTCCCGATTGAAGTTGTGTCACAACACCCAGCCTACAGTTATTGGTCCGGGTTGAAGTTGTGTCACAACACCCAGCCTACAGTTATTGGTCCCGGTTGAAGTTGTGTCACAACACCCAGCCCACAGTTATCGGTCCCAGGTGAAGTTGTGTCACAACACCCAGCCCACAGTTATTGCTCCCGGTTGAAGTTGTGTCACAACACCCAGCCTACAGTTATTGGTCCCGGTTGAAATTGTGTCACAACACCCAGCCTACAGTTATTGGTCCCGGTTGAAGTTGTGTCACAACACCCAGCCTACAGTTATTGCTCCCGGTTGAAGTTGTGTCACAACACCCAGCCCACAGTTATCGGTCCCAGGTGAAGTTGTGTCACAACACCCAGCCCACAGTTATCGGTCCCAGGTGAAGTTGTGTCACAACACCCAGCCCACAGTTATTGGTCCCGGTTGAAGTTGTGTCACAACACCAAGCCTACAGTTATTGGTCCCGGTTGAAGTTGTGTCACAACACCCAGCCTACAGTTATCGGTCCCAGGTGAAGTTGTGTCACAACACCCAGCCCACAGTTATTGTTCCCGGTTGAAGTTGTGTCACAACACCAAGCCTACAGTTATTGGTCCCGGTTGAAGTTGTGTCACAACACCCAGCCTACAGTTATTGGTCCCGGTTGAAGTTGTGTCACAACACCCAGCCTACAGTTATTGGTCCCGGTTGAAGTTGTGTCACAACACCCAGCCTACAGTTATTGGTCCCGGTTGAAGTTGTGTCACAACTATCAGCCTACAGTTATTGGTCCCGGTTGAAGTTGTGTCACAACACCCAGCCTACAGTTATTGGTCCCGATTGAAGTTGTGTCACAACACCCAGCCTACAGTTATTGGTCCGGGTTGAAGTTGTGTCACAACACCCAGCCTACAGTTATTGGTCCCGGTTGAAGTTGTGTCACAACACCCAGCCCACAGTTATTGGTCCCGGTTGAAGTTGTGTCACAACACCCAGCCTACAGTTATTGGTCCCGGTTGAAGTTGGGTCACAACACCCAGCCCACAGTTATTGGTCCCGGTTGAAGTTGTGTCACAACACCCAGCCTACAGTTATTGGTCCCGGTTGAAGTTGTGTCACAACACCAAGCCTACAGTTATCGGTCCCGGTTGAAGTTGTGTCACAACACCCAGCCCACAGTTATCGGTCCCAGGTGAAGTTGTGTCACAACACCCAGCCCACAGTTATTGGTCCAGGTTGAAGTTGTGTCACAACACCAAGCCTACAGTTATTGGTCCCGGTTGAAGTTGTGTCACAACACCCAGCCTACAGTTATTGGTCCCGGTTGAAGTTGTGTCACAACACCCAGCCTACAGTTATTGGTCCCGGTTGAAGTTGTGTCACAACACCCAGCCTACAGTTATTGGTCCCGGTTGAAGTTGTGTCACAACTATCAGCCTACAGTTATTGGTCCCGGTTGAAGTTGTGTCACAACACCCAGCCTACAGTTATTGGTCCCGGTTGAAGTTGTGTCACAACACCCAGCCTACAATTATTGGTCCCGGTTGAAGTTGTGTCACAACACCCAGCCTACAGTTATTGGTCCTGGTTGAAGTTGTGTCACAACACCCAGCCTACAGTTATTGGTCCCGGTTGAAATTGTGTCACAACACCCAGCCCACAGTTATCGGTCCCAGGTGAAGTTGTGTCACAACACCCAGCCCACAGTTATTGGTCCCGGTTGAAGTTGTGTCACAACACCAAGCCTACAGTTATTGGTCCCGGTTGAAGTTGTGTCACAACACCCAGCCTACAGTTATTGGTCCCGGTTGAAGTTGTGTCACAACACCCAGCCTACAGTTATTGGTCCCGGTTGAAGTTGTGTCACAACACCCAGCCTACAGTTATTGGTCCCGGTTGAAGTTGTGTGACAACACCCAGCCTACAGTTATTGGTCCCGGTTGAAGTTGTGTCACAACACTCAGCCCACAGTTATCGGTTCCAGGTGAAGTTGTGTCACAACACCCAGCCTACAGTTATTGGTCCCGGTTGAAGTTGTGTCACAACACCCAGCCTACAGTTATTGGTCCCTGGTGAAGTTGTGTCACAACACCCAGCCTACAGTTATTGGTCCCGGTTGAAGTTGTGTCACAACACCCAGCCTACAGTTATTGGTCCCGGTTGAAGTTGTGTCACAACACCCAGCCTACAGTTATTGGTCCCGGTTGAAATTGTGTCACAACACCCAGCCTATAGTTATTGGTCCCAGGTGAAGTTGTGTCACAACTATCAGCCTACAGTTATTGGTCCCGGTTGAAATTGTGTCACAACACCCAGCCCACAGTTATCGGTCCCAGGTGAAGTTGTGTCACAACACCCAGCCCACAGTTATCGGTCCCGGTTGAAGTTGTGTCACAACACCAAGCCCACAGTTATTGGTCCCAGTTGAAGTTGTGTCACAACACCCAGCCTACAGTTATTGGTCCCGGTTGAAGTTGTGTCACAACACCCAGCCTACAGTTATTGGTCCCGGTTGAAGTTGTGTCACAACACCCAGCCTACAGTTATTGGTCCCGGTTGAAGTTGTGTCACAACACCCAGCCTACAGTTATTGCTCCCGGTTGAAGTTGTGTCACAACACCCAGCCCACAGTTATCGGTCCCAGGTGAAGTTGTGTCACAACACCCAGCCCACAGTTATTGGTCCCGGTTGAAGTTGTGTCACAACACCAAGCCTACAGTTATTGGTCCCGGTTGAAGTTGTGTCACAACACCCAGCCTACAGTTATTGGTCCCGGTTGAAGTTGTGTCACAACACCCAGCCTACAGTTATTGGTCCCGGTTGAAGTTGTGTCACAACACCCAGCCTACAGTTATTGGTCCCGGTTGAAGTTGTGATACAACACCCAGCCTACAGTTATTGGTCCCGGTTGAAGTTGTGTCACAACACCCAGCCTACAGTTATTGGTCCCGGTTGAAGTTGTGTCACAACTATCAGCCTACAGTTATTGGTCCCGGTTGAAGTTGTGTCACAACACACAGCCTACAGTTATTGGACCCGGTTGAAGTTGTGTCACAACACCCAGCCTACAGTTATTGGTCCCGGTTGAAGTTGTGTCACAACACCCAGCCTACAGTTATTGGTCCCGGTTGAAGTTGTGTCACAACTATCAGCCTACAGTTATTGGTCCCGGTTGAAGTTGTGTCACAACACCCAGCCTACAGTTATTGGTCCCGATTGAAGTTATGTCACAACACCCAGCCTACAGTTATTGGTCCCGGTTGAAGTTGTGTCACAACACCCAGCCTACAGTTATTGGTCCCGGTTGAAGTTGTGTCACAACACCCAGCCCACAGTTATTGGTCCCGGTTGAAGTTGTGTCACAACACCCAGCCTACAGTTATTGGTCCCGGTTGAAGTTGTGTCACAACACCCAGCCTACAGTTATTAATCCCGGTTGAAGTTGTGTCACAACTATCAGCCTACAGTTATTGGTCCCGGTTGAAGTTGTGTCACAACACCCAGCCTACAGTTATTGGTCCCGATTGAAGTTGTGTCACAACACCCAGCCTACAGTTATTGGTCCCGGTTGAAGTTGTGTCACAACACCCAGCCTACAGTTATTGGTCCCGGTTGAAGTTGTGTCACAACACCCAGCCTACAGTTATTGGTCCCGGTTGAAGTTGTGTCACAACACCCAGCCCACAGTTATTGGTCCCGGTTGAAGTTGTGTCATAACACCCAGCCTACAGTTATCGGTCCCGGTTGAAGTTGTGTCACAACACCCAGCCCACAGTTATCGGTCCCAGGTGAAGTTGTGTCACAACACCCAGCCCACAGTTATTGTTCCCGGTTGAAATTGTGTCACAACACCAAGCCTACAGTTATTGGTCCCGGTTGAAGTTGTGTCACAACACCCAGCCTACAGTTATTGGACCCGGTTGAAGTTGTGTCACAACACCCAGCCTACAGTTATTGGTCCCGGTTGAAGTTGTGTCACAACACCCAGCCTACAGTTATTGGTCCCGGTTGAAGTTGTGTCACAACTATCAGCCTACAGTTATTGGTCCCGGTTGAAGTTGTGTCACAACACCCAGCCTACAGTTATTGGTCCCGATTGAAGTTGTGTCACAACACCCAGCCTACAGTTATCGGTCCCAGGTGAAGTTGTGTCACAACACCCAGCCCACAGTTATCGGTCCCATGTGTAGTTGTGTCACAACACCCAGCCTACAGTTATTGGTCCCGGTTGAAGTTGTGTCACAACACCCAGCCTACAGTTATTGGTCCCGGTTGAAGTTGTGTCACAACACCCAGCCCACAGTTATCGGTCCCAGGTGTAGTTGTGTCACAACACCCAGCCTACAGTTATTGGTCCCGGTTGAAGTTGTGTCACAACACCCAGCCTACAGTTATTGGTCCCGGTTGAAGTTGTGTCACAACACCCAGCCTACAGTTATCGGTCCCGGTTGAAGTTGTGTCACAACACCCAGACTACAGTTATTGGTCCCGGTTGAAGTTGTGTCACAATACCCAGCCTACAGTTATTGGTCCCGGTTGAAATTGTGTCACAACACCCAGCCTATAGTTATTGGTCCCAGGTGAAGTTGTGTCACAACTATCAGCCTACAGTTATTGGTCCCGATTGAAGTTGTGTCACAACACCCAGCCTACAGTTATTGGTCCCGGTTGAAGTTGTGTCACAACACCCAGCCCACAGTTATCGGTCCCAGGTGTAGTTGTGTCACAACACCCAGCCTACAGTTATTGGTCCCGGTTGAAGTTGTGTCACAACACCCAGCCTACAGTTATTGCTCCCGGTTGAAGTTGTGTCACAACACCCAGCCCACAGTTATCGGTCCCAGGTGAAGTTGTGTCACAACACCCAGCCCACAGTTATCGGTCCCAGGTGAAGTTGTGTCACAACACCCAGCCCACAGTTATTGGTCCCGGTTGAAGTTGTGTCACAACACCAAGCCTACAGTTATCGGTCCCAGGTGAAGTTGTGTCACAACACCCAGCCCACAGTTATTGTTCCCGGTTGAAGTTGTGTCACAACAACAAGCCTACAGTTATTGGTCCCGGTTGAAGTTGTGTCACAACACCCAGCCTACAGTTATTGGTCCCGGTTGAAGTTGTGTCACAACTATCAGCCTACAGTTATTGGTCCCGGTTGAAGTTGTGTCACAACACCCAGCCTACAGTTATTGGTCCCGATTGAAGTTGTGTCACAACACCCAGCCTACAGTTATTGGTCCGGGTTGAAGTTGTGTCACAACACCCAGCCTACAGTTATTGGTCCCGGTTGAAGTTGTGTCACAACACCCAGCCCACAGTTATTGGTCCCGGTTGAAGTTGTGTCACAACACCCAGCCTACAGTTATTGGTCCCGGTTGAAGTTGTGTCACAACACCCAGCCTACAGTTATTGGTCCCGGTTGAAGTTGGGTCACAACACCCAGCCCACAGTTATTGGTCCCGGTTGAAGTTGTGTCACAACACCCAGCCTACAGTTATTGCTCCCGGTTGAAGTTGTGTCACAACACCAAGCCTACAGTTATCGGTCCCGGTTGAAGTTGTGTCACAACACCCAGCCCACAGTTATCGGTCCCAGGTGAAGTTGTGTCACAACACCCAGCCCACAGTTATTGGTCCAGGTTGAAGTTGTGTCACAACACCAAGCCTACAGTTATTGGTCCCGGTTGAAGTTGTGTCACAACACCCAGCCTACAGTTATTGGTCCCGGTTGAAGTTGTGTCACAACACCCAGCCTACAGTTATTGGTCCCGGTTGAAGTTGTGTCACAACACCCAGCCTACAGTTATTGGTCCCGGTTGAAGTTGTGTCACAACTATCAGCCTACAGTTATTGGTCCCGGTTGAAGTTGTGTCACAACACCCAGCCTACAGTTATTGGTCCCGGTTGAAGTTGTGTCACAACACCCAGCCTACAGTTATTGGTCCCGGTTGAAGTTGTGTCACAACACCAGCCTACAGTTATTGGTCCCGGTTGAAGTTGTGTCACAACACCCAGCCTACAGTTATTGGTCCCGGTTGAAATTGTGTCACAACACCCAGCCCACAGTTATCGGTCCCAGGTGAAGTTGTGTCACAACACCCAGCCCACAGTTATTGGTCCCGGTTGAAGTTGTGTCACAACACCCAGCCTACAGTTATCGGTCCCAGGTGAAGTTGTGTCACAACATCCAGCCCACAGTTATTGGTCCCGGTTGAAGTTGTGTCACAACACCAAGCCTACAGTTATTGGTCCCGGTTGAAGTTGTGTCACAACACCCAGCCTACAGTTATTGGTCCCGGTTGAAGTTGTGTCACAACACCCAGCCTACAGTTATTGGTCCCGGTTGAAGTTGTGTCACAACACCCAGCCTACAGTTATTGGTCCCGGTTGAAATTGTGTCACAACACCCAGCCTATAGTTATTGGTCCCAGGTGAAGTTGTGTCACAACTATCAGCCTACAGTTATTGGTCCCGGTTGAAATTGTGTCACAACACCCAGCCCACAGTTATCGGTCCCAGGTGAAGTTGTGTCACAACACCCAGCCCACAGTTATCGGTCCCGGTTGAAGTTGTGTCACAACACCAAGCCCACAGTTATTGGTCCCGGTTGAAGTTGTGTCACAACACCCAGCCTACAGTTATTGGTCCCGGTTGAAGTTGTGTCACAACACCCAGCCTACAGTTATTGGTCCCGGTTGAAGTTGTGTCACAACACCCAGCCTACAGTTATTGGTCCCGGTTGAAGTTGTGTCACAACACCCAGCCTACAGTTACTGCTCCCGGTTGAAGTTGTGTCACAACACCCAGCCCACAGTTATCGGTCCCAGGTGAAGTTGTGTCACAACACCCAGCCCACAGTTATCGGTCCCAGGTGAAGTTGTGTCACAACACCCAGCCCACAGTTATTGGTCCTGGTTGAAGTTGTGTCACAACACCAAGCCTACAGTTATCGGTCCCGGTTGAAGTTGTGTCACAACACCCAGCCCACAGTTATCGGTCCCAGGTGAAGTTGTGTCACAACACCCAGCCCACAGTTATTGTTCCCGGTTGAAGTTGTGTCACAACACCCAGCCTACAGTTATTGGTCCCGGTTGAAGTTGTGTCACAACACCCAGCCTACAGTTATTGGTCCCGGTTGAAGTTGTGTCACAACTATCAGCCTACAGTTATTGGTCCCGGTTGAAGTTGTGTCACAACACCCAGCCTACAGTTATCGGTCCCGGTTGAAGTTGTGTCACAACACCAAGCCCACAGTTATTGGTCCCGGTTGAAGTTGTGTCACAACACCCAGCCTACAGTTATCGGTCCCAGGTGAAGTTGTGTCACAACACCCAGCCCACAGTTATTGGTCCCGGTTAAAGTTGTGTCACAACACCAAGCCTACAGTTATTGGTCCCGGTTGAAGTTGTGTCACAACACCCAGCCTACAGTTATTGGTCCCGGTTGAAGTTGTGTCACAACACCCAGCCTACAGTTATTGGTCCCGGTTGAAGTTGTGTCACAACACTCAGCCCACAGTTATCGGTCCCAGGTGAAGTTGTGTCACAACACCCAGCCTACAGTTATTGGTCCCGGTTGAAGTTGTGTCACAACACCCAGCCTACAGTTATTGGTCCCGGTTGAAGTTGTGTCACAACACCCAGCCTACAGTTATTGGTCCCGGTTGAAGTTGTGTCACAACACCCAGCCTACAGTTATTGGTCCCGGTTGAAATTGTGTCACAACACCCAGCCTATAGTTATTGGTCCCAGGTGAAGTTGTGTCACAACTATCAGCCTACAGTTATTGGTCCCGGTTGAAATTGTGTCACAACACCCAGCCCACAGTTATCGGTCCCAGGTGAAGTTGTGTCACAACACCCAGCCCACAGTTATCGGTCCCGGTTGAAGTTGTGTCACAACACCAAGCCCACAGTTATTGGTCCCGGTTGAAGTTGTGTCACAACACCCAGCCTACAGTTATTGGTCCCGGTTGAAGTTGTGTCACAACACCCAGCCTACAGTTATTGGTCCCGGTTGAAATTGTGTCACAACACCCAGCCTACAGTTATTGGTCCCAGTTGAAGTTGTGTCACAACACCCAGCCTACAGTTATTGCTCCCGGTTGAAGTTGTGTCACAACACCCAGCCCACAGTTATCGGTCCCAGGTGAAGTTGTGTCACAACACCCAGCCCACAGTTATCGGTCCCAGGTGAAGTTGTGTCACAACACCCAGCCCACAGTTATCGGTCCCGGTTGAAGTTGTGTCACAACACCAAGCCTACAGTTATCGGTCCCGGTTGAAGTTGTGTCACAACACCCAGCCCACAGTTATCGGTCCCAGGTGAAGTTGTGTCACAACACCCAGCCCACAGTTATTGTTCCCGGTTGAAGTTGTGTCACAACACCAAGCCTACAGTTATTGGTCCCGGTTGAAGTTGTGTCACAACACCCAGCCTACAGTTATTGGTCCCGGTTGAAGTTGTGTCACAACACCCAGCCTACAGTTATTGGTCCCGGTTGAAGTTGTGTCACAACACCCAGCCTACAGTTATTGGTCCCGATTGAAGTTGTGTCACAACACCCAGCCTACAGTTATTGGTCCCGGTTGAAGTTGTGTCACAACACCCAGCCTACAGTTATTGGTCCCGGTTGAAGTTGTGTCACAACACCCAGCCTACAGTTATTGGTCCCGGTTGAAGTTGTGTCACAACACCCAGCCTACAGTTATTGGTCCCAGTTGAAGTTGTGTCACAACACCCAGCCCACAGTTATTGGTCCCGGTTGAAGTTGTGTCACAACACCCAGCCTACAGTTATTGGTCCCGGTTGAAGTTGTGTCACAACACCCAGCCTACAGTTATTGGTCCCGGTTGAAGTTGTGTCACAAAACCAAGCCCACAGTTATTTGTCACGGTTGAAGTTGTGTCACAACACCCAGCCTACAGTTATTGGTCCCGGTTGAAGTTGTGTCACAACACCAAGCCTACAGTTATTGGTCCCGGTTGAAGTTGTGTCACAACACCCAGCCTACAGTTATTGGTCCCGGTTGAAGTTGTGTCACAACACCCAGCCTACAGTTATTGGTCCCGGTTGAAGTTGTGTCACAACACCCAGCCTACAGTTATCGGTCCCGGTTGAAATTGTGTCACAACACCCAGCCCACAGTTATCGGTCCCAGGTGAAGTTGTGTCACAACACCCAGCCCACAGTTATTGGTCCCGGTTGAAGTTGTGTCACAACACCAAGCCTACAGTTATTGGTCCCGGTTGAAGTTGTGTCACAACACCCAGCCTACAGTTATTGCTCCCGGTTGAAGTTGTGTCACAACACCCAGCCCACAGTTATCGGTCCCAGGTGAAGTTGTGTCACAACACCCAGCCCACAGTTATCGGTCCCAGGTGAAGTTGTGTCACAACACCCAGCCCACAGTTATTGGTCCCGGTTGAAGTTGTGTCACAACACCCAGCCTACAGTTATTGGTCCCGGTTGAAGTTGTGTCACAACACTCAGCCCACAGTTATCGGTCCCAGGTGAAGTTGTGTCACAACACCCAGCCTACAGTTATTGGTCCCGGTTGAAGTTGTGTCACAACACCCAGCCTACAGTTATTGGTCCCGGTTGAAGTTGTGTCACAACACCCAGCCTACAGTTATTGGTCCCGGTTGAAGTTGTGTCACAACACCCAGCCTACAGTTATTGGTCCCGGTTGAAATTGTGTCACAACACCCAGCCTATAGTTATTGGTCCCAGGTGAAGTTGTGTCACAACTATCAGCCTACAGTTATTGGTCCCGGTTGAAATTGTGTCACAACACCCAGCCCACAGTTATCGGTCCCAGGTGAAGTTGTGTCACAACACCCAGCCCACAGTTATCGGTCCCGGTTGAAGTTGTGTCACAACACCAAGCCCACAGTTATTGGTCCCGGTTGAAGTTGTGTCACAACACCCAGCCTACAGTTATTGGTCCCGGTTGAAGTTGTGTCACAACACCCAGCCTACAGTTATTGGTCCCGGTTGAAGTTGTGTCACAACACCCAGCCTACAGTTATTGGTCCCGGTTGAAGTTGTGTCACAACACCCAGCCTACAGTTATTGGTCCCGGTTGAAGTTGTGTCACAACACCCAGCCTACAGTTATTGGTCCCGGTTGAAATTGTGTCACAACACCCAGCCTATAGTTATTGGTCCCAGGTGAAGTTGTGTCACAACTATCAGCCTACAGTTATTGGTCCCGGTTGAAATTGTGTCACAACACCCAGCCCACAGTTATCGGTCCCAGGTGAAGTTGTGTCACAACACCCAGCCCACAGTTATCGGTCCCGGTTGAAGTTGTGTCACAACACCCAGCCTACAGTTATTGGTCCCGGTTGAAGTTGTGTCACAACACCCAGCCTACAGTTATTGGTCCCGGTTGAAGTTGTGTCACAACACCCAGCCTACAGTTATTGGTCCCGGTTGAAATTGTGTCACAACACCCAGCCTATAGTTATTGGTCCCAGGTGAAGTTGTGTCACAACTATCAGCCTACAGTTATTGGTCCCGGTTGAAATTGTGTCACAACACCCAGCCCACAGTTATCGGTCCCAGGTGAAGTTGTGTCACAACACCCAGCCCACAGTTATCGGTCCCGGTTGAAGTTGTGTCACAACACCAAGCCCACAGTTATTGGTCCCGGTTGAAGTTGTGTCACAACACCCAGCCTACAGTTATTGGTCCCGGTTGAAGTTGTGTCACAACACCCAGCCTACAGTTATTGGTCCCGGTTGAAGTTGTGTCACAACACCCAGCCTACAGTTATTGGTCCCGGTTGAAGTTGTGTCACAACACCCAGCCTACAGTTATTGGTCCCGGTTGAAGTTGTGTCACAACACCCAGCCTACAGTTATTGGTCCCGGTTGAAGTTGTGTCACAACACCCAGCCTACAGTTATTGGTCCCGGTTGAAGTTGTGTCACAACACCCAGCCTACAGTTATTGGTCCCGGTTGAAGTTGTGTCACAACACCCAGCCTACAGTTATTGGTCCCGGTTGAAGTTGTGTCACAACACCCAGCCTACAGTTATTGGTCCCGGTTGAAATTGTGTCACAACACCCAGCCTATAGTTATTGGTCCCAGGTGAAGTTGTGTCACAACTATCAGCCTACAGTTATTGGTCCCGGTTGAAATTGTGTCACAACACCCAGCCCACAGTTATCGGTCCCAGGTGAAGTTGTGTCACAACACCCAGCCCACAGTTATCGGTCCCGGTTGAAGTTGTGTCACAACACTCAGCCCACAGTTATCGGTCCCAGGTGAAGTTGTGTCACAACACCCAGCCTACAGTTATTGGTCCCGGTTGAAGTTGTGTCACAACACCCAGCCTACAGTTATTGGTCCCGGTTGAAGTTGTGTCACAACACCCAGCCTACAGTTATTGGTCCCGGTTGAAGTTGTGTCACAACACCCAGCCTACAGTTATTGGTCCCGGTTGAAATTGTGTCACAACACCCAGCCTATAGTTATTGGTCCCAGGTGAAGTTGTGTCACAACTATCAGCCTACAGTTATTGGTCCCGGTTGAAATTGTGTCACAACACCCAGCCCACAGTTATCGGTCCCAGGTGAAGTTGTGTCACAACACCCAGCCCACAGTTATCGGTCCCGGTTGAAGTTGTGTCACAACACCAAGCCCACAGTTATTGGTCCCGGTTGAAGTTGTGTCACAACACCCAGCCTACAGTTATTGGTCCCGGTTGAAGTTGTGTCACAACACCCAGCCTACAGTTATTGGTCCCGGTTGAAGTTGTGTCACAACACCCAGCCTACAGTTATTGGTCCCGGTTGAAGTTGTGTCACAACACCCAGCCTACAGTTATTGGTCCCGGTTGAAGTTGTGTCACAACACCCAGCCTACAGTTATTGGTCCCGGTTGAAGTTGTGTCACAACACCCAGCCTACAGTTATTGGTCCCGGTTGAAGTTGTGTCACAACACCCAGCCTACAGTTATTGGTCCCGGTTGAAGTTGTGTCACAACACCCAGCCTACAGTTATTGGTCCCGGTTGAAATTGTGTCACAACACCCAGCCTATAGTTATTGGTCCCAGGTGAAGTTGTGTCACAACTATCAGCCTACAGTTATTGGTCCCGGTTGAAATTGTGTCACAACACCCAGCCCACAGTTATCGGTCCCAGGTGAAGTTGTGTCACAACACCCAGCCCACAGTTATCGGTCCCGGTTGAAGTTGTGTCACAACACCAAGCCCACAGTTATTGGTCCCGGTTGAAGTTGTGTCACAACACCCAGCCTACAGTTATTGGTCCCGGTTGAAGTTGTGTCACAACACCCAGCCTACAGTTATTGGTCCCGGTTGAAATTGTGTCACAACACCCAGCCTACAGTTATTGGTCCCAGTTGAAGTTGTGTCACAACACCCAGCCTACAGTTATTGCTCCCGGTTGAAGTTGTGTCACAACACCCAGCCCACAGTTATCGGTCCCAGGTGAAGTTGTGTCACAACACCCAGCCCACAGTTATCGGTCCCAGGTGAAGTTGTGTCACAACACCCAGCCCACAGTTATCGGTCCCGGTTGAAGTTGTGTCACAACACCAAGCCTACAGTTATCGGTCCCGGTTGAAGTTGTGTCACAACACCCAGCCCACAGTTATCGGTCCCAGGTGAAGTTGTGTCACAACACCCAGCCCACAGTTATTGTTCCCGGTTGAAGTTGTGTCACAACACCAAGCCTACAGTTATTGGTCCCGGTTGAAGTTGTGTCACAACACCCAGCCTACAGTTATTGGTCCCGGTTGAAGTTGTGTCACAACACCCAGCCTACAGTTATTGGTCCCGGTTGAAGTTGTGTCACAACACCCAGCCTACAGTTATTGGTCCCGATTGAAGTTGTGTCACAACACCCAGCCTACAGTTATTGGTCCCGGTTGAAGTTGTGTCACAACACCCAGCCTACAGTTATTGGTCCCGGTTGAAGTTGTGTCACAACACCCAGCCTACAGTTATTGGTCCCGGTTGAAGTTGTGTCACAACACCCAGCCTACAGTTATTGGTCCCAGTTGAAGTTGTGTCACAACACCCAGCCCACAGTTATTGGTCCCGGTTAAAGTTGTGTCACAACACCCAGCCTACAGTTATTGGTCCCGGTTGAAGTTGTGTCACAACACCCAGCCTACAGTTATTGGTCCCGGTTGAAGTTGTGTCACAAAACCAAGCCCACAGTTATTTGTCACGGTTGAAGTTGTGTCACAACACCCAGCCTACAGTTATTGGTCCCGGTTGAAGTTGTGTCACAACACCAAGCCTACAGTTATTGGTCCCGGTTGAAGTTGTGTCACAACACCCAGCCTACAGTTATTGGTCCCGGTTGAAGTTGTGTCACAACACCCAGCCTACAGTTATTGGTCCCGGTTGAAGTTGTGTCACAACACCCAGCCTACAGTTATCGGTCCCGGTTGAAATTGTGTCACAACACCCAGCCCACAGTTATCGGTCCCAGGTGAAGTTGTGTCACAACACCCAGCCCACAGTTATTGGTCCCGGTTGAAGTTGTGTCACAACACCAAGCCTACAGTTATTGGTCCCGGTTGAAGTTGTGTCACAACACCCAGCCTACAGTTATTGCTCCCGGTTGAAGTTGTGTCACAACACCCAGCCCACAGTTATCGGTCCCAGGTGAAGTTGTGTCACAACACCCAGCCCACAGTTATCGGTCCCAGGTGAAGTTGTGTCACAACACCCAGCCCACAGTTATTGGTCCCGGTTGAAGTTGTGTCACAACACCCAGCCTACAGTTATTGGTCCCGGTTGAAGTTGTGTCACAACACTCAGCCCACAGTTATCGGTCCCAGGTGAAGTTGTGTCACAACACCCAGCCTACAGTTATTGGTCCCGGTTGAAGTTGTGTCACAACACCCAGCCTACAGTTATTGGTCCCGGTTGAAGTTGTGTCACAACACCCAGCCTACAGTTATTGGTCCCGGTTGAAGTTGTGTCACAACACCCAGCCTACAGTTATTGGTCCCGGTTGAAATTGTGTCACAACACCCAGCCTATAGTTATTGGTCCCAGGTGAAGTTGTGTCACAACTATCAGCCTACAGTTATTGGTCCCGGTTGAAATTGTGTCACAACACCCAGCCCACAGTTATCGGTCCCAGGTGAAGTTGTGTCACAACACCCAGCCCACAGTTATCGGTCCCGGTTGAAGTTGTGTCACAACACCAAGCCCACAGTTATTGGTCCCGGTTGAAGTTGTGTCACAACACCCAGCCTACAGTTATTGGTCCCGGTTGAAGTTGTGTCACAACACCCAGCCTACAGTTATTGGTCCCGGTTGAAGTTGTGTCACAACACCCAGCCTACAGTTATTGGTCCCGGTTGAAGTTGTGTCACAACACCCAGCCTACAGTTATTGGTCCCGGTTGAAGTTGTGTCACAACACCCAGCCTACAGTTATTGGTCCCGGTTGAAGTTGTGTCACAACACCCAACCTACAGTTATTGCTCCCGGTTGAAGTTGTGTCACAACACCCAGCCCACAGTTATCGGTCCCAGGTGAAGTTGTGTCACAACACCAAGCCCACAGTTATCGGTCCCAGGTGAAGTTGTGTCACAACACCCAGCCCACAGTTATTGGTCCTGGTTGAAGTTGTGTCACAACACCAAGCCTACAGTTATCGGTCCCGGTTGAAGTTGTGTCACAACACCCAGCCCACAGTTATCGGTCCCAGGTGAAGTTGTGTCACAACACCCAGCCCACAGTTATTGTTCCCGGTTGAAGTTGTGTCACAACACCAAGCCTACAGTTATTGGTCCCGGTTGAAGTTGTGTCACAACACCCAGCCTACAGTAATTGGTCCCGGTTGAAGTTGTGTCACAACACCCAGCCTACAGTTATTGGTCCCGGTTGAAGTTGTGTCACAACACCCAGCCTACAGTTATTGGTCCCGGTTGAAGTTGTGTCCCAACTATCAGCCTACAGTTATTGGTCCCGGTTGAAGTTGTGTCACAACACCCAGCCTACAGTTATTGGTCCCGATTGAAGTTGTGTCACAACACCCAGCCTACAGTTATTGCTCCCGGTTGAAGTTGTGTCACAACACCCAGCCCACAGTTATCGGTCCCAGGTGAAGTTGTGTCACAACACCCAGCCCACAGTTATCGGTCCCAGGTGAAGTTGTGTCACAACACCCAGCCCACAGTTATTGGTCCCGGTTGAAGTTGTGTCACAACACCAAGCCTACAGTTATCGGTCCCAGGTGAAGTTGTGTCACAACACCCAGCCCACAGTTATTGTTCCCGGTTGAAGTTGTGTCACAACAACAAGCCTACAGTTATTGGTCCCGGTTGAAGTTGTGTCACAACACCCAGCCTACAGTTATTGGTCCCGGTTGAAGTTGTGTCACAACTATCAGCCTACAGTTATTGGTCCCGGTTGAAGTTGTGTCACAACACCCAGCCTACAGTTATTGGTCCCGATTGAAGTTGTGTCACAACACCCAGCCTACAGTTATTGGTCCGGGTTGAAGTTGTGTCACAACACCCAGCCTACAGTTATTGGTCCCGGTTGAAGTTGTGTCACAACACCCAGCCTACAGTTATTGGTCCCGGTTGAAGTTGTGTCACAACACCCAGCCTACAGTTATTGGTCCCGGTTGAAGTTGGGTCACAACACCCAGCCCACAGTTATTGGTCCCGGTTGAAGTTGTGTCACAACACCCAGCCTACAGTTATTGCTCCCGGTTGAAGTTGTGTCACAACACCAAGCCTACAGTTATCGGTCCCGGTTGAAGTTGTGTCACAACACCCAGCCCACAGTTATCGGTCCCAGGTGAAGTTGTGTCACAACACCCAGCCCACAGTTATTGGTCCAGGTTGAAGTTGTGTCACAACACCAAGCCTACAGTTATTGGTCCCGGTTGAAGTTGTGTCACAACACCCAGCCTACAGTTATTGGTCCCGGTTGAAGTTGTGTCACAACACCCAGCCTACAGTTATTGGTCCCGGTTGAAGTTGTGTCACAACACCCAGCCTACAGTTATTGGTCCCGGTTGAAGTTGTGTCACAACTATCAGCCTACAGTTATTGGTCCCGGTTGAAGTTGTGTCACAACACCCAGCCTACAGTTATTGGTCCCGGTTGAAGTTGTGTCACAACACCCAGCCTACAGTTATTGGTCCCGGTTGAAGTTGTGTCACAACACCAGCCTACAGTTATTGGTCCCGGTTGAAGTTGTGTCACAACACCCAGCCTACAGTTATTGGTCCCGGTTGAAATTGTGTCACAACACCCAGCCCACAGTTATCGGTCCCAGGTGAAGTTGTGTCACAACACCCAGCCCACAGTTATTGGTCCCGGTTGAAGTTGTGTCACAACACCCAGCCTACAGTTATCGGTCCCAGGTGAAGTTGTGTCACAACATCCAGCCCACAGTTATTGGTCCCGGTTGAAGTTGTGTCACAACACCAAGCCTACAGTTATTGGTCCCGGTTGAAGTTGTGTCACAACACCCAGCCTACAGTTATTGGTCCCGGTTGAAGTTGTGTCACAACACCCAGCCTACAGTTATCGGTCCCGGTTGAAGTTGTGTCACAACACTCAGCCCACAGTTATCGGTCCCAGGTGAAGTTGTGTCACAACACCCAGCCTACAGTTATTGGTCCCGGTTGAAGTTGTGTCACAACACCCAGCCTACAGTTATTGGTCCCGGTTGAAGTTGTGTCACAACACCCAGCCTACAGTTATTGGTCCCGGTTGAAGTTGTGTCACAACACCCAGCCTACAGTTATTGGTCCCGGTTGAAATTGTGTCACAACACCCAGCCTATAGTTATTGGTCCCAGGTGAAGTTGTGTCACAACTATCAGCCTACAGTTATTGGTCCCGGTTGAAATTGTGTCACAACACCCAGCCCACAGTTATCGGTCCCAGGTGAAGTTGTGTCACAACACCCAGCCCACAGTTATCGGTCCCGGTTGAAGTTGTGTCACAACACCAAGCCCACAGTTATTGGTCCCGGTTGAAGTTGTGTCACAACACCCAGCCTACAGTTATTGGTCCCGGTTAAAGTTGTGTCACAACACCCAGCCTACAGTTATTGGTCCTGGTTGAAGTTGTGTCACAACACCCAGCCTACAGTTATTGGTCCCGGTTGAAGTTGTGTCACAACACCCAGCCTACAGTTACTGCTCCCGGTTGAAGTTGTGTCACAACACCCAGCCCACAGTTATCGGTCCCAGGTGAAGTTGTGTCACAACACCCAGCCCACAGTTATCGGTCCCAGGTGAAGTTGTGTCACAACACCCAGCCCACAGTTATTGGTCCTGGTTGAAGTTGTGTCACAACACCAAGCCTACAGTTATCGGTCCCGGTTGAAGTTGTGTCACAACACCCAGCCCACAGTTATCGGTCCCAGGTGAAGTTGTGTCACAACACCCAGCCCACAGTTATTGTTCCCGGTTGAAGTTGTGTCACAACACCCAGCCTACAGTTATTGGTCCCGGTTGAAGTTGTGTCACAACACCCAGCCTACAGTTATTGGTCCCGGTTGAAGTTGTGTCACAACTATCAGCCTACAGTTATTGGTCCCGGTTGAAGTTGTGTCACAACACCCAGCCTACAGTTATCGGTCCCGGTTGAAGTTGTGTCACAACACCAAGCCCACAGTTATTGGTCCCGGTTGAAGTTGTGTCACAACACCCAGCCTACAGTTATCGGTCCCAGGTGAAGTTGTGTCACAACACCCAGCCCACAGTTATTGGTCCCGGTTGAAGTTGTGTCACAACACCAAGCCTACAGTTATTGGTCCCGGTTGAAGTTGTGTCACAACACCCAGCCTACAGTTATTGGTCCCGGTTGAAGTTGTGTCACAACACCCAGCCTACAGTTATTGGTCCCGGTTGAAGTTGTGTCACAACACTCAGCCCACAGTTATCGGTCCCAGGTGAAGTTGTGTCACAACACCCAGCCTACAGTTATTGGTCCCGGTTGAAGTTGTGTCACAACACCCAGCCTACAGTTATTGGTCCCGGTTGAAGTTGTGTCACAACACCCAGCCTACAGTTATTGGTCCCGGTTGAAGTTGTGTCACAACACCCAGCCTACAGTTATTGGTCCCGGTTGAAATTGTGTCACAACACCCAGCCTATAGTTATTGGTCCCAGGTGAAGTTGTGTCACAACTATCAGCCTACAGTTATTGGTCCCGGTTGAAATTGTGTCACAACACCCAGCCCACAGTTATCGGTCCCAGGTGAAGTTGTGTCACAACACCCAGCCCACAGTTATCGGTCCCGGTTGAAGTTGTGTCACAACACCAAGCCCACAGTTATTGGTCCCGGTTGAAGTTGTGTCACAACACCCAGCCTACAGTTATTGGTCCCGGTTGAAGTTGTGTCACAACACCCAGCCTACAGTTATTGGTCCCGGTTGAAATTGTGTCACAACACCCAGCCTACAGTTATTGGTCCCAGTTGAAGTTGTGTCACAACACCCAGCCTACAGTTATTGCTCCCGGTTGAAGTTGTGTCACAACACCCAGCCCACAGTTATCGGTCCCAGGTGAAGTTGTGTCACAACACCCAGCCCACAGTTATCGGTCCCAGGTGAAGTTGTGTCACAACACCCAGCCCACAGTTATCGGTCCCGGTTGAAGTTGTGTCACAACACCAAGCCTACAGTTATCGGTCCCGGTTGAAGTTGTGTCACAACACCCAGCCCACAGTTATCGGTCCCAGGTGAAGTTGTGTCACAACACCCAGCCCACAGTTATTGTTCCCGGTTGAAGTTGTGTCACAACACCAAGCCTACAGTTATTGGTCCCGGTTGAAGTTGTGTCACAACACCCAGCCTACAGTTATTGGTCCCGGTTGAAGTTGTGTCACAACACCCAGCCTACAGTTATTGGTCCCGGTTGAAGTTGTGTCACAACACCCAGCCTACAGTTATTGGTCCCGATTGAAGTTGTGTCACAACACCCAGCCTACAGTTATTGGTCCCGGTTGAAGTTGTGTCACAACACCCAGCCTACAGTTATTGGTCCCGGTTGAAGTTGTGTCACAACACCCAGCCTACAGTTATTGGTCCCGGTTGAAGTTGTGTCACAACACCCAGCCTACAGTTATTGGTCCCAGTTGAAGTTGTGTCACAACACCCAGCCCACAGTTATTGGTCCCGGTTGAAGTTGTGTCACAACACCCAGCCTACAGTTATTGGTCCCGGTTGAAGTTGTGTCACAACACCCAGCCTACAGTTATTGGTCCCGGTTGAAGTTGTGTCACAAAACCAAGCCCACAGTTATTTGTCACGGTTGAAGTTGTGTCACAACACCCAGCCTACAGTTATTGGTCCCGGTTGAAGTTGTGTCACAACACCAAGCCTACAGTTATTGGTCCCGGTTGAAGTTGTGTCACAACACCCAGCCTACAGTTATTGGTCCCGGTTGAAGTTGTGTCACAACACCCAGCCTACAGTTATTGGTCCCGGTTGAAGTTGTGTCACAACACCCAGCCTACAGTTATCGGTCCCGGTTGAAATTGTGTCACAACACCCAGCCCACAGTTATCGGTCCCAGGTGAAGTTGTGTCACAACACCCAGCCCACAGTTATTGGTCCCGGTTGAAGTTGTGTCACAACACCAAGCCTACAGTTATTGGTCCCGGTTGAAGTTGTGTCACAACACCCAGCCCACAGTTATTGGTCCCGGTTGAAGTTGTGTCACAACACCAAGCCTACAGTTATCGGTCCCAGGTGAAGTTGTGTCACAACACCCAGCCCACAGTTATTGTTCCCGGTTGAAGTTGTGTCACAACAACAAGCCTACAGTTATTGGTCCCGGTTGAAGTTGTGTCACAACACCCAGCCTACAGTTATTGGTCCCGGTTGAAGTTGTGTCACAACTATTAGCCTACAGTTATTGGTCCCGGTTGAAGTTGTGTCACAACACCCAGCCTACAGTTATTGGTCCCGATTGAAGTTGTGTCACAACACCCAGCCTACAGTTATTGGTCCGGGTTGAAGTTGTGTCACAACACCCAGCCTACAGTTATTGGTCCCGGTTGAAGTTGTGTCACAACACCCAGCCCACAGTTATTGGTCCCGGTTGAAGTTGTGTCACAACACCCAGCCTACAGTTATTGGTCCCGGTTGAAGTTGTGTCACAACACCCAGCCTACAGTTATTGGTCCCGGTTGAAGTTGGGTCACAACACCCAGCCCACAGTTATTGGTCCCGGTTGAAGTTGTGTCACAACACCCAGCCTACAGTTATTGCTCCCGGTTGAAGTTGTGTCACAACACCAAGCCTACAGTTATCGGTCCCGGTTGAAGTTGTGTCACAACACCCAGCCCACAGTTATCGGTCCCAGGTGAAGTTGTGTCACAACACCCAGCCCACAGTTATTGGTCCAGGTTGAAGTTGTGTCACAACACCAAGCCTACAGTTATTGGTCCCGGTTGAAGTTGTGTCACAACACCCAGCCTACAGTTATTGGTCCCGGTTGAAGTTGTGTCACAACACCCAGCCTACAGTTATTGGTCCCGGTTGAAGTTGTGTCACAACACCCAGCCTACAGTTATTGGTCCCGGTTGAAGTTGTGTCACAACTATCAGCCTACAGTTATTGGTCCCGGTTGAAGTTGTGTCACAACACCCAGCCTACAGTTATTGGTCCCGGTTGAAGTTGTGTCACAACACCCAGCCTACAGTTATTGGTCCCGGTTGAAGTTGTGTCACAACACCAGCCTACAGTTATTGGTCCCGGTTGAAGTTGTGTCACAACACCCAGCCTACAGTTATTGGTCCCGGTTGAAATTGTGTCACAACACCCAGCCCACAGTTATCGGTCCCAGGTGAAGTTGTGTCACAACACCCAGCCCACAGTTATTGGTCCCGGTTGAAGTTGTGTCACAACACCCAGCCTACAGTTATCGGTCCCAGGTGAAGTTGTGTCACAACATCCAGCCCACAGTTATTGGTCCCGGTTGAAGTTGTGTCACAACACCAAGCCTACAGTTATTGGTCCCGGTTGAAGTTGTGTCACAACACCCAGCCTACAGTTATTGGTCCCGGTTGAAGTTGTGTCACAACACCCAGCCTACAGTTATCGGTCCCGGTTGAAGTTGTGTCACAACACTCAGCCCACAGTTATCGGTCCCAGGTGAAGTTGTGTCACAACACCCAGCCTACAGTTATTGGTCCCGGTTGAAGTTGTGTCACAACACCCAGCCTACAGTTATTGGTCCCGGTTGAAGTTGTGTCACAACACCCAGCCTACAGTTATTGGTCCCGGTTGAAGTTGTGTCACAACACCCAGCCTACAGTTATTGGTCCCGGTTGAAATTGTGTCACAACACCCAGCCTATAGTTATTGGTCCCAGGTGAAGTTGTGTCACAACTATCAGCCTACAGTTATTGGTCCCGGTTGAAATTGTGTCACAACACCCAGCCCACAGTTATCGGTCCCAGGTGAAGTTGTGTCACAACACCCAGCCCACAGTTATCGGTCCCGGTTGAAGTTGTGTCACAACACCAAGCCCACAGTTATTGGTCCCGGTTGAAGTTGTGTCACAACACCCAGCCTACAGTTATTGGTCCCGGTTGAAGTTGTGTCACAACACCCAGCCTACAGTTATTGGTCCCGGTTGAAGTTGTGTCACAACACCCAGCCTACAGTTATTGGTCCCGGTTGAAGTTGTGTCACAACACCCAGCCTACAGTTACTGCTCCCGGTTGAAGTTGTGTCACAACACCCAGCCCACAGTTATCGGTCCCAGGTGAAGTTGTGTCACAACACCCAGCCCACAGTTATCGGTCCCAGGTGAAGTTGTGTCACAACACCCAGCCCACAGTTATTGGTCCTGGTTGAAGTTGTGTCACAACACCAAGCCTACAGTTATCGGTCCCGGTTGAAGTTGTGTCACAACACCCAGCCCACAGTTATCGGTCCCAGGTGAAGTTGTGTCACAACACCCAGCCCACAGTTATTGTTCCCGGTTGAAGTTGTGTCACAACACCCAGCCTACAGTTATTGGTCCCGGTTGAAGTTGTGTCACAACACCCAGCCTACAGTTATTGGTCCCGGTTGAAGTTGTGTCACAACTATCAGCCTACAGTTATTGGTCCCGGTTGAAGTTGTGTCACAACACCCAGCCTACAGTTATCGGTCCCGGTTGAAGTTGTGTCACAACACCAAGCCCACAGTTATTGGTCCCGGTTGAAGTTGTGTCACAACACCCAGCCTACAGTTATCGGTCCCAGGTGAAGTTGTGTCACAACACCCAGCCCACAGTTATTGGTCCCGGTTGAAGTTGTGTCACAACACCAAGCCTACAGTTATTGGTCCCGGTTGAAGTTGTGTCACAACACCCAGCCTACAGTTATTGGTCCCGGTTGAAGTTGTGTCACAACACCCAGCCTACAGTTATTGGTCCCGGTTGAAGTTGTGTCACAACACTCAGCCCACAGTTATCGGTCCCAGGTGAAGTTGTGTCACAACACCCAGCCTACAGTTATTGGTCCCGGTTGAAGTTGTGTCACAACACCCAGCCTACAGTTATTGGTCCCGGTTGAAGTTGTGTCACAACACCCAGCCTACAGTTATTGGTCCCGGTTGAAGTTGTGTCACAACACCCAGCCTACAGTTATTGGTCCCGGTTGAAATTGTGTCACAACACCCAGCCTATAGTTATTGGTCCCAGGTGAAGTTGTGTCACAACTATCAGCCTACAGTTATTGGTCCCGGTTGAAATTGTGTCACAACACCCAGCCCACAGTTATCGGTCCCAGGTGAAGTTGTGTCACAACACCCAGCCCACAGTTATCGGTCCCGGTTGAAGTTGTGTCACAACACCAAGCCCACAGTTATTGGTCCCGGTTGAAGTTGTGTCACAACACCCAGCCTACAGTTATTGGTCCCGGTTGAAGTTGTGTCACAACACCCAGCCTACAGTTATTGGTCCCGGTTGAAATTGTGTCACAACACCCAGCCTACAGTTATTGGTCCCAGTTGAAGTTGTGTCACAACACCCAGCCTACAGTTATTGCTCCCGGTTGAAGTTGTGTCACAACACCCAGCCCACAGTTATCGGTCCCAGGTGAAGTTGTGTCACAACACCCAGCCCACAGTTATCGGTCCCAGGTGAAGTTGTGTCACAACACCCAGCCCACAGTTATCGGTCCCGGTTGAAGTTGTGTCACAACACCAAGCCTACAGTTATCGGTCCCGGTTGAAGTTGTGTCACAACACCCAGCCCACAGTTATCGGTCCCAGGTGAAGTTGTGTCACAACACCCAGCCCACAGTTATTGTTCCCGGTTGAAGTTGTGTCACAACACCAAGCCTACAGTTATTGGTCCCGGTTGAAGTTGTGTCACAACACCCAGCCTACAGTTATTGGTCCCGGTTGAAGTTGTGTCACAACACCCAGCCTACAGTTATTGGTCCCGGTTGAAGTTGTGTCACAACACCCAGCCTACAGTTATTGGTCCCGATTGAAGTTGTGTCACAACACCCAGCCTACAGTTATTGGTCCCGGTTGAAGTTGTGTCACAACACCCAGCCTACAGTTATTGGTCCCGGTTGAAGTTGTGTCACAACACCCAGCCTACAGTTATTGGTCCCGGTTGAAGTTGTGTCACAACACCCAGCCTACAGTTATTGGTCCCAGTTGAAGTTGTGTCACAACACCCAGCCCATAGTTATTGGTCCCGGTTGAAGTTGTGTCACAACACCCAGCCTACAGTTATTGGTCCCGGTTGAAGTTGTGTCACAACACCCAGCCTACAGTTATTGGTCCCGGTTGAAGTTGTGTCACAAAACCAAGCCCACAGTTATTTGTCACGGTTGAAGTTGTGTCACAACACCCAGCCTACAGTTATTGGTCCCGGTTGAAGTTGTGTCACAACACCAAGCCTACAGTTATTGGTCCCGGTTGAAGTTGTGTCACAACACCCAGCCTACAGTTATTGGTCCCGGTTGAAGTTGTGTCACAACACCCAGCCTACAGTTATTGGTCCCGGTTGAAGTTGTGTCACAACACCCAGCCTACAGTTATCGGTCCCGGTTGAAATTGTGTCACAACACCCAGCCCACAGTTATCGGTCCCAGGTGAAGTTGTGTCACAACACCCAGCCCACAGTTATTGGTCCCGGTTGAAGTTGTGTCACAACACCAAGCCTACAGTTATTGGTCCCGGTTGAAGTTGTGTCACAACACCCAGCCTACAGTTATTGCTCCCGGTTGAAGTTGTGTCACAACACCCAGCCCACAGTTATCGGTCCCAGGTGAAGTTGTGTCACAACACCCAGCCCACAGTTATCGGTCCCAGGTGAAGTTGTGTCACAACACCCAGCCCACAGTTATTGGTCCCGGTTGAAGTTGTGTCACAACACCCAGCCTACAGTTATTGGTCCCGGTTGAAGTTGTGTCACAACACTCAGCCCACAGTTATCGGTCCCAGGTGAAGTTGTGTCACAACACCCAGCCTACAGTTATTGGTCCCGGTTGAAGTTGTGTCACAACACCCAGCCTACAGTTATTGGTCCCGGTTGAAGTTGTGTCACAACACCCAGCCTACAGTTATTGGTCCCGGTTGAAGTTGTGTCACAACACCCAGCCTACAGTTATTGGTCCCGGTTGAAATTGTGTCACAACACCCAGCCTATAGTTATTGGTCCCAGGTGAAGTTGTGTCACAACTATCAGCCTACAGTTATTGGTCCCGGTTGAAATTGTGTCACAACACCCAGCCCACAGTTATCGGTCCCAGGTGAAGTTGTGTCACAACACCCAGCCCACAGTTATCGGTCCCGGTTGAAGTTGTGTCACAACACCAAGCCCACAGTTATTGGTCCCGGTTGAAGTTGTGTCACAACACCCAGCCTACAGTTATTGGTCCCGGTTGAAGTTGTGTCACAACACCCAGCCTACAGTTATTGGTCCCGGTTGAAGTTGTGTCACAACACCCAGCCTACAGTTATTGGTCCCGGTTGAAGTTGTGTCACAACACCCAACCTACAGTTATTGCTCCCGGTTGAAGTTGTGTCACAACACCCAGCCCACAGTTATCGGTCCCAGGTGAAGTTGTGTCACAACACCCAGCCCACAGTTATCGGTCCCAGGTGAAGTTGTGTCACAACACCCAGCCCACAGTTATTGGTCCTGGTTGAAGTTGTGTCACAACACCAAGCCTACAGTTATCGGTCCCGGTTGAAGTTGTGTCACAACACCCAGCCCACAGTTATCGGTCCCAGGTGAAGTTGTGTCACAACACCCAGCCCACAGTTATTGTTCCCGGTTGAAGTTGTGTCACAACACCAAGCCTACAGTTATTGGTCCCGGTTGAAGTTGTGTCACAACACCCAGCCTACAGTAATTGGTCCCGGTTGAAGTTGTGTCACAACACCCAGCCTACAGTTATTGGTCCCGGTTGAAGTTGTGTCACAACACCCAGCCTACAGTTATTGGTCCCGGTTGAAGTTGTGTCACAACTATCAGCCTACAGTTATTGGTCCCGGTTGAAGTTGTGTCACAACACCCAGCCTACAGTTATTGGTCCCGATTGAAGTTGTGTCACAACACCCAGCCTACAGTTATTGGTCCCGGTTGAAGTTGTGTCACAACACCCAGCCTACAGTTATTGGTCCTGGTTGAAGTTGTGTCACAACACCCAGCCCACAGTTATTGGTCCTGGTTGAAGTTGTGTCACAACACCAAGCCTACAGTTATTGGTCCCGGTTGAAGTTGTGTCACAACACCCAGCCTACAGTTATTGGTCCCGGTTGAAGTTGTGTCACAACACCCAGCCTACAGTTATTGGTCCCGGTTGAAGTTGTGTCACAACACCCAGCCTACAGTTATTGGTCCCGGTTGAAGTTGTGTCACAACACCCAGCCTACAGTTATTGGTCCCGGTTGAAGTTGTGTCACAACTATCAGCCTACAGTTATCGGTCCCGGTTGAAGTTGTGTCACAACACCCAGCCTACAGTTATTGGTCCCGGTTGAAGTTGTGTCACAACACCCAGCCTACAGTTATTGGTCCCGGTTGAAGTTGTGTCACAACACCCAGCCTACAGTTATTGGTCCCGGTTGAAGTTGTGTCACAACACCCAGCCTACAGTTATTGGTCCCGGTTGAAGTTGTGTCACAACACCCAGCCTACAGTTATTGGTCCCGGTTGAAATTGTGTCACAACACCCAGCCCACAGTTATCGGTCCCAGGTGAAGTTGTGTCACAACACCCAGCCCACAGTTATTGGTCCCGGTTGAAGTTGTGTCACAACACCAAGCCTACAGTTATTGGTCCCGGTTGAAGTTGTGTCACAACACCCAGGTTACAGTTATTGGTCTCGGTTGAAGTTGTGTCACAACACCCAGCCTACAGTTATTGGTCCCGGTTGAAGTTGTGTCACAACACCCAGCCTACAGTTATCGGTCCCGGTTGAAGTTGTGTCACAACACTCAGCCCACAGTTATCGGTCCCAGGTGAAGTTGTGTCACAACACCCAGCCTACAGTTATCGGTCCCGGTTGAAGTTGTGTCACAACACCCAGCCTACAGTTATTGGTCCCGGTTGAAGTTGTGTCACAACACCCAGCCTACAGTTATTGGTCCCGGTTGAAGTTGTGTCACAACACCCAGCCTACAGTTATTGGTCCCGGTTGAAATTGTGTCACAACACCCAGCCCACAGTTATCGGTCCCAGGTGAAGTTGTGTCACAACACCCAGCCCACAGTTATTGGTACCGGTTGAAGTTGTGTCACAACACCAAGCCTACAGTTATAGGTCCCGGTTGAAGTTGTGTCACAACACCCAGCCTACAGTTATTGGTCCTGGTTGAAGTTGTGTCACAACACCCAGCCTACAGTTATTGGTCCCGGTTGAAGTTGTGTCACAACACCCAGCCTACAGTTATTGGTCCCGGTTGAAGTTGTGTCACAACACTCAGCCCACAGTTATCGGTCCCGGTTGAAGTTGTGTCACAACACCCAGCCTACAGTTATTGGTCCCGGTTGAAGTTGTGTCACAACACCCAGCCTACAGTTATTGGTCCCGGTTGAAGTTGTGTCACAACACCCAGCCTACAGTTATTGGTCCCGGTTGAAGTTGTGTCACAACACCCAGCCCACAGTTATTGGTCCCGGTTGAAGTTGTGTCACAACACCCAGCCTACAGTTATTGGTCCCGGTTGAAGTTGTGTCACAACACCCAGCCTACAGTTATTGGTCCCGGTTGAAGTTGGGTCACAACACCCAGCCCACAGTTATTGGTCCCGGTTGAAGTTGTGTCACAACACCCAGCCTACAGTTATTGCTCCCGGTTGAAGTTGTGTCACAACACCAAGCCTACAGTTATCGGTCCCGGTTGAAGTTGTGTCACAACACCCAGCCCACAGTTATCGGTCCCAGGTGAAGTTGTGTCACAACACCCAGCCCACAGTTATTGGTCCAGGTTGAAGTTGTGTCACAACACCAAGCCTACAGTTATTGGTCCCGGTTGAAGTTGTGTCACAACACCCAGCCTACAGTTATTGGTCCCGGTTGAAGTTGTGTCACAACACCCAGCCTACAGTTATTGGTCCCGGTTGAAGTTGTGTCACAACACCCAGCCTACAGTTATTGGTCCCGGTTGAAGTTGTGTCACAACTATCAGCCTACAGTTATTGGTCCCGGTTGAAGTTGTGTCACAACACCCAGCCTACAGTTATTGGTCCCGGTTGAAGTTGTGTCACAACACCCAGCCTACAGTTATTGGTCCCGGTTGAAGTTGTGTCACAACACCAGCCTACAGTTATTGGTCCCGGTTGAAGTTGTGTCACAACACCCAGCCTACAGTTATTGGTCCCGGTTGAAATTGTGTCACAACACCCAGCCCACAGTTATCGGTCCCAGGTGAAGTTGTGTCACAACACCCAGCCCACAGTTATTGGTCCCGGTTGAAGTTGTGTCACAACACCCAGCCTACAGTTATCGGTCCCAGGTGAAGTTGTGTCACAACATCCAGCCCACAGTTATTGGTCCCGGTTGAAGTTGTGTCACAACACCAAGCCTACAGTTATTGGTCCCGGTTGAAGTTGTGTCACAACACCCAGCCTACAGTTATTGGTCCCGGTTGAAGTTGTGTCACAACACCCAACCTACAGTTATTGCTCCCGGTTGAAGTTGTGTCACAACACCCAGCCCACAGTTATCGGTCCCAGGTGAAGTTGTGTCACAACACCCAGCCCACAGTTATCGGTCCCAGGTGAAGTTGTGTCACAACACCCAGCCCACAGTTATTGGTCCTGGTTGAAGTTGTGTCACAACACCAAGCCTACAGTTATCGGTCCCGGTTGAAGTTGTGTCACAACACCCAGCCCACAGTTATCGGTCCCAGGTGAAGTTGTGTCACAACACCCAGCCCACAGTTATTGTTCCCGGTTGAAGTTGTGTCACAACACCAAGCCTACAGTTATTGGTCCCGGTTGAAGTTGTGTCACAACACCCAGCCTACAGTAATTGGTCCCGGTTGAAGTTGTGTCACAACACCCAGCCTACAGTTATTGGTCCCGGTTGAAGTTGTGTCACAACACCCAGCCTACAGTTATTGGTCCCGGTTGAAGTTGTGTCACAACTATCAGCCTACAGTTATTGGTCCCGGTTGAAGTTGTGTCACAACACCCAGCCTACAGTTATTGGTCCCGATTGAAGTTGTGTCACAACACCCAGCCTACAGTTATTGGTCCCGGTTGAAGTTGTGTCACAACACCCAGCCTACAGTTATTGGTCCTGGTTGAAGTTGTGTCACAACACCCAGCCCACAGTTATTGGTCCTGGTTGAAGTTGTGTCACAACACCAAGCCTACAGTTATTGGTCCCGGTTGAAGTTGTGTCACAACACCCAGCCTACAGTTATTGGTCCCGGTTGAAGTTGTGTCACAACACCCAGCCTACAGTTATTGGTCCCGGTTGAAGTTGTGTCACAACACCCAGCCTACAGTTATTGGTCCCGGTTGAAGTTGTGTCACAACACCCAGCCTACAGTTATTGGTCCCGGTTGAAGTTGTGTCACAACTATCAGCCTACAGTTATCGGTCCCGGTTGAAGTTGTGTCACAACACCCAGCCTACAGTTATTGGTCCCGGTTGAAGTTGTGTCACAACACCCAGCCTACAGTTATTGGTCCCGGTTGAAGTTGTGTCACAACACCCAGCCTACAGTTATTGGTCCCGGTTGAAGTTGTGTCACAACACCCAGCCTACAGTTATTGGTCCCGGTTGAAGTTGTGTCACAACACCCAGCCTACAGTTATTGGTCCCGGTTGAAATTGTGTCACAACACCCAGCCCACAGTTATCGGTCCCAGGTGAAGTTGTGTCACAACACCCAGCCCACAGTTATTGGTCCCGGTTGAAGTTGTGTCACAACACCAAGCCTACAGTTATTGGTCCCGGTTGAAGTTGTGTCACAACACCCAGGTTACAGTTATTGGTCTCGGTTGAAGTTGTGTCACAACACCCAGCCTACAGTTATTGGTCCCGGTTGAAGTTGTGTCACAACACCCAGCCTACAGTTATCGGTCCCGGTTGAAGTTGTGTCACAACACTCAGCCCACAGTTATCGGTCCCAGGTGAAGTTGTGTCACAACACCCAGCCTACAGTTATCGGTCCCGGTTGAAGTTGTGTCACAACACCCAGCCTACAGTTATTGGTCCCGGTTGAAGTTGTGTCACAACACCCAGCCTACAGTTATTGGTCCCGGTTGAAGTTGTGTCACAACACCCAGCCTACAGTTATTGGTCCCGGTTGAAATTGTGTCACAACACCCAGCCCACAGTTATCGGTCCCAGGTGAAGTTGTGTCACAACACCCAGCCCACAGTTATTGGTACCGGTTGAAGTTGTGTCACAACACCAAGCCTACAGTTATAGGTCCCGGTTGAAGTTGTGTCACAACACCCAGCCTACAGTTATTGGTCCTGGTTGAAGTTGTGTCACAACACCCAGCCTACAGTTATTGGTCCCGGTTGAAGTTGTGTCACAACACCCAGCCTACAGTTATTGGTCCCGGTTGAAGTTGTGTCACAACACTCAGCCCACAGTTATCGGTCCCGGTTGAAGTTGTGTCACAACACCCAGCCTACAGTTATTGGTCCCGGTTGAAGTTGTGTCACAACACCCAGCCTACAGTTATTGGTCCCGGTTGAAGTTGTGTCACAACACCCAGCCTACAGTTATTGGTCCCGGTTGAAGTTGTGTCACAACACCCAGCCCACAGTTATTGGTCCCGGTTGAAGTTGTGTCACAACACCCAGCCTACAGTTATTGGTCCCGGTTGAAGTTGTGTCACAACACCCAGCCTACAGTTATTGGTCCCGGTTGAAGTTGGGTCACAACACCCAGCCCACAGTTATTGGTCCCGGTTGAAGTTGTGTCACAACACCCAGCCTACAGTTATTGCTCCCGGTTGAAGTTGTGTCACAACACCAAGCCTACAGTTATCGGTCCCGGTTGAAGTTGTGTCACAACACCCAGCCCACAGTTATCGGTCCCAGGTGAAGTTGTGTCACAACACCCAGCCCACAGTTATTGGTCCAGGTTGAAGTTGTGTCACAACACCAAGCCTACAGTTATTGGTCCCGGTTGAAGTTGTGTCACAACACCCAGCCTACAGTTATTGGTCCCGGTTGAAGTTGTGTCACAACACCCAGCCTACAGTTATTGGTCCCGGTTGAAGTTGTGTCACAACACCCAGCCTACAGTTATTGGTCCCGGTTGAAGTTGTGTCACAACTATCAGCCTACAGTTATTGGTCCCGGTTGAAGTTGTGTCACAACACCCAGCCTACAGTTATTGGTCCCGGTTGAAGTTGTGTCACAACACCCAGCCTACAGTTATTGGTCCCGGTTGAAGTTGTGTCACAACACCAGCCTACAGTTATTGGTCCCGGTTGAAGTTGTGTCACAACACCCAGCCTACAGTTATTGGTCCCGGTTGAAATTGTGTCACAACACCCAGCCCACAGTTATCGGTCCCAGGTGAAGTTGTGTCACAACACCCAGCCCACAGTTATTGGTCCCGGTTGAAGTTGTGTCACAACACCCAGCCTACAGTTATCGGTCCCAGGTGAAGTTGTGTCACAACATCCAGCCCACAGTTATTGGTCCCGGTTGAAGTTGTGTCACAACACCAAGCCTACAGTTATTGGTCCCGGTTGAAGTTGTGTCACAACACCCAGCCTACAGTTATTGGTCCCGGTTGAAGTTGTGTCACAACACCCAGCCTACAGTTATCGGTCCCGGTTGAAGTTGTGTCACAACACTCAGCCCACAGTTATCGGTCCCAGGTGAAGTTGTGTCACAACACCCAGCCTACAGTTATTGGTCCCGGTTGAAGTTGTGTCACAACACCCAGCCTACAGTTATTGGTCCCGGTTGAAGTTGTGTCACAACACCCAGCCTACAGTTATTGGTCCCGGTTGAAGTTGTGTCACAACACCCAGCCTACAGTTATTGGTCCCGGTTGAAATTGTGTCACAACACCCAGCCTATAGTTATTGGTCCCAGGTGAAGTTGTGTCACAACTATCAGCCTACAGTTATTGGTCCCGGTTGAAATTGTGTCACAACACCCAGCCCACAGTTATCGGTCCCAGGTGAAGTTGTGTCACAACACCCAGCCCACAGTTATCGGTCCCGGTTGAAGTTGTGTCACAACACCAAGCCCACAGTTATTGGTCCCGGTTGAAGTTGTGTCACAACACCCAGCCTACAGTTATTGGTCCCGGTTGAAGTTGTGTCACAACACCCAGCCTACAGTTATTGGTCCCGGTTGAAGTTGTGTCACAACACCCAGCCTACAGTTATTGGTCCCGGTTGAAGTTGTGTCACAACACCCAGCCTACAGTTACTGCTCCCGGTTGAAGTTGTGTCACAACACCCAGCCCACAGTTATCGGTCCCAGGTGAAGTTGTGTCACAACACCCAGCCCACAGTTATCGGTCCCAGGTGAAGTTGTGTCACAACACCCAGCCCACAGTTATTGGTCCTGGTTGAAGTTGTGTCACAACACCAAGCCTACAGTTATCGGTCCCGGTTGAAGTTGTGTCACAACACCCAGCCCACAGTTATCGGTCCCAGGTGAAGTTGTGTCACAACACCCAGCCCACAGTTATTGTTCCCGGTTGAAGTTGTGTCACAACACCCAGCCTACAGTTATTGGTCCCGGTTGAAGTTGTGTCACAACACCCAGCCTACAGTTATTGGTCCCGGTTGAAGTTGTGTCACAACTATCAGCCTACAGTTATTGGTCCCGGTTGAAGTTGTGTCACAACACCCAGCCTACAGTTATCGGTCCCGGTTGAAGTTGTGTCACAACACCAAGCCCACAGTTATTGGTCCCGGTTGAAGTTGTGTCACAACACCCAGCCTACAGTTATCGGTCCCAGGTGAAGTTGTGTCACAACACCCAGCCCACAGTTATTGGTCCCGGTTGAAGTTGTGTCACAACACCAAGCCTACAGTTATTGGTCCCGGTTGAAGTTGTGTCACAACACCCAGCCTACAGTTATTGGTCCCGGTTGAAGTTGTGTCACAACACCCAGCCTACAGTTATTGGTCCCGGTTGAAGTTGTGTCACAACACTCAGCCCACAGTTATCGGTCCCAGGTGAAGTTGTGTCACAACACCCAGCCTACAGTTATTGGTCCCGGTTGAAGTTGTGTCACAACACCCAGCCTACAGTTATTGGTCCCGGTTGAAGTTGTGTCACAACACCCAGCCTACAGTTATTGGTCCCGGTTGAAGTTGTGTCACAACACCCAGCCTACAGTTATTGGTCCCGGTTGAAATTGTGTCACAACACCCAGCCTATAGTTATTGGTCCCAGGTGAAGTTGTGTCACAACTATCAGCCTACAGTTATTGGTCCCGGTTGAAATTGTGTCACAACACCCAGCCCACAGTTATCGGTCCCAGGTGAAGTTGTGTCACAACACCCAGCCCACAGTTATCGGTCCCGGTTGAAGTTGTGTCACAACACCAAGCCCACAGTTATTGGTCCCGGTTGAAGTTGTGTCACAACACCCAGCCTACAGTTATTGGTCCCGGTTGAAGTTGTGTCACAACACCCAGCCTACAGTTATTGGTCCCGGTTGAAATTGTGTCACAACACCCAGCCTACAGTTATTGGTCCCAGTTGAAGTTGTGTCACAACACCCAGCCTACAGTTATTGCTCCCGGTTGAAGTTGTGTCACAACACCCAGCCCACAGTTATCGGTCCCAGGTGAAGTTGTGTCACAACACCCAGCCCACAGTTATCGGTCCCAGGTGAAGTTGTGTCACAACACCCAGCCCACAGTTATCGGTCCCGGTTGAAGTTGTGTCACAACACCAAGCCTACAGTTATCGGTCCCGGTTGAAGTTGTGTCACAACACCCAGCCCACAGTTATCGGTCCCAGGTGAAGTTGTGTCACAACACCCAGCCCACAGTTATTGTTCCCGGTTGAAGTTGTGTCACAACACCAAGCCTACAGTTATTGGTCCCGGTTGAAGTTGTGTCACAACACCCAGCCTACAGTTATTGGTCCCGGTTGAAGTTGTGTCACAACACCCAGCCTACAGTTATTGGTCCCGGTTGAAGTTGTGTCACAACACCCAGCCTACAGTTATTGGTCCCGATTGAAGTTGTGTCACAACACCCAGCCTACAGTTATTGGTCCCGGTTGAAGTTGTGTCACAACACCCAGCCTACAGTTATTGGTCCCGGTTGAAGTTGTGTCACAACACCCAGCCTACAGTTATTGGTCCCGGTTGAAGTTGTGTCACAACACCCAGCCTACAGTTATTGGTCCCAGTTGAAGTTGTGTCACAACACCCAGCCCACAGTTATTGGTCCCGGTTGAAGTTGTGTCACAACACCCAGCCTACAGTTATTGGTCCCGGTTGAAGTTGTGTCACAACACCCAGCCTACAGTTATTGGTCCCGGTTGAAGTTGTGTCACAAAACCAAGCCCACAGTTATTTGTCACGGTTGAAGTTGTGTCACAACACCCAGCCTACAGTTATTGGTCCCGGTTGAAGTTGTGTCACAACACCAAGCCTACAGTTATTGGTCCCGGTTGAAGTTGTGTCACAACACCCAGCCTACAGTTATTGGTCCCGGTTGAAGTTGTGTCACAACACCCAGCCTACAGTTATTGGTCCCGGTTGAAGTTGTGTCACAACACCCAGCCTACAGTTATCGGTCCCGGTTGAAATTGTGTCACAACACCCAGCCCACAGTTATCGGTCCCAGGTGAAGTTGTGTCACAACACCCAGCCCACAGTTATTGGTCCCGGTTGAAGTTGTGTCACAACACCAAGCCTACAGTTATTGGTCCCGGTTGAAGTTGTGTCACAACACCCAGCCTACAGTTATTGCTCCCGGTTGAAGTTGTGTCACAACACCCAGCCCACAGTTATCGGTCCCAGGTGAAGTTGTGTCACAACACCCAGCCCACAGTTATCGGTCCCAGGTGAAGTTGTGTCACAACACCCAGCCCACAGTTATTGGTCCCGGTTGAAGTTGTGTCACAACACCCAGCCTACAGTTATTGGTCCCGGTTGAAGTTGTGTCACAACACTCAGCCCACAGTTATCGGTCCCAGGTGAAGTTGTGTCACAACACCCAGCCTACAGTTATTGGTCCCGGTTGAAGTTGTGTCACAACACCCAGCCTACAGTTATTGGTCCCGGTTGAAGTTGTGTCACAACACCCAGCCTACAGTTATTGGTCCCGGTTGAAGTTGTGTCACAACACCCAGCCTACAGTTATTGGTCCCGGTTGAAATTGTGTCACAACACCCAGCCTATAGTTATTGGTCCCAGGTGAAGTTGTGTCACAACTATCAGCCTACAGTTATTGGTCCCGGTTGAAATTGTGTCACAACACCCAGCCCACAGTTATCGGTCCCAGGTGAAGTTGTGTCACAACACCCAGCCCACAGTTATCGGTCCCGGTTGAAGTTGTGTCACAACACCAAGCCCACAGTTATTGGTCCCGGTTGAAGTTGTGTCACAACACCCAGCCTACAGTTATTGGTCCCGGTTGAAGTTGTGTCACAACACCCAGCCTACAGTTATTGGTCCCGGTTGAAGTTGTGTCACAACACCCAGCCTACAGTTATTGGTCCCGGTTGAAGTTGTGTCACAACACCCAACCTACAGTTATTGCTCCCGGTTGAAGTTGTGTCACAACACCCAGCCCACAGTTATCGGTCCCAGGTGAAGTTGTGTCACAACACCCAGCCCACAGTTATCGGTCCCAGGTGAAGTTGTGTCACAACACCCAGCCCACAGTTATTGGTCCTGGTTGAAGTTGTGTCACAACACCAAGCCTACAGTTATCGGTCCCGGTTGAAGTTGTGTCACAACACCCAGCCCACAGTTATCGGTCCCAGGTGAAGTTGTGTCACAACACCCAGCCCACAGTTATTGTTCCCGGTTGAAGTTGTGTCACAACACCAAGCCTACAGTTATTGGTCCCGGTTGAAGTTGTGTCACAACACCCAGCCTACAGTAATTGGTCCCGGTTGAAGTTGTGTCACAACACCCAGCCTACAGTTATTGGTCCCGGTTGAAGTTGTGTCACAACACCCAGCCTACAGTTATTGGTCCCGGTTGAAGTTGTGTCACAACTATCAGCCTACAGTTATTGGTCCCGGTTGAAGTTGTGTCACAACACCCAGCCTACAGTTATTGGTCCCGATTGAAGTTGTGTCACAACACCCAGCCTACAGTTATTGGTCCCGGTTGAAGTTGTGTCACAACACCCAGCCTACAGTTATTGGTCCTGGTTGAAGTTGTGTCACAACACCCAGCCCACAGTTATTGGTCCTGGTTGAAGTTGTGTCACAACACCAAGCCTACAGTTATTGGTCCCGGTTGAAGTTGTGTCACAACACCCAGCCTACAGTTATTGGTCCCGGTTGAAGTTGTGTCACAACACCCAGCCTACAGTTATTGGTCCCGGTTGAAGTTGTGTCACAACACCCAGCCTACAGTTATTGGTCCCGGTTGAAGTTGTGTCACAACACCCAGCCTACAGTTATTGGTCCCGGTTGAAGTTGTGTCACAACTATCAGCCTACAGTTATCGGTCCCGGTTGAAGTTGTGTCACAACACCCAGCCTACAGTTATTGGTCCCGGTTGAAGTTGTGTCACAACACCCAGCCTACAGTTATTGGTCCCGGTTGAAGTTGTGTCACAACACCCAGCCTACAGTTATTGGTCCCGGTTGAAGTTGTGTCACAACACCCAGCCTACAGTTATTGGTCCCGGTTGAAGTTGTGTCACAACACCCAGCCTACAGTTATTGGTCCCGGTTGAAATTGTGTCACAACACCCAGCCCACAGTTATCGGTCCCAGGTGAAGTTGTGTCACAACACCCAGCCCACAGTTATTGGTCCCGGTTGAAGTTGTGTCACAACACCAAGCCTACAGTTATTGGTCCCGGTTGAAGTTGTGTCACAACACCCAGGTTACAGTTATTGGTCTCGGTTGAAGTTGTGTCACAACACCCAGCCTACAGTTATTGGTCCCGGTTGAAGTTGTGTCACAACACCCAGCCTACAGTTATCGGTCCCGGTTGAAGTTGTGTCACAACACTCAGCCCACAGTTATCGGTCCCAGGTGAAGTTGTGTCACAACACCCAGCCTACAGTTATCGGTCCCGGTTGAAGTTGTGTCACAACACCCAGCCTACAGTTATTGGTCCCGGTTGAAGTTGTGTCACAACACCCAGCCTACAGTTATTGGTCCCGGTTGAAGTTGTGTCACAACACCCAGCCTACAGTTATTGGTCCCGGTTGAAATTGTGTCACAACACCCAGCCCACAGTTATCGGTCCCAGGTGAAGTTGTGTCACAACACCCAGCCCACAGTTATTGGTACCGGTTGAAGTTGTGTCACAACACCAAGCCTACAGTTATAGGTCCCGGTTGAAGTTGTGTCACAACACCCAGCCTACAGTTATTGGTCCTGGTTGAAGTTGTGTCACAACACCCAGCCTACAGTTATTGGTCCCGGTTGAAGTTGTGTCACAACACCCAGCCTACAGTTATTGGTCCCGGTTGAAGTTGTGTCACAACACTCAGCCCACAGTTATCGGTCCCGGTTGAAGTTGTGTCACAACACCCAGCCTACAGTTATTGGTCCCGGTTGAAGTTGTGTCACAACACCCAGCCTACAGTTATTGGTCCCGGTTGAAGTTGTGTCACAACACCCAGCCTACAGTTATTGGTCCCGGTTGAAGTTGTGTCACAACACTCAGCCCACAGTTATCGGTCCCAGGTGAAGTTGTGTCACAACACCCAGCCTACAGTTATTGGTCCCGGTTGAAGTTGTGTCACAACACCCAGCCTACAGTTATTGGTCCCGGTTGAAGTTGTGTCACAACACCCAGCCTACAGTTATTGGTCCCGGTTGAAGTTGTGTCACAACACCCAGCCTACAGTTATTGGTCCCGGTTGAAATTGTGTCACAACACCCAGCCTATAGTTATTGGTCCCAGGTGAAGTTGTGTCACAACTATCAGCCTACAGTTATTGGTCCCGGTTGAAATTGTGTCACAACACCCAGCCCACAGTTATCGGTCCCAGGTGAAGTTGTGTCACAACACCCAGCCCACAGTTATCGGTCCCGGTTGAAGTTGTGTCACAACACCAAGCCCACAGTTATTGGTCCCGGTTGAAGTTGTGTCACAACACCCAGCCTACAGTTATTGGTCCCGGTTGAAGTTGTGTCACAACACCCAGCCTACAGTTATTGGTCCCGGTTGAAGTTGTGTCACAACACCCAGCCTACAGTTATTGGTCCCGGTTGAAGTTGTGTCACAACACCCAGCCTACAGTTATTGCTCCCGGTTGAAGTTGTGTCACAACACCCAGCCCACAGTTATCGGTCCCAGGTGAAGTTGTGTCACAACACCCAGCCCACAGTTATCGGTCCCAGGTGAAGTTGTGTCACAACACCCAGCCCACAGTTATTGGTCCCGGTTGAAGTTGTGTCACAACACCAAGCCTACAGTTATCGGTCCCGGTTGAAGTTGTGTCACAACACCCAGCCCACAGTTATCGGTCCCAGGTGAAGTTGTGTCACAACACCCAGCCCACAGTTATTGTTCCCGGTTGAAGTTGTGTCACAACACCAAGCCTACAGTTATTGGTCCCAGTTGAAGTTGTGTCACAACACCCAGCCTACAGTTATTGGTCCCGGTTGAAGTTGTGTCACAACACCCAGCCTACAGTTATTGGTCCCGGTTGAAGTTGTGTCACAACACCCAGCCTACAGTTATTGGTCCCGGTTGAAGTTGTGTCACAACACCCAGCCTACAGTTATTGCTCCCGGTTGAAGTTGTGTCACAACACCCAGCCCACAGTTATCGGTCCCAGGTGAAGTTGTGTCACAACACCCAGCCCACAGTTATCGGTCCCAGGTGAAGTTGTGTCACAACACCCAGCCCACAGTTATTGGTCCCGGTTGAAGTTGTGTCACAACACCAAGCCTACAGTTATCGGTCCCGGTTGAAGTTGTGTCACAACACCCAGCCCACAGTTATCGGTCCCAGGTGAAGTTGTGTCACAACACCCAGCCCACAGTTATTGTTCCCGGTTGAAGTTGTGTCACAACACCAAGCCTACAGTTATTGGTCCCAGTTGAAGTTGTGTCACAACACCCAGCCTACAGTTATTGGTCCCGGTTGAAGTTGTGTCACAACACCCAGCCCACAGTTATTGTTCCCGGTTGAAGTTGTGTCACAACACCAAGCCTACAGTTATTGGTCCCAGTTGAAGTTGTGTCACAACACCCAGCCTACAGTTATTGGTCCCGGTTGAAGTTGTGTCACAACACCCAGCCTACAGTTATTGGTCCCGGTTGAAGTTGTGTCACAACACCCAGCCTACAGTTATTGGTCCCGGTTGAAGTTGTGTCACAACACCCAGCCTACAGTTATCGGTCCCGGTTGAAGTTGTGTCACAACACTCAGCCCACAGTTATCGGTCCCAGGTGAAGTTGTGTCACAACACCCAGCCTACAGTTATTGGTCCCGGTTGAAGTTGTGTCACAACACCCAGCCTACAGTTATTGGTCCCGGTTGAAGTTGTGTCACAACACCCAGCCTACAGTTATTGGTCCCGGTTGAAGTTGTGTCACAACACCCAGCCTACAGTTATTGGTCCCGGTTGAAATTGTGTCACAACACCCAGCCTATAGTTATTGGTCCCAGGTGAAGTTGTGTCACAACTATCAGCCTACAGTTATTGGTCCCGGTTGAAATTGTGTCACAACACCCAGCCCACAGTTATCGGTCCCAGGTGAAGTTGTGTCACAACACCCAGCCCACAGTTATCGGTCCCGGTTGAAGTTGTGTCACAACACCAAGCCCACAGTTATTGGTCCCGGTTGAAGTTGTGTCACAACACCCAGCCTACAGTTATTGGTCCCGGTTGAAGTTGTGTCACAACACCCAGCCTACAGTTATTGGTCCCGGTTGAAGTTGTGTCACAACACCCAGCCTACAGTTATTGGTCCCGGTTGAAGTTGTGTCACAACACCCAGCCTACAGTTACTGCTCCCGGTTGAAGTTGTGTCACAACACCCAGCCCACAGTTATCGGTCCCAGGTGAAGTTGTGTCACAACACCCAGCCCACAGTTATCGGTCCCAGGTGAAGTTGTGTCACAACACCCAGCCCACAGTTATTGGTCCTGGTTGAAGTTGTGTCACAACACCAAGCCTACAGTTATCGGTCCCGGTTGAAGTTGTGTCACAACACCCAGCCCACAGTTATCGGTCCCAGGTGAAGTTGTGTCACAACACCCAGCCCACAGTTATTGTTCCCGGTTGAAGTTGTGTCACAACACCCAGCCTACAGTTATTGGTCCCGGTTGAAGTTGTGTCACAACACCCAGCCTACAGTTATTGGTCCCGGTTGAAGTTGTGTCACAACTATCAGCCTACAGTTATTGGTCCCGGTTGAAGTTGTGTCACAACACCCAGCCTACAGTTATCGGTCCCGGTTGAAGTTGTGTCACAACACCAAGCCCACAGTTATTGGTCCCGGTTGAAGTTGTGTCACAACACCCAGCCTACAGTTATCGGTCCCAGGTGAAGTTGTGTCACAACACCCAGCCCACAGTTATTGGTCCCGGTTGAAGTTGTGTCACAACACCAAGCCTACAGTTATTGGTCCCGGTTGAAGTTGTGTCACAACACCCAGCCTACAGTTATTGGTCCCGGTTGAAGTTGTGTCACAACACCCAGCCTACAGTTATTGGTCCCGGTTGAAGTTGTGTCACAACACTCAGCCCACAGTTATCGGTCCCAGGTGAAGTTGTGTCACAACACCCAGCCTACAGTTATTGGTCCCGGTTGAAGTTGTGTCACAACACCCAGCCTACAGTTATTGGTCCCGGTTGAAGTTGTGTCACAACACCCAGCCTACAGTTATTGGTCCCGGTTGAAGTTGTGTCACAACACCCAGCCTACAGTTATTGGTCCCGGTTGAAATTGTGTCACAACACCCAGCCTATAGTTATTGGTCCCAGGTGAAGTTGTGTCACAACTATCAGCCTACAGTTATTGGTCCCGGTTGAAATTGTGTCACAACACCCAGCCCACAGTTATCGGTCCCAGGTGAAGTTGTGTCACAACACCCAGCCCACAGTTATCGGTCCCGGTTGAAGTTGTGTCACAACACCAAGCCCACAGTTATTGGTCCCGGTTGAAGTTGTGTCACAACACCCAGCCTACAGTTATTGGTCCCGGTTGAAGTTGTGTCACAACACCCAGCCTACAGTTATTGGTCCCGGTTGAAATTGTGTCACAACACCCAGCCTACAGTTATTGGTCCCAGTTGAAGTTGTGTCACAACACCCAGCCTACAGTTATTGCTCCCGGTTGAAGTTGTGTCACAACACCCAGCCCACAGTTATCGGTCCCAGGTGAAGTTGTGTCACAACACCCAGCCCACAGTTATCGGTCCCAGGTGAAGTTGTGTCACAACACCCAGCCCACAGTTATCGGTCCCGGTTGAAGTTGTGTCACAACACCAAGCCTACAGTTATCGGTCCCGGTTGAAGTTGTGTCACAACACCCAGCCCACAGTTATCGGTCCCAGGTGAAGTTGTGTCACAACACCCAGCCCACAGTTATTGTTCCCGGTTGAAGTTGTGTCACAACACCAAGCCTACAGTTATTGGTCCCGGTTGAAGTTGTGTCACAACACCCAGCCTACAGTTATTGGTCCCGGTTGAAGTTGTGTCACAACACCCAGCCTACAGTTATTGGTCCCGGTTGAAGTTGTGTCACAACACCCAGCCTACAGTTATTGGTCCCGATTGAAGTTGTGTCACAACACCCAGCCTACAGTTATTGGTCCCGGTTGAAGTTGTGTCACAACACCCAGCCTACAGTTATTGGTCCCGGTTGAAGTTGTGTCACAACACCCAGCCTACAGTTATTGGTCCCGGTTGAAGTTGTGTCACAACACCCAGCCTACAGTTATTGGTCCCAGTTGAAGTTGTGTCACAACACCCAGCCCACAGTTATTGGTCCCGGTTGAAGTTGTGTCACAACACCCAGCCTACAGTTATTGGTCCCGGTTGAAGTTGTGTCACAACACCCAGCCTACAGTTATTGGTCCCGGTTGAAGTTGTGTCACAAAACCAAGCCCACAGTTATTTGTCACGGTTGAAGTTGTGTCACAACACCCAGCCTACAGTTATTGGTCCCGGTTGAAGTTGTGTCACAACACCAAGCCTACAGTTATTGGTCCCGGTTGAAGTTGTGTCACAACACCCAGCCTACAGTTATTGGTCCCGGTTGAAGTTGTGTCACAACACCCAGCCTACAGTTATTGGTCCCGGTTGAAGTTGTGTCACAACACCCAGCCTACAGTTATCGGTCCCGGTTGAAATTGTGTCACAACACCCAGCCCACAGTTATCGGTCCCAGGTGAAGTTGTGTCACAACACCCAGCCCACAGTTATTGGTCCCGGTTGAAGTTGTGTCACAACACCAAGCCTACAGTTATTGGTCCCGGTTGAAGTTGTGTCACAACACCCAGCCTACAGTTATTGCTCCCGGTTGAAGTTGTGTCACAACACCCAGCCCACAGTTATCGGTCCCAGGTGAAGTTGTGTCACAACACCCAGCCCACAGTTATCGGTCCCAGGTGAAGTTGTGTCACAACACCCAGCCCACAGTTATTGGTCCCGGTTGAAGTTGTGTCACAACACCCAGCCTACAGTTATTGGTCCCGGTTGAAGTTGTGTCACAACACTCAGCCCACAGTTATCGGTCCCAGGTGAAGTTGTGTCACAACACCCAGCCTACAGTTATTGGTCCCGGTTGAAGTTGTGTCACAACACCCAGCCTACAGTTATTGGTCCCGGTTGAAGTTGTGTCACAACACCCAGCCTACAGTTATTGGTCCCGGTTGAAGTTGTGTCACAACACCCAGCCTACAGTTATTGGTCCCGGTTGAAATTGTGTCACAACACCCAGCCTATAGTTATTGGTCCCAGGTGAAGTTGTGTCACAACTATCAGCCTACAGTTATTGGTCCCGGTTGAAATTGTGTCACAACACCCAGCCCACAGTTATCGGTCCCAGGTGAAGTTGTGTCACAACACCCAGCCCACAGTTATCGGTCCCGGTTGAAGTTGTGTCACAACACCAAGCCCACAGTTATTGGTCCCGGTTGAAGTTGTGTCACAACACCCAGCCTACAGTTATTGGTCCCGGTTGAAGTTGTGTCACAACACCCAGCCTACAGTTATTGGTCCCGGTTGAAGTTGTGTCACAACACCCAGCCTACAGTTATTGGTCCCGGTTGAAGTTGTGTCACAACACCCAACCTACAGTTATTGCTCCCGGTTGAAGTTGTGTCACAACACCCAGCCCACAGTTATCGGTCCCAGGTGAAGTTGTGTCACAACACCCAGCCCACAGTTATCGGTCCCAGGTGAAGTTGTGTCACAACACCCAGCCCACAGTTATTGGTCCTGGTTGAAGTTGTGTCACAACACCAAGCCTACAGTTATCGGTCCCGGTTGAAGTTGTGTCACAACACCCAGCCCACAGTTATCGGTCCCAGGTGAAGTTGTGTCACAACACCCAGCCCACAGTTATTGTTCCCGGTTGAAGTTGTGTCACAACACCAAGCCTACAGTTATTGGTCCCGGTTGAAGTTGTGTCACAACACCCAGCCTACAGTAATTGGTCCCGGTTGAAGTTGTGTCACAACACCCAGCCTACAGTTATTGGTCCCGGTTGAAGTTGTGTCACAACACCCAGCCTACAGTTATTGGTCCCGGTTGAAGTTGTGTCACAACTATCAGCCTACAGTTATTGGTCCCGGTTGAAGTTGTGTCACAACACCCAGCCTACAGTTATTGGTCCCGATTGAAGTTGTGTCACAACACCCAGCCTACAGTTATTGGTCCCGGTTGAAGTTGTGTCACAACACCCAGCCTACAGTTATTGGTCCTGGTTGAAGTTGTGTCACAACACCCAGCCCACAGTTATTGGTCCTGGTTGAAGTTGTGTCACAACACCAAGCCTACAGTTATTGGTCCCGGTTGAAGTTGTGTCACAACACCCAGCCTACAGTTATTGGTCCCGGTTGAAGTTGTGTCACAACACCCAGCCTACAGTTATTGGTCCCGGTTGAAGTTGTGTCACAACACCCAGCCTACAGTTATTGGTCCCGGTTGAAGTTGTGTCACAACACCCAGCCTACAGTTATTGGTCCCGGTTGAAGTTGTGTCACAACTATCAGCCTACAGTTATCGGTCCCGGTTGAAGTTGTGTCACAACACCCAGCCTACAGTTATTGGTCCCGGTTGAAGTTGTGTCACAACACCCAGCCTACAGTTATTGGTCCCGGTTGAAGTTGTGTCACAACACCCAGCCTACAGTTATTGGTCCCGGTTGAAGTTGTGTCACAACACCCAGCCTACAGTTATTGGTCCCGGTTGAAGTTGTGTCACAACACCCAGCCTACAGTTATTGGTCCCGGTTGAAATTGTGTCACAACACCCAGCCCACAGTTATCGGTCCCAGGTGAAGTTGTGTCACAACACCCAGCCCACAGTTATTGGTCCCGGTTGAAGTTGTGTCACAACACCAAGCCTACAGTTATTGGTCCCGGTTGAAGTTGTGTCACAACACCCAGGTTACAGTTATTGGTCTCGGTTGAAGTTGTGTCACAACACCCAGCCTACAGTTATTGGTCCCGGTTGAAGTTGTGTCACAACACCCAGCCTACAGTTATCGGTCCCGGTTGAAGTTGTGTCACAACACTCAGCCCACAGTTATCGGTCCCAGGTGAAGTTGTGTCACAACACCCAGCCTACAGTTATCGGTCCCGGTTGAAGTTGTGTCACAACACCCAGCCTACAGTTATTGGTCCCGGTTGAAGTTGTGTCACAACACCCAGCCTACAGTTATTGGTCCCGGTTGAAGTTGTGTCACAACACCCAGCCTACAGTTATTGGTCCCGGTTGAAATTGTGTCACAACACCCAGCCCACAGTTATCGGTCCCAGGTGAAGTTGTGTCACAACACCCAGCCCACAGTTATTGGTACCGGTTGAAGTTGTGTCACAACACCAAGCCTACAGTTATAGGTCCCGGTTGAAGTTGTGTCACAACACCCAGCCTACAGTTATTGGTCCTGGTTGAAGTTGTGTCACAACACCCAGCCTACAGTTATTGGTCCCGGTTGAAGTTGTGTCACAACACCCAGCCTACAGTTATTGGTCCCGGTTGAAGTTGTGTCACAACACTCAGCCCACAGTTATCGGTCCCGGTTGAAGTTGTGTCACAACACCCAGCCTACAGTTATTGGTCCCGGTTGAAGTTGTGTCACAACACCCAGCCTACAGTTATTGGTCCCGGTTGAAGTTGTGTCACAACACCCAGCCTACAGTTATTGGTCCCGGTTGAAGTTGTGTCACAACACTCAGCCCACAGTTATCGGTCCCAGGTGAAGTTGTGTCACAACACCCAGCCTACAGTTATTGGTCCCGGTTGAAGTTGTGTCACAACACCCAGCCTACAGTTATTGGTCCCGGTTGAAGTTGTGTCACAACACCCAGCCTACAGTTATTGGTCCCGGTTGAAGTTGTGTCACAACACCCAGCCTACAGTTATTGGTCCCGGTTGAAATTGTGTCACAACACCCAGCCTATAGTTATTGGTCCCAGGTGAAGTTGTGTCACAACTATCAGCCTACAGTTATTGGTCCCGGTTGAAATTGTGTCACAACACCCAGCCCACAGTTATCGGTCCCAGGTGAAGTTGTGTCACAACACCCAGCCCACAGTTATCGGTCCCGGTTGAAGTTGTGTCACAACACCAAGCCCACAGTTATTGGTCCCGGTTGAAGTTGTGTCACAACACCCAGCCTACAGTTATTGGTCCCGGTTGAAGTTGTGTCACAACACCCAGCCTACAGTTATTGGTCCCGGTTGAAGTTGTGTCACAACACCCAGCCTACAGTTATTGGTCCCGGTTGAAGTTGTGTCACAACACCCAGCCTACAGTTATTGCTCCCGGTTGAAGTTGTGTCACAACACCCAGCCCACAGTTATCGGTCCCAGGTGAAGTTGTGTCACAACACCCAGCCCACAGTTATCGGTCCCAGGTGAAGTTGTGTCACAACACCCAGCCCACAGTTATTGGTCCCGGTTGAAGTTGTGTCACAACACCAAGCCTACAGTTATCGGTCCCGGTTGAAGTTGTGTCACAACACCCAGCCCACAGTTATCGGTCCCAGGTGAAGTTGTGTCACAACACCCAGCCCACAGTTATTGTTCCCGGTTGAAGTTGTGTCACAACACCAAGCCTACAGTTATTGGTCCCAGTTGAAGTTGTGTCACAACACCCAGCCTACAGTTATTGGTCCCGGTTGAAGTTGTGTCACAACACCCAGCCTACAGTTATTGGTCCCGGTTGAAGTTGTGTCACAACACCCAGCCTACAGTTATTGGTCCCGGTTGAAGTTGTGTCACAACACCCAGCCTACAGTTATTGCTCCCGGTTGAAGTTGTGTCACAACACCCAGCCCACAGTTATCGGTCCCAGGTGAAGTTGTGTCACAACACCCAGCCCACAGTTATCGGTCCCAGGTGAAGTTGTGTCACAACACCCAGCCCACAGTTATTGGTCCCGGTTGAAGTTGTGTCACAACACCAAGCCTACAGTTATCGGTCCCGGTTGAAGTTGTGTCACAACACCCAGCCCACAGTTATCGGTCCCAGGTGAAGTTGTGTCACAACACCCAGCCCACAGTTATTGTTCCCGGTTGAAGTTGTGTCACAACACCAAGCCTACAGTTATTGGTCCCAGTTGAAGTTGTGTCACAACACCCAGCCTACAGTTATTGGTCCCGGTTGAAGTTGTGTCACAACACCCAGCCCACAGTTATTGTTCCCGGTTGAAGTTGTGTCACAACACCAAGCCTACAGTTATTGGTCCCAGTTGAAGTTGTGTCACAACACCCAGCCTACAGTTATTGGTCCCGGTTGAAGTTGTGTCACAACACCCAGCCTACAGTTATTGGTCCCGGTTGAAGTTGTGTCACAACACCCAGCCTACAGTTATTGGTCCCGGTTGAAGTTGTGTCACAACACCCAGCCTACAGTTATTGGTCCCGGTTGAAGTTGTGTCACAACTATCAGCCTACAGTTATTGGTCCCGGTTGAAGTTGTGTCACAACACCCAGCCTACAGTTATTGGTCCCGATTGAAGTTGTGTCACAACACCCAGCCTACAGTTATTGGTCCCGGTTGAAGTTGTGTCACAACACCCAGCCTACAGTTATTGGTCCCGGTTGAAGTTGTGTCACAACACCCAGCCCACAGTTATTGGTCCCGGTTGAAGTTGTGTCACAACACCCAGCCTACAGTTATTGGTCCCGGTTGAAGTTGTGTCACAACACCCAGCCTACAGTTATTGGTCCCGGTTGAAGTTGGGTCACAAAACCAAGCCCACAGTTATTGGTCCCGGTTGAAGTTGTGTCACAACACCAAGCCTACAGTTATTGGTCCCGGTTGAAGTTGTGTCACAACACCCAGCCCACAGTTATCGGTCCCAGGTGAAGTTGTGTCACAACACCCAGCCCACAGTTATTGGTCCCGGTTGAAGTTATGTCACAACACCAAGCCTACAGTTATTGGTCCCGGTTGAAGTTGTGTCACAACACCCAGCCTACAGTTATTGGTCCCGGTTGAAGTTGTGTCACAACACTCAGCCCACAGTTATCGGTCCCGGTTGAAGTTGTGTCACAACACCTAGCCTACAGTTATTGGTCCCGGTTGAAGTTGTGTCACAACACCCAGCCTACAGTTATTGGTCCCGGTTGAAGTTGTGTCACAACACCCAGCCTACAGTTATTGGTCCCGGTTGAAGTTGTGTCACAACACCCAGCCTACAGTTATTGCTCCCGGTTGAAGTTGTGTCACAACACCCAGCCCACAGTTATCGGTCCCAGGTGAAGTTGTGTCACAACACCCAGCCCACAGTTATCGGTCCCAGGTGAAGTTGTGTCACAACACCCAGCCCACAGTTATTGGTCCCGGTTGAAGTTGTGTCACAACACCAAGCCTACAGTTATCGGTCCCGGTTGAAGTTGTGTCACAACACCCAGCCCACAGTTATCGGTCCCAGGTGAAGTTGTGTCACAACACCCAGCCCACAGTTATTGTTCCCGGTTGAAGTTGTGTCACAACACCAAGCCTACAGTTATTGGTCCCAGTTGAAGTTGTGTCACAACACTCAGCCCACAGTTATCGGTCCCAGGTGAAGTTGTGTCACAACACCCAGCCTACAGTTATTGGTCCCGGTTGAAGTTGTGTCACAACACCCAGCCTACAGTTATTGGTCCCGGTTGAAGTTGTGTCACAACACCCAGCCTACAGTTATTGGTCCCGGTTGAAGTTGTGTCACAACACCCAGCCTACAGTTATTGGTCCCGGTTGAAATTGTGTCACAACACCCAGCCTATAGTTATTGGTCCCAGGTGAAGTTGTGTCACAACTATCAGCCTACAGTTATTGGTCCCGGTTGAAATTGTGTCACAACACCCAGCCCACAGTTATCGGTCCCAGGTGAAGTTGTGTCACAACACCCAGCCCACAGTTATCGGTCCCGGTTGAAGTTGTGTCACAACACCAAGCCCACAGTTATTGGTCCCGGTTGAAGTTGTGTCACAACACCCAGCCTACAGTTATTGGTCCCGGTTGAAGTTGTGTCACAACACCCAGCCTACAGTTATTGGTCCCGGTTGAAGTTGTGTCACAACACCCAGCCTACAGTTATTGGTCCCGGTTGAAGTTGTGTCACAACACCCAGCCTACAGTTATTGCTCCCGGTTGAAGTTGTGTCACAACACCCAGCCCACAGTTATCGGTCCCAGGTGAAGTTGTGTCACAACACCCAGCCCACAGTTATCGGTCCCAGGTGAAGTTGTGTCACAACACCCAGCCCACAGTTATTGGTCCCGGTTGAAGTTGTGTCACAACACCAAGCCTACAGTTATCGGTCCCGGTTGAAGTTGTGTCACAACACCCAGCCCACAGTTATCGGTCCCAGGTGAAGTTGTGTCACAACACCCAGCCCACAGTTATTGTTCCCGGTTGAAGTTGTGTCACAACACCAAGCCTACAGTTATTGGTCCCAGTTGAAGTTGTGTCACAACACCCAGCCTACAGTTATTGGTCCCGGTTGAAGTTGTGTCACAACACCCAGCCTACAGTTATAGGTCCCGGTTGAAGTTGTGTCACAACACCCAGCCTACAGTTATTGGTCCTGGTTGAAGTTGTGTCACAACACCCAGCCTACAGTTATTGGTCCCGGTTGAAGTTGTGTCACAACACCCAGCCTACAGTTATTGGTCCCGGTTGAAGTTGTGTCACAACACTCAGCCCACAGTTATCGGTCCCGGTTGAAGTTGTGTCACAACACCCAGCCTACAGTTATTGGTCCCGGTTGAAGTTGTGTCACAACACCCAGCCTACAGTTATTGGTCCCGGTTGAAGTTGTGTCACAACACCCAGCCTACAGTTATTGGTCCCGGTTGAAGTTGTGTCACAACACTCAGCCCACAGTTATCGGTCCCAGGTGAAGTTGTGTCACAACACCCAGCCTACAGTTATTGGTCCCGGTTGAAGTTGTGTCACAACACCCAGCCTACAGTTATTGGTCCCGGTTGAAGTTGTGTCACAACACCCAGCCTACAGTTATTGGTCCCGGTTGAAGTTGTGTCACAACACCCAGCCTACAGTTATTGGTCCCGGTTGAAATTGTGTCACAACACCCAGCCTATAGTTATTGGTCCCAGGTGAAGTTGTGTCACAACTATCAGCCTACAGTTATTGGTCCCGGTTGAAATTGTGTCACAACACCCAGCCCACAGTTATCGGTCCCAGGTGAAGTTGTGTCACAACACCCAGCCCACAGTTATCGTCCCGGTTGAAGTTGTGTCACAACACCAAGCCCACAGTTATTGGTCCCGGTTGAAGTTGTGTCACAACACCCAGCCTACAGTTATTGGTCCCGGTTGAAGTTGTGTCACAACACCCAGCCTACAGTTATTGGTCCCGGTTGAAGTTGTGTCACAACACCCAGCCTACAGTTATTGGTCCCGGTTGAAGTTGTGTCACAACACCCAGCCTACAGTTATTGGTCCCGGTTGAAGTTGTGTCACAACACCCAGCCCACAGTTATCGGTCCCAGGTGAAGTTGTGTCACAACACCCAGCCCACAGTTATTGTTCCCGGTTGAAGTTGTGTCACAACACCAAGCCTACAGTTATTGGTCCCGGTTGAAGTTGTGTCACAACACCCAGCCTACAGTTATTGGTCCCGGTTGAAGTTGTGTCACAACACCCAGCCCACAGTTATTGGTACCGGTTGAAGTTGTGTCACAACACCAAGCCTACAGTTATCGGTACCGGTTGAAGTTGTGTCACAACACCCAGCCCACAGTTATCGGTCCCAGGTGTAGTTGTGTCACAACACCCAGCCTACAGTTGTTGGTCCCGGTTGAAGTTGTGTCACAACACCCAGCCTACAGTTATTGCTCCCGGTTGAAGTTGTGTCACAACCCCCAGCCCACAGTTATCGGTCCCAGGTGAAGTTGTGTCACAACACCCAGCCCACAGTTATCGGTCCCAGGTGAAGTTGTGTCACAACACCCAGCCCACAGTTATTGGTCCCGGTTGAAGTTGTGTCACAACACCAAGCCTACAGTTATTGGTCCCGGTTGAAGTTGTGTCACAACACCCAGCCCACAGTTATCGGTCCCAGGTGAAGTTGTGTCACAACACCCAGCCCACAGTTATTGTTCCCGGTTGAAGTTGTGTCACAACACCAAGCCTACAGTTATTGGTCCCGGTTGAAGTTGTGTCACAACACCCAGCCTACAGTTATTGGTCCCGGTTGAAGTTGTGTCACAACACCCAGCCTACAGTTATTGGTCCCGGTTGAAGTTGTGTCACAACACCCAGCCTACAGTTATTGGTCCCGGTTGAAGTTGTGTCACAACACCCAGCCCACAGTTATTGGTCCCGGTTGAAGTTGTGTCACAACACCCAGCCCACAGTTATTGGTCCCGGTTGAAGTTGTGTCACAACACCCAGCCCACAGTTATTGGTCCCGGTTGAAGTTGTGTCACAACACCCAGCCTACAGTTATTGGTCCCGGTTGAAGTTGGGTCACAACACCCAGCCCACAGTTATTGGTCCCGGTTAAAGTTGTGTCACAACACCCAGCCTACAGTTATTGGTCCCGGTTGAAGTTGTGTCACAACACCCAGCCCACAGTTATCGGTTCCGGGTGAAGTTGTGTCACAACACCCAGCCCACAGTTATCGGTCCCGGGTGAAGTTGTGTCACAACACCCAGCCCACAGTTATTGGTCCCGGTTGAAGTTGTGTCACAACACCAAGCCTACAGTTATTGGTCCCGGTTGAAGTTGTGTCACAACACCCAGCCTACAGTTATTGGTCCCGGTTGAAGTTGTGTCACAACACCCAGCCTACAGTTATTGGTCCTGGTTGAAGTTGTGTCACAACACCCAGCCTACAGTTATTGGTCCCGGTTGAAGTTGTGTCACAACCCCCAGCCCACAGTTATCGGTCCCAGGTGAAGTTGTGTCACAACTATCAGCCTACAGTTATTGGTCCCGGTTGAAGTTGTGTCACAACACCCAGCCTACAGTTATTGGTCCCGATTGAAGTTGTGTCACAACACCCAGCCTACAGTTATTGGTCCCGGTTGAAGTTGTGTCACAACACCCAGCCTACAGTTATTGGTCCCGGTTGAAATTGTGTCACAACACCCAGCCCACAGTAATCGGTCCCAGGTGAAGTTGTGTCACAACACCCAGCCCACAGTTATTGGTACCGGTTGAAGATGTGTCACAACACCAAGCCTACAGTTATCGGTCCCGGTTGAAGTTGTGTCACAACACCCAGCCCACAGTTATCGGTCCCAGGTGTAGTTGTGTCACAACACCCAGCCTACAGTTGTTGGTCCCGGTTGAAGTTGTGTCACAACACCCAGCCTACAGTTATTGCTCCCGGTTGAAGTTGTGTCACAACCCCCAGCCCACAGTTATCGGTCCCAGGTGAAGTTGTGTCACAACACCCAGCCCACAGTTATCGGTCCCAGGTGAAGTTGTGTCACAACACCCAGCCCACAGTTATTGGTCCCGGTTGAAGTTGTGTCACAACACCCAGCCCACAGTTATTGGTCCCGGTTGAAGTTGTGTCACAACACCCAGCCCACAGTTATTGGTCCCGGTTGAAGTTGTGTCACAACACCCAGCCTACAGTTATTGGTCCCGGTTGAAGTTGGGTCACAACACCCAGCCCACAGTTATTGGTCCCGGTTGAAGTTGGGTCACAACACCCAGCCTACAGTTATTGGTCCCGGTTGAAGTTGTGTCACAACACCCAGCCCACAGTTATCGGTTCCGGGTGAAGTTGTGTCACAACACCCAGCCCACAGTTATCGGTCCCGGGTGAAGTTGTGTCACAACACCCAGCCCACAGTTATTGGTCCCGGTTGAAGTTGTGTCACAACACCAAGCCTACAGTTATTGGTCCCGGTTGAAGTTGTGTCACAACACCCAGCCTACAGTTATTGGTCCCGGTTGAAGTTGTGTCACAACACCCAGCCTACAGTTATTGGTCCTGGTTGAAGTTGTGTCACAACACCCAGCCTACAGTTATTGGTCCCGGTTGAAGTTGTGTCACAACCCCCAGCCCACAGTTATCGGTCCCAGGTGAAGTTGTGTCACAACTATCAGCCTACAGTTATTGGTCCCGGTTGAAGTTGTGTCACAACACCCAGCCTACAGTTATTGGTCCCGATTGAAGTTGTGTCACAACACCCAGCCTACAGTTATTGGTCCCGGTTGAAGTTGTGTCACAACACCCAGCCTACAGTTATTGGTCCCGGTTGAAATTGTGTCACAACACCCAGCCCACAGTTATCGGTCCCAGGTGAAGTTGTGTCACAACACCCAGCCCACAGTTATTGGTACCGGTTGAAGTTGTGTCACAACACCAAGCCTACAGTTATCGGTCCCGGTTGAAGTTGTGTCACAACACCCAGCCCACAGTTATCGGTCCCAGGTGTAGTTGTGTCACAACACCCAGCCTACAGTTGTTGGTCCCGGTTGAAGTTGTGTCACAACACCCAGCCTACAGTTATTGCTTCCGGTTGAAGTTGTGTCACAACCCCCAGCCCACAGTTATCGGTCCCAGGTGAAGTTGTGTCACAACACCCAGCCCACAGTTATCGGTCCCAGGTGAAGTTGTGTCACAACACCCAGCCCACAGTTATTGGTCCCGGTTGAAGTTGTGTCACAACACCAAGCCTACAGTTATTGGTCCCGGTTGAAGTTGTGTCACAACACCCAGCCCACAGTTATCGGTCCCAGGTGAAGTTGTGTCACAACACCCAGCCCACAGTTATTGTTCCCGGTTGAAGTTGTGTCACAACACCAAGCCTACAGTTATTGGTCCCGGTTGAAGTTGTGTCACAACACCCAGCCTACAGTTATTGGTCCCGGTTGAAGTTGTGTCACAACACCCAGCCTACAGTTATTGGTCCCGGTTGAAGTTGTGTCACAACACCCAGCCTACAGTTATTGGTCCCAGTTGAAGTTGTGTCACAACTATCAGCCTACAGTTATTGGTCCCGGTTGAAGTTGTGTCACAACACCCAGCCTACAGTTATTGGTCCCGATTGAAGTTGTGTCACAACACCCAGCCTACAGTTATTGGTCCGGGTTGAAGTTGTGTCACAACACCCAGCCTACAGTTATTGGTCCCGGTTGAAGTTGTGTCACAACACCCAGCCCACAGTTATTGGTCCCGGTTGAAGTTGTGTCACAACACCCAGCCTACAGTTATTGGTCCCGGTTGAAGTTGTGTCACAACACCCAGCCTACAGTTATTGGTCCCGGTTGAAGTTGGGTCACAACACCCAGCCCACAGTTATTGGTCCCGGTTGAAGTTGGGTCACAACACCCAGCCTACAGTTATTGGTCCCGGTTGAAGTTGTGTCACAACACCCAGCCCACAGTTATCGGTCCCGGGTGAAGTTGTGTCACAACACCCAGCCCACAGTTATTGGTCCCGGTTGAAGTTGTGTCACAACACCAAGCCTACAGTTATTGGTCCCGGTTGAAGTTGTGTCACAACACCCAGCCTACAGTTATTGGTCCCGGTTGAAGTTGTGTCACAACACCCAGCCTACAGTTATTGGTCCCGGTTGAAGTTGTGTCACAACACCCAGCCTACAGTTATTGGTCCCGGTTGAAGTTGTGTCACAACTATCAGCCTACAGTTATTGGTCCCGGTTGAAGTTGTGTCACAACACCCAGCCTACAGTTATTGGTCCCGGTTGAAGTTGTGTCACAACACCCAGCCTACAGTTATTGGTCCCGGTTGAAGTTGTGTCACAACACCCAGCCTACAGTTATTGGTCCCGGTTGAAATTGTGTCACAACACCCAGCCCACAGTTAACGGTCCCAGGTGAAGTTGTGTCACAACACCCAGCCCACAGTTATTGGTCCCGGTTGAAGTTGTGTCACAACACCAAGCCTACAGTTATTAGTCCCGGTTGAAGTTGTGTCACAACACCCAGCCTACAGTTATTGGTCCCGGTTGAAGTTGTGTCACAACACCCAGCCTACAGTTATTGGTCCCGGTTGAAATTGTGTCACAACACCCAGCCTATAGTTATTGGTCCCAGGTGAAGTTGTGTCACAACTATCAGCCTACAGTTATTGGTCCCGGTTGAAGTTGTGTCACAACACCCAGCCTATAGTTATTGGTCCCAGGTGAAGTTGTGTCACAACTATCAGCCTACAGTTATTGGTCCCGGTTGAAGTTGTGTCACAACACCCAGCCTACAGTTATCGGTCCCGGTTGAAGTTGTGTCACAACACCCAGCCCACAGTTATCGGTCCCAGGTGTAGTTGTGTCACAACACCCAGCCTACAGTTATTGGTCCCGGTTGAAGTTGTGTCACAACACCCAGCCTACAGTTATTGGTCCCGGTTAAAGTTGTGTCACAACACCCAGCCTACAGTTATTGGTCCCGGTTGAAGTTGTGTCACAACACCCAGCCTACAGTTATTGGTCCCGGTTGAAATTGTGTCACAACACCCAGCCCACAGTTATCGGTCCCAGGTGAAGTTGTGTCACAACACCCAGCCCACAGTTATCGGTCCCAGGTGAAGTTGTGTCACAACACCCAGCCTACAGTTATTGGTCCCGGTTGAAGTTGTGTCACAACACCCAGCCTACAGTTATTGGTCCCGGTTGAAGTTGTGTCACAACACCCAGCCTACAGTTATTGGTCCCGGTTGAAGTTGTGTCACAACACCCAGCCTACAGTTATTGGTCCCGGTTGAAATTGTGTCACAACACCCAGCCCACAGTTATCGGTCCCAGGTGAAGTTGTGTCACAACACCCAGCCCACAGTTATTGGTACCGGTTGAAGTTGTGTCACAACACCAAGCCTACAGTTATCGGTACCGGTTGAAGTTGTGTCACAACACCCAGCCCACAGTTATCGGTCCCAGGTGTAGTTGTGTCACAACACCCAGCCTACAGTTGTTGGTCCCGGTTGAAGTTGTGTCACAACACCCAGCCTACAGTTATTGCTCCCGGTTGAAGTTGTGTCACAACCCCCAGCCCACAGTTATCGGTCCCAGGTGAAGTTGTGTCACAACACCCAGCCCACAGTTATTGGTCCCGGTTGAAGTTGTGTCACAACACCCAGCCCACAGTTATTGGTCCCGGTTGAAGTTGTGTCACAACACCAAGCCTACAGTTATTGGTCCCGGTTGAAGTTGTGTCACAACACCCAGCCCACAGTTATCGGTCCCAGGTGAAGTTGTGTCACAACACCCAGCCCACAGTTATTGTTCCCGGTTGAAGTTGTGTCACAACACCAAGCCTACAGTTATTGGTCCCGGTTGAAGTTGTGTCACAACACCCAGCCTACAGTTATTGGTCCCGATTGAAGTTGTGTCACAACACCCAGCCTACAGTTATTGGTCCGGGTTGAAGTTGTGTCACAACACCCAGCCTACAGTTATTGGTCCCGGTTGAAGTTGTGTCACAACACCCAGCCCACAGTTATTGGTCCCGGTTGAAGTTGTGTCACAACACCCAGCCCACAGTTATTGGTCCCGGTTGAAGTTGTGTCACAACACCCAGCCTACAGTTATTGGTCCCGGTTGAAGTTGGGTCACAACACCCAGCCTACAGTTATTGGTCCCGGTTGAAGTTGGGTCACAACACCCAGCCTACAGTTATTGGTCCCGGTTGAAGTTGTGTCACAACTATCAGCCTACAGTTATTGGTCCCGGTTGAAGTTGTGTCACAACACCCAGCCTACAGTTATTGGTCCCGATTGAAGTTGTGTCACAACACCCAGCCTACAGTTATTGGTCCGGGTTGAAGTTGTGTCACAACACCCAGCCTACAGTTATTGGTCCCGGTTGAAGTTGTGTCACAACACCCAGCCCACAGTTATTGGTCCCGGTTGAAGTTGTGTCACAACACCCAGCCCACAGTTATTGGTCCCGGTTGAAGTTGTGTCACAACACCCAGCCTACAGTTATTGGTCCCGGTTGAAGTTGGGTCACAACACCCAGCCCACAGTTATTGGTCCCGGTTGAAGTTGGGTCACAACACCCAGCCTACAGTTATCGGTCCCGGTTGAAGTTGTGTCACAACACCCAGCCCACAGTTATCGGTCCCGGGTAAAGTTGTGTCACAACACCCAGCCCACAGTTATCGGTCCCGGGTGAAGTTGTGTCACAACACCCAGCCCACAGTTATTGGTCCCGGTTGAAGTTGTGTCACAACACCAAGCCTACAGTTATTGGTCCCGGTTGAAGTTGTGTCACAACACCCAGCCTACAGTTATTGGTCCTGGTTGAAGTTGTGTCACAACACCCAGCCTACAGTTATTGGTCCCGGTTGAAGTTGTGTCACAACCCCCAGCCCACAGTTATCGGTCCCAGGTGAAGTTGTGTCACAACTATCAGCCTACAGTTATTGGTCCCGGTTGAAGTTGTGTCACAACACCCAGCCTACAGTTATTGGTCCCGATTGAAGTTGTGTCACAACACCCAGCCTACAGTTATTGGTCCCGGTTGAAGTTGTGTCACAACACCCAGCCTACAGTTATTGGTCCCGGTTGAAATTGTGTCACAACACCCAGCCCACAGTTATCGGTCCCAGGTGAAGTTGTGTCACAACACCCAGCCCACAGTTATTGGTACCGGTTGAAGTTGTGTCACAACACCAAGCCTACAGTTATCGGTCCCGGTTGAAGTTGTGTCACAACACCCAGCCCACAGTTATCGGTCCCAGGTGTAGTTGTGTCACAACACCCAGCCTACAGTTGTTGGTCCCGGTTGAAGTTGTGTCACAACACCCAGCCTACAGTTATTGCTCCCGGTTGAAGTTGTGTCACAACCCCCAGCCCACAGTTATCGGTCCCAGGTGAAGTTGTGTCACAACACCCAGCCCACAGTTATCGGTCCCAGGTGAAGTTGTGTCACAACACCCAGCCCACAGTTATTGGTCCCGGTTGAAGTTGTGTCACAACACCAAGCCTACAGTTATTGGTCCCGGTTGAAGTTGTGTCACAACACCCAGCCCACAGTTATCGGTCCCAGGTGAAGTTGTGTCACAACACCCAGCCCACAGTTATTGTTCCCGGTTGAAGTTGTGTCACAACACCAAGCCTACAGTTATTGGTCCCGGTTGAAGTTGTGTCACAACCCCCAGCCCACAGTTATCGGTCCCAGGTGAAGTTGTGTCACAACACCCAGCCCACAGTTATCGGTCCCAGGTGTAGTTGTGTCACAACACCCAGCCTACAGTTGTTGGTCCCGGTTGAAGTTGTGTCACAACACCCAGCCTACAGTTATTGCTCCCGGTTGAAGTTGTGTCACAACCCCCAGCCCACAGTTATCGGTCCCAGGTGAAGTTGTGTCACAACACCCAGCCCACAGTTATTGGTCCCGGTTGAAGTTGTGTCACAACACCCAGCCCACAGTTATTGGTCCCGGTTGAAGTTGTGTCACAACACCAAGCCTACAGTTATTGGTCCCGGTTGAAGTTGTGTCACAACACCCAGCCCACAGTTATCGGTCCCAGGTGAAGTTGTGTCACAACACCCAGCCCACAGTTATTGTTCCCGGTTGAAGTTGTGTCACAACACCAAGCCTACAGTTATTGGTCCCGGTTGAAGTTGTGTCACAACACCCAGCCTACAGTTATTGGTCCCGATTGAAGTTGTGTCACAACACCCAGCCTACAGTTATTGGTCCGGGTTGAAGTTGTGTCACAACACCCAGCCTACAGTTATTGGTCCCGGTTGAAGTTGTGTCACAACACCCAGCCCACAGTTATTGGTCCCGGTTGAAGTTGTGTCACAACACCCAGCCCACAGTTATTGGTCCCGGTTGAAGTTGTGTCACAACACCCAGCCTACAGTTATTGGTCCCGGTTGAAGTTGGGTCACAACACCCAGCCTACAGTTATTGGTCCCGGTTGAAGTTGGGTCACAACACCCAGCCTACAGTTATTGGTCCCGGTTGAAGTTGTGTCACAACTATCAGCCTACAGTTATTGGTCCCGGTTGAAGTTGTGTCACAACACCCAGCCTACAGTTATTGGTCCCGATTGAAGTTGTGTCACAACACCCAGCCTACAGTTATTGGTCCGGGTTGAAGTTGTGTCACAACACCCAGCCTACAGTTATTGGTCCCGGTTGAAGTTGTGTCACAACACCCAGCCCACAGTTATTGGTCCCGGTTGAAGTTGTGTCACAACACCCAGCCCACAGTTATTGGTCCCGGTTGAAGTTGTGTCACAACACCCAGCCTACAGTTATTGGTCCCGGTTGAAGTTGGGTCACAACACCCAGCCCACAGTTATTGGTCCCGGTTGAAGTTGGGTCACAACACCCAGCCTACAGTTATCGGTCCCGGTTGAAGTTGTGTCACAACACCCAGCCCACAGTTATCGGTCCCGGGTAAAGTTGTGTCACAACACCCAGCCCACAGTTATCGGTCCCGGGTGAAGTTGTGTCACAACACCCAGCCCACAGTTATTGGTCCCGGTTGAAGTTGTGTCACAACACCAAGCCTACAGTTATTGGTCCCGGTTGAAGTTGTGTCACAACACCCAGCCTACAGTTATTGGTCCTGGTTGAAGTTGTGTCACAACACCCAGCCTACAGTTATTGGTCCCGGTTGAAGTTGTGTCACAACCCCCAGCCCACAGTTATCGGTCCCAGGTGAAGTTGTGTCACAACTATCAGCCTACAGTTATTGGTCCCGGTTGAAGTTGTGTCACAACACCCAGCCTACAGTTATTGGTCCCGATTGAAGTTGTGTCACAACACCCAGCCTACAGTTATTGGTCCCGGTTGAAGTTGTGTCACAACACCCAGCCTACAGTTATTGGTCCCGGTTGAAATTGTGTCACAACACCCAGCCCACAGTTATCGGTCCCAGGTGAAGTTGTGTCACAACACCCAGCCCACAGTTATTGGTACCGGTTGAAGTTGTGTCACAACACCAAGCCTACAGTTATCGGTCCCGGTTGAAGTTGTGTCACAACACCCAGCCCACAGTTATCGGTCCCAGGTGTAGTTGTGTCACAACACCCAGCCTACAGTTGTTGGTCCCGGTTGAAGTTGTGTCACAACACCCAGCCTACAGTTATTGCTCCCGGTTGAAGTTGTGTCACAACCCCCAGCCCACAGTTATCGGTCCCAGGTGAAGTTGTGTCACAACACCCAGCCCACAGTTATCGGTCCCAGGTGAAGTTGTGTCACAACACCCAGCCCACAGTTATTGGTCCCGGTTGAAGTTGTGTCACAACACCAAGCCTACAGTTATTGGTCCCGGTTGAAGTTGTGTCACAACACCCAGCCCACAGTTATCGGTCCCAGGTGAAGTTGTGTCACAACACCCAGCCCACAGTTATTGTTCCCGGTTGAAGTTGTGTCACAACACCAAGCCTACAGTTATTGGTCCCGGTTGAAGTTGTGTCACAACACCCAGCCTACAGTTATTGGTCCCGGTTGAAGTTGTGTCACAACACCCAGCCTACAGTTATTGGTCCCGGTTGAAGTTGTGTCACAACACCCAGCCTACAGTTATTGGTCCCAGTTGAAGTTGTGTCACAACTATCAGCCTACAGTTATTGGTCCCGGTTGAAGTTGTGTCACAACACCCAGCCTACAGTTATTGGTCCCGATTGAAGTTGTGTCACAACACCCAGCCTACAGTTATTGGTCCGGGTTGAAGTTGTGTCACAACACCCAGCCTACAGTTATTGGTCCCGGTTGAAGTTGTGTCACAACACCCAGCCCACAGTTATTGGTCCCGGTTGAAGTTGTGTCACAACACCCAGCCTACAGTTATTGGTCCCGGTTGAAGTTGTGTCACAACACCCAGCCTACAGTTATTGGTCCCGGTTGAAGTTGGGTCACAACACCCAGCCCACAGTTATTGGTCCCGGTTGAAGTTGGGTCACAACACCCAGCCTACAGTTATTGGTCCCGGTTGAAGTTGTGTCACAACACCAAGCCTACAGTTATTGGTCCCGGTTGAAGTTGTGTCACAACACCCAGCCCACAGTTATCGGTCCCGGGTAAAGTTGTGTCACAACACCCAGCCCACAGTTATTGGTCCCGGTTGAAGTTGTATCACAACACCAAGCCTACAGTTATTGGTCCCGGTTGAAGTTGTGTCACAACACCCAGCCTACAGTTATTGGTCCCGGTTGAAGTTGTGTCACAACACCCAGCCTACAGTTATTGGTCCCGGTTGAAGTTGTGTCACAACACCCAGCCTACAGTTATTGGTCCCGGTTGAAGTTGTGTCACAACTATCAGCCTACAGTTATTGGTCCCGGTTGAAGTTGTGTCACAACACCCAGCCTACAGTTATTGGTCCCGGTTGAAGTTGTGTCACAACACCCAGCCTACAGTTATTGGTCCCGGTTGAAGTTGTGTCACAACACCCAGCCTACAGTTATTGGTCCCGGTTGAAGTTGTGTCACAACACCCAGCCTACAGTTATTGGTCCCGGTTGAAATTGTGTCACAACACCCAGCCCACAGTTATCGGTCCCAGGTGAAGTTGTGTCACAACACCCAGCCCACAGTTATTGGTCCCGGTTGAAGTTGTGTCACAACACCAAGCCTACAGTTATTAGTCCCGGTTGAAGTTGTGTCACAACACCCAGCCTACAGTTATTGGTCCCGGTTGAAGTTGTGTCACAACACCCAGCCTACAGTTATTGGTCCCGGTTGAAATTGTGTCACAACACCCAGCCTATAGTTATTGGTCCCAGGTGAAGTTGTGTCACAACTATCAGCCTACAGTTATTGGTCCCGGTTGAAGTTGTGTCACAACACCCAGCCTATAGTTATTGGTCCCAGGTGAAGTTGTGTCACAACTATCAGCCTACAGTTATTGGTCCCGGTTGAAGTTGTGTCACAACACCCAGCCTACAGTTATCGGTCCCGGTTGAAGTTGTGTCACAACACCCAGCCCACAGTTATCGGTCCCAGGTGTAGTTGTGTCACAACACCCAGCCTACAGTTATTGGTCCCGGTTGAAGTTGTGTCACAACACCCAGCCTACAGTTATTGGTCCCGGTTGAAGTTGTGTCACAACACCCAGCCTACAGTTATTGGTCCCGGTTGAAGTTGTGTCACAACACCCAGCTTACAGTTATTGGTCCCGGTTGAAGTTGTGTCACAACACCCAGCCTACAGTTATTGGTCCCGGTTGAAATTGTGTCACAACACCCAGCCCACAGTTATCGGTCCCAGGTGAAGTTGTGTCACAACACCCAGCCCACAGTTATTGGTCCCGGTTGAAGTTGTGTCACAACACCAAGCCTACAGTTATTGGTCCCGGTTGAAGTTGTGTCACAACACCCAGCCTACAGTTATTGGTCCTGGTTGAAGTTGTGTCACAACACCCAGCCTACAGTTATTGGTCCCGGTTGAAGTTTTGTCACAACACCCAGCCTACAGTTATTGGTCCCGGTTGAAGTTGTGTCACAACACTCAGCCCACAGTTATCGGACCCAAGTGAAGTTGTGTCACAACACCCAGCCTACAGTTATTGGTCCCGGTTGAAGTTGTGTCACAACACCCAGCCTACAGTTATTGGTCCCGGTTGAAGTTGTGTCACAACACCCAGCCTACAGTTATTGGTCCCGGTTGAAATTGTGTCACAACACCCAGCCTATAGATATTGGTCCCAGGTGAAGTTGTGTCACAACTATCAGCCTACAGTTATTGGTCCCGGTTGAAGTTGTGTCACAACACCCAGCCTACAGTTATTGGTCCCGGTTGAAATTGTGTCACAACACCCAGCCTATAGTTATTGGTCCCAGGTGAAGTTGTGTCACAACTATCAGCCTACAGTTATTGGTCCCGGTTGAAGTTGTGTCACAACACCCAGCCTACAGTTATTGGTCCCGGTTGAAGTTGTGTCACAACACCCAGCCCACAGTTATCGGTCCCAGGTGTAGTTGTGTCACAACACCCAGCCTACAGTTATTGGTCCCGGTTGAAGTTGTGTCACAACACCCAGCCTACAGTTATTGGTCCCGGTTGAAGTTGTGTCACAACACCCAGCCTACATTTATTGGCAGGGGCGGATTGGGAATTAAAACCAGCCCGGGAAATATCTTGAAGCAGATTTTTTTGGGGGGCGTGGCCTATCAATATGGGGGCGTGGCCTATTTCAACGAGCTGCTGGCTATGTCCCCAGCCCCTCAGGCTGCAGAATAGGCGTATGCGTACAGCGTTTATTCTGAAGCCTGTGGGGCTGGGGAGATAGAGACAGGGGGTGACAGGGGGTCTCGCAACACAGTAGAGTGGCAGGGTGGAAGAGGATGCAGGGAGGGAGGGGGGATGGAGGGTGGCTTAGAATGCTGGGAGGGGAGATGCAGGCTGAGAACGAAGGGAGTGAGGACTTACGCAGGGTGGCACAGGACGCAGAGTGTGAGGGGAGCATGGTGGCACAGGATGCAGGGTAGGAGGGGGAATGCAGAGTGGCAGGGGATGCAGGGAGGGGAGTCACAAAGTGGTGGAAGATGCAAGGAGGGGAGACAATGATGCCCATTATACATATGCCACACACCGTGATGCCCATTATACATATGCCACACACCGTGATGCCCATTATACATATGCCACACACCGTGATGCCCATTATACATATGCCTCACACCGTGATGCCCATTATACATATGCCTCACACCGTGATGCCCATTATAAATATGCCACACACCGTGATGCCCATTATACATATGCCACACACCGTGATGCCCATTATACATATACCGCACACCGTGATGCCATTATACATATGCCTCACACCGTGATGCCCATTATACATATGCCACACACCGTGATGCCCATTATACATATGCCACACACCGTGATGCCCATTATACATATGCCACACACCGTGATGCCCATTATACATATGCCACACACCGTGATGGCCATTATACATATGCCACACACCGTGATGCCCATTATACATATGCCACACACCGTGATGCCCATTATACATATGCCGCACACCGTGATGCCATTATACATATGCCACACACCGTGATGCTCATTATACATATGCCTCACACCATGATGCCCATTATACATAAACCGCACACCGTGATGCCATTATACAAATGCCACACACCGTGATGCTCATTATACATATGCCTCACACCATGATGCCCATTATACATATGCCTCACACCGTGATGCCCATTATAAATATGCCACACACCGTGATGCCCATTATACATATGCCACACACCGTGATGCCCATTATACATATGCCTCACACCTTGATGCCCATTACAACATATGCCGCACACAGTGATGCCCTTGGGGCGGCGCGGGGGTTGCCACAGGAGAGGGGGGGGGGCACGGGGCGCGATAAATCACCTAGTTGGTTATATATTCTTGTAGAAGGATGGTTGGATGTTGCTGTCATTCAGAATGCATTTACATAAACAGTAAGATCTGACTTAAAACACCTACAGTAAAACAGAACAGGTGTTATATATTATTCAAAGAATTGGTTGATGATGTATAGGTTGACGTGCACATAATTGTGGGCGGGGGATAGGAGTTGAGGTGTGTCCGCAAATCACGGGAGGAGGGGTCGTGGGTGGATGCCGTGAATTGCGGGAGGGGGGGTCGCGGGGGGGTGTGGGTGCCGCGAATCGTGGGAGGGGGGACGCGGGGGATTGCAGTGAATCGTGGGAGGGTGGGTCGCAGGGGCGGGGGGTTGCCGTAATGACAGGGGGGAATCGCGGTAGGGGGGCCGCGGGGGTAGGGGGTACCGTGAGGAAGGGGGGGCCTAGGGGTTTGGCACAAATCGTGGGAGGGGGGGTCGCGGGGTGCCACGAATCGCAGGAGGGGGTGTGTCACGGGGTGGGGCCGCAAATCGCGGGAGTCGCCGCGAATTGGGGGGGTGTGCTGTGAATCGCGGGAGGGGGGTCGCCGGGGGGTGCTGCGAATCGCCACAAGAAAAAATCAACACAGAAAGGTCAACACATGTAAATGTTGACATAAGTGTATCACTTCATTGGTGTCCATGTCGACACATGAGAATGAATATGAAAACATTGAAAAAGTGAAAAATAAATCTTCAAAAACTCATGTCAACCTTTTTCATTGTCGACCATAGCCATGTCAGTGTTTTGCATGTGCCATTTAATCGTGGGGTTGCCGTGAATGGGGGGGGGGGGGGACACATTGCTCTGTTTCTGGACTTTCTTCTTAATTTATGGATTACCATCACCTGTGCTTAAACACCTTTCTTATCAATTACCCTGTTTAAAACAGGTGATGACAATCATAAATTAAGATGGAAGTCCACAAACAGAGCATTCTGTCCCTCCTGGAGAGGGTCATGTTGGGAGGTATGGAGGTGTGGGGCGCTCACCTGGTGTGTCTGGTGAGTAGCTGTGTCTTTGCTGTGTAACATGGAGAGGCAGACCCTGGCAGTTGTGTCACAACACCCAGCCTACAGTTATTGGTCCTGGTTGAAGTTGTGCCACAACACCCAGCCTACAGTTATTGGTCCCGGTTGAAGTTTTGTCACAACACCCAGCCTACAGCTATTGGTCCCGGTTGAAGTTGTGTCACAACACTCAGCCCACAGTTATCGGACCCAAGTGAAGTTGTGTCACAACACCCAGCCTACAGTTATTGGTCCCGGTTGAAGTTGTGTCACAACACCCAGCCTACAGTTATTGGTCCCGGTTGAAATTGTGTCACAACACCCAGCCTATAGTTATTGGTCCCAGGTGAAGTTGTGTCACAACTATCAGCCTACAGTTATTGGTCCCGGTTGAAGTTGTGTCACAACACCCAGCCTACAGTTATTGGTCCCGGTTGAAATTGTGTCACAACACCCAGCCTATAGTTATTGGTCCCAGGTGAAGTTGTGTCACAACTATCAGCCTACAGTTATTGGTCCCGGTTGAAGTTGTGTCACAACACCCAGCCTACAGTTATTGGTCCCGGTTGAAGTTGTGTCACAACACCCAGCCCACAGTTATCGGTCCCAGGTGTAGTTGTGTCACAACACCCAGCCTACAGTTATTGGTCCCGGTTGAAGTTGTGTCACAACACCCAGCCTACAGTTATTGGTCCCGGTTGAAGTTGTGTCACAACACCCAGCCTACATTTATTGGCAGGGGCGGATTGGGAATTAAAACCAGCCCGGGAAATATCTTGAAGCAGATTTTTTGGGGGGCGTGGTCTATCAATATGGGGGCGTGGCCTATTTCAACGAGCTGCTGGCTATGTCCCCAGCCCCTCAGGCTGCAGAATAGGCGTATGCGTACAGCGTTTATTCTGAAGCCTGTGGGGCTGGGGAGATAGAGACAGGGGGTGACAGGGGGTCTCGCAACACAGTAGAGTGGCAGGGTGGAAGAGGATGCAGGGAGGGAGGGGGGATGGAGGGTGGCGTAGAATGCTGGGAGGGGAGATGCAGGCTGAGAACGAAGGGAGTGAGGACTTACGCAGGGTGGCACAGGACGCAGAGTGTGAGGGGAGCATGGTGGCACAGGATGCAGGGTAGGAGGGGGAATGCAGAGTGGCAGGGGATGCAGGGAGGGGAGTCACAAAGTGGTGGAAGATGCAAGGAGGGGAGACAATGATGCCCATTATACATATGCCACACACCGTGATGCCCATTATACATATGCCACACACCGTGATGCCCATTATACATATGCCACACACCGTGATGCCCATTATACATATGCCACACACCGTGATGCCCATTATACATATGCCACACACCGTGATGGCCATTATACATATGCCACACACCGTGATGCCCATTATACATATACCGCACACCATGATGCCCATTATACATATACCGCACACCGTGATGCCATTATACATATGCCACACACCGTGATGCTCATTATACATATGCCTCACACCGTGATGCCCATTATACATATGCCTCACACCGTGATGCCCATTATAAATATGCCACACACCGTGATGCCCATTATACATATGCCACACACCGTGATGCCCATTATACATATACCGCACACCGTGATGCCATTATACATATGCCTCACACCGTGATGCCCATTATACATATGCCACACACCGTGATGCCCATTATACATATGCCACACACCGTGATGCCCATTATATATATGCCACACACCGTGATGCCCATTATACATATGCCACACACCGTGATGGCCATTATACATATGCCACACACCGTGATGCCCATTATACATATGCCACACACCGTGATGCCCATTATACATATGCCGCACACCGTGATGCCATTATACATATGCCACACACCGTGATGCTCATTATACATATGCCTCACACCATGATGCCCATTATACATATACCGCACACCGTGATGCCATTATACAAATGCCACACACCGTGATGCTCATTATACATATGCCTCACACCATGATGCCCATTATACATATGCCTCACACCGTGATGCCCATTATAAATATGCCACACACCGTGATGCCCATTATACATATGCCACACACCGTGATGCCCATTATACATATGCCTCACACCTTGATGCCCATTACAACATATGCCGCACACAGTGATGCCCTTGGGGCGGCGCGGGGGTTGCCACAGGAGAGGGGGGGGCACGGGGCGCGATAAATCACCTAGTTGGTTATATATTCTTGTAGAAGGATGGTTGGATGTTGCTGTCATTCAGAATGCATTTACATAAACAGTAAGATCTGACTTAAAACACCTACAGTAAAACAGAACAGGTGTTATATATTATTCAAAGAATTGGTTGATGATGTATAGGTTGACGTGCACATAATTGTGGGCGGGGGATAGGAGTTGAGGTGTGTCCGCAAATCACGGAGGAGGGGTCGTGGGTGGATGCCGTGAATTGCGGGAGGGGGGTCGCGGGGGGTGTGGGTGCCGCGAATCGTGGGAGGGGGGACGCGGGGGATTGCAGTGAATCGTGGGAGGGTGGGTCGCAGGGGCGGGGGGTTGCCGTAATGACAGGGGGGAATCGCGGTAGGGGGGCCGCGGGGGTAGGGGGTACCGTGAGGAAGGGGGGGCCTAGGGGGTTGGCACAAATCGTGGGAGGGGGGGTCGCGGGGTGCCACGAATCGCAGGAGGGGGTGTGTCACGGGGTGGGGCCGCAAATCGCGGGAGTCGCCGCGAATTGGGGGGGTGTGCTGTGAATCGCGGGAGGGGGGTCGCCGGGGGGTGCTGCGAATCGCCACAAGAAAAAATCAACACAGAAAGGTCAACACATGTAAATGTTGACATAAGTGTATCACTTCATTGGTGTCCATGTCGACACATGAGAATGAATATGAAAACATTGAAAAAGTGAAAAATAAATCTTCAAAAACTCATGTCAACCTTTTTCATTGTCGACCATAGCCATGTCAGTGTTTTGCATGTGCCATTTAATCGTGGGGTTGCCGTGAATGGGGGGGGGGGGGGGGGGGGAACACATTGCTCTGTTTCTGGACTTTCTTCTTAATTTATGGATTACCATCACCTGTGCTTAAACACCTTTCTTATCAATTACCCTGTTTAAAACAGGTGATGACAATCATAAATTAAGATGGAAGTCCACAAACAGAGCATTCTGTCCCTCCTGGAGAGGGTCATGTTGGGAGGTATGGAGGTGTGGGGCGCTCACCTGGTGTGTCTGGTGAGTAGCTGTGTCTTTGCTGTGTAACATGGAGAGGCAGACCCTGGCAGTTGTGTCACAACACCCAGCCTACAGTTATTGGTCCTGGTTGAAGTTGTGTCACAACACCCAGCCTACAGTTATTGGTCCCGGTTGAAGTTTTGTCACAACACCCAGCCTACAGTTATTGGTCCCGGTTGAAGTTGTGTCACAACACTCAGCCCACAGTTATCGGACCCAAGTGAAGTTGTGTCACAACACCCAGCCTACAGTTATTGGTCCCGGTTGAAGTTGTGTCACAACACCCAGCCTACAGTTATTGGTCCCGGTTGAAGTTGTGTCACAACACCCAGCCTACAGTTATTGGTCCCGGTTGAAATTGTGTCACAACACCCAGCCTATAGTTATTGGTCCCAGGTGAAGTTGTGTCACAACTATCAGCCCTACAGTTATTGGTCCCAGTTGAAGTTGTGTCACAACACCCAGCCTACAGTTATTGGTCCCGGTTGAAATTGTGTCACAACACCCAGCCTATAGTTATTGGTCCCAGGTGAAGTTGTGTCACAACTATCAGCCTACAGTTATTGGTCCCGGTTGAAGTTGTGTCACAACACCCAGCCTACAGTTATTGGTCCCGGTTGAAGTTGTGTCACAACACCCAGCCCACAGTTATCGGTCCCAGGTGTAGTTGTGTCACAACACCCAGCCTACAGTTATTGGTCCCGTTGAAGTTGTGTCACAACACCCAGCCTACAGTTATTGGTCCCGGTTGAAGTTGTGTCACAACACCCAGCCTACATTTATTGGCAGGGGCGGATTGGGAATTAAAACCAGCCCGGGAAATATCTTGAAGCAGATTTTTGGGGGGCGTGGCCTATCAATATGGGGGCGTGGCCTATTTCAACGAGCTGCTGGCTATGTCCCCAGCCCCTCAGGCTGCAGAATAGGCGTATGCGTACAGCGTTTATTCTGAAGCCTGTGGGGCTGGGGAGATAGAGACAGGGGGTGACAGGGGGTCTCGCAACACAGTAGAGTGGCAGGGTGGAAGAGGATGCAGGGAGGGAGGGGGGATGGAGGGTGGCGTAGAATGCTGGGAGGGGAGATGCAGGCTGAGAACGAAGGGAGTGAGGACTTACGCAGGGTGGCACAGGACGCAGAGTGTGAGGGGAGCATGGTGGCACAGGATGCAGGGTAGGAGGGGGAATGCAGAGTGGCAGGGGATGCAGGGAGGGGAGTCACAAAGTGGTGGAAGATGCAAGGAGGGGAGACAATGATGCCCATTATACATATGCCACACACCGTGATGCCCATTATACATATGCCACACACCGTGATGCCCATTATACATATGCCACACACCGTGATGCCCATTATACATATGCCACACACCGTGATGCCCATTATACATATGCCACACACCGTGATGGCCATTATACATATGCCACACACCGTGATGCCCATTATACATATACCGCACACCGTGATGCCCATTATACATATACCGCACACCGTGATGCCATTATACATATGCCACACACCGTGATGCTCATTATACATATGCCTCACACCGTGATGCCCATTATACATATGCCTCACACCGTGATGCCCATTATAAATATGCCACACACCGTGATGCCCATTATACATATGCCACACACCGTGATGCCCATTATACATATACCGCACACCGTGATGCCATTATACATATGCCTCACACCGTGATGCCCATTATACATATGCCACACACCGTGATGCCCATTATACATATGCCACACACCGTGATGCCCATTATACATATGCCACACACCGTGATGCCCATTATACATATGCCACACACCGTGATGGCCATTATACATATGCCACACACCGTGATGCCCATTATACATATGCCACACACCGTGATGCCCATTATACATATGCCGCACACCGTGATGCCATTATACATATGCCACACACCGTGATGCTCATTATACATATGCCTCACACCATGATGCCCATTATACATATACCGCACACCGTGATGCCATTATACAAATGCCACACACCGTGATGCTCATTATACATATGCCTCACACCATGATGCCCATTATACATATGCCTCACACCGTGATGCCTATTATAAATATGCCACACACCGTGATGCCCATTATACATATGCCACACACCGTGATGCCCATTATACATATGCCTCACACCTTGATGCCCATTACAACATATGCCGCACACAGTGATGCCCTTGGGGCGGCGCGGGGGTTGCCACAGGAGAGGGGGGGGGCACGGGGCGCGATAAATCACCTTGTTGGTTATATATTCTTGTAGAAGGATGGTTGGATGTTGCTGTCATTCAGAATGCATTTACATAAACAGTAAGATCTGACTTAAAACACCTACAGTAAAACAGAACAGGTGTTATATATTATTCAAAGAATTGGTTGATGATGTATAGGTTGACGTGCACATAATTGTGGGCGGGGGATAGGAGTTGAGGTGTGTCCACAAATCACGGGAGGAGGGGTCGTGGGTGGATGCCGTGAATTGCGGGAGGGGGGGTCGCGGGGGGGTGTGGGTGCCGCGAATCGTGGGAGGGGGGACGCGGGGGATTGCAGTGAATCGTGGGAGGGTGGGTCGCAGGGGCGGGGGGTTGCCGTAATGACAGGGGGGAATCGCGGTAGGGGGGGCCGCGGGGGTAGGGGGTACCGTGAGGAAGGGGGGGCCTAGGGGGTTGGCACAAATCGTGGGAGGGGGGGTCGCGGGGTGCCACGAATCGCAGGAGGGGGTGTGTCACGGGGTGGGGCCGCAAATCGCGGGAGTCGCCGCGAATTGGGGGGGTGTGCTGTGAATCGCGGGAGGGGGGTCGCCGGGGGGTGCTGCGAATCGCCACAAGAAAAAATCAACACAGAAAGGTCAACACATGTAAATGTTGACATAAGTGTATCACTTCATTGGTTCCATGTCGACACATGAGAATGAATATGAAAACATTGAAAAAGTGAAAAATAAATCTTCAAAAACTCATGTCAACCTTTTTCATTGTCGACCATAGCCATGTCAGTGTTTTGCATGTGCCATTTAATCGTGGGGTTGCCGTGAATGGGGGGGGGGGGGGGACACATTGCTCTGTTTCTGGACTTTCTTCTTAATTTATGGATTACCATCACCTGTGCTTAAACACCTTTCTTATCAATTACCCTGTTTAAAACAGGTGATGACAATCATAAATTAAGATGGAAGTCCACAAACAGAGCATTCTGTCCCTCCTGGAGAGGGTCATGTTGGGAGGTATGGAGGTGTGGGGCGCTCACCTGGTGTGTCTGGTGAGTAGCTGTGTCTTTGCTGTGTAACATGGAGAGGCAGACCCTGGCAGTCTGGCACTGTGGGCTCACTGGGCTGGTTCTCTGTCGTGTGAGTCAGTCATGTGCAGGGGCGCTGGAACGTTTTTAGGTTGGGGGGGCAAGATATAATCTCATTTTGGCGCCCCCTAAATTGCTATATGTTACCCCCGGGCACTATACACACTGGCAGCGGCATATACATGTGGGCATTATACACAGGGCAGCGGCATATACACGTGGGCATTATACACAGGGCAGCGGCATATACATGTGGGCACTATACACAGGGCAGCGGCATATACACGTGGGCATTATACACAGGGCAGCGGCATATATGCATGGGCATTATACACAGGGCAGCGGCATATATGCGTTGGCATTATACACAAGGCAGCGGCATTTACGCATGGGCATTATACACAGGGCAGCGGCATATACACGTGGGCATTATACACCGGGCAGCGGCATATACATGTGGCCAGAGACACCAGGACTGACATTAATCCAGGGGTTGTCATTTACTCGTAAAAAGTGGAAAAAGTGGCAGTGTCACCCCCAAACAGATTTATGTGATTATGTCTGATTATGATAATCAGACATAATTACATAAACCTGTTTGGGTGCGAATCCAGGGGTAAATGACAACCCCTGGATCTGTCAGTCACTGGGGAAGGGAGGGTGAGAGGAGCAGCATTTACCTTTAAGTTTTAGTTGTGGCAGCACAGCGTGATGGCTGCTGCTGCGGCTGTTGTAGGATGCTCCCGCGGCTCCCGCCCATGCACTGATCCACGCGACCAGTCTCCCTCCCTACGGCCCGCATCACGCCCGCCAATCACTGTGGACGCATCACATCCACAGCCACTGTGATTGGCGGGCGCTGGTTCTCAACATCTCCCCGCAGCAGTCATCCATGTGGGCGGACGGCTGCGAATAGGAATCGGATTCTTGCTGAGGCAGCTGTGCAGGCGGGCGGCTGTGATTAATCAGTAATATAGGCGGACGGGCGGGAGGCTGGATCAAGCTTAATCAGCCCACCGCCCGCCCGCCTATATTACTGATTAATCAGCCGCCCGCCCGCACAGCTGCTTTAGCGCCTCAGTAATTTTGGGGGGGGGGGGCAAGCTGCCCCCTCGCCCCCCCCCGTTCCGGCGCCACTGGTCATGTGAGTCAGAGGCTCCACCCAGCGTTACAGCTTCAGGCACACTTTAAGTGACAGATGTAGCCAAATATATAAGATATATATATATACACACATATATGTAGATTCTGCCATTGAATACACTAGAGGTTACTTCCTGGTCACACAGCATAGTTTGACCTGGATGTTGATATCTACCACTGAGTGGGTGTACTCAGTGAAACTGGGACAAAAACTTTGTTTATTTGTATGGGCCAGCCTTAACAAGAGCGCTGTTAACTGGTAAAATATATATTCCTGCAAAAAAAACTATTTTTCTGTACCCATTCATTTTGAGATACTACATAAAGTGCAATTGTACCTTTGTCAACCAAGTTGCCAAGTGCCCCTGAGGAAGTCACGCAGGTGACGAAACGCGTTGGGCCAGTTGTTGTATTGGAAAAATTGTACACTACGTCAATTGTCATCTTCAAAAAGACTATGTATTTGTGTATTTTATATGAGCCGAACTGTTAAGGCTTTTATTGAATAAATGTTTTAAACAAATGTGAGGAATAAGTTATGTACCTTCACCTATAAGCGCACTCTGTTCCTTTGTCTTTATATATATATATATATATATATATATATATATATCTCATATATTTGACTACATCTGTCACTCAAAGTGTGTCTGAAGCTGTAACGCTGGGTGGAGCCTCTGACTCACATGACAGAGAACCAGCCCAGTGAGCCCACAGTCATAGGAGGGACACAATGCTCTGCTCCTGCACTTTCCTTTTAATGTATGATTGCCATCACCTGTGTTGAAGCACCTTTCCTATCAATTAACCTGTTCAACACAGATGGAGGTAATCATACATTAGGAAGAAAGTCCAACGGCAGAGCATTGTGTCCCTCCTGGCATAGGTCATGTTGGGAGGTATGCACAGTACCAGACACCCTCTGCCTCCCCATGTTACCCAGCAAAGACACAGCTACTCACCAGACACACCAGGTGAGCGCCCCACATAGCTCCCAACATGACCCTCTCCAGGAGGGACAGAATGCTCTGTTTGTGGACTTCCATCTTAATTTAGGATTGTCATCACCTGTTTTAAACAGGGTAATTGATAAGAAAGGTGTTTAAGCACAGGTGATGGTAATCCATAAATTAAGAAGAAAGTCCAGAAACAGAGCAATGTGTCCCTCCTGGAGAGGGTCATGTTGGGTATGCACCTCCCTCCACCCCCCCCCCAATTCACGGCATCCCCACGATTAAATGGCACATGCAAAACACTGACATGGCTATGGTCGACAATGAAAAAGGTTGACAAGATTTATTTTTCACCTTTTCAATGTTTTCATATTCATTCTCATGTGTCGACATGGACACCAATGAAGTGCCACACTTATGTCAACATTTCCATGTGTTGAGCTTTCTGTGTTGATTTTTTCTTGTGGCGATTCGCGGCACCCCCCGCAACCCGCCTCCCGCGATTTGCAGCACACCCCCCGCAATTCGCGGCACCCCCGGTGACTCCCGCGATTCGCGGCCCCACCCCGTGACACCCCCCCTCCTGCGATATGCGGCACCCCGCGACCCCCCTCCCGCGATTCGCGCCAACCCCCTGGGCCCCCCTCGCGAGGTTCAGGGTGCCCCCCACGACCCCCCAACCGCGATTCCCCACCCCTGACCCCCCCTCCTGTCATTGCGCCAACCACCCGCCCCGGCGACCCACCCTCCCGCGATTCACTGCAATACTCCGCGCCCCCCCCGATTCGCGGCACCCACACCCCCCCGTGACCCCCCCTCCCGCAATTCACGGCATCCCCACGATTAAATGGCACATGCAAAACACTGACATGGCTATGGTCGACAATGAAAAAGGTTAACAAGATTTATTTTTCACTTTTTCAATGTTTTCATATTCATTCTCATGTGTCGACATGGACACCAATGAAGTGCCACACTTATGTCAACAATTACATGTGTTGACCTTTATTGTGGCGATTCGCGGCACCCCCCGCAACCCCCCTCCCGTGATTTGCAGCACACCCCCCGCAATTCAATGCACCCCCGGTGACTCCTGCGATTCGCGGCCCCACCCCGTGACACCCCCCCCTCCTGCGATTCGCGGCACCCCGCGACCCCCCCTCCCACGATTCGCGCCAGCCGCCTGGGCCCCCCTCGCGAGGTTCACGGTGCCCCCCACGACCCCCCCAACCGCGATTCCCCACCCCTGACCCCCCACCTGTCATTGCGGCAACCCCCGCCCCCACGACCCACCCTCCCGCGATTCACTGCAACCCCCGCGCCCCCCCTCCCACGATTCGCGGCACCCACACCCCCCCCGCGACCCCCCCTCCCGCAATTCACGGCATCCACCCACGACCCCTCCTCCCGTGATTCGCGGACACCCCTCACCTCCTCACTCCCCCCCACCCCCGCGCGTGATTCACGGCAACCCCAGGATTAAATGGCACATGCACGGCTATGGTCGACAATGAAAAAGGTTGACATGAGTTTTTGAAGATTTATTTTTCTTTTTTTCAATGTTTTCATATTCATTCTCATGTGTCGACATGGACACCGATGAAGTGCCACACTTATGTCAACATTTACATGTGTTGAACTTTCTGTGTTGATTTTTTTCGTGTAGCAATTTTTTTTCCAGTGACAACTATGAACTATGTGCACGTCAACCTACACATCATCAACCAATTCTTTGTATAATATATAACACCTGTTCTGTTTTACTGTAGGTGTTTTAAGTCAGATCTTTTACTGATACTATTACTGTTTATGTAAATGCATTCTGAATGATAGCAACATCCTACCATCCTTCTACAAGAATATATAACCAACTAGGTGATTTATCGCACCCCGTGCCCCCCCCCCTCCCGCAATTCACGGACCCCCCGCGCACCCCCCCTCCCGAGATTCGCAACCCCCCCTCGCGCAATTCACGCCCCCTCCCATGCTTTGCGGACCCCCGCCCTCTCCCGTGATTCGCCGACACCTGCGCCCCCTCCCTCCCTGGATTCACGGCACCCCCCGCGCCCCTCCCGCAATTCACGGCACCCCTAAGCCCCTCTTTAGTCCCCCGTATACTCACACACCCCTATCACTACCCAGCTTCCTGCTCTCCTGAACCGTAACTTCCACCACTGGGGAGTCGTTGACGTTGTTTTGCCCACATGCCCCTATCATGCCTCATAGCCCAGCCTCCTGCTCTCATGCACCCAAACTCCCACCCAGTAGGAGGAGACACTGACTAAGGGCCACCATCCTGTACTGCCACGCTGGACCCTCACCCACTGGCAGAAGCTGCACAGTATCTCCCACACTCTTCTTTAGTCCCCCTTATGCCCACACACCCCTATCACTACCCAGCCTCCTGTTTTCCTGTGTCGTGACCTCTGCCAGTGGGGAGCCGCTGACTCAGAAACACCCTACTATACTATTGCGCACACACACACCTAAACAACATGCACACACAGCCCCCCCCACATCCACAAATGTCACTGTACCATCCACACTATCAATGTACATCTTACTCTGTAACCGCTTTTTAATTAAACAAAACAATACACACCCCCTTCCACATCATATGCTCTCTATGTAACACATTTCACCTATAACTCAAGTTGCAATACAGGCCATCTTACATACAATTCTAACCATATTTCTCATATACAAATGTTCACAAATTAAGGGGGCGCAGCCCCTTACGACGGTGTGAAGAGCGCCCGTAGGGCGCGATGAATCACCTAGTATATATATATATAGGACAGATAGGTAGAGGAATGGAAGAGGTGGCACTCAAATGGGATTTTTCAAAAGTGTATTGTGGTCCTTTCTTTTGCCACAATACACTTTTGAAAAATCCATTTTGAGTGCCGCCTCTTCCATTCCTCTCTCTCTCTCTCTCTCTCTCTATATATAAATATGAGGCAGGCTGCATTATTTATTATTATTATTTGTGGCACTTTACCCGCATCTCCTGTGGCTGCCCTCAGAGTCAGCAGTGTCAGCAGCATATTTGATGCTGCCCATCAAATCCGGCTCCCCAGCCCAGCGCGCAAAACAGTCCGACTCCTTCACGCTGCTGCAGCTGGGGCGCGTCACGGGCGGCTAGGCAGCACTTCATCCAGACCGCGGGAGCAGCTATGTGCGCTCACGCATGCGCACCAGCCCTCCCGCGGCCATTTTAAGTTTGGGAGCTTCCGAGGCCGGCCGTGGCCATCTTTAATAAGGGAATAGTGCTGCGGCCGGAGACAGCTGTTCGGCGGGCCGCGGCCCTGATAAGGAGGGAGGGCGGCCACTTCGGCTATAAAATGTGCCGGCCCACCGGGAAATGGCCCGGTTTCCCGGTGGGCCAATCTGCCCCTGGTTATTGGTCCCGGTTGAAGTTGTGTCACAACACCCAGCCTACAGTTATTGGTCCCGGTTGAAGTTGTGTCACAACACCCAGCCTACAGTTATTGCTCCCGGTTGAAGTTGTGTCACAACACCTAGCCCACAGTTATTGGTCCCGGTTGAAGTTGTGTCACAACACCCAGCCTACAGTTATTGGTCCCGGTTCCATTCAATCAGCCCACCATGTTAAATACCTGTAGACTACAACACATTGACTACCTTAACCCTAGAGCGCCAGCACTGCCCTCTTTTGTATTTCTCCAATATGATTTAACTATCTGTGCTGATCCATGGATATCTCTGAAACCTGTGGAGCTGGGGTACCTTGTGGACCACGTTTGGGAACCTCTGGTGTATGTGATAAATAAATCACAATAACGGGAGCCAGGTCACTGTGTGTTACGTGACATTTTGAGTGTGTGAGGTATTTATATCATGTGACAAAGGACACCTACAGTAGAAATGATTTGCTGCCAAAGTGCCGGTGGATGTTATACTGCGCGTACTGATATATAAATGACTACAGTTACTAAACGGTGGGATTGGTGACGGATCGGAGACCACGGCTCGTGGCTTTTTGGTTTTCATCTCACAGTCACAGGATTTATTAGGGTGATAACACTGGTCCACACTCTTTAGATGTTGTGTACCTGCACAGAGCATCTATTCAGTCTCTCTCAGAGATCCTGCTATGCCTGGCCGGCGGGTAACAGGGAAATAATAACTATCTATATATCAATGACACGGTCACACAATGGACCTCATTCGCGCCTGGTTGGCCTTGTAATCTGATGCGTATAGCACTGATGTTTGGTACGTTGTTGTGCATGTAAAGGGCCCGTTCTGTGTGACTGGGTTCTGTGACACATCAGTGCGTCTTCTGGTGTCTCTTCATTACCATCTCTGTGGAAGACTTTGCTGATCGGGCGACGGCCACCTGCCCTAACTGTCCAGCTTCTATTGGCACCGTCTGGCCCCTGGTGTAGGAGTGCCCCATACCAAGCACTTATTGGGCTAATATTACCAGGACCATAGCTGGTATGGGAGCTCCGATCTCCATGGGTCTGTGTCCCTGGTATATTACCTCCTGATGTGCAGGATACATATGTCATATACAGTGTTACTAATCTGTGCACTTTCTCAAAGGTCATCATATCTACAATGTGGATGGTGACAGTGGGATCAGACTTAGTCATGGAAGAGGTTAGGTCCTATGTACTGTGTCCCATTAACGCCATATGTATCATTTACTACAGTCTAGTTTTTATGTTGCATCTTACAGCTCCTGATGGAACTTTTACCAATAGGATTTTTGGTGCTTGTGTATTAGCACGGCTCCCAGTTTAACTACGCACGTTAACGTAGTGAAATCGCATCGCATGCCATACAATTATGACATGCGATTTTACCCTTCCTACTCCGTGATATTCCCGCCCCCTGGCACATCTGGCAGAATTTCACTCTTAGGTGATTTTGTGAGGAGATAAGAGGTGTATTAGAGAGCTGTAGTGATTTTGGGGGTGTTTCAGTGTTTTTTGAGAGGATTTTATCGATTTGAAGTTTCCTGAGTGATGGCAGCATCTTCTTCAGCATCTTCTGTGACTCTTTTCACACTCCCGAGTGAGGAGGACGCGGTTCGCTTCTTACAGGAGCATCACCTGATGCCAGTGATGGCAACATGCAGCAACGGACACCCCATGAGGTTGTCCCTGAAGGAATGTATGTGGAGGTGCCACATCAAGAACTGTCGGCAAAAGGTGAGCCTGAGAGCGGGGCATGTCTTTCCGGGGTGCCGCTTGCCATTTGTCAAGTTAATTTACTCCTGGTCAGAGGAGATGACCTCTGTGAGGATACGAGTTCTTCAATCACTCAGACACCAAGCAGATCAAACCAAAATACGGTTTATTTTATCACAGCACACACAGGTAGATAAAGACAGGAACAAGAGGCAAAATGTAGCATAGAAACATCCAGGTAGCAGTTCAAGTCCTTGTAGCATCACAGTTCCAAATCACAAAACTATCACTTATTCCACACAGCAGTGATAGCCGAAACCTGTGTAAATCCACACAGCACCGGACGCTCCACACCAGAGCTTAGTAGGATGCCCCCCCCCCCCCCCCCCCCCCGCCCCGGGCAAACGATGTGTTCCACAAGATCCAGTGGAGGGTATGACCCCTGAGCCAGGATTGCGACTAACATGAGGAGCCGGCATGTGAACAAGTCATTTTAAAACCTTCTAACTTCCCACGGTACCTGAACTATTAGTGGACTTGCACTGGGTCCGGATTGGTGGATTCAAGAGTCAGGTATATCCCCCCCTTCAAGCTGCAGCTGTCCCTCTGCTGCTGCCCCCCTGCTGGGTCCGGTTCCAAAGAGTCTACTAGAGTCCAGAAAGGCACAAAGGAGTGTAAATACAAGGAAGGTAATTTGGTTGTGTCCTGATTACCCCCTGTGGACATAACCTTCCTGTAAATAGCAGGGGAATTGGATCACTCCCTGTGGACATTTCCTTACTCATCATATTTGGGCAATATACAGTCTAATACTATGGTTCTGGAAATACACAAAGATTTGGGGGATAGAAATATCTACGGAGAGGAAGAGGGTACAGACGGACTAAAAAGTACATGAATCACTACACCTAATAAAATATAATAATTACAGTCTTACAGTGAGTCTGATAACTTCACTACTATTTTAGTCCCTGTACCAAGTTGTTCAGGAACCAATAACAACCTGAAGTGGGATGCAGAGCAGAGAATCTGAGGTTTGGATGTACCACCTGAGTCCCACAGTGTGACATCATACCAAACCCATCTTGTAAAAGGCAGGTGGTTTGCAATAACAAGGGATTTAGCTATTCCTCCTCTTCAGATGCTGGGTACCCCCTCTCTGCAACATTGTAACCTTTTACACTGGGTACACCTATAGGGTGTACTAATACTTTTGCCTCTGGCATAATGGGGCAGGGAGCACTTTCCACCTCCCCCTCTTGCACAAGGAACAGCTGCCAAACAGCAGGCCAATATAGGGACTCTGGCCCTGGCACTTCCGCCACTCTGTCACATCCTTCCTCCCTCCAACCCAAACTAGGGGCATGGCAAATTTCAGTACAGCATTTGGTCTCAATGCCCAGGGCTGAGGAGGGACCCTCCATCAGGAACAGTTCCGCTGGTGGCTGCAGGACAGGCCGCATCCGCTCTGTCCCCTTAAAAGCCAGTTGCTCACCTGCAGCTACTTCTGCACACACCTCCTCCTCCTGGATAACCTCCTTCCCCAGCTGAATATGCTGGGCAGCTTGAAACAAGACGTCATCTGTGACTGGTATTCTTGTGGCCTGGATGTTGGCGAATACTCCTCTAACCACGGTGATCTCCTCTTGGACGCAGTCCTCATAGATCCCCTGGCAGCAGGATAATAGCTCTTCATCTTCCATCTCAGCAAAAGGGAAGCTGTAGTGCAGCTCCTCCCGGGGTGCCTGGCTCAGGGGCCTCACTTCCTTCACTTTGGGGATAACCTCCCCCTGTATAGAACACTGAGCAGCTTCTTCCCTAGGCTGTGGGAGAAGCTGTTGCAGGCGGTGCCTTTCATCACGCCCCCTGCGACACTGGTCTCGCCATGCTGGGGTGTCCAGGAGCCCGGGATCAATCGCCTCTTCCTCTGCCACCACGAAGCACTCCTCCAGACACTCCAATTGTTCCCACACACTCAGCTGTGCACCGAAATGGAGGATCCATGCCCGATAATCGGTAAATGCTTTTGTAGGATCCCCCTGATCTTGAAGGATCTGCTGGATGATTTCCCTGCGCATGCAGGATTGGATGGGTATACCTCGCAGCTGACATTCTGCTATCAGCTCCTCCATACTCATTTCTTCAAGGGCAGTTAGGGGCCCCCCTGACAATGACCCTTCTCTTGTGGTAACAAATAATTCTGTGGCAGATCCCTCGGTTGTCTGCCCAGATTGCAGTAGCCCCCTTCTGGACCTTTTCTCTGGTTCTATCTGGGGCATCAATTTATTCTGGACTTGTCCATCAGCCTCAGAATATTATCCTCTTTGTAGCATCTGGGTAACTGTAGCAATCACTTCCTCTGTAAATTCTACAAACTCTGGCTCTCCCAGCAGATTCCACGAGGTGGCCTCACCTTTACAGTGCAGGAATGCATCCCCCAGGTAACACAACTTGTCCTGTATGCTGGATACTCTCCACCCGCTGATCATCTGCTGAGCTTCTTCCCAGTACTTCCAAATACACTGCATTTTTCTGACAATAAATAACAGATCCGGCTTCCCAGCCTGCCGATACACTGAAGAACCTCCATCCCTGAGCTCCTCTGCTACAGGGGTCTTGAGGCATCGATTTTCTTTCCTTGGGAACATTTTCACTTTCACAGGACTGACACCTGCTCACTTGCTGAACTTCACCTTACTGCATTTTCCGTTTCCTTACATATGGTCTGATCCTCTGTTCCGGTGCTTTCTGTGCTCGATGGTTGGTGTCATTGTTATTGGCCTATCATTGCCACTTTTATTGTTGATTATTCTATAAAATGTAATCATTATATCTTCAGTAAATTAATACAGTTATTCGATAACACATGTTGTCATTACTGTGTCAGATGATTGATATTGCTGGTGTGAATGTGTCCCCAAGGTGGATAGTGGGGGTATGTAAAGGTCGGGCGGACATGTCCCGCCACCCCTCATGGGGAACGCTGTGCTCACCACGCTTAGGGATGATGTGGATAGTGGGGGTAGGGAGTTGACGTGGATAGTGGGGGGGATGACGTGGATAGTGGAGGGGAAGGGGGCCAAACTAAGGGCCTTATTCTGGTCTGTGCGGACGGAGCCGAATATGCGGCCAGGACCGTGCGTCCTAAACCCCGCCTTTCGTACAGATCGCTCACTCCATCCGAATGCGATAAGAAGCTGTCCGAACGGACCGCAAGTGTATTTCTCATGAATACACCTCCTCCATCTCAGGGAACCTCCCCCATCATTCGATGGTTGCAGACCATCGAATGCAGGACCGAGTGGTCAGGCAGCTCCCGCAACCTCAGACCACACGGGCATTTCTCCGTGCAAAAGCAGGGATCTGGGCGGGCAGCTGACATCCGGCAATGTCATATGTCCGCCCCCTACACGTGCGTCACGACCGCATTACCATACGTACGCCCAGCATTTTCATGGGAACGCCCATGAAACATGGGGTGTAAACATATGGTAATGAGCCCAAACAGCCCTTCACGATCCTCTCCACCCCCTGTTGGACGTGCGACCCGTTCGCACATGCACAGACACAAAACATTGGCGGACCGACCGCACGCGGACATTACCGCACCAACCACAATAAGGGCCTAAATGACATTGTATGTCATTTAGTGGTATAGACCATTAAAAATATTGTGTGCAATAAAAAATCGCATCCCATCGCATCACACGTCATACAATTGACTGTGAAGTGAATACTTTCAAAAGATAGGATGCGATAGAAAATTGTAAATTATTGTATGACATGCGATGCGATTTCTATCGCATCCTATCTTTTGAATGTATTCCCTGAGTATTCACAGTCAATACATTACATACAATAATCTCATCGTATGCCATTATTGCACACCTCCCAACTGTCACGATTACAGCAGGACAGTCCCGATTTTCGGGTCCTGTCCCGCTGTCCCACCCGCGGCAGGAATTGTCCCGCTGCGGGGGGTGGCAGTTGTGAGACCCCCCGATCTAATAGAACAGACGCCCCTGCACATGCGCAGACACAAAACATCGGCGGGCCGAACGCACGCGGATATATCCGCACCGACCAGAATAAGGGCCATTGTCACAGACAGCAAAGTCCTTTCAATGCAGGAATTGCATATGGATTTGTGAGTGGATAGCGATCTGCCATAGTTTTGCAATACATTCGCTAATGGACACAATTTACTGGGATGAAATATTTGGACTTTGGAAAATTTATGTAAAAAAAATGGCTGAAATTCGTACGGTTTCCGAAAATCTCCAACTTAATAGGATGCGAATTGCAGTGAAAATTGCACTTTTTGCTGCAAAAATCACACATTCTGACCTGTAGAAATTTTGTCACACTTCGCATCCAGATGTTTTCCCATTATAAAGTATACTGGGGTGCGAATATTGGAAAACATTACCAAAAATAGCAACAAATAGACCTATTTTAACATGTTGAGTTTGACAGAACCATGCACAGACCAGTGTGATCTGTGCATGGTAATGTAAAACAATGTGTTGGTTCCACCTCCTGAGTATAACCAGACCGGGGCTCAAAGATCCGGTCCTGGTTTTAGACATTCAGGGGAGCAAAAACATAGGGGAGCTCCAGGATTTCCAAAACCAGCACCAGGCTCAAGGGCCAGTCCTGGTTCCTAAAATACGGGTGACAAAATGACTAGGGGTCCCCTCCAATGTTCCCTCTAAGTTTACGAAGGCTGTGTGCGGCATAAATTTTGGCTGTGCAACTTTGGAAGGAAATTTAAATGTTTTTCCGTCACTGGAAAATGACGTTCAGCATTTGTGTTAACTTTACTTCAAAATGATATTAAACATTTAAACATTCAAAACACAGCACACAATGTAGCTAATGGGTGAAACACACATTAATTGAGTCCACAACTGCAAAAAGGGACCACTGCTGCTTTGTGCGCTCTGTTGTAATGTCTGTGCGCACGCTCGTCGAGTTGTGTGTGCGCGCACAGCTTAGAGGGAACACTGGTCACCTCGTATTTTGGCAACCAGCACCGGCCCAAAAAGACAACAGGCTAATGCCACAGCCAGGGGAAACTTTTACATAAGTTTCCCTGGCCAAAGCATTGATCCCTGTGGCAGGGACCTTGGAGGAGTGGGGACCCCCCCCAATAAAGGAAGGGTGCCTCCCACATGCCAGGGGTTAGTCCTGCCCACCAGCCAATGGCCGCTCCTTATTGGCTGGTGGGAGGGACATGTGGAAGGAGCCACGAATGTAAACAAACATTTGGACTGCTCTCACAGGGATGCTGCCAGCCGGAGAAGACAGCGACCGAGCAGGGAGGCATCTGGTGAGTATATATTCCCTCCGCAGGTTCTCCTTGGGGATTCTACATGGACAAGCCTACGAGGGAATCCATAGGTGACGTATGTGTAAATGTATGTAGTATGTAATAAAGCTATACTGTATACATGTGTTTGTGTGATTTATTTCACTATTTGTAATGTTGTAGAACTACAAGACCCAGCGGACCTTTTAATGGCTGTTTGGGCCCAGTGCTGGTTGCCAAAATACGGGGGACCCTAGTCATTTTTTCACCCGTGTTTTAGGAACCAGGACCGGCCCTTGAGCCTGGTGCTGGTTTTGGAAATCCTGGGGATCCCCTATGTTTTAACTCCCCTGAATTTCTGAAACCAGCACGAGGCTGCTTTTGCTCAGGAGGGGGAACCTATGTATTTTTTTTACACAAACCACACGTGCATTAATTCGCACATTTTCATGACAAAAAAATTGCATTTTTTGGCGCGAGTTCGCATCTAATTCAAATAGTTGATTTTCTCAAAAAATTCCAGATTTTGGAAAATGCGATAATGTGCGATTTCAGAACCTTACTAAAAATTGCATCCCATTAAATGTCACCCAAGGTGTTTTTGCTTTCTGTCTGAGCGGCAGCTTACTACTCGCAGTCACTTGCCATTTTCTCAGATTAGTGATCATCTCTGAATCAGGCCCAGAGACATAAGATGGCCAAGCTGTTATGTGTCACAGCAACTGATCTAGTCTGAGAGTTCCATCTGGAGGACAGCAGACAAGAAAGGACCACAGCAAGCAGGGAATATAATGCATCTCTCCTTGTACTGAGCAATCCCCGATTGGCAGGTAGTCGCTGTGGTTATATGTCAGCACCAGTAATAAAGACATCAATAATCCATTTGCTGAAAGATTATTAGTTTATTTAGGTTGTTATTATAGGTTACCAGATGGTCATCATTACAGGACCACCTAACTATCTGTAACATGTAGAAGAATGTACAAAGTATGGTACTTGTTTCCTATCTGGGCGCCCATCGCGGGCATCGCATGTACATCGCATGCCATTATAATGACATGCGATGCGACCGACGCGATTACCGCGATTTTACATAGGGAACAATGTTAACCCCTTCACGACATATGACGTATATATACGTCATATGTCGGTTGGGGGTGAATCAAGCCAGCTCACGGAGTGAGCTGGCTTGATAGAGAGCAGGTAATGGCTGTATATTACAGCCATGTCCCTGCTCTCACGGCCACGAGCGGCGAGTTCGCCGATCGCGGCCGTTTAACCCTTTAAGCACCGCGGGCAAAGCGCCCGCAGTGCTTAAATAGCTGATCGGAGGGGGGGCGCCCCCCTCCGGCGCCGATCGGGGCCCCCCGCAGCGCGATCGGAGGGTGCCGATCGGTTGCCATGGGTCTAATGTAGACCCCTGTGCTGTCCGTGTATTCATACCTATTACATCCTGCCTCAGGCAGGATGTAATAGGAAGTGAAAAAAATCACTACGTTCAGCCATAGAGCTCTATGGCTGAACCTAGTACAGGCGATCGCGCCCCCTAGTGGTCAAGTACACTAGGGGGCCTTGTAGTAAAAGTAAAAAAAAAAAAAAAATAAAGTTTAAAAATAAAAAAAAAATAATAAAATATTAAAAGTTCAAATCACCCCCCTTTCCCCATTTCCCAAATAAAAATAAATAAATAATAAAAAAAATAAACATATTTGGTATCGCCGCGTTCCTAAAAGTCCGATCTATTAAAATATAACATTAGTTATCCCGCACGGTTAAAGGCGTAAACGGAAAATAATCCCCAACGCCAAAACTACGCTTTTTGGTCGCATCGCCTACCCAAAAAAAAATAGCTAAAAGAGATCAGAAAGTCGCCCATATCCCATAATGGTATTAATTAAAAAGTACACTTCAGCCCGCAAAAAATGAGCCCTCACCCAGGTCCGTAGGTGGAAAAATAAAAAAGTAATAAGCCGCAGAACATGGCGACGCGACGCAAATTCGAAAAACCGTAACATTTTCTATTTTTTTTTTTAGTGGTAAAATGTAACGAAAACTATATAAGTTTGGTATCACCGGAATCGTAACGACCCATAGAATAAAGATAACCCATCATTTTAAACGAACTATGAACTCCAAAAAAACCGTAACCAGCGCAAAATTGTGGAATTGCGTTTTTTTTTTTTTTTACCCCACATTGAATTATTTCCTGATTCCCCAGAATATTATACGGTATAGTAAATGGTACCATTAGAAAGTACAACTTGTCCCGCAAAAAAAAAGCCCTCATGTGTCTATATAGCCGGAAAATTAAAAAAGTTACGCTTATTTGAACACAAGGAGGAAAAAAAAAAAAAAAATTACCTTAAAAGGCAATGTCGTGAAGGGGTTAAATGTCCCAATTGACCCGATTTCACATAGGGAACAATGTTAAATGTCCCAATTGACCCGATTTCACATAGGGAACAATGTTAAATGCCCCCCCCCCCCCCCAATTGTTAACGCCACTCCACGATCAACGTCAACCGGAAGCGTGGCGAGCACAGCGAGCCCGCGAGGGGCGGCGGTACGCGTCCTCCGACCTTTTCATACCCCTACTATCCACTAGGGCGTGGAGTGAGAATAGAATAGTGTGGCGAGCGCAGCGAGCCAACGAGCCCGAAGCGTGGCGAGCGCAGCGAGCCCCGCGAGGGGACGCGGATACCTTCACAGGTATCCACATCCCCTTGCGGGCTTCACAGGTGTCCGCGTGCACTCGCCACGCTTTGGGCTCGCTGCACTCGCCACGCTTCGGGCTCGGTGGCTTGTTGCGCTCGCCACACTATTCTATTCTCACTCCACGCCCTAGTGGATAGTAGGGGTATGAAAAGGTCGGAGGACGCGTACTTCAGGTTGACGTTGATCGTGGGGTGGCGTTAACAATTGGGGGGGGGGGGGGGCATTTCACACTTCACAGTGGGTATTTGGGGTCTGTGGGCCATTTAACATTGTTCCCTATGTAAAATCGCGACCAACGCGATTTTTTTTTACTAACGATGCCCACGATCATTGTGGGTGCCCAGATAGGAAACAAGTACCCAAAGTATTATAGAGAAACAAAGTCTATAGTTATACAATCGGTAACAGAATCCCATTTATCCAGATCAGCTTTTATTCCCCTGTTCTGGGGACAGCTACTAGTAACATACATGGTTATTACAGATATTGTTAGATCATCGTCCTTCAGTCTACATGCAGGTTATATCACTATATACAGTGTCATAGTAACGTGTATACTGTTACTGGGCTGCTAATTATTATGGAGGATGTTAGTATTGTCCTATTACACAATGTGCTCTCCATCAGACCTTGTTAATAACATGTGAGAAGGAAGGATGTGCTGTAACCCATAGCAACTAGAAATCCACTATTAGCAGTCTAGCGTCAGCGACCTAACACATGTAATAATGATTTGTTACTATGTGATACGGGTAGTACATAGTATTCAGAGAGAGTGAGGTTAGGCAGCAATATAGAGGCATGAGGGAAAGGAGAGAGACCAGAGGAGACCTGTAGGGTGGTACAAGGCCGCATACAGGGTTCCTATAATCAGTGGTGTAACTATAGAGGATGCAGGGGATGCATCTGCTATGGGACCCAGCTGCTTAGGTGATCCTGAAAGGCAATCCCACTGAATTCTGTAAAAAAATATATATTTTGTATCTGTAGTCACTGCTTCGGAGCTCAGCAGTGTATGTATACACGGAGGGAGGTAGAGCCCAGCAGTGTATGTATACACGGAGGGAGGCAGAGCTCAGCAGTGTATGTACACAGGGAGGGAGGCAGAGCTCAGCAGTGTATGTACAGGGAGGGAGGTAGAGCCCAGCAGTGTATGTACAGGGAGCGAGGCAGAGCCCAGCAGTGTATGTACAGGGAGGTAGGTAGAGCCTAGCAGTGTATGTACAGGGAGGGAGGCAGAGCTAAGCAGTGTACATACAGGGAGGGAGGCAGAGCTCAGCAGTGTACGTACACAGGGAGGGAGGCAGAGCCCAGCAGTGTATGTACACTGGGAAGGAGGCAGAGCCCAGTAGTGCACATACAGGAGGGGAAGCAGAGCCAAGCAGTCTGCGTACAGGGAGAGAGGCAGAGCCCAGCAGTGTACGTACAGGGAGGGAGGCAGAGCCCAGCAGTGTACGTACAGGGAGGGAGGCAGAGCTCAGCAGTGTACGTACAGGGAGGGAGGCAGAGCCCAGCAGTGTATGTACTGGGAGAGAGAGGCAGAGCCCAGCAGTGTATGTAGAGGGAGGGAGGCAGTGCAGAGCACTGTACATACACAGGGAGGGAAGGAGGTAGAGCCCAGCAGTGTATATACAGGGAGAGAGGTAGAGACCAGCAGTGTATATACAGGGAGAGAGGTAGAGCCCAGCAGTGTATATACAGGAAGGGAGGCAGAGCCCAGCAGTGTATGTACAGGGAGGGAGGCAGCTCCCAGCAGTGTATGTACTGGGAGGGAGGCAGAGTAGAAGAAAAACATTTGCTGCATTCAGAACATGTATATGGCTTCTCTCCTGTCTGACTCCACTGATGTAGGACAAGATGTGACTTCTGGGAAAGGATTCAGTATTGAATCCCGGTGGTCGGGATCCCGGCGTTCAGAATCCCGACGCCGGAATCCCGACAGCCGAAATGTCGACAAGCGGGGGACGTGGATCGCCCCCCCTTGTGGGCTCGCTGCGCTCGCCACGCAGTGGGCCCGGTGCCTCGCTACGCTCAGCACACTAATTTATTCTCCCTCCAGGGGTGTCGTGGACACCCCAGGAGGGAGAATGTATCGGCATTTCGGCGGTCGGGATTCCGGCGTCGGGATTCTGAACGCCGGGATGCCGACCGCCGGGATTTTAACTGCATCCCCTGGGAAAAGCATTTGCGGCATTCAGAATAGTTATATGGCTTCTCTCCTGTGTGACTCCTCTGATGTAGGACAAGATGTGACTTCTGGGAAAACATTTTCTGCATTCAGAACATTTGGTACTTGTGTATTATCATGGTGCCCATCGCATCGTACACCATAACACTAAATATGGTATGCGATGGCACCCAATTTTTAATTGTACAAGCACCCTGATGGGTCCTTACAATGTTAAATGCCCCCCCCCCCCATTGTGAGCGGACGCGGAATACATGTAAAGTAATCAGCATCCCCTTGCGGGGCTCATCAAGCTTCGGGCTCAGTGGCTCGCTACGCTCACCACACTATCTAAACTCAACTCCATGCCGATGTGGATAGTGGGGGTATGAAAAGGTTGGAGGATGCGTACCGCCGCCCCTTACCACGATTCGGGCTGGCGTTGATACTGGGGGAGGCATTGACAATGGTGGGGCATTTAACATTGTAAGCACCCATTAGGGTTCTTGTACAATTAAAAATTGCTTCGCATCGCATGCATCGTATGACGCTATATGGCATGTGATGAGATTAGATGCCCTACGATGTACATCGTGGGCGCCGTGATAATACACAAGTACCGAACATTTATATGGCTTTTCTCCTGTGTGACTCCTATGATGGTAGGACAAGAAGTGACTTCTGGGAAAAACATTTGCTGCATTCAGAACATTTATATGGCTTCTCTCCTGTGTGACTCCTCTGATGTAGGACAAGAAGTGACTTCTGGGAAAAACATTTGCTGCATTCAGAACATTTATGTGGCTTCTCTCCTATGTGACTCCTCTGATGTCGGACAAGAACTGACTTCTGGGAAAAACATTTGCTGCATTCAGAACATTTATATGGCCTCTCTCCTGTGTGATTCCTCTGATGTCGGACAAGATCTGACTTCTCTGAAAAACATTTGCTGCATTCAGAACCTTTATATGGCTTCTCTCCTGTGTGACTCCTCTGATGTAGGACAAGCTGTGAGTTATCGGAAAAACATTTGCTGCATTCAGAACATGTATATGGCTTCTCTCCTGTGTGACTCCTCTGATGACGGACAAGATGTGACTTCTGGGAAAAACATTTGCTGCATTCAGAACATTTATATGGCTTCTCTCCTGTGTGATTCCTCTGATGTAGGACAAGATGTGACTTAAGGGAAAAACATTTGCTGCATTCAGAACATTTATATGGCTTCTCTCCTGTGTGATTCCTCTGATGTAGGACAAGATGTGACTTAAGGGAAAAACATTTGCTGCATTCAGAACATTTATTTGGCCTCTCTCCTGTGTGACTCCTCTGATGACGGACAAGATGTGACTTGTGGGAAAAACATTTGCTGCATTCAGAACATGTATATGGCTTCTCTCCTGTGTGATTCCTCTGATGTATGACAAGATGTGACTGCTGGGAAAAACATTTGCTGCATTCAGAACATTTATATGGCTTCTCTCCTGTGTGACTCCTCTGATGTAGGACAAGCTGTGAGTTATCGGAAAAACATTTGCTGCATTCAGAACATTTATATGGCTTCTCTCCTGTGTGACTCCTCTGATGACGGACAAGATATGACTTCAGGGAAAAACATTTGCTGCATTCAGAACATTCATATGGCTTCTCTCCTGTGTGATTCCTCTGATGTAGGACAAGATGTGACTTAAGGGAAAAACATTTGCTGCATTCAGAACATTTATATGGCTTCTCTCCTGTGTGACACCTCTGATGTTGGACAAGATTTGGCTTGTAGGAAAAACATTTGCTGCATTCAGAACATTTATATGGCCTCTCTCCTGTGTGACTCCTCTGATGTACCAGAAGCTGTGATTTATATGTAAAGCCTTTGTCACACTCAGAACACACATGTGGTCTCTCTCCTGTGTGACTCATCTGATGTCTGAGAAGCTGTGATTTACATGTAAAGCCTTTGTCACACTCAGAACACACATGTGGCTTCTCTCCTGTGTGACTCCTCTGATGTACCAGAAGCTGTGATTTATATGTAAAGCCTTTGTCACACTCAGAGCACACATGTGGCTTCTCTCCTGTGAGACTCATCATGTATGAGGTGAGAAACAAATTAGTTGCTGAAGTTTTCTTCTATCCAGAAAATAAAATTGTGTCTGTTCCTCCTCCTGAGGTGTAAGGAGATATGATGTATTTAGTTGGCTTGATCGGAGAACAATTTCCCTTTCCACGTCTTCTTAATTTGAATCCTGCTCCTTATATGTCCTGTAAGAAAGTAAATATGTAAAAGCATAATGTTACCAGGATAACGCTACTATTATTGTGAGGAAAAAGGGAACAAGGTGTAAGAAAAGTGTATGAGAGACACACAGCCAAGAACAAATATTGTCCATGATACGGATTTATCATTTCAGGAACCTTCTGCAACTGTAACAGGTAACATGACAGGGGCAAAGGAAAAGCGAAAGCTGAAATGCCATTATCTGAATGCTAGGAGTTTAACTGGTAAAATAGGGGAACTAGAGACCGTAGTTTTGGAGGAAGATTTTGATCTCATAGGCATTACTGAAACTTGGTGGGATGAATCACATGAGTGGCAGACTAATACCGGGCTGAACCGTCTTTCTCCAGCGCATCTAACAGCCTCTGTAGCGCTACAGAGGCTGAGAGCGTCTTCGGCTTATGCGTCTCCATGGAGACGCATCAGCCAATCACGCTATCAGCCTGTGTAGTGCTGAGACAGAGCTACACAGGCTGTTAGCTGCACCGGAGAAAGCCATGTTACCCTGGTGTCTGGCTGTGGAGCAGGGAGCCAGCACTGGATCCTGGATTGGTAAGTATGTTGGTGTAAAAGTGAGGTGTGTGTATGTGTGTAAAATAAAGTTATACTTTTTGGTGTGTGTGTGTTTTCTTTTAACATTCTTTTTACAGGAGTTCTACAAGTACCAGCGGGCCCATTAATGCCCCGCATGCTGGGACTTGTGGTTCTCCAAGTCCCAGAAAGTGGGGGAGGTCTGCTGGCACTTGTAGTTCTCCTGCATAAAGCAATGTTACAGATGTGAGATTAAACCCTATCAGGCTGGCGTCCACTGGGCAAGGATGCCGGTGACAGCCCCGGGCTTCACCTGGACGGGTGAAGCCTCGGGGGGACCCCTTTATTGGGGGGTCCCCACTACTCCAGGTACCCTGTCCAAGGCTGATCAGCCATGGTGCTCATGTTTCAGCCGGGGGACCTTATGTTAAAAGATTCCCCCAGCTGTGGCATGACACCATGGGCTGTTGGAGTCCGGGGCTGGTTTAAAAAATGTGGGGGACCCCTATGCTTTTTGTCCCCCGTATTTTTGGAACCAGGTGCGGCTCAATGAGCCCGGGGCTGGTTATGCTCAGGAGGGGGGACCCCACGCCATTTTTTTTCTAAAAAAAACACTTTAACACATTTTTTAAGACAGGACCAAACACAGATCTCAATGATCTGTGCAGGGTTCGGGCCAATTCGCATATCAGAACCTGGTCTGATTTTTTTTTTGCCAAGTTTTAGACACATTACCCAAATTCGCATCTCATTAAATATGCGAATTGTATACTTTTCAATGGGAAAACATCTGGATGCGAGTTCCGGCACTAGTAAAGTGCGATTTCACTACAAAATCTGTGATTTTTGCAGTTTTTCACATCTCATTAAATATGCGAATTCGGGATTTCGGCCGTTTTGGGCGAAAAAAATCGAAAAAGTCACATTTTCGCATCTCATTGAATGTCACCCTATGATGGAGCTGGATTCAGTATTGAATCCCGGCGGTCGGGATCCCGGCGTTCAGAATCCCGACAACCGAAATGCCGACAAGGGGGGGATGTGGATCGCCCCCCCCCCCCCCTTGCGGGCTCGCTGCGCTCGCCACGCAGCGGGCCCGGTGCCTCGCTACGCTCGGCACACTAATTTATTCTCCCTCCAGGGGTGTCGTGGACACCCCAGGAGGGAGAATGTGTCGGCATTTCGGCGGTCGGTATTCCGGCGTCGGGATTCTGAACGCCGGGATCCCGACCGCCGGGATTTTAACTGCATCCCGATGGAGCTGACACCTAGATACCCCTTTTTATATACACTAACTTGCTGCACAGAGTAATATGTAAGATACTATGATGGAGCTGTCACCTAGATACCCCATTATATACACTAACCTGCTGCACAGAGTAATATGTAAGATACTATGATGGAGCGGTCACCTAGATACCCCTTTATATACACTAACCTGCTGCACAGAGTAATATGTAAGACACTATGATGGAGCTGTCACCTAGATACCCCTTTATATACACTAACCTGCTGCACAGAGTAATATGTAAGACACTATGATGGAGCCGACAAATAGATACTACTTTGTAAACAACAACCTGCTGCACAGAGTAATATGTAAGATACTATGATGGAGCCGTCACTTAGATACCCCTTTATATACACTAACCTGCTGCAGAGTAATATGTAAGATACTATGATGGAGCCGTCACTTAGATAACCCTTTATATACACTAACCTGCTGCACAGAGTAATATGTAAGATACTATGATGGAGATGTCACCTAGATACCCCTTATATACACCAACCTGATGTACAGAGTAATATGTAGGAAACTATGATGGAGCGGTCACCTAGATACCCCTTTATATACACTAACCTGCTGCACAGTGTTATATGTAAGATACTATGATGGAGCTGTCACCTAGATACCCCTTTATATACACTAACCTGCTGCACAGAGTAATATGTAAGATACTATGATGGATCTGTCACCTAGATACCCCTTTATATACACTAACCTGCTGCACAGGGTAATATGTAAGATACTATGATGGAGCGGTCACCCAGATATCCCTTTATATACACTAACCTGCTGCACAGAGTAATATGTAAGATACTATGATGGATCTGTCACCTAGATACCCCTTTATATACACTAACCTGATGCACAGAGTAATATGTAAGATACTATGATGGAGCTGTCACCTAGATACCCCTTTATATACACTAACCTGATGCACAGAGTAAAATGTAAGACACTATGATGGAGCGGTCACCTAGATACCCCTTTATATACACTAACCTGCTGCACAGAGTAATATGTAAGATACTATGATGGAGCCATCACCCAGATACCCCTTTATATACACTAACCTGCTGCAGAGTAATATGTAAGATACTATGATGGAGCGGTCACCTAGATACCCCTTTATATACACTAACCTGATGCACAGAGTAATATGTAAGATACTATGATGGAGCTGTCACCTAGATACCCCTTTATATACACTAACCTGATGCATAGAGTAATATGTAAGATACTATGATGGAGCTGTCACCTAGATACCCCTTTATATACACTAACCTGCCGCACAGAGTAATATGTAAGATACTATGATGGAGCTGTCACCTAGATACCCCTTTATATACACTAACCTGCTGCACAGAGTAATATGTAAGATACTATGATGGAGCCGTCACCTAGATACCCCTTTATATACTATAACCTGCTGCACAGTGTAATATGTAAGATACTATGATGGTGCTGTCACCTAGATACCCCTTTATATACACTAACCTGCTGCACAGAGTAATATGTAAGATATACTGAGCAATAATTAACCAAAGTTAATTTTAGAGTGCCTCCATATGGGTTGTCTCCTTAATAAGCTGCTGCTGCTGCTTTGGGGGTGGTCAATCCCCCAAATAAAATTGGATAGCAAAAACAACAGAAAGCAGCGCTAGAACAGACATATCATAAAAGTGTATGCATCAATAATAAAAAAATATATTTTGGTACTTGTTTCCTAGCACGGCGCCCAAGATTTCAATCTTATGACATCTTATGCCATTGCATGCCATATAGCCGTATACGATGCATGCAATGCGATTTTTCATTGTATAAGCACCCTGATGGGTGCTTACAATGTTAAATGCACCCCCACTATCAACGCGAACCCGAAGTATGGCAAGCAAAGTGAGCCCACGAGGGGCGGCGGTACGCATCCTCTGACCTTTTCATACCACCACTATCCACGTCGGCGTGGAGTTGATTTCAGAGAATGTGGCGAGCGCAGCGAGCCACCGAGGCCGAAGCATGGCGAGCGAAGCGAACCCTGCAAGGGGACGCGTATTACTTTACATGTATTCCACGTCCCCTCACCACGCTTCGGGCTCGGTGGCTTGCTGCGCTCGCCACACTATCTAATATCAACTCCACGAAGACGTGGATAGCTGGGGAATGAAAAGGCCGGAGGACGCTTTCCACCGCCCCTCGCGGGCTCGCTACACTCACCACGCTTTGGGTTGGCGTTGATAGTGGGGGGGCATTTAACATTGTAAGGACCCATCAGGGTGGTTGTACAATACAAAAATCGTATACCATCGCATTGTATGCCATTGCATGGAATACAATGCGATACGATTTTTTATTGTACAATATCGCATCGCATACCATATTTAGTCTTATGGTATACAATGCGATGGGTGCCGTGCTAGGAAACAAGTACCTATATTTTAATAGCACATAAAAAAATACATACTGTATAAAAATACATATGAATGGGACCAAATTGGAGTATTATAATCACCACTATGAGGTTGATAAACCTGCACTGATCTTGAGCATGCGTCCGGATAAGTTCATCAGAAGTCCGTCATATATTTGGATGTCCTGAGGATGCTTGGGTTGATCACCTGTTGGCAAAGAAGATGGTATAGCCAGCCCAGGGAACCTTTTTCAGAATACACACTCCAGTATCAGGAGTTGTGGATGGTTCACGAACTCAGATGAAATTTTGTAGGACGGGAACAGATGAATCAGCAGGTGGTCAGAAACACTTTCCAAGTGGGATTAGATTTCTTCTCCAATTGATGGCCCAGAATGACCAACGCGTTTCGCTGTGCTAAATCACAGCTTTATCAAGGTGTATTCTGCTAGTGGAAGTCCACGTTTTATATACCTAACTTCCTGTATGGATAATTTGCATAAGTTATTGATGCATACATATGAATTCATATAAAACATATTACTTGCTCGGAGAAAACATTAAATAAACATTATGTAGAAATAAAACGGATTATGCTTACGATAATTCCTTTTCTTCGGAATACTTCATGGCAGCCTTTACAATGGGTTTAACCCCTTCTTCCCCAAGTATAAACACGTAGATTTTTCCTAGGATCCTCCTCCTTCCTACATAAGCCAGCTCGTCCCTCTCCTCCCTTATTCTTTGACTGTCTCGGCCATAGAGCCTAGGAAAATAGGATTTTAATACCTACCGGTAAATCCTTTTCTCGAAGTTCTTATGGGATACAGGGAGTCGTTCATAACGATGGGGAAAAGAGCTTATCCGAAGGAGACCGGCACATATAAAAATTTATACAGGGTGTACTGTCTCCTCCCCTCTGCTCCCCTCCCTCTAGCTTCAGCTAAGTGAACTGTGCCGAAGGAGAAGAACAATATGAGAGGAATATATGTATATTTACCGTGGTGAGATTCATCCAGCACACCCAACATTCAACATAACAGACCACATTAGCAACCCCAGAACCTGGGAAGTCTAAGGGCCTAAGAACATGTCAACATGACAACTATTTTGAACTGTGTTCCAACTGGAACAATGTATAGGATTATCACCTAAGTGACAATTTACACACGTGAACCTTTAAGGTACACTATGTAACAGTAAGTTACCTAGGTAACCTACACCCTTATGTCCGCCAGGAACAAAAAGGGTAGCAGAAGGACCCAGTATTGGTCCATATCTCACAAAGTGAGCAAGGCAAACCTCCGCACAGAGGCGGGCGCCCTGTATCCCATAAGAACTTTGAGAAAAGGATTTACCGGTAGGTATTAAAATCCTATTTTCTCTATCATTCTTATGGGATACAGGGAGTCGTTCATAACAATGGGGATATACCAAAGATATCAGAACGGGCGGGATTGTGTGGAACCTATTGCCGCAGCACCGCTTGCCCAAACTGAGTATCCTCAGTGGCCAGAGCATCAAACTTATAAAATTTGACAAAAGTGTGTTGGCCAGACCATGTGGCCGCTCTACACAATTGTAAGGCCGAAACTCCTCGGGGAGCCGCCTAGGATGTCCCCACAGAACGAGTAGAGTGAGCTTTCACCCCAACAGGCATAGGCAGCTTTGCTACCACATAAGCCTGTTTAATGGTTGCACATATCCATCGTGCAATAGACTGCTTGGAAGCAGGACGTCCAATCTTTTGGGCGTCATAGAGGACGAAAAGTCCATCAGTTTTGCGAATCCTCGCTGTTCTCCTGATGTAGACACGGAGAATCCTTACCACGTCCAAGGACGTTGGCACCTCAGAATGAGGCCCACCAGCAGGAACCACAATTGGCTGGTTCACATGGAACGCAGACACCACTTTGGGTAGAAAACGCGGGTTAGTGCGTAATTCAGCCCTGTCCTCAAAGAATATCAAATAAGGACTCTTGCAAGTCAATGCCCCTAGCTCCGAGACCCTCCTAGCCGAAGCTAGGGCTAGTAAGACCACTGTCTTCCAAGTTAAATATTTCAGGTCAATTTCCTCCAAGGGCTCAAACCAGGAGGATTTAAGGAACTCTAGCACAACATCCAAGTCCCACGGTGGAGTAGGGGCCACAAAAGGAGGCTGTATATGCAATACTCCTTGCAGAAATGTCTGCACTTCAGGAATATTAGCCAGTTTCCTCTGGAAGAAAACAGATAATGCAGATACCTGCACCTTCAAAGAGCCTAGGCCTAGATCCAGACCAGCTTGAAGAAAGCTAAGAAACCTTTCCAGTTTGAACTCTGAAGGAGTAAACTTTTTCTGTTCACACCAACCCACATATCTTTTCCAGATATGGTGGTAATGTGCAGCCGTTACCGGCTTCCTTGCACTTGTCATAGTTCTGATGACTGAAGTGTGAAACCCCTTCTGAGTCAGGATCTGCCGTTCAACTTCCAGGCCGTCAAACGCAGCTGTTCCAAGGCCTGGAAGACGCACGGTCCTTGCATGAGTAGATCTCTTTGCAGGGGTAGGTGCCACGAGTCCCTTTGTAGACTTAAAAGCTCCGGGTACCACGTTCTTTGTGGCCAATCTGGAGCCACCAGAATCACCTCGGTTCCGTCTCTTCTTTTTTTTTTTTTTTAACTTTCTTTATTGAAAATTTTTCAACTTAAAGACAACAATGTTAGATCATCATATTATATGTTATTACATCATACAATGTATCTTAGTAATTATTTTCAATACATTTTGCATCTGCGATATTCATTAACAGTGTATATAAACAATTCACTTTCCTAGTTATTTTGGTTGTTTATAACAGTCCATTCGAACTTCTGCTAATTTCTATTTCTATAAAGACGTTTATCACATCACAACACTGGAATAACATGTAGACCTAACCAGACAGACGTAAGACAAGACAAGAGAAAGGGGGGGGGGAGGTGGGGGGTTGCATTTTAGATTCAGTCAGACTATGCGAGATAAGGAGATGAGGTTTGCAAAGGATATGAAGAGGTCTATAAAGGGGGGAGCGAGGGTGGAGGGGGGGGGGGGAGTGGATCATCAGTATATAAATCTTCCTTTGCAGTTTATTTTAAGATATGTTTTAATTACCGTTTTGTCTATACTTGCTGTTACAATTTACACTAACAATACATTTCACAAGATAATACTTCACGAATGGTCTTGCACGAGTGACGTGTTGAGACAGTCTACCTTTATTCTGAATCCTTAGCACTGTGGGGTTCAAAATCTCAAGAAGGGTAGAAAGGAAATAAAAGGAATAATAAAAAAAAAGAGAAAGAAGAGAGAGAGTATCAAGCATATTCAAAGGCTGACATAACTTGTGATTTTTCGACAGAGTCTAGAGAGTTGATAAAAAGTGACCAATTTTTAAGAAATCTGTCTGAACCATGCGTCAGGTCCAGCTTTGCATATCTCCTATCAAAATAGAGTATGTGTAGCAACTTTTGTTTAACAGCAGCTAGTTGCGGGGCTGTTTTGGCAGTCCAGTGGATGAGTATACATTTCCTAGCTATTGTTAGAATTAGTATCAGCAGTGGTAAATCTTTGCTTGTGATTCCATCCAACTGCCATTTGTCAAAAGATAGGCCCATAATGGCCAATGGTTCAACCTGAAAGCGTGTATGAAACACATCGAATAGAAAATTGGTAACTTTATGCCAGAATCGGTTTATCTTATAACATTGCCACATGCATTGTGCAAAGTCTGCTTTAACAACTCTGCATTTAGGGCATTCACCTGTCTCTTCTGCTATCATATACTTTCGCCTATGGGGAGTTATATATGCTCTATGTAGAGTACGTATATAAACCTCCTGTAAGTATGTTGACTGTAAGGCTTTAAAGGAGGTTTCACACAGCCCAGTCAGATCTTCTATCTGAGTAATATAGGGTATATCGTTGGCCCATTTATCTCTCAGTATTCTCCATTGGACATGTTCTGTGCAACGTTTCTTTACCAAGAGCATATACAAGTATTTAACCTTGTAACTTTTGAATTGCACAAAGTTTAGAAGCAAATCTATTGAGATGATCTGTGAGGGAAAGATGACTTGAACTGTGTTTGGAGGAGGAGCCTTAATTGAGGTCAAGAAGTGTCTCACTTGGAGATACATAAAATGATGTAACTTGGGTAGGGAGTACTTTTGCATCAGGTCTGAAAAAGTAGATATGGAGCCTCCTGGGTCAAAAATCTTGTTTGATGTCTCTAACCCCTTTTTACGCCATGTATTGAATGAAGTGTTGATCATCGAGGGGGGGAAAAGAAGGGTTACCCCAGATAGATATAAATTGGGATATAAGTGGGTTTCTATTAGAGGTCTTGTTCATACCTATCCAATTTTGATACGTGTCATGGAATAAAACATGTAACTTCAGTTCTGCAGGTATGTCTTTATATTTTGCTTGTATCAGTGCACCTGGGGCATATGGGTAAAAAAACAGCTCGATCTAGATCAAGATCCGTGTACGTGGACTTGTTCAAGATCCAGTCACTAATGTATCTTAAGAAGATGGCGGAGGAGTAACTTTCTAAATCCGGGAGACCTAGGCCTCCTTCACTTCTGGGTGTTTGTAACTTTAATTTGGCGATTCTAGGACGTTTTCCCTGCCATATGAACTTTGAAAATAATGCGTCTAATCTTACTATGTCTGACTTTTGCAATTTGATGGGAAGCATTTGCATAAAATAAAAAAGCTTGGGAAAAATTATTGAGTTAATTATGGCTATCCTACCTAATAAGGAAATGGGTAAGTCTTTCCAGGCCAGTAATTTTGTTGACAGCTTGTTAATAACTTGTGAGAAATTTAATGGGTAAAGATTAGATAAATTAGCACTTATTTGGATTCCCAAATATTTGAAATGGGAGCTGGTGAAAGAAAACGGGATATCCAGGTGTTGCAGAATCTGTTGGTTAGATTTACCCAACAGTAATATTTCCGATTTGGAGAGGTTCACCTTGTACCCCGAGATCTGTCCGAAAGAGCCGATGAGGTGCAGCAACGCCGGAATAGAAACCGACGGATTAGATATAAATATTAAAGTGTCGTCTGCGAATAGAGCAATTTTAAGTTCTTCCGAGTTAATTTTGATACCATGAACTAGTGGGGAGGACCTGACTGCCACCGCCAGGGGTTCTATCGCAATTGCAAAAAGCAAGGGCGATAAAGGACATCCCTGGCGGGTGCCTCTTCCCAGTTGAAATTCAGGTGACATTATTCCATTACATGATATAGTTGATTTCGGAGCTGTATATATCATTTGAATTAACTGTATAAATTTAGGGGGAAAACCAAATTGATGCAGTGTTTTAAACATGTGTGGCCATAACACGAGGTCAAATGCCTTCTCGGCATCCAGCGTTAAGACCATCTGTTGTTCGCTCAGGGATGACGAGGAGGCATTTGACTGCTGGATAGCCGCCAGGACTCTACGGACATTTGAGACCGAGTGCCTGCCAGCTATAAAGCCGGTCTGATCTTTGTGTATTATCCACGGTAAAACTTGCTTCAATCTCTCTGCTAATATTTTTGCAAATAATTTATAATCAATATTTAGCAGAGAGATTGGGCGGTATGAACCAGCCAAGTTCAAATTCCGGCCTTCCTTTGGTAGTACCTTTATGATTGCGTCCGAAAAATATGATGGAAGGGTCTCGCTCTCCATTATGTGATTAAAACACGCCGTCAATGGTTCGGCTATGTGTTGTTCCATAAATTTGAAAAATTCATTCGCATACCCATCCGGGCCTGGCGCCTTTGCCAGTTTCAATTTTTTAATGGAAGTCGTCACCTCTTCCAGTGTAATGGGGGAAATCAAAATATTTTTAAGATCCTCCGGTACCTGCAAGAGGGATAGGGTGCTCCAAAAGGAGTCCATACGTGGTTGACCCTCGGCCTCAGTAGGGGGCATCTCTGCGGTCATCGGCTCCTCCTACAGCCTCTTGTGGGGGTGTGTATAATTTCTCGTAAAAGGTTCTTAGAACTTTGGCAATTTGTGTGTCTGATTTTGTAAGAGAGCCATCCTCTGTAACCAGGGGATGGACCGTGATTTTTTTCCTCGAGCCTTGTAATAAATTTGTTAGCATAGAGCCTATCTTATTTCCAAACCTATAGAATTTGGAGTTAATGTTAAAAAGATATTTATCACTTTGTGTTTTTAGGTATTCCTCATAATGAATCTTTGCTACCTGGTATTCCCGCTTTGTTTCCTCAGTAGGGCCTTGTTTAAAAAATTGGTATTTTTCCGAAAGGTTGTTTTGTATTTCTGTGTATTTTACATTATGTGTTTTTTTGGTACTTATGTATTATCTGGACTCCCATGTTAAATGCACCCCATTTTTTCATACCTCTACTATCCAACTACGCATGGAGTTGATTTTATATAGTGTGGCGAGCGCAGCGAGCCACCGTGCCCGAAGCGTGGTGAGCGCAGCGAGCCCCGCGAGGGGACGCGGTCTCATAAGAAAAACGGGAGTCCAGATATTACATAAGTACCGTTTTTTTTTCTGCTGATATATATGCTATAATCTCTCCTCTTATGACAACTTTTGCCGCCTGCCAAAATAAAGTAGGGTTGGAGATTTTTGTTTGAGCATTAGCCTCTGCGTATGAATGCCATGCTTTAAGTAATGCGTCGCGTAGCCCTTTGGATTGTATAAGGTGCGATGGGAATTTCCAGCTGGGTTTGACATAGCTAACTTTCGTGAGTTCCAGCTCAATGGACACCATGCCGTGATCGGAAAGGACTGGAGATGTTATTTTTGCGATTTTAACTTTTGGGAATAAGGGTTCTGCTATTAATATATAATCAATCCTTGAACATGTTTTGTGTGTCAAAGAGACACATGTAAATTCCCTTTCTATTGGATTTAGAGCTCTCCATGAATCTATAAGATTTAGGGATTTTAATATATAGGGGATGCCTATTTTAGGAAGAGGTTTCTGAATTTTTTGAGGAGGGGGATCTATCCAAATAGTTTGAGGAGATGAGATTTAAATCTCCACACAATATGAGGTTAGTCGGGTCATATGAGTGTAGTTTGGCTAATAGTTCAGTGAAAAAGGACTTTTTATATTGGGTTGGGGCATAGATGTTTCCGATGTTTAAAGTGTAGTTCTCAATTGTTACCTTTGTGAAAACATAACGACCGTTAGGGTCAGAGACAACAGACACAGCCCTGAATCCCAGGGATTTTCTAGCTAAAGTGATTACACCACATGATTTTGTATTAAGTGATGCTGAGCCCAAAACTTCCCAACCAAGCATTCCTAATTTCTTGACCTCCTCTGGCATTAAATGTGTCTCTTGTAAACAGATCAAGTCAACCTTCTGCTTCTTCAAATACATCAATAGTTTGCGCCGTTTACTAGGGGTGTGTATGCCTCTAATATTCAAACTGCTAACATTAATAGACATTATGTAAGATTATTTGATATCTCCATTTAAACTGCTGTTGTAATCCTGGGGGAAGACATGAGGAATGACACATGAGGGAAACATAGAACACAGAGACATGGACAAGGGGGTAAAAAACTTATTTACACATGCAGCTCTAGTAACCTTCGCCTCAAGGGACTTCCGGCAATGCATTGCTAAGTGCAGGTGTAGATGCACATAGCAATATTTTATAAGCAACAATAACATAAAATGTATTCTACTTAACATATAGCGTCATTGCCTCTGTCCTCGGCAGCTCTTATTATAACAGAAAAATGATTAAATTTAACTCAGCAACTAAAACAGTGTTAATCTAAGTATTTTGTTACCACTCCAAAATTGCAAGGTGGGGTAGGGGAGGAGGGGAAATACCTCCACCACCTCTCCACCAAAATGCTCAAATTCCCTCAATTATATCAGGGACGTGAGCAATTCTAGTGATTTTTGCGCCTAGCACTTATAATAATATACTCAGCCAGGTTTCTTGGAAGAGTTCCCTTTAGGGGGGTCTTGGCGAGTAATTATACGCTTCTTGGTGAGGAAAGTTTCCGCTTCTTTGGCTTCTGTGAAGTCGTGGGTCCCAGAGTCTGTGAAAACTCTGAGGCGTGCAGGGAACAACATAGAAAATTTGCAGTCGGCTTTTATCAACTCTGTACAAATATGTGAGAATGCCCGTCTGGCTTTGGACACCTCACTGGAGAAGTCCTGAAAAATTCTTATTAGATGTCCTTCCCATTTCAACGGTTGTACTTTCCTTGATGCATTCCAGATTATTTGTCTATGCAGAAAATTAAGCACCTTCATTATCACCACTCTCGGCCTTGATTGGTCCTGGGTTGTTGGGGCTCCCACTCTGTGTATTCTCTCAATTACAATGTCAGCGCAAGCCGTTTCAATCTTCAACAGGTTGAGAAGGGTATTACGGACAAATCCTTCTAGTTGGGGGCCTTTTATGGATTCTGGTATCCCTGCAATCCGTATATTGTTTCGTCGTGCCCTGTTTTCGACATTTTCTAAGCGATCATTGAGCTGTTTGTTGCTTATTTTCAGGCCTTTCACTGTCTGTTGTAGTGATTGGATATCATCCATATTTATGCTGATTTGGCTTTCGGCTTCTGTCATTCTGTCGCTGAGTCTATCAATCTGTGCGGCTATGTCAGTCACCACCTTTCGTAGTAAAGGGGCCATAGATGCCTGTATTATTGATATTAGGTCACCTTGTACAGCACTGGCCGAGTTTAGCATTATATGAGTGCCTGTGTCTAATGTCACAGATTCTATAATTGTTTTTTTTGCTACAGGGCTCCCCTGAGCTTTGTCTGGGGTTGCCGGTGTATTTTGCTCCACACGCCTTTTTTCTTGGCGTTGGGGCTGTGGCTGGATTGGGGATGCCTGTTTGCCAGGTGGTTGGGGTTCAGGGGTGATATCCATGTCCCCAGTATTCCTCCTGGGTGAGCGGGATCGGGGCCTGTGTGTTGCTGACAGGGTTGCCGTCAAGTAGGTTTCTGCAAGAGAACAGATGGAATTCCCTATGCGGTGCAAAATGGGTATAAATCAAACTGTCCTTGTCTCAATGAGATCTGTGAATTCAGAAGCAGGTATGCCCGTTTTGTGTTGATAGCCGTTTAGATTACCGTCTGCACCCCTGCTGAGTATCTGTTGCAGGGAGGGAAGGGGTCGGCAGAATTGCTGCAAGGTATTTCTGGTCACTGTACTGTGGGAATTGCCTTTCCCCGTGTCGCTTTTCACTGGGCCCCTTAGATCAAGTCGTGTGGGCTGGGAGTGGAGCGTGTTAAGCCACAAGTGCCTACCTTAGGAGACCCATGATCCGTCTGCTCTTTTCGTCTGAGCGGGCACCTACCCGCTCAAGTAGCCGGTTCACTCGTCTCTCCGGTGTGACACCGCCGATATCAGCTGCGCAGTTTTGATCGTGCGGCGTACGTCCGCCTCTGAGCGGTGCAGGCCCCACTCGTCCGGCCTGATGTCGCGGTGCCTTCTGCAGCGTCGATCCCTTGTAGTGGGGGAGCACACGCCTGCACTCTGTCCGGGATGCGGTGAGTTGGAGGGGATGTTTTTTCTTCCGTTTTAGTGCTTTTTTTTGCCTGAAACGAGCTGCCGGGAGACGGAGCACGAGGAGACGCTGCCTACTCCTCCATGACGTGCCCCGGAAGTCCGGTTCCGTCTCTTCTTATCTTCCTTAGCACCCGAGCCACTAGGGGAATCGGTGGGAAGACATACACCAGGCTGTTGAACGTCCACGGTATGGAGAGGGCGTCCACTCCTTCTGCCTGAGGGTCTCTTGCCCTCGAGAAGTACCTGGATACTTTCCAGTTGTTTCTTGATGCCATCAAGTCTACCAGTGGGGTCCCCCACCGAGCCACCAGAGAACTGAATACCTGGTGGTGTAGACTCCATTCCCCGGGGTGGAGCTCGTGGCGACTGAGGAAGTCTGCTTCCCAGTTGTCCACCCCGGGTATGAATATGGCCGAGAGCGCCTGGCAGTGACTCTCTGCCCAGGACAGGATATTTGATGCTTCCCTCATACAGGGCCTGCTTTTGGTCCCGCCCTGTCTGTTCAGGAATGCCACAGTGGTGGCATTGTCTGATTGGATGCGGACCGCCTGACCGCTGAGGAGAGGGGCCGCCTTCAGAAGTGCGTAATACACAGCACGTAATTCCAGGTTGTTGATATGGAGGCGTGTTTCCCATAGGGTCCACTTGCCCTGAAAGGACTGACCCATGGTCACTGCCCCCCATCCCGTGAGGCTTGCATCCGTGGTGACTAAGACCCAATCCTGGATGCCAATCCGACGCCCTGCCAGCAGGTTGGGCGTGTGGAGCCACCACTGTAGTGACAGCCTGGTCCGAGATGACAACACAATTCGCCGGTGCATCTGGCGGTGTGAACCGGACCACTTCCCTAGGAGATCGAGCTGGAAAATCCTGCTGTGAAACCTCCCGAATTGGAGAGCCTCGAAAGAGGCGACCATCTTTCCCAATAAGACAATGCACTGGTGCACCGTCACCTGGGGGGTCCTCAGCAAGTCCATGACCAGCTGCTGGATATCCAACACCTTGTCCTGTGGCAGGGACACTCATGAGAGCTGTGTCCATCACCATCCCCAGGAACTGCAGTCTCTGTGAAGGGATCAGAGAGGACTTTGCCAGATTCAGAAGCCAATCATGGCCCGACAGGGTCTGTATGGTAACTTGTAAGGCTGTCTGTAATTCCTGTGGCGACCGCGTCCAAGTCGCGTATGGTATCACACAGATACCCTTTTTCCTTAAAACCACCATCATCTCCGCCATCACCTTGGTGAATATGCGCGGGGCTGAGGACAAGCCGAAAGGCAGTGCGCGAAACTGATAGTGCTCGTTTAGTAGCGCAAACCTCAGGTATTTCTGATGAGGGGGCCATATAGGGATGTGAAGGTAGGCGTCCTTCACATCTAAGGACGCCAAGAACTCCCCCTCCTCCAGTGCCGCTATCACGGCCCGTAAGGACTCCATCTTGAATTTGGTTACTTTCAAGAAGGGATTCAGGGATTTTAAGTTCAGAATCGGGCGTACTGACCCGTCTGGTTTTGGAACTACAAATAGGTTCGAGTAATAACCCTGCCCCCTCTCTAGGGGAGGGACCCGGGTTATCACCTTGGCCTGTACCAGCTTTTGGATTGCTTGCTGCAACACCACTTGGTCCTCTGGGGACGCTGGAAGGCCTGATTTGAAGAACCTCTGAGGTGGCTGTACTGCAAACTCCAGCTTGTAGCCGTGCGTAATAAGAGCCTGCACCCAAGAATTGAGGCACGAGGCTTCCCAAACCTGGCCGAAGAACGCCAGTCTGGCTCCCACCTCTGCCGGAGCTAATGGTGGAGCCCCACCGTCATGCTGCGGGTTTCCCTGCAGCTGTCCCGGATGGCCGCTCTGCGGTGGCCGAAGCGGAAGGCTTCCTGAATTTACCACGGGAGCCTCTTGCAGCATTTGAGCCACCCCTGGCTTTAGGGCAGAATTTACTTGCCCGAAAGGACTGCTGGGAGTGAGCTTGAAAAGGACGCTTCGGCGCCTGTGGAGTAGATGGCAGGAAAGTGGACTTTCCCGCCGTGGCTTTAGAGATTAACTCGTCTAAATCACTCCCAAATAACCTGCCACCTGTGAAGGGGAGGTTTTCTACACTCCTTTTGGAGTCAGCGTCAGCTACCCACTGCCGGAGCCAGAGGGATCTGCGCCCTGACACTGCCATGGCTGAGTTACGGCCGTTAATGGCTCCTAACTCCTTCTGCGCTTCACACAGAACTTTAGCAGTATCCTGAATATGGTGTAATTTCTCAGACACCTGCGCTACTGTCATGTCGCCCAGAAGACCTTCCTGGATCTGGGAGGCCCACGTGTATATGGACTTGGCCATATAGCAACTAGCTAATACAGGACGCTGACACGCGCCACTAGCAGTAAAAATGGACTTCAAGGTGTTTTCAACCTTTCTGTCCGTGGTGTCTTTTAGTGAAGACGACCCTGGTACTGGGAGTACCATCTTTTTGGCTAAGCGAGACACAGAAGAATCAACCTCTGGTGGCTCCTCCCACACCTTACGTCCCTCAGGATCAAAAGGAAACGTGGACTTAAAAACTTTTTAGCCACTTTAAACCTCAGTTCTGGGTTATTCCACGCTGACTTGAATGTACTTTCCAGGTCAGCCTGCTCAGGGAAAACCACCTGTTGCTTTTTCTGAGTAGCAAAGAAGGCATCCCCTGCTGTGGATTCAGCTAAGGGAAGGTCCAACACCTCCCTGATTGCCATAATCAATGGCTCTGTGCCCCGCAGCAGTGACTGTGAAGCATCAGGCTCGTCATCACCTGCGTCTGCATCATCCACATCATCATCATCATCCCCATCATCAGCCCCGGAATCAGGGGTTTGAGAGGGGGCCTTTCTCTTACGAGTATCCCCAGGGGTGGGAGTAATTACATCCACTCTGGCAGAGAGGATAGCCAGCTCCCTTTGTACTCTCTGGGTCTGTGCTGCAGTAGCAGTTAACTGTGTAGTCACAGTTTCAAGCATGGCTTTCATACCTGTAGCCCAGGCTGGCTCCTGTGAGCTACTCTGCTGCCCAGTAAGTTGTGGGGGGACCCCAGTACTTTGTGGGGACATGCATGGCTCACAAGTAACCTGTGATGAAGATGCTGGCACAAACTTATCACTGCACACCATACATGTAAGTTTCCTCACCATTGTGACAAACAGTCTCCCCTCACACAGCACGCACACACAGTGGATATGCAGTGTGAAATTAACCAGATAAATACTATGTGTAGCTTTATCTGCTCTTGTACAGCTTAACAAGCCAGTGGGGTGGTGTACAGAGGATAATGGAGGAGACCAATACACCTGATAACCTTAGCTCTCCGATTAGAAGGGCTGGTAATACAGTACAGTAATCAATAACAGTACTTTACAGTGTAAGCAGGCAAGTGTACAAGTACACAAGCGCTGAAAACCTGAAGCTGTCTCTGCAAGCAGATTCCCTCTGATCCACACCGCTGAGGAGTGTCTGGAGCAGTATAATGGCGTTTCCAGCAGCCAGGGAAGAAGCAGGAAGCAGGTTTTGGCGCCCTCACAGAGCTGGTCTCACTCTGGGTAAGCTCCGCCCAGCGTAATGGCGCCGGAGCTTACCTGCGTTTTATACTGAGACTGACATTGGGGAATGTCCAAACCTCTTTGGTAACTGCCCTGGACAAAACAGGAACTGTACCCTGTCCCAGTGTAGGCAGGGGGTTACGCAGTCCCTGTGCAGGGCACCGCCATACCGCCGCCATCTTGCCGCACAATAACCCGGGGACCCCACGGCGGGGGACCCCGGGGTAATACTCACCACTGACGTCTTCACGCTGGACTAGGGGTGTGCAGCGTGCCAGGGGTGTGCGCGCTGCAGCGCAATGCCTGCGGTAACATCACCCACTCAGGACGGTGGTCCTGTGGCAGGGACAGCTCGGTACCTTGAAGTGGCCAGCAGCTGAACCCTTCCCCTAGTCTCCCACGACGCAGGACTGCTGTTAAGTCCAAACAGCAGCCCCAAAATAATAAAGAAATAAAACAGAAGATAAAACTCTCTGGAGCTCTTCCTGATCTGTGCTTCTCCTGAGGCACAGTTCTCAAACTGAAGCTAGAGGGAGGGGAGCAGAGGGGAGGAGCCAGTACACCCTGTATACATTTTTATATGTGCCAGTCTCCTTCGGATAAGCTCTTTTCCCCATCGTTATGAACGACTCCCTGTATCCCATAAGAATGATAGAGAAAAAAAGAAAATCAAGGGAGGGATAATTATGGGCTGCCATGAAGTATTCCGAAAAAAAGGAATTATCGTAAGCATAATCCGTTGTTTTCTTCTTCCTACTTCATGGCAGCCTTTACAATGGGATGTACCAAAGCAGTAAGGGGAGGGAATACTATATCTTAAGCCATAGCCTGACTCAGGACCTTTCCACCAAATTGGTCCCTTGCAACATCCAGCGCGTAATGCTTGGAAAATGTATGAATAGAAGACCAGGTTGCTGCTTGACATATGTCTCTCACCGACACATTTGCCTCCCTTGCCCATGACACTGACAGTGCTCTAGCCGAGTGTGCCTTAATAATGTTCGGAACTTGACGACCAACCTTCTTATAGGCGAACGTAATAGTTTCCTTCAGCCACCTAGAGATGGTTTGTTTCGATGGTGTGAAAAAATACTATTTTGGGCAAAAATGCTGGATTTGTCCTGAGCACCAAATGGTCATGAAAATTTTTCAAATAAGCTTGAAGTTCTCCTACTCTCCTAGCTGAAGTAACAGCCACCAAAAAGACCATCTTCCATGTAAGAAACTTCAATTTGCTTCTATCCATAGGCTCAAAGGGGAGCAACATGAGAGCATTCAATACTAAATTAAGATCCCATTGAGGGACAATTGACTTAATTCTCGGACGTAGTCTCTTGATGGCTTGACAAAACTGTTTTATTAATCCATGATCCGCAAGTTTCATGTCCAATAGAACACTCAATGCAGAGATATGAACCTTTAGACTCGCCACTGCCAACCCTTTGTGAAAACCATCACAAAGGAATCTTAACACCTGAGGAATCCCAGCTTTTAAGAAATCACACTTGTCTTTTGCCCATTCTGCAAAAACTTTCCAAATTCTATAATAAATATTTGAAGACACCTTTTTCCTTGCAGGAGGATGTTGATTACTGTTGACGACAAATTCTTATTCTTCAGAATCTGCCTCTCAATTTCCAATTCATCAAATGTAACTCTTCCGGTTCCTGGTAATACACTGGCCCCTGTTTCAGGAGATTGGGTATTGGAGGCAGAACGACTGGGGATGTCACCGACATGCTCTCCACTACTGGGAACCAGGTCCGTCTCGGCCAGTATGGAAGGACAATAATGACTTCTGCTTGTTCCTCTCTGACTTTCTTCAGTACTCTGTGGATCAAAGCAAACGGGGGAAACATGTACCCCAGACTGAACTGCCATCTCTGTGACAGAGCATCCACTTCTGACAAATCCCATGACGGGTACCTTGAAAAGATACTTGGAAGTTTCTTGTTCCTGAAAGTTGCTATTAGATCTATCTCGGGATCTCCTGGAATGATGCTGTTCCGACTCAGGAAGTCTGCTACTTGATTCTTCTTCCCTGGAACATGGAGAGCTGATATTGAGAGCAAGTTGTCTTCTGCCCAATCCATGATATTTTTCACCTCCAACATTAGTGATGTACTTTTTGTACCCCCTTGATGGTTGTTGTACGTTACTGTAGTAACATTGTCTGAGAAGATACGAAGGTGTGAACCCCTGATTTCTTCCTGAAAACTTTCTATTGCACGGCATACTGCCCTCAACTCTCTTAGGTTGGAGGAACATTCTGCTTCTTGTGGGGACCACATCCCTTGGCAATTTTTGTTCAAGAAATGTGCTCCCCATCCTCTTGCGCTTGCATCTGTTGTGATGACTTTGAACTGGGGATTTAGTAACGATGAAGTCTTTTGACCTAGACAATCGCCTTCCCACCATAGAAGTGACTCTTTTGCTGGACAAGAAATTTCTATCAGTTTGTTCATGGAAAATTGGCCCCTTGCATATTTAAGCAGAAACCACTGGAATGGTCTCATTCTCCACCTTGCCCAAGGTACGATGTCGATGGCCGAAACCAGCATTCCTAATAGACTCAGTGCCACTCCTAGTGGGATGCATCTTCTTGAATGGACCACTTGAAGCAACTCCTGAATCTTTTCGCACCTTCTGTCGGATAGCGATATTTCAAATTTTATTGTGACTATCTTTATTCCCCAAAACTGTATATTTTGTGAAGGCACTAAATGAGTTTTGTCCCAATTTATGATCCAACCGTGCTTTTGTAGAAATTGTATCACTTGTTCTGATGCCCTTATTGCTTCTTCTTCTGTCCGACCTGATATTAGTAAATCATCCAGATAAGCCCAAATCATGATGCCTTTCTTTCTGAGGCATGCTATAAGGGTTACCAGAACTTTTGTGAACACTCTTGGCGATGATGTCAGGCCGAACGGCAAACATGTGAATTGGAAGTGATCTTTTTCGATACAAAACCTCAGATATTTTCGGTCTGCTTCTCGGATAGGATCATGGAAATAGGCTTCCTTTAAATCTACGGACACTAAATAATCTTTTTGCCTTAGACACATAAGAATTGTTATTGCCGTTTCCATATTTAATTTTTTCTTCCATATTTTTCTGTTTAGTCTTCTTAAATCTAGAATGGTTCGGAATCCTCTTGACACTTTCTTTATCACAAACAGACAGGAATAATACCCTGACCTTTCTTCTGACAGCGGAACTTTTTTGACTGCTTTTGAGTCTATTAATCCCTTTAAACTTATTTTTAAAGCTTCTTTCTCCTCTCCGGAAGTCTTGAAACCAAAAACTGGCCCAATCTTGGCCTTGTCAAAAACTTTGATATCCTTCTTTTTTATGTTTAAAACCCATTTGTCCTGCGCTTACTGGGTCCATATATTTACAAACTTTTGTAATCTCCCCGCTACTGGTAAGGACGCCACTGGGACTGGGCAGTCATTGCTTCTGGAAATCCCTTCTAATTGACTGACAAAAAAATGCTCTGGAGGTTGCTGGAGCATATCTGTCCTTAGAAGGGCGACCTGGTCTGTATGACCTTGCTTGCCTAAAATTCTGTCTTGGGTACACATTCCCAAATCTGCCTCGTTTGTCCTGTGGGAGCCTGACCGATTTTCCCCCGGACATTCTCTATATCATGGCATCTAACTTGGTCACAAACAGGAATGAGCGTTCATAGGGTAACATTGCCAACCTATTTTTAGAATGGGAATCCGCCGCCCAGGTCATAAGCCATAAGGCTCTTCTGGCCACAACTCCTGGTGTAACAGCTTTTGCTGCATAATCAATAACATCCAATGAAGCCTTGCACATGTATTCGACCGCCATCTGTATGTGCGATAACTTCTTACTGATTTGATCCCTCGAAGTTTTATCCTGAAGATCATCCTGCAACGCCCCACACCACAATCTATGGCAGGGCTGGGCAATTGCGGCCCTCCAGATGTTGATGTGTAGTTCATCAACATCTGGAGGGCCGCAATTGCCCAGCCCTGATCTAAGGGCTCTGGATATAGATGCCACCACAACTCCAGACTTCATGGATATAGAACTTGCTATATGCAGCCTTTTGAATGCATTCTCCATTCTTTTATCCATTGGGTCTTTAAGTGATGCTCCATTCGCCAATGGATTAGTAGTTCTATAAGACAGTTCAGCTACCACTGCGTCTACCTTTGGGATGGTACACCACTTCAGGAATTCCTCATCCTGTACCAGGTATGTACGGTCTAATCGTTTAAAGGTACCCACTATCCGTATTAACCCATTCTTTCATTATAATATCTTTCACAACTTTGTGCACTGGAAAACATCTTTTCTTTCCTCTATCTTCACCAACGCTTCACTTTCTGATTTGATAGGTTCCTTATAATTCAAGGTTTTATATAAGTTCAAGAAATGTGCTCCCCATCCTCTTGCGCTTGCATCTGTTGTGATGACTTTGAACTGGGGATTTAGTAACGATGAAGTCTTTTGACCTAGACAATCGCCTTCCCACCATAGAAGTGACTCTTTTGCTGGACAAGAAATTTCTATCAGTTTGTTCATGGAAAATTGGCCCCTTGCATATTTAAGCAGAAACCACTGGAATGGTCTCATTCTCCACCTTGCCCAAGGTACGATGTCGATGGCCGAAACCAGCATTCCTAATAGACTCAGTGCCACTCCTAGTGGGATGCATCTTCTTGAATGGACCACTTGAAGCAACTCCTGAATCTTTTCGCACCTTCTGTCGGATAGCGATATTTCAAATTTTATTGTGACTATCTTTATTCCCCAAAACTGTATATTTTGTGAAGGCACTAAATGAGTTTTGTCCCAATTTATGATCCAACCGTGCTTTTGTAGAAATTGTATCACTTGTTCTGATGCCCTTATTGCTTCTTCTTCTGTCCGACCTGATATTAGTAAATCATCCAGATAAGCCCAAATCATGATGCCTTTCTTTCTGAGGCATGCTATAAGGGTTACCAGAACTTTTGTGAACACTCTTGGCGATGATGTCAGGCCGAACGGCAAACATGTGAATTGGAAGTGATCTTTTTCGATACAAAACCTCAGATATTTTCGGTCTGCTTCTCGGATAGGATCATGGAAATAGGCTTCCTTTAAATCTACGGACACTAAATAATCTTTTTGCCTTAGACACATAAGAATTGTTATTGCCGTTTCCATATTTAATTTTTTCTTCCATATTTTTCTGTTTAGTCTTCTTAAATCTAGAATGGTTCGGAATCCTCTTGACACTTTCTTTATCACAAACAGACAGGAATAATACCCTGACCTTTCTTCTGACAGCGGAACTTTTTTGACTGCTTTTGAGTCTATTAATCCCTTTAAACTTATTTTTAAAGCTTCTTTCTCCTCTCCGGAAGTCTTGAAACCAAAAACTGGCCCAATCTTGGCCTTGTCAAAAACTTTGATATCCTTCTTTTTTATGTTTAAAACCCATTTGTCCTGCGCTTACTGGGTCCATATATTTACAAACTTTTGTAATCTCCCCGCTACTGGTAAGGACGCCACTGGGACTGGGCAGTCATTGCTTCTGGAAATCCCTTCTAATTGACTGACAAAAAAATGCTCTGGAGGTTGCTGGAGCATATCTGTCCTTAGAAGGGCGACCTGGTCTGTATGACCTTGCTTGCCTAAAATTCTGTCTTGGGTACACATTCCCAAATCTGCCTCGTTTGTCCTGTGGGAGCCTGACCGATTTTCCCCCGGACATTCTCTATATCATGGCATCTAACTTGGTCACAAACAGGAATGAGCGTTCATAGGGTAACATTGCCAACCTATTTTTAGAATGGGAATCCGCCGCCCAGGTCATAAGCCATAAGGCTCTTCTGGCCACAACTCCTGGTGTAACAGCTTTTGCTGCATAATCAATAACATCCAATGAAGCCTTGCACATGTATTCGACCGCCATCTGTATGTGCGATAACTTCTTACTGATTTGATCCCTCGAAGTTTTATCCTGAAGATCATCCTGCAACGCCCCACACCACAATCTATGGCAGGGCTGGGCAATTGCGGCCCTCCAGATGTTGATGTGTAGTTCATCAACATCTGGAGGGCCGCAATTGCCCAGCCCTGATCTAAGGGCTCTGGATATAGATGCCACCACAACTCCAGACTTCATGGATATAGAACTTGCTATATGCAGCCTTTTGAATGCATTCTCCATTCTTTTATCCATTGGGTCTTTAAGTGATGCTCCATTCGCCAATGGATTAGTAGTTCTATAAGACAGTTCAGCTACCACTGCGTCTACCTTTGGGATGGTACACCACTTCAGGAATTCCTCATCCTGTACCAGGTATGTACGGTCTAATCGTTTAAAGGTACCCACTATCCGTATTAACCCATTCTTTCATTATAATATCTTTCACAACTTTGTGCACTGGAAAACATCTTTTCTTTCCTCTATCTTCACCAACGCTTCACTTTCTGATTTGATAGGTTCCTTATAATTCAAGGTTTTATATAAGTTCTTTAGAACTAATTCTACCACTTCTAAATCAAAATGACGGTCCTCCTCGACCAACTCTCCAGATTCTACATTTGAAGCACATGACCCGGCATCATCAGAGAAATTCTGTGCTGTGTCTTCATCATAGCTAAGGCTAGCCAGTCCTCTGTGAGGACCTACCTGGGCAGCAATGTTGGTAACTTCTGAGAGGCTTCCTCCATAGCATCCAGTACAGCGATTCCTCTTAGCACTGCGCTACTGTCCACAGGAAAAAACGCCATGCTGTGTTGAATCCAGCGACATATATAGTACTGCCTGGCGCAGCGTGTACCAGACTTCTGGCTTCATACATGTGAATACCGGAAATCGTCACACGATTCAGAATGCCGTGGAACGCAGCGCCCCCTCGACATGCGCGTCATAGTGATGCGTCTGGAATGCAGCGTGTCTTACACACAGCGCAGCGTCAGCCGGGCAGGACGCCGGTCCCAAAAGACGGCATGAGGAGACACCAACACTCTCCCAGCATGGAACACACAATAAGGCTGCGGCTTATCAATCTGGTGCCCTGCTCTTTTCCTTGGTATCGCCGCCGGCCCATACCAGAAGGGGAATATAAGGCTCCACCATTCCCTATGCTGCCCAGGGACGACAGCAAACCAGCCAGCCGTAAGTACACAAAAATAGGATTTTGGGTACCTACCGGTAAATCCTTTTCTCGTAGTCCATATGGGATACTGGGCTTCACTACTATGGGGATTGAGACCTCCGCAGGAGAGACAGGCACATAAAAGAACTTTCAGTGTGGGTGCACTGGCTCCTCCCCTCAATCTCCCTCCACTAGTCAGTTAATGCAAAAACTGTGCCGAAGGAGAGCATGTGAGGAGTATGTGATAATGTATTGTGGTGAGATTCATCCAGCACACCCAAACGAACAAAAACATATAAAAGAGGTGAATCCTAACAACTTAAGAGGACACCTGTAAACTAGAACAAGTCTATAGACATATTCATCCTATAGAAAAACAAGGCAATAAGCCTAACAATGAAGTAGGATCTGACAGCAGAAAAGCCGCACCGAGGCGGGCTCCCAGTATCCCATATGGACTACGAGAAAAGGATTTACCGGTAGGTACCCAAAATCCTATTTTCTCTACCGTCCAATGGGATACTGGGCTTCACTACTATGGGGAGGTCCCAAAGCTACCAGAACGGGTGGGAACGTGCGGATTCTGCTGTAGAACCGCATTCCCGAACTGGGAATCCTCCCTGGCCAGGGTGTCAAACTTGTAGAACTTCACAAATGTGTGTTGCCCTAAACAAGTTGCGGCCCTGCAGAGCTGCATTGCCGACACCCCTCGAGCAGCAGCCCAAGAGGTACCTACAGACCTAGTTGAATGAGCCTTTACTGAAAAAGGAAGCGATAAACCAGCTGATGCATAAGCCTGTTGGATAGTACATCTTATCCACCTGGCAATGGTACGCGTTGAAGCAGGTAGACCCTTCTTCTGCGCATCATAAAGCACTAACAGGCTGTCCGTCTTACGGATCCTAGCTGTGCGCTTGACATACCCCTTAAGGGTGAGGACCACATCCAAGGTATCTGGTATATCCGGGTGTGTCGCGCTAGAAGGAACCACAATAGGTTGGTTTAGGTGGAACCCTGACACCACCTTTGGAAGGAATTGTGGTCTGGTCCTGAGTTCCGCCCTATCGTTGTGGAACACAAGGTAAGGGCTCCGACAAGATAAGGCCCCAAGCTCGGACACCCTCCTGGCCGAAGCTAGAGCCAGCAGAACAACTGTCTTCCAAGTGAGGTGTCGCAGCTCAGACTCCTCCAGTGGAACAAACCGGGCTGATTTTAAGAAAGTAAGAACTACTTCCAAATCCCATGGTGCAGTGGGAGGCACAAAGGGGGGCTGAATCCTCAGAACCCCCTGTAAGAAGGTTTGCACTTCCGGCAAGGCCGCAATCTTTTTCTGGAAAAACACAGACAGTGCGGAGATTTGGACCTTTAAGGAACCCAATCTGAGTCCCTTATCCAATCCAGCCTGAAGGAAACGTAGCAGGCTGTTTAATCGAAAACTGGCCGGAAGCAAGTCATTCTTCTCACACCAGGCAATATATCTGCGCCATATTACATGATAATGAGAAGCCGTCACTGGCTTCCTGGCTTTTATCATTGTAGTGACGACAGAGGGATGGAGACCCTTGTGGACTAAGATCTGCTGCTCAACCTCCAGGCCGTTAAACGTAGCCGCTGTAAGTCCTGGAAGACGAACGGGCCCTGGAGGAGCAGGTCCTTTATTAGGGGCAGACGCCACGGGTCTTCCACTAGCATGGCCTGAATGTCCCCGTACCAGGCCCTTCTTGGCCAATCTGGTGCCACCAGTATGGCCTCCGTCCCCTGATGCCGGAGCCGCTTTAGCACCCGAGCCAACAATGGGAGAGGTGGGAACAGGTACACCAATTGGAATTCCCAGGTCCAGGTGAGAGCGTCCACCGCTATCGCCCCTGGGTCTCTGGTCCGTGCACAGTACATTGCTACCTTGTGGTTCAATCGTGAAGCCATCAGGTCGATCTGAGGGAGCCCCCACAGATCCACTATGGCATCGAACACTTGAGTGTGAAGGCCCCACTCTCCCGGGTGAAGATCGTGACGACTCAGGAAGTCCGCCTCCCAGTTGTCGACCCCCGGGATAAAAATGGCAGACAGGGCCTGGACATTCTGTTCCGCCCAAGACAGAATCTTTGAAGCTTCTCTCATGCAAGGCATGCTCTTGGTACCACCCTGCCGATTTATGTAGGCCACAGTGGTGGCATTGTCCGACTGGACCTGGATCGCCTTGCCCTGTAACAATGGAGCTGCCTGTAACAGGGCATAGTAGACCGCCCTCAACTCCAGCTTGTTGATATGAAGGCCCGACTCCAGTGGAGACCATCGACCCTGTAGGCGGACTCCCTGTGTCACAGCTCCCCAGCCCCTCAGGCTGGCGTCCGTGGTTACCAGAATTCAGTCCTGGATCTGGAACCGTCTGCCTGCCAACAGATTGGATGAATCTAGCCACCACTGTAGCGAGATCCTGGTTCTTGTTGAAAGGCCAATCCTTCTGCGCATCTGCAGGGGGGAGCCGGACCATTTTGTCAGAATATCCAACTGAAAGGTCCTGGAATGGAAGCGGGCAAATTGTATTGCTTCGAATGAAGCCACCATCTTGCCTAGAAGCCGGAGGCAAAGATGGATCTGTACCAGAGGGGACTGTAGGACCTCCTTGACCAGCTGTTGTATTGCCGTGACCTTTTCCATCGGCAGAAAGACTTTTTGTTCCGATGTATCCAGGATCATGCCCAAGAAAACCATCCTCTGGGTCGGAAACAGCGATGATTTGGGCATGTTCAGGATCCACCCGTGGTCTCTGAGTACCTGTATGGACAGATTGAGAGCACTGCTTAAAGCCTCTGCCGACCCTGCCTTTATTAGCAGGTCGTCCAGGTATGGCACTACATTCACCCTTCGAAGCCTGAGTAGTGACATAATTTCCGCCATTACCTTTGTGAAAACCCGCGGGGCTGTTGACAGGCCGAAAGGCAACGCCCGGAATTGGTAATGGTCGTTCCCCAAGGCAAACCTGAGATAGATTTGGTGTGGGGGCCAGATAGGGATGTGTAGATGTCTTTGACGTCTATAGAGGCCAAGAACTCCCCTCTCTCTAGACTGGCGATCACAGAGCGCAAGGACTCCATCCTGAACTTGAACACACGCAGGAAGGGGTTCAGTGACTTTAGATTCAGGATGGGTCTTACTGAGCCGTCTGGCTTCGGTACCAGGAATAAGTTGGAATAATATCCCTGGCCCTGCTCCGTGTCTGGCATCGGTACAATTACCTGAGACTGAAGCAGCCTGGTAATGGCCCCCTGAAGGAGCACCTGATCCTCCTGGGATGCTGGAAGTGCCGACCTGAAGTATCTTCTGGGAGGGGGTTTGTCGAATTCCAGCCTGTAACCTAGAGAAATGAGACCCCTGGTCCAGGAATCCAGACCCGAGGCGTCCCACACATGGCTGAAATGCAACAATCGCGCTCCCACCGCGAGAGAGTCTCGTGGCGGGAAAACCCCGTCATGCTGCAGGCTTAGAGGAAGCCGCGGCATTTGGACGGTCCTGGGAGTTGGAGGTGTTAGGCTTCCGAAACTTGCCTCTCGTTCCCTGCTGGCATTGGAGGCGCCCCTAGCCTTGGGGCGAAACCTGTTCCCACGAAAGGACTGCTGGGAAGCACCTGTGAAGGTACGCTTTGCAACCGTGGGAGCTGATGGAAGGAAGGTAGATTTTTCTGTCGTGGCTTTGGAAATCCAACCGTCTAATTCACTCCCAAAAAGCCATTCTCCTGTAAAGGGAATACCCTCCACACTCTTCTTTGAATCTACATCTGCAGACCACTGATGTAGCCACAAGGCCCGTCTGGCTGAAACCGCCATGGCTGAATTGCGCGCGTTTATTGCGCCCAATTCCTTTTGCGCCTCGCACAGAATCTTAGCGGTATCCTGAATGTGACGCAGGCTGTCACCTATCTGGGCCACAGTCATGTCACCTTCCTGAATCTGGGTTGACCAGGTATGAATAGCCTTAGCCATCCAGCAGCTGGCTAAAACTGGGCGCTGGGATGCCCCACTAGCCGTATATATGGACTTGAGGGTAGCTTCCAGCCTCCTGTCCGCCCCGTCCTTAAGGGTGGATACCCCTGGGACTGGTAGCAACACCTTTTTAGAAAGGCGGGAGACAGAGGAGTCCACTACCGGTGGCTCCTCCCACTTTTTTCTGCTCAAAGGTTCAAAAGGATAAGCATTTGTGAACCGCTTTGAAAGAGTAAACCTCTTATCAGGGTTTTGCCATGCAGCCCTGAAAACAGTTTCTAACTCCGCCTGCTCAGGGAAGTACACTGGCTGTTTCCTCTGAGTCATGAAGAAAGGATCTCCTTCTGCGGATGCCTCCACTGGGAGATCTAAAACATCCCTGATGGCCCTGATAAGCGGTTCAGGACCATGCACTGCCGCCTCAGGGACTGGTTCCTGCAGAACCTGCTCCTCACCCTCCTCCAGTATGTCCTCATCGTCATCATCTGTGTCAGGAGCCATCGCAGTAGCCTGCCTTTTTTGAGGCTGTGCGGGAGGAGGAGGTACATTAAGGGTATGAAGAATATCCACCCTGGCAGCTAACATGGACAATTCCCTCTGAACCCTCTGCGTTTGCTGAGTGTTAGTGGAAAGCTGTGAAGCCACAGAATCCAACAAAGTCTTTATGTTGGAGGCCCAAACAGGCTCCTGCTCGTCTGCCTGAGACGGCCCCACAAGCTGTGGGGGCACCCCACTGATCTGGGTGACAGCACTACTGGGCTGTGGTGACATACAAGCCTCACAAGTAACCTGGGACTGTGACTTGGGCACAAACTTGGTGCTACACACCATACAAGTGAACTTTTTCACCATGCTGAGAAAGTACTACAGTGTACAGCAGTACAACACAACCCCCACGCAGTCACACCCGTGCACACACCACACCTCTGGATGTGAAGCAGACTATGTGCTTGTTTTAGTGTGTTCTTAACTAATCAGTGGGGGAAAAACAGAGCAATTGGATAACCAAGTGCACCCTTAACCTGAACTCACAGATCTGGGTGAGCTGGTAACGCTAAACACAGTGATAAACAACACAGTGTCTAATATAAGCCAGATTCGCTATAAAAACCTGCTGTCATTGCCGTGCTGCAAGGACCCGGATCCACCACGCCAGTGAGGAGCCCTCTGTAATGGAGTCTGGCAGCGTGTGAAGAAGCAGGAAGTGACAGCGCGCGCCCAGCAGAGCTTGGTCCCGCTCTGAGTGAAGCCCCGCCCCCTGTACACGGAGCTGGCGCTTCTATATGATTATACTGACATATAATAAAGGTGTAATATATATATATAATAAATGCAATATTATATACTTATAACCTGAGGGGTGTCCCTGGTGGTCCAGCGGCAGCACCCCTATGCCAGTTACCAGACGCGGTGTTCACGCAGTCCCTGCTGGAGAGCCGCCATTACTAGCCGTCGTCTTGCCGCACCAGAAATGGCTGCGGGGACCCCTTGTGGGACCCCCTGCCTGTACTCACCACTGAAGTCTTCAGACCTGTCAGGGGTGTGCGGCGGCTAGGGGACTTGCTCGCCACAGCGCAATGCTGTGCGGTGACAAGCCCCACGCAGGACCGAATTGTCCTGTAGCAGGGTCAGCTCTGCACCTGAAGAGGTCGGGGACTGACCCTTCCCCTGACACCCACGAAGCAGGACAGCTGTGTGGTCACCACAGCGCCCCAAAATAACAAACTTTGAAAATAAATGTAGAAAAACTCTGGAGCATCCAGAAGCACTGCCTCTCCTGAGGCACATTTTTCAAAACTGACTAGTGGAGGGAGATTGAGGGGAGGAGCCAGTGCACCCACACTGAAAGTTCTTTTATGTGCCTGTCTCTCCTGCGGAGGTCTCAATCCCCATAGTAGTGAAGCCCAGTATCCCATTGGACGGTAGAGAAAAATAACAAACCTCACACTATACTACCTGTCTAAACAGAGGAGACAGGAAAAAGACTAAGGGAGGAGAGGGAGGAGCTGGCTTATGTAGGAAGGAGGAAGAGGAGGAGGATCCTAGGAAAAAATCTACCTGTCTACACTTGGGGAAGAAGGGGTTAAACCCATTGTAAAGGCTGCCATGAAGTAGGAAGAAGAAATATTAATTGAATAAATTCATAAAACAAAATCAGAAATTAAATTTATGCGTATTGTAATTCGTACCACTTCCGGGTCACCAGTGTCATTTAGGTAAACTTAACTTCCGTAATAAAATTAGCACCCCTTCTATTTCATTTTAGGATATAATCCTTTTCCTTGCATTGAGGGTATCTATTGAGGCTTCTCGGATGTTATATAGCCTTCACCGATCTAGAATCAGTGTTCTAATAATCACGGCTATTCTGCTTCAAACCGGAAGTGACGTTACAACATATTTCGGCCTATCAGCAACTGTTTGATTGGTTAGTTGCTATGGTTACGTGTCTCTTTCGGCTTATATAAACTACTCAGTTCTTATACCTCAGATAGATAGTGTTCCCGCTAGGCTTATTTCACAGGGCACTGCCCCTTTAAAGGCCGCCGAATTCCGCCCTGCCCATTTTTCGCCACCCTGCGCCTTGCACAGTAAACAGAAGCCGCTGACAAATCAGTTCTGTGGGAGCCCTGGGAGGCAGGTGGTACCTGGGCACCGGGGTCCGGGCAGCGCGGGCAGGCGGTCCCTGGGCAGTCAGCAGGGCTCTCCTGCCCACCTGCGCTGCCCGGACCCCGGTGCCTCAGTACTGCAGCCTCCCTAGATGGTCAGGACTCAGGAGTGAATGGAGCACGATTTAATGGCGCGTTCACACGGGAAGTGTCCTCCTGCATCGCGTCTGGGTAGCCCCCCATGCGCGTTGTGTCATCCCCACCGGAAGGTGACCTGGAACAGAGGTCTCACGCCTGGCCATGGTGGGCTCCTGCCCGGCTCTCCTGTGCACCCGGTGCCGCCGCCACCTCATGACCCCAGCATCGGTGGCCGCGCAGCTCCCTCTCCCAAGATGAGTGCCTGCGGGTCCCCCCAAACCCGAGGGCTTTAGGCCGAACAGGGTGGCCATGGTGACCAAGACCACCCGCTATGAGTTTGAGTAGCAGCGGTACCTCTATACCGGCATGTCCAAGGAGGAACTGAAAATGCTGGTGAGCAGGTGTCACAGGGGTTCCTGTGTGTGTGTGTGTGTGTGTGTTGGGGGAGGGGGGTGCTGTGGGGGGCTCCTGTCTGCAATGTTGGGTCCACTGGCTCTGACGGGGGGATCCTGTCTGTAATGTGTGTGTGTGTGGGTCCCTGGTTCTGAGGGGGGCTCCTGTTTGCAGTGTGGAGACCACTGGCTCTTTCGGGGTTCCTGCATGCAGTGTGGGAACCACTGGCTCTAAAGGGCACTACTGTCTGGAGGGTGCTGGCTCTGAGGGGGCTTCTGTATGCAATTTGGAGGTCCGCTGGGTCTGAGGTAGGGGCTACTGTCTGCAGTTCAGGGGGGGGGTTCTGGCTCCAAGAAGTGTACCTTTGATCGGCTAATCATTTGACCTGGCTAATAGGCTTTTACCAAAATAATTCAATTTCCTAAAATGATTATAAATATATAAAATGATTATATAGATCTATATCTCTATAATAAGACCTCAGTACTGAGGCAGTGGTGCCATCCAGTATGCCAACTTGCAGTTCAGATATTTGTGTTGGAGGGATTCCATATTCATTTCAAACATACAGTACACAATAATCCCAGGATATTTCACGTGTACCATTGCCTCAGCTCGTCACGCCACCCATCACCTCATGCCATCACCTCACCCCTTCATCTGGCCCTCTGTCACTCCACCCCCTGTACCCTGTCTCCAGGTGTCATTTTTTAAGTCTGGGGAGTGACACCTATTCTCTACTATAAATTAATTAATTAATATACGACAGTAAATGTGTTTCTCCGACACCCAGGATGATATTCCGTAGGTTGCCGAAAAGTACAGTGTGGGGCTTAATGTGTCATAGGCATTACAGCACGTGGTATAATATGTAATGCACATTACAGTGTTTGGTATAATGTGTTATGGCCATTACCGTGTTTGGTATAATGTGTAATTGGCATTTACAGCATGTAGCATAATGTGTCATAGGCATTAAAGCTTGTAGTGTAATATGTAATGAGTATTATGGTGGGGAGCGGGGGAGGGGGGCTGCCTATTGTCTGTCCCTGGCCCCAGAATTTTTGATGGCAGCCCTGCCTGCAGTCTCCCTAGCTGCACTGACAGTGCCGCGCTTCTCCGTCCTGGCGGTAATTGACAGCATAGTCTATAAAGTCTGTTCATTGGTAATTGCTTCAGTCACCACAGCCAGTTTAGTATAGGTAGTCAGTTCTGTGCTGCCAGAATATCTATATCTATATTTATACACATACACACACACACACACACATACAATCTCGCATAATTTTGCCCTTTTAAAATTAAAATGTGCCCTCCCCGTGGTCAGCACCCTGCCCTAAAAAAATTTCTAGAGTGAACACTATATAGATAGTACATTACAGTACACCGCGCCACAGGGTTACGACCCTCTAATTTGAACTCTGCACTGGTGCAAACCTCCCGATCTTCTACATGATGTAGATGTGCCGGAGCCGGACATGACCCTTCTCACTGATGGTGTGACTCCAGCCCGTCCGGTCTCTCTAAACCTGCGTCACATCCGGCAATCCGCAGTTCCAGCAATTGGAACGCTAAAGTTTCTCTCTATAGGGAAGTTTTCTGGATGTATGGAACGCATTTAAGGGAAAACCAACCAATATAGAACACAGTATGTCTTAGGGGACGGATTGAAAAAATCATCATAGTAATAGCTGAAAACCCCCCAAAATGATGGGTCCGCGGACCCCTCACTTACAAAAATCGGGGTCCTACTTGCCCTTTTCTGGGTTCCAACGGAATAAAGCCTCCTAATCCCCTTCCATTAACAGCCAGCACTCAGAGCCTGGAGGAGGTGACAGTGACACACAAGAGAGCAGCACCGCAAGGTAGGAGAGGAGGAGGGAAGTCTGCAGCCCGAGTCCTGCTAGCAATAAATCCCCTTACATGACACAGCCAAGCAGCCTGCTAAAAGGACCACGCAACCCTCTTACCTCTGATTCCTGCCCGGGTCTGCTCCGTCCTCACTGTCACAACTCCCTGGTTCTGGCCCCCAATGCTGGTTTCAGTTCCTCATGCTCCGTCCTCACACCAGCCGCAGCTCTGTTCCCCTGCTGAGCAGTTGTTGAGGCACAGTGCAGGAGCCAGCTTCCGCGGCTTCCGTGCACTTCTGCCTAAGACTCTGCTGTGACAGGGACCCTTTCATTTTCGCGCCCAGCAGATGTGTGAAGCAGCCGTAAGTCCCGCTGTGTCTTCTCCACGGTCACATCACAAATGAGGGGGAAACAGGTCCCTCCACCCTTGTCACACACACATTAACACGGCGTGCACGCCAAAATGGGTGGAGCAGGTCCCAGGGGACCCAGCCATTCATAAAAAATTAGTCCCTGTTGCTTCAAAGTGGGTAAAATACTCACTATAGTGAGTATTTGCAAACCCTGAATTAGTATTCACTTCTTTCCTAAAATTTGAGGTATGAATTTGACCTCCTTTAATTGTCAAACTGATATCCAAAAAAATCAATATTGGTTTGGTGAAAAGTGTGAGTGAACTTTAAATTAAATGAATTAGAATTCAAGTGTGTGACAAAAGAAAGTGCTGAAGAATAGTCCCCATCCCAAATGATAAATAAATCATCAATGTAACGGCCATAGAGAACCAGACTCGCACCCCAGCCGCCACCCCACACAAGGTGGTCTTCGAAAATGTGAAATAATTGTGACTTAAAATGATTGCTATCGAACCTAAAATAAAGTGAATATGTTCCACACTGAGGTCTTCATCCAGAGTAAGTCTTCCCTCTATGGCTTTTATACCCAAAGGATGGGGAATGTTAGAGTATAGACTCTGTACGTCAATGGTCATAAAGGCGTACGAGTCTTTCCATTCTACTTGACAAATTAAATTTTTAAAATGGGTGGTATCCTTAATATACAACCTCAGTGTGGAAACTCGTGGCTGGAGATACGTGTCAACATAATGTGATAAATTAGAGCAGCGGTTCCCAACCTGTGGTACGCGTACCCCTGGGGGTACGCGTCCACACGCTGGGGGGTACGCCGCTGCCCGGCCTGTAATGGCGGCCGCGCAGGGCCGTTTTTACAGGGGGACGAGCCGGTGGCTGTGGTCGGGCGCCGGACTTGAGAGCTCGGCGCTCAGTCACAGCTGCCTGTCACATTGATATGTAGACTGACAGGCGGCTGTGACTGTCTGTGAGCGCCGAGCAGCGCACAGAGCGGGGACTGGTCTGGGCGGCTGAACGAAGGAGCGGAGGCGGGCATAGAGGGAGCCTCAGCCGGGGAGACCACTCAGAGCAGAGTGGACCCGGCGTGGAGGTGGAGCTATGTCACTGTGTGTGCGACATGCGAGTGGTGACTGCCGGGTAGTGCCTCCCCCTTCCTCTGATCCAGACTAGCCAAGCAGGGGACAGAGGAGGGAGGTACCCGCGCGGTTATGCACAGGCAGGCTGACATTGCAGTGCGGACAGCCAGCAGACCCACTCCACACGCTGCTTGGTAGCCTGGAGCCAGCTCAGCCAGGGCCCAGGAGGTCGGATTGACTACATTTATGTAAGTAACAAATTTTGCTGACTATGTGCTTCTGCTGTGGCCTTGGAGAGAGGGGGGAGGGATTTTGTCTTTTCTCAGGCGTGGGACATACTTGTTACTGGCATTGTGGGGCATTGCTGGCACTGTGGGGCATTGTTGGCACTGTGGGGGCATACTTGTTACTAGCATTGTGGGGCATTGCTGGCACTGTGGGGGCATACTTGTTACTGGCATTGTGGGGCATTGCTGGCACTGTGGGGCATACTTGTTGCTGGCACTGTGGGGCATACTTGTTGCTGGCACTGTGGGGCATACTTGTTGCTGGCACTGTGGGGCATACTTGTTGCTGGCACTGTGGGGCATACTTGTTGCTGGCACTGTGGGGCATACTTGTTGCTGGCACTATGGGGGTATACTTGTTGCTGGCACTGTAGGGGCATTGTTGGCACTGTGGGCACATACCCAGTACCATGGGGTCATACCTGGCACCGTGGTGGCATACCTGGCACCATTGGAGCATATGTGTATCTGGCACTTTTGGGGGCATATGTGTATCTGCCACTATTGGAAGGCTAACGTGATCCGTTGGAATGTCTGTTGCTTCAGTAATAGAGATTTGACAAGGTTCTGTTATTTTATATGCTGTCTGCAGAATGGGCTGAGCTTATATTGTGGTCAAGTGGTTGCACTTTTTTTTTTCTCGTCATTGCCAGTATGACTTGCCCCTGTTAAGCCACACCGCTTTTAGGCCACGCCCCCTGAAAATTTCACGAGGGGGTACTCATAAATGAAAAGCCTAATCAAGGGGTACAGGAGACAAAAAAGGTTGGGAACCACTGAATTAGAGGATAGAGACCCAACACCCGAAATAATAGGGCAACCCGGGGGTGCAGTGATGGACTTGTGAATTTTACGGAGGTGGTAGTAAACCGGAATAACTGCATGTTCCACAAACAAAAAACAATACTGTTCCTTTGAGATAATGTCAATAGTTAGAGCCTGATCGAGTAAAGATTTTAGTTCTTTAGTAAATTTAGAAGTGGGATCCATAGACAGTTTCAGGGATCGTGGTGCGCGCGGGAGATGGAGAGGGGATTGGCACTTTGGAGGGTATGTATAAATATGTTGTTATGTACATTGTATGTTTATGTCCTGATGAAGAAGCACACTTATTAAAGCTTCGAAACGTCGATTGAAATACTTCATGACCCCTTGAGTATATTTTTTTGGAGTGAGTGCCGCCTACACAAAGGAACGCTATATTGGGCCCTGATTCTGGGTACTTCTGGATGGCACCCCACATGTGAGTGTAGTGAGGAGTGCAGTTCCTATGGGACTTTGTATGGTGCGACAGTGAGGTCAACACTGTGGCATTGGGAACTCAAGCACCCGTTTATTGAAAGTTTATGCAGTCTTCCAGTGACTCTTCCTGGTTTTATTTGTGGACTGAGTGATGGCTGAAATGGCTGAAGGTGGTGGTGATTTGCCCTTTGACAGCATCAATTTGGCCCTTTTGACACAGGGCAAGACTGAATCTGAGGCTGAAGCCATACTATCTAAAAATGCTTTGGTTGATGAGGAGGATGACAGACTATTGGCCCACTTGTACAGAGATTGGTTGCATCTGAAGCAGCGAGAGATCGACTACATGTACCATACAATTTCTTTGAGCGACTATTATAAAAGAAAGAGCATACCACGTGGATTTCGGGTGCGGAATGCCCCGACAATTGGTCGCTTTAACACAGCATTTTGCAAAAAATGGATAGCTGTGGTAAACAAATGTAGCATGGATCTAATGCTGCTTGTAATTGAGGAGTTGGGCAGAGAGCAGGAGATTGCCCGGGAACGTATCAAAACGTTTGAGGATAAGCATAAAGCTGCTTTTATGGCTGATTCCGACCAGGATTGGTTGGAACGTTTGACTAAGCAAGTGGCTAGCTATAAAAGGGATTTGATCCAGTTTAAGAGACAAACTAGATAAGGTCAATCTCGATTATGAACAAAATAGTGTTTATATGTGGGTCCAAGGGGGGCCTAATGTTAACAGGCAGCAGCCACTTAAGCAGTTTAAACAACGGAGATTTGGGGGATATGCTGAATCCTCTTTTGAACAGCCTACAACCAGCGATTCTGATGGCAATGTACAAGGTGGTTCTGGACTGGCATCTTCTAATTCCCAGTACCCTTTAGGGGTTCGAACAAGACGATGGGACAGCCCCGTAAGAGATACAAGACGCGCCGTGGTGGCCAGAGCAAGAGGGCAAGGCAAACGCGGCAGGCCGCCCCTCAGGAGATAGTTTATAATCTTTCATCTCAGCCACTTACTGACGATGAGAGGAAACTGTCATTTGTACCTACTGTGAACTTTGATCCACTTAAATAAGACATTGAGGGGTATAAGCTTAATAGACAACTTAAGCTTAAAGAATATTTTGGTAAACAACCTGTGACTGTTCCCAATGATTATATTATTATGCCTATTCAGCTTAAACGTTTGCAACCTAAATCAGTGTTTGAGCCTATCTATTATAATCCTACTATTAAGACTTACATGAGAATGGTGGATTCAGATGTTAGAGAGGAGGTTCTTCCATGCACTAATGATAGAGTCGACCACAACCTGAATAAAAAAAAGAGTTTAAAGCATTAAAGGACCTTGCGTCCTATACCAATATTATAATACGGCCCGCTGATAAAGGCGGTGCCGTGGTTGTTCAGGATGTGCTCGACTACAGATGTGAGATAGAAAGACAGCTTTCTGATACTTTAGTGTATGCGCAACTACAAAGAGATCCTACAGATGCTTTTGCAGGTGAATTGGAGGCAATGTTGCATGAGGCGGTGAGTGAGGGAATCATTTTATCAGAGTTAAAAAGTGCATCATTGGTTCCATTCCCCACTATACCACTCATGTATACATTGCCCCCTGGTCGACCCATTATCGCCGCCAGGGGTTCTCTATTCCAGAACGTTCCTACTTTCATAGATGCAGTACTACAACCATGTAAACAAGCTAGCCCAGATCATCTTATGCCCCTTTCCCACTGCAGCCTTAAAACGGTATTTTGCCGATTTTTGAGGGCAAAATACCGTTTAAGGCTGCAGTGGGAAAGCGCCAGAGTTGAAATACCGTTTAAAGTTAAACTCGGGTATTTCAACCCGTTTTCAGAGCAGGGTTTTACACGGTAATCTACAGTTTAAGAGGCAATGGGAATGCATCTTAAACGGTAGAGATGATGGCTGATTTTTTTCAGCCATCATCTCCGTGTGTGTACGCTGCCGGGCTGAAAGATTAACCACTTTCAGCCCGGCGGTACGCCCCGCTGACCCCCCCCCCCCCCTCCTGTCATACTCACTTGTTCACGCTGTGTCCGGCTGGCTGCTGCTGCGGTGGATAATCGCGACGCTGGCCGGGTCCACCCACATGCACCGCCTCCCTCCGTCCTGCTCCACACGGAGCAGCACTGGCCACCAATGTTTGATTTTGTAAGCCAGTAATATATAGAATGCTGGCACATGCCAGCAATCTATATATTTCTGGAACCACTGGGCACCAATGAAAATCCTAAGCCAGTAATATATAGATTGCTGGCACATGCCAGCAATCTATATATTTCTGGAACCACTGGGCACCAATGAGAATCGTAAGCCAGTAATATATAGATTGCTGGCACATGCCAGCAATCTATATATTTCTGGAACCACTGGGCACCAATGAGAATCATAAGCCAGTAATATATAGATTGCTGGCACATGCCAGCAATCTATATATTTCTGGATCCACTGGGCACCAATGAGAATCGTAAGCCAGTAATATATAGATTGCTGGCACATGCCAGCAATCTATATATTTCTGGAACCACTGGGCACCAATGAGAATCATAAGCACCTTTTCATCCCTGAAAAGCCCATTAAAGTCACAGGCACTCATTTGTGCTGTAAAAACGTTTTGAAGAGCTAAAACGTTTTACCTGCAATGGGAATGGTACTTAAATGGCATTTGAAACTGTAATCTGCTGCAGTGGGAATGCTAAATACCATTTAAGATTACCTGTAAACTTAAACGGGTCTGCAGTGGGAAAGCAGCATTAGTGATACTACTGCTTTTTTTGAGAAAATTGGCACTGGTGGATGTATTACCTGAAGGCTGTTTATTATGTAGCGTCGACGTCACCAGCCTGTACACCGTCATCCCAAATGACGGGGGTTTACAGGCGGTGCGTCGACTCATTGAACACAGTGATTTTTATGATGGTCCTGATGTGCAGTTTTTGGTAAATTTACTGGAATTTGTGCTCACGCACAACTACTTCCTGTATGATAATAAATTTTACATAGAGAAGTGGGTGTGTGATGGGCAGTAATTTTGCGCCATCTTATGCAAATGCATTCATGCAAATGATCGAGAGGGACATCTTTTTTGCAGACCCACAAGTAGTGGGATGTGTGAAATTGTATTCACGATTTAGACTAGATTTAGACAAGATTAAGACTTGTTCTTAATCTGGCAGGGTGATGGAGAGTCATTGAGCGACATAATGCCACAGACAGTGAAGTTGACCTATTCTGTCGACACAGATACCGTAAGCTTTTTGGATGTCAAGATAATGATTGCACAGGGTCGTATTTCTACGACACTTTATACAAAAGAAACAGATCGTAATACTATCTTACATTCCAATAGTTGTCACCCACGCTCGCTCAAGTTTGGATTGCATTACTCGCAGTTCCTGCGGGCACGGCGTATCTGTAGTAACGAGATCGTGGCTGAACGTCAAATTGACCTAATGGTAGAAAAATTTATGGTACTTGTGAGTTATCCGGGCGCCCGATGTGGAAATTGAATGTCAGTACAATAAGCATACGATGCGACGCGATTTCCCTTGAAATTTCATCGTATCCAAAATCGCGTCGCATCGTATGCTATTGTATGGTATACAATGGCACGCGATGCGACGCGATTTTACCACATCCCGCCCAATTTCAAACCCGCCCTCTGCCACATCTGACACAAATTCACTCTGAGGGAGTTTTGACAGGAGAAAAGAAGTGATTTGCAGTGTTGGTGTGTCTCAGAGTTTTTGTGAGGTGAAATTTCTGAAATTTGCCCCATATTGCCCCTTACACCCTATTTCCCAGTATGGCTTTGCCAGACAGTATCTTCCGCCTCCCCAAAACTGAAGAGGATACAGTTAAATTCATGCAGGACAATGGGCTGCTTCCATCCACAGCTACCTGTCCAAATGGACACCCAATGCGCCTGTCTGTGAAAGAGCGGAAATGGCGCTGCTATATCAAAAGCTGTGGGAAAAAGCAAAGTCTGCGGGCCTCACTATTTTACCCCGGATGCAGGCTTCCATTTATGACCATACTGCGCTTTATTTTCTGCTGGTGTGACGAACTGACATCTATAGAGTTTTGCACCAAGCATTTGAAGATATGTAATAAAAGCACTATCTTTTACAATACATTGATGCGGGAGGCGTGTCAATGCGACCTCATGTCCCAGCCTCAACGCCGGATTGGTGGACCAGGCAAAATTGTTGAAATTGATGAGTCGCTCTTCGCAAAGAGACAAGCCAATGTCGGCAGAGTTCTCCCACAGCAGTGGGTCTTTGGAGGAGTGTGTCGTGAAACAGGGGACTGTTTTATGTTACCAGTGGAAAAGCGAGATGCGACGACCCTGATGACTGCAATTGCGGAGCACATCGAGGCTGGAAGTACAATTGTCAGCGATTGCTGGCGTGCGTACAACACCGCAGAACTGGAGCAGGCTGGATACAGTCAGTTGAGAGTGAATCACAGATATAACTTTGTGGACCCGGAGACTGGAGCACACACCCAAAATATCGAAAGACTATGGGGATGTGCAAAGTGGCGGAACAAACGCCAGCGGGGCACAGCCTGCCATCACCTGGACTCTTATATGCAAGAGTTTGTGTGGCGAAAGTGCCTGGCGGGTGACAGCCCATTTAACCGCATTCTACATGCACTCAGTTTGTTGGCTAAATAATTACGGCGATTAATTATTGTATGCTATGTGTTGTTGTTATTATAATTTATTTCTGATATATGCTAATTACAGTTATTCCTTAAATTCTGTTGTCCTTAATGTGTCAGATATGAATGATATTGATGAATGATATTGGATGTTCACAACCAAGCCACTATCAATGTGAACCCGAAGCGTGGCGAGCGCAGCGAGCCCGCGAGGGGCGGCGGTACGCGTCCTCCGACCTTTTCATGCCCTACTATCCACTAGGGCGTGGAGTTGAGAATAGAATAGTGTGGTAACACTCGATATCCCCCGATCGAATTACTTCCCACTCCAGCACCATTGATCTATATATTGGGAAACTGCGGCCATATACCTAAGGAATACAAGGCACCCATCAAACTTTACCAGATTGCTTATATCCACAGCCATTCCATTCGGCGGATCCCCACGAGGAGACTAGATACACCTGTCTATCAACACTGAGGTGAGAGACGCAGGAGACAACAGCGTCTAATACTCAGGTGTCAGACTACCGAGCACCACGGCATTGCGGGCGTGATCTGCCAAATTCAATCCGCTGCCGCAATATACATCATCGTGTCCACTATAAAGTTGTCGATTAGAGCACCCCACGAGTGGGAAGCACAAGGTCAGAGACAAGAGTGTGGTACAGCATTGCGGGTGAGAGCCGCATATTCCAACTGCTGCCCAGCACTACTCAGATCCAGCTCATCCACAGCCACGGACAATTAAATTGTTACTTTGCTACTGCAACATCTACTACTGTGTCCACATCAGCCTGTCGACTAGAGCACCCCTGGAGTGGGAAGTAATTCGATCGGGGGATATCGAGTGTTACGGCACTGCGGGTGAGAGCTGCATTATCCATCTGCCATCTAACATCCATAAGACCCGGCTCGTCTACAGCGGTGGACAGTACAACCGTCATTTTGACAGAAAAGAGAGTGAGTACACCGCGGGTGAGAGACGTGGTGTTCGCTCAATACTCTCATAACATATATCCTTTATTACTGTGACTCTTGATACAAATTACAACCGGCTAGTGGTGCCCGGATCGACCACTACATACAATATATTGTGAATATCAAAATCACAATACTCTCTTCATTGGGACCCTATTTGGAAAATACACGAGATCTATCCTGGTACAGGTTGTATGGCAAATTCTAAAGCAGTCTACCAATATTAATTTACACAAGAATATTTTTAACATATTGAATATTTGTTTATACTTTTTATATATATGTTTTTGTAACTGTATTATAATTGAATTAAGGTGGCCACCTAATTGTATATTTTCTTAATCTTATTTTACAGTGATATACATGTAGAAAAGTTTTCATATTAGCTATTCAAAAATAAAAAAATAATAATAATATATATTTAAAATATTTATATCTGTGTATTGTGTAGTGTGAATTCAGCCAAATGGTTAACTGAAAAAACTCAGCGCAGAATTTCTCTTGTTTCAAAATTGTGGCGTATAGTTCTAAAAGTCTGAATCATTTTATATGATTCAGACCTAGACCTATTAGAGGTGATCACACTGACACCTCTGTATAAATTCTGCAGCTTGTTCAACATAATCCCATATTGAGTGGAATAAACATTGAAATAAAAATAACAATATAATTCACCATATATTAGCGCCTGTCCCTCTAGAGAAATCTAGTGTCTTTTGGAAACATTGTATGTTTGTCCTGATGAAGAAGCACACTTATTAAAGCTTCGAAATGTCGATTGAAATACTTCATTTACCCCTTGAGTATATTTTTTTGGAGTGAGTGCCGCCTACACAAAGGAACACTATATATATATATATATATATATATATATATATATATATATATATATATATATATATATATATATATATATATATATATATATATATATATATATATATATATATATATATATATATAGTACTTGTTTCCTAGCACGGCCACAACGATCTTAATCGCGGTCATCGGGGGTAAAATCGGGGCCATCGCGGCCGTTAAAAATAGGTCGCGATGTGCCAGACGCGATGCCCGCGATTTCCCCATAGAGAATAATGTTAAATGCCTCAATTTACCCGCGATGACCACGATTTCCCATAGGAAACAATGTTAAAAGGCTCAATTTAGCCAAATTATCATAGGAACAATAGTAAATGGCCCAAAAACACCCCTGAACATTGAAATGTCCCCCCAAAAATAGTTGACGCCACCCCGCCATCAACTTGAACCCGAAGCGTGGCGAGCGGCGGCGGTACGCGTCCTCCGACCTTTTCATGCCCTACTATCCACTAGGGCGTGGAGTGAGAATAGAATAGTGTGGCGAGCGCAGCGAGCCACCGAGCCCCGCGAGGGGACGCCGATACCTTCACACTTATACGCGTCCCCTCGCGGGCTTCCCAGGTGTCCATGGCGACGCGGACACCTGGGAAGCCCGCGAAGGGACGCGTTTACCTGTGAAGGTATCCGCGTCCGCTCGCCACGCTTCGCGCTCACCACACTATTCTATTCTCACTCCACGCCCTAGTGGATAGTAGGGCATGAAAAGGTCGGAGGACGCGTACCGCTGCGCTCGCCACGCTTCGGGTTCACGTTGATGGCGGGGTGGCGTCAACTACTTTTGGGGGGACATTCCACTGCTTTGTGTTTTTTTGGGGGGTTTCTGGCCCATTTACCATTCTTCCCTATGCTGATTTGGGTAAATTTATCCATTTAACATTGTTTCCTATGGGAAATCGTGGTCATCGCGGGTAAATTGATGCATTTAACATTGTTCCCTATGGGGAAATCGGGGGCATCGCGTCTGGACCATTTAAGCATTTTTAGGTGCACACGACGCGACCGACCCGATTTTTCACTATTTTCAATGCATTTCAATGGGAAAATCGTGGGCATCGCGTCGGTCGCAGGCCACTAAAAATTACCCCCGATGGCCGCGATTGTGGCCGTGCTAGGAAACAAGTACTATATATATATATATATATATATATATATATTTATACACATACATATATATAATGGTTCCCTTATAGAGGGCAGTCAGTGTGGTTAGTGCAATGCTATATATATATATATATATATATATATATATATATATATATATATATATATATATATATATATATATATATATAAGGGAACCAGTATATATGTGTGTGTGATATATATATATATATATATACATATACAGGTTCCCATATAGAGAGCAGTCAGTGTGGTTACTGCAGTGCTATATATATATATATATATATATATATATATATATATATATATATATATATATATATATACACACACACACACACACTGGTTTCCATATAGAGGGCAGTCAGTGTGGTTACTGCAGTGATATACATTATATATATATATACTGGTTCCCATATAGAGAGAAGTTAGTGTTGTTACTGCAGTGCTATATATATATATATATATATATATATATATATATATATATATATATATATATATATATACTGGTTCCCTTATAGAGAGCAGTCAGTGTGATTAGTACAATGCTATATATATATATATATATATATATATATATATACACACACACACACACACACACACAGGTTCCCTTACAGAGGGCAGTCAGCGTGGTTAGTGCAATGCTATATATATATATATATATATATATATATATATCTCAATAGCAGTTAGCACACTACATTCACATCATCCGGGGAAATGCTGAAGCCACATAGATGTGTAATAGTGAATAGTTAGAGGCCAGCATAACGAAATGAAAGTAGTAAAGGATAGCAAAAAAAGCCAAAAAAGGCTGTGTTTAATCATAAAGGTGGACACACCAGCATATCAAAAATAGTCCATATACATATTACCAAGTCCAAATAACAGCATGGCAACTGCAGCATGGTGGTCCACCTAGAGAGTCACTGATGCCCAAAATGCCCAGGGCATCAGTGACTCTCTAGGTGGACCACCATGCTGCAGTTGCCATGCTGTTATTTAGACTTGGTAATATGTATATGGACTATTTTTGATATGCTGGTGTGTCCACCTTTATGATTAAACACAGCCTTTTTTGGCTTTTTTTGCTATCCTTTACTACTTTCATTTCGTTATGCTGGCCTCTAACTATTCACTATATATATATATATATATATATATATATATATATATATATATACTGGTTCCCATACAGAGAGCAGTCAGTGTGGTTAGCGCTGTTATCCCCAGCACTGCCCGCTGTTAGTAGAACAGACATATATAACACAATACTCGGCATGGTCAGACTGATCACATACCTTGCTGGGTATTACAGACCCCTCAGGACCACAGTAATCCGGGTCTCCCAGCTGCTGGTACCAGTGTGTAAGTACAGGAGGAGTCAGTGCTGCTTCTGTCTCCGACTTACACCCCCTACTTCCGGGTCAGTGTGTGCACTATTTGCTGGTCCTCCACTTCCGGGTCAGGCTGGGCGCGTCGCTGCTATCATTGTACTTCTTGTCTGTGTCAGTCCCCACCCCCTTTCTGTTCCTAGAGAGGTGTGTATACGGCGATGCTCCGGTGGCCATTTTAACTAAGGGCAAATCCTAGCTGGCTATATACTTTTTGCCCACAGTTCAGTCTCATACTACAGCAGGTAATGACAGTTTGCAGGTTAATATTTAACTCATCGTGTACTACAAATAAACGCACAAAGGGCACATTACATAATATATTGCTAGGTCTTAGATGCATTTATTATATTAATTTTGCAGATTAAGCAATTGTCCGCAGGTTAATATAATGTATTTTATATTATAGTTTATTATATTGTATATAGTATTGTATTATAATATATATGTTGTAGCCCTGTGGTAATAACCCTGCGATAGCCCTGTGGTAATAACCCTGTGGTGACCCTGTGGTAATAACCCTGTGATAGCCCTGTGGTAATAACCCTGCGATAGCCCTGTGGTAATATCCCTGTGGCAGCCATGTGGTAATATCCCTGTGGTAATAACCCTGTGGTAATATCCCTGTGGTAATAACCCTGTGGTAATATCCCTGTGGTAATAACCCTGTGGTAATAACCCTGTGGTAATATCCCTGTGGTAATAGCCCTGTGGTAATATCCCTGTGGTAATAGCCCTGTGGTAATAACCCTGTGGTAATATCCCTGTGGTAATATCCCTGTGGTAATAACCCTGTGGTAATAACCCTGTGGTAATATCCCTGTGGTAATAGCCCTGTGGTAATAGCCCTGTGGTAGCCCTGTGGTAATAACCCTGTGGTGACCCTGTAGTAGCCCTGTGGTAATAACCCTGTGGTAATAGCCCTGTGGTAATAGCCCTGTGGTAATAACCCTGTGGTAATAACCCTGTGGTAATAACCCTGTGGTAATAACCCTGTGGTAATAGCCCTGTGGTAATAGCCCTGTGGTAGCCCTGTGGTAATATCCCTGTGGTAATAACCCTGTGGTAATGACCCTGTGGTAATGACCCTGTGGTAATGACCCTGTGGTAATGACCCTGTGGTAATATCCCTGTGGTAATAACCCTGTGGTAATATCCCTGTGGTAATATCCCTGTGGTAATAGCTATGTGGTGGCCCTGTGGTAATAACCCTGTGGTGACCCTGTAGTAGCCCTGTGGTAATAACCCTGTGGTAATAGCCCTGTGGTAATAGCCCTGTGGTAATAACCCTGTGGTAATAACCCTGTGGTAATAACCCTGTGGTAATAACCCTGTGGTAATAGCCCTGTGGTAATAGCCCTGTGGTAGCCCTGTGGTAATATCCCTGTGGTAATGACCCTGTGGTAATGACCCTGTGGTAATATCCCTGTGGTAATAACCCTATGGTAATATCTATGTGGTGGCCCTGTGGTAATATCCCTGTGGTAATATCCCTGTGGTAATAACCCTGTGGTAATAACCCTGTGGTAATAACCCTGTGGTAATAGCCCTGTGGTAATAGCCCTGTGGTAATAGCCCTGTAGTAATAACCCTGTGGTAATAACCCTGTGGTAATAACCCTGTGGTAATATCCCTGTGGTAATATCCCTGTGGTAATGACCCTGTGGTAATAGCCCTGTGGTAATAACCCTGTGGTAATAACCCTGTGGTAATATCCCTGTGGTAATAGCTATGTGGTAGCCCTGTGGTAATAACCCTGTGGCATACCTCCCAACGTCTGTGCTGATGAAATAGGGACACTCGCGCGAGCGTCCAAAAAGGTGGCGGGGCGTATGCAAATGAGGGTGTGGCTTATGCTAATTAGCCACAACCTTATTTTCATACGAGAATAGACGCTGTGCGCAAGCGCACAGCTTCTATTTTATTAGATTGGGGGGTCTGCCAACTGCCAGCCCCCGCAGCGGGACAATACCTGCCGCGGGTGAGACAGCGGGACAGGACCCGAAAATCGGGACTGTCCCGCTGTAATCGTGACAGTTGGGAGGTATGGTGGCGTAACTAGAAATTTTGTCAAACAAATTCTGGTGCCCCCCCCATACATTTATTATCTTTTTACCTTTATTTTTCATTTATTGACAGTAGTTTTTTGCTTGTTGCCAGGGGTTTACATGCAAATTTCCATTGGCAATATATATATATATATATATATATATATATATAATGCTCTGGGGTGGCGATGGGATCATGTGTGGCCCTAAGCGTCGCAAATATGTTTATGTATGACATTGAAAGAGATTTATTTTTTGCCAACACTGTTACAGCTGATCGTATTAAAATGTACCTAAGGTACATCGACGATATTTTTCTGCTTTGGGTAGGTGATGAAAAGAGCTTTCACGATACCATGAGTCACATTAACACAATGGATCAATCCATCAAATTCACATACACATGCAGTTATAGCAGCATAAACTTCTTGGACGTCAATGTGAAAGTCAATGACAGTAATGAATTACATACCACACTTTTCAAAAAACCTACTGACAGGAACACTATCCTGCACAGTACAAGCCATCATCCCCCCTCATTAAAATGGGGTCTCCCTTACTCGCAGTTTTTAAGAGCTCTTAGAATCTGCAGCAACAAGGATGATGCTGAAACAGACATAAATAGAATGCTGAAAGACTTTTTAGTCAGAGGTTACCCACACAAACTCCTTCTGGATACTAAGCACAAAGTGTTAAAACTAGACAGAACTTCTGTTCTAGAGTCCCGTGTCAACACTAATAATGACAGTAGGGTCATTTGGACCCAGAGATTTTCCACTGGCAGTGAGTCCCTGATGCAAACAGCCAAAAAAATCTGGCCAATTATAGCAACTGATAACAATCTACCTTCCTTAAAATCATCGAGAATTCTCCCTTCCTATCGAAGAGGTCAGAATTTAAAAGACAAAATAGTATGCACAGACATAGCCAAACTTTCGCCACCACCACAACAACATTTTCTTACCCGTAAAAATGGGAACTTCAAGTGTTTAGGCTGTGTCACCTGCTCCAGCCTGGAAGTGGGGGACCATTTTTTTCATCCCAGATCCGGTGAGAAGATATTAATACACCACCCACTCACATGCAGCAGTCAATATGTTGTATACTATGTCAAATGCCCGTGCGGCTTACTCTATATAGGGAAAACCATCAGACAGTTCAAGGAAAGGATTGCAATGCACAGGAGCAGCATCAGAGCAGCTTTGGCTGGCAAAGGCTCAGATCAACCAGTCGCCCGTCATTTTAAGTCTCATAATCACTCCCTACCATCATTAAGATACAAAATGATAGATTGTATTCCAGCCAATTCCAGAGGGGGAGATAGAGGCCGTAGGTTGTTACAGCTGGAGGCGAAATGGATCTATAAGCTTCAAACAGTACAACCTTAATGAACAATTATCCTTTACTTTGTTTCTGTAATTTTCATGATTGTCATACAAGCTTTCACATTTTGACACATAGTCGACCTCCGCTGTCGACACTTCCCAAGCAACCACTGACTTTGACAATTTCTTCAAAGATACAGTGGTCTACTTAAGTGCGTTTCAGCGCACACACCAGCTTCAGTATAGAGTGCCAAACATCACTGGCAACTAAACTGAGTTATTACGTCAATTGATCAGACAATTAGATGTGATTAGTGCACACAGACTGTGCAACTTTGTACATCCGTTCTGCGATGTTCATCAGCGTGTTCCTATTGTTCCGACATGCTGCTCATTATGCATTATTTACAGTGTCTCTGCCTGTACTTTATGTATCTTGTAATTTTAATATGCACTTTTTATTGTATCATATCACCCAGGTGATGGTGAAAACTGAGCCAGAACACGCCCCCACTGGGAGTCCGGACCCGTCGGCGCCCTGGCGCACCAGTGACGTCACCCGGCTCCCGGCCACGGCGTCAGTGGAATTGTACAGCACGGGTTTTTGCACTGATCTTGTCTATAAATGTAAGTACTGTATTTTGTTTCATTTGTGTCTTGATAAAGGGTGTACAAGCCCGAAACGTTGTCACAGCAGCCACTTGTGTGAGCTTGACTTTATTTCTTACGTATTACTTTGAAAAGTGTTGCGAGTGCCGCTGTCTATTTGCCTGCTATATATATATATATATATATATATATATATATATATATATATATATATATATATATATATATATATATATATGGGGTACTTGTTTCCTATCTGGGCGCCCAGGTTTTCTACGTACGGCACCGTAGAGAAATCTGATCGCATCGCATCGTACACATACACGATATTGAACGATGCGATGCGATCCGATTCGATTTCCCATAGGAAACAATGTGAAATGGCTCAATTTAGCCAAATTATCATAGGAACAATAGTAAATGGGCCAAAAACACATCTGAACATTGAAATGTCCCCCCAAAAGTAGTTGACGCCACCCCGCCATCAACGTGAACCCGAAGCGTGGCGAGCGCAGCGAGCCCGCGAGGGGCGGCGGTACGCGTCCTCCGACCTTTTCATGCCCTACTATCCACTAGGGCGTGGAGTGAGAATAGAATAGTGTGGCGAGCGCAGCGAGCCACCGAGCCCGAAGCGTGGCGAGGGGACGCGGATACCTTCACAGTTATACGCGTCCCCTCGCGGGCTTCCCAGGTGTCCATGGCGACGCGGACACCTGGGAAGCCCGCGAAGGGACGCGTTTACCTGTGAAGGTATCCGCGTCCGCTCGCCACGCTTCGGGCTCGGTGGCTCGCTGCGCTCGCCACACTATTCTAATCTCACTCCACGCCCTAGTGGATAGTAGGGCATGAAAAGGTCGGAGGACGCGTACTGCCGCCCCTCGCGGGCTCGCTGCGCTCGCCACGCTTCGGGTTCACGTTGATGGCGGGGTGGCGTCAACTACTTTTGGGGGGACATTTCAATGTTCAGGGGTGTTTTTGGCCCATTTACTATTGTTCCTATGATAATTTGGCTAAATTGAGCCATTTCACATTGTTTCCTATGGGAAATCGGATCGCATCGCATCGCATCGTTCAATATCGTGTATGTGTACGATGCGATGCGATCAGATTTCTCTACGGAGAATAGCATGGTGCGCAATTAACTTAGCGGGCGCCCAGATAGGAAACAAGTACCATATATATATATATATATATATATATATATATATATATATATATATATATATATATATATATATATATACCGTGTATATATATATATATATATATATATATATATATATATATATATATATATATATATATATATATATATATATACAAACACAGGGGGCCCAGCACTCACTACAACAAACTAACTCACCTTAACATTCAAATAATCAATAAATAAATAATGGGGTTTTAGTTCATGAATTGATCAATGCATTTAAGCTTGCAGCCCATCGCCAAGGGACCCCATTTCACTGCAAGTCCTACACTAGCAACTGGTTTTCTTGGGAACCTGACACATGCTTACACATCATAGCTAAAATGAACATGTGTTTTTTCTCTGGGTTAATGCTCAACTGCCAAGTACCTAATGGCTTTTATAAGGTGAGACCATCCCAAACACAGCACCTGAATTAGAATTAAAGGGGCAGCTGTCACAGGTTTCAGGTAAATGAGCTTATCAAGGGTGCATGAGAAAGCTATGATCACAGTAACAGAGGTTAATTAAAAATCAACCCAAATATATAGATACAGAAGTACCAACACACTCGCCATTCCTAGGAATGGGGTGCAAACAGCACCCACATCCCAGGGTGGGGTGCGGTGGTCTGTGACCACACACTCTAGTAAATACAAACACAGGGGGCCCAGCACTCACTACAACAAACTAACTCACCTTAACATTCAAATAATCAATAAATAAATAATGGGGTTTTAGTTCATGAATTGATCAATGCATTTAAGCTTGCAGCCCATCGCCAAGGGACCCCATTTCACTGCAAGTCCTACACTAACTGGTTTTCTTGGGAACCTGACACATGCTTACACATCATAGCTAAAATGATTTACCGCTTTAATACAGGTGAGGGGGCTTATGCTGATTGGTGCTGTGGGTATATTAGACTGCATGGGAGCGCTCAGTCAGTTGCCCATGACTAAGGTGCTGAGCAGCACCGAAACAGCCTGTCGGGTGTGATGACTGGTTGTTGGAGGATGAACGCAGTGATTATGGCTTTCTACTAACATGCTAAGTAGATGTTTCCACCTGCATTTTTAACCCCTTTTATGCTCCGATTTGCACTTATATGCCTATAATTAAATAAATATTTTTATTGGATGTTGCTGGCTCTCTAATGCATTTTTGTATTATGACCAATTTGTGAGCTCCAGCACTCTCTGGATTGCCTTGTGTGTGCTGCCTCGACTCATGGTCTTGCTACATTAACCCCTATGTTTGGCTTGCACCGCCATTTTTTGTTTTTCACGATTTTTTGGTTGTTCATTTTTTTCACATTTTTTCTGTCTTTTTGCATGGACTGTTTGATTTAACATTATTCATGGAGGATATGACCAGTTCCCATCAAGAACTCACAGACACCAAACGCTTTGATGCCAAGGATATTTCTCGCATTCTATTTGATGATACCGCTGCATTAGCTTTTAATGTGGATAGCCCAACTGAGGTTTTTTCTGATCTGATTAACCCCTTCCCGCCGCAGCCTGTTTTTGCCTTCCTGACAGAGCCCTTTTTTTCAAATCTGACATGTATCACTTAAGTGGGGATAACTTTTTTTTGCTTTTACTTATCCCTGTGATTTTGAGATTGTTTTCTCGTGACACATTGTACTTCAAGTTAGTGGTAAGTTTTCGTCGATACAGTCTGTGTTTTTTTGTGAAAAATACCAAAATGTCGTAAAAAATTGGAAAATTTAGCAATTTTCAAAATGTTAAATTTTCTGCTTGTGAGACAAATAATCATACCACTCAAAATAGTTAATAACTAACATAGACCATATGTCTACTTTATGTTGCCATCATTATTTCAACCTCCTTTTAATTTTTTTGGACACTAGGAGGCTTAAAATATGAATAGCAAATTCTCAAGAAAATTTCAAACACTGATTTTTTTAGGGACCAGTTCAGTTCTGATGTGACTTTGAGGGACTTGTATGTGAGACACCCCCATAAATGATGCCATTTCAAAAACTGCACCCCTCACAGTATTCAAAACAGCATTTTGGAAGTTTGTTAACCCTTTAGGTGTTTCACAGGAATTAAAACAAAGTGTAGGTGAAATTTCAAAATTTCATTTTTTTTGCAGATTTGCAATTTTAATACATTTTTCTAAGGAACACAGTACATTTTACTAGAGAAATGTGACTAAAAATTGATTCCCCCAATTCTTTTGTTTTCATAAATATCCTATATGTGGCCCTAGTGTGCACGTTGACCAAACCACAGGCTTCATAATAGAAGGAGCACCTACTTGATTTTGGAGCCTCCTTTTTATGAGATTATTTTTAAGGCACCATGTAGGTTTCTAGGCACCATAAGATGCTAAAAGTTAGGAACCCCCCCACAAGTGACCCCATTTTGCAAACTACACCCCTCAGGGAATTCATCTAGGGGTATAGTGTACATTTCAAACCCCCAGGGGTTTCACCAATTTTGATACAACTGGGCAGTGAAAATGAAAAATTAAATTTTTTACACAAAAATGCAGTTCTGGCTCAAAATTTTTCATTTTCACAAGGAATGAAGGAGACAAAGCACCCCAAAATCTGTTCCCCAATTTCTCCCGAGTACGGCAATGCCTCACATGTGACCAAAAAATACCATTTGGGTGCATGGCAGGACTCAGAAGGGAAGGAGTGATTTTTGTATTTTGCAGCTCAGATTCTGGTGGAATTTTGGTGGGTGCTATGTCGCATTAGCAAGACCCCCAAAGCACCAATACAGTGGAAGCCCCCCACAAGTGACCCCATTTTGCAAACTACACCCCTCAGGGAATTCATCTAGGGGTATAGTGTACATTTCAAACCCCCCGGGGTTTCACCAATTGTGGTACAACTGGGCAGTGAAAATGAAAAATTAAATTTTTTACACAAAAATGCAGTTCTGGCTCAAAATTTTTCATTTTCACAAGGAATGAAGGAGACAAAGCACCCCAAAATCTGTGCCCCAATTTCTCCCGAGTACGGCAATGCTTCATGTGTGACCAAAAAATGGCAGGACTCAGAAGGGAAGGAGTGATATTTGGATTTTGCAGCACAGATTCTGGTGGAATGTTGGTGGGTGCTATGTCGCATTAGCAAGACCCCCAAAGCACCAATACAGTGGAACCCCCCCACAAGTGACCCCATTTTGCAAACTACACCCCTCAGGGAATTCATCTAGGGGTATAGTGTACATTTCAAACCCCCAGGGGTTTCACCAATTTTGATACAACTGGGCTGTGCAAATGAAAAATTACATTTTTTTACACAAAAATGCAGTTCTGGCTCAAAATTTTTCATTTTCATAAGGTATGAAGGAGAAAAAGCACCCCAAAATCTGTGCCCCAATTTCTCCCGAGTACGGCAATGCCTCACATGTGACCAAAAAATACCAGTTGGGTGCATGGCAGGACTCAGAAGGGAAGGAGTGATTTTTGGATTTTGCGGCTCAGATTCTGGTGGAATGAATGGTGGGTGCTATGTGGCATTAGCAAGACCCCCGAAGCACGGTGAAATGATGAACCTAATAATCCATAGATGTGTGGTATATTTTAAAACACTCCTTTATACATAGGCCGGGTTTGTCGGGGCAAGTGTCACACTGGAAAATAGTTTGCTTTCTTATTTCCTTTTTATAGCTAACTTTGCACCTTTTTTGTGTCCTGCCCTTTTTTCCAGTGGAGGGGATTTCATCAGGAAAATGCTGCCCTGGTACAATACGGGGGCCAGTACTAGAAGTACTGGGGCCCTCTGCCTGCTGGTTCCCAAATATTAGGCCCTTTATGACTTCCTCTTGAAAGTGCATAAATGTCCCCCTCTGGCTGGTAGAACGGAATAGCACGTAAGCGTTATACAGTGCCATCTGGATGATATACACGGCCAGCTTCTTGTACCAGATTTTTGTTTTCCGCAGGGCACTGTACGGCTTCAGTACCTGATCTGAAAGATCCACTCCGCCCATGTACCTATTGTAATCTAGGATACAATTAGGTTTTGAGGTGTGGGTACTGGTACCTCGTACAGGGATGGAGGTGGTACTGTCTCCGTGAATTGTTGTCAGTATAAGGACATCCCTCTTGTCCTTATATTTGACCAACAACATATTTTCGGTGGATTGTGCCCTGCTTTCACCCCTTCTCATTACTTGGGCAATGTGCGTTTTTGGGAGGCCTCTTTGGTTCTTGCGCACAGTACCGCAAGCTGCTGTACCTCTTGAACCAAGGGCCTTAAACAGGGGGATGCTAGTGTAAAAGTTATCCACATAGAGGTGATAACCTTTATCCAGGAAGGGGTGCACTAAATCCCAGACAATTTTTCCACTAACACCTACGAGGGAGGGGGGGCATTCTGGCGGTTCAATTCTTGAATCCTTCCCTTCATATACCCTAAACCTGTGAGTGTACCCTGAGGTGCTTTCACACAGCTTATACATTTTTATGCCATACCTTGCCCTCTTATTGGGAAGGTACTGGCGGAATTTAACCCTTCCTTTAAAATGTATAAGGGACTCGTCTATGCAAATGAATTAATCTGGGATGTACATCTCTGCAAATTTGGCACAGAAATGATCAATGACCGGCCTGACTTTGAATAGCCGGTCAAAGGTGGGATCATCTCTGGGTGGGCACTGTGCATTATCGTTTTAATGCAAAAATTTAAGGATTAACTCAAAACGAGTCCGGGTCATGGCCATACGGTAAAGTGGGGTGCTGTACAGAACATCTGTACTCCAATCTTGCCTAATTTCTGGCTTTTTTACTATGCCCATATGAAACACCAGACCCCAAAACGTCATCATCTCTACTGCATCTACAGGGGTCCACCTAGCAAATGATGACGTGGGGTTTTGAGCAATAAACTGCTGGGCATATAAATTAGTTTGGTCCACCATTAAATTTATAAAATCATCAGAGAAAAATAATTTGAAAAAGTCAATTTCTCTGAGACCTGTGGAATCAAATTGGATTCCTGGGATGGCCAAAAACTCAGGAACCTGGGGCTCAAAATTGTCTGGTGGTGGGGTCCATACGAGATCAATTATTGGGGGGGGGTCTCAGCTGCTCTACGGGGGCGTCTTTGAGGGGGTCCCTCATCACTAGAGGAGGAAGAGGAGCTTAAGATGAATCCTTCAAATTCCCCGCTTGCATCACTGGCTGTGTCAGAGTCAGAGGCAAGCATGGCATATGCCTCCTCCGCTGAATACATTCTTCTGGATGACTGGGATGACATTTGGGATGACATTTGGGATGCCATTTTTATTTTTGTGTTTCTGGTAGTGAAATGTTTCAACACGTGTATAGTGTAGGGGGGGTACAAACTTTATTTCAACCCGGGGGGGATATGTAGTGTGTAGTGTGTATGTAGTGCAAAAAAAAAAAAAGGTCCTGTGCCAAAAATTGAGCACAGATGTTGGTCAGTAACGTCCGTCACTGAACAGCGCTCAAAGGCAACAGGAATTTGATCAAAAAAAAATAAAAAATAGATCAACCCTGTGCCGAAAAAGCTGATCAGTGATGTACGTCACTGATCAGCGCACAGTGGCCACAGGACACCCACAAAATCACAGTGTGTGTAAAAAAAAAAATTAAAAAAAGACCCCACAGCTCCCTCAAAAAAAAAAAAGGTGATCACTGATGCGACACTGATTACCAGTGAGGGGCAGCAGGTGCACAACCTTTGGTGCAACTGACAGTGCAACTGGCAGCAACTGACAGGTATATATATAAAAAAAAAAACCTGCACCCCCAAAAAGTTGCTGATCAGCACAGATATACTGATCAGCACAAAAGGGGGGGCAGCAGACACAAAATATAGCACTCTCTATCACTCTGTCACTATCTCTCTCTATCTCTCACTATCGATCACTCTATGACACTGCAGCAGCACTGACAGGTATATATATAAAAAAAAACCCTGCACCCCCAAAAAGTTGCTGATCAGTTAATTTATACTGATCAGCACAAAAGGGGGGGCAGCAGTCAGTTGCACACGCAGCACAGCTGTATATATATAAAAAATATATAGCACAATCTGTCACTATCTCTCTCTATCTCTCTATCTATAACTCTATCACACTGCAGCAGCACAAAATATAGCACTCTCTGTCACTATCTCTCTCTATCTCTCTCTATCTCTCTATCTATAACTCTATTACACTGCAGCAGCACAACACAGGAAGTCACAAGAAGTAACAAGATCCAGGAAGCATCCAGCACGCTACAAGCAGTGATCAGGTAAGTATTTGCAAGGATCAGGTCAGTATATCACGGCAGATAGGCACGGTGACCGCACTGCACGCAATTCCAGACCGGAATGGCGTCTGCAGTGCAGTCACCGTTAGTTTAAATCACCCTCCATGGCTGTGATTGGTTCGTCGGTCCGACGGACCAATCACGGCCTTTGGGGGCGGGTGGGGTGAGGTGGGGTGACACCAGTGTCACCCTTACACCCTGTGGTGATTGGTGCTGTACTTTACAGCACCAATCACCACCGATCCCTGTGTCACCGGCGAACGTAATTCGCCGGTACACAGAAAACGCTGTAATTGGCTGTTCACATTTGAACAGCCAATCACAGCGATCGCCGACGGGGGGCGGCATCGCAGCCCCCCTGGGCATGCAGGGACATGTCTGCTGTCAGGGACAGCAGACATCTCCAAACTGTCACCGCGTCTATAGACGCGGTGACAGTTTAAAGCCATGACGTACATTTATGCCATGCGTCGGGAAGTACATCCCGGCCATGACGTAAATGTACGTCAAATGTCGGGAAGGGGTTAAACTCAAAAGGCGACGTGTGGAGTTGCACCTACACGGATCAACATTGTCCCAGTATTTTAAAGAAAAATTAGTGCCCCGAGGCTTCCGCATCAGAAACCAACCGACGATAGGTAGATTGGATCCCAGCTTTTGCAAGCAGTGGTGCCAAATTTTTAATGACTGTTCACTACAACTCATGATCTTGGTGATTGAACAAGTGAATACCGATTTAGAAACCTTGGACAAGGAGATTCAAGTCTGTGAGTCAACAGGCTTAGATATTCTCAGATCATACCCTGACACTGATTGGGTGTCTAAAATTGAGAATAATTTGTCCCTGTTTCATTCAGAGCTATTAGCCTTTAAAAAGGGGAAATATAAGATCATAAAGGAGGATTACAAGGACCAACGTGTCTATAGCTGGCTACAGGGTGGGGATTACAGACCCCTGTGGCGGAGTACAAGCAGAGCTAGACGCGGTCGTGCCAATCAGGATTTTTCTGAGATTGACACCTCTGCCAGTGATTCCGATTTTTCACGCACCAATTCTTTTTTAGGAGGAAATACCTCCAAGAAAAAGAATACAGGTGCAAAAAAACAACAAAACCGTGCAGAAGGGGAGGAGCCAGGCGGCGTCCGAAGAAACCCCACTCGGAAAATAAGGACGTAATTGTCTTTAATCTATCCGACTATAACCCTACCACTTCAGAGATGGCTGTCCTATCAAAGGGGTTGTCTTTTGTAAGAACCTATAGGCAATCTTCATTTGAATTTGAGACCGAATTATTCAAATTTCATCGCTTACTGAAACTGAGGGATTATTTTTCTAAGAAAACTGAGGCGGATCAGGTACAAAAAAGATTTAAACCACCCAGTTCCTTTGACCCCCCGGGGTTAAACCCTTCTATCGAGACCTTTGTCAGGTTAGTTAGAAGGGATGTGTCAAGCCATATCGATGCCCAAAAAGTATCTTTCTCCAACCTTACTAAGGATGAGAACATGGCGGTCAACTCTTTGAGAGACAATTTGTCCCTAGTAATCCGTCCCTCTGATAAAGGGGGCGGTATAGTATTGATCAACAAATGCGATTATGTTGCTGAGATAGAAAGGCAACTTGCAGACTCAGGTTGCTATAAATTACTTACTTATGACCCCACCTATCCTTACAAGAAGGAGATCGATGCTGCTATTAAGTTGGGCCTAACTAATGGCTATATTGATGAATCCACTTCTGAGTTTTTGACCCAAACACACCCTAGGACCCCTTGGTTTTATGTTTTACCCAAAGTCCACAAGACTTTAATTAAACCACCAGGTAGACCTATTATTTCTTCAGTTGGTTCTTTATTTCAGCCCTTGTCACAGTTTGTTGATTTTTGGTTACAGCCAGTTGTACAACACATTGATTTCATTCGTAAACTTGAAGCACTTGGCACTTTACCGGAGTCTAGCCTGCTTGTAACTCTCGACATAGCAAGTTTATACACGAATATTGCACATGAGAACGGTATGGACTCGGTCCGGGCGCTGCTCACCTCCAGTCCACACTATATTGGCCCACCCATTGAATTTCTGCTATTACTTATGGATATTATTTTGAAAAAGAATTATTTTTTGTTCCAGAACTCTTTTTATTTGCAGCTGAGAGGGACCGCCATGGGCTCAAACATGGCGCCCTCTTATGCTGATTTATATATGAGTTTATATGAAAAACAACACATCATGGCTAATTCTACTTTTTCAGGTTTTATTCATTTTTACGTTTGTTATATCGATGATTTATTTTTGGTGTGGACTGGAGGTGTCCAGGCCCTGACCGAGTTCATAGACGTCCTTAACTCTTTGAACACCACCATCAGGTTTACGGTCTCATTTAGTGAGACCACGATCAGTTACTTAGACGTATGTGTGACTAAAACCAGTGATGGCATCAAGACCTCTATTTTTAGGAAAGCGACTGACAAAAATTCGTTGCTATCAGCTGATTCGTTTCACCCTTTACCATTGAAAAGGGGATTACCTCTATCGCAACTACTTAGGGTAGTACGTTTCACTTCAGATAGAGACACTCTACCACAGGCTCTCTTGGAGATGGGTGATCGTTTTTTGGAGCGCGGCTATGATGCCAATGAAGTGTCAGATGCAGTGACACGGTGTCTGGAGACTTCGCGGGACCAGGCATTTGTCAAACGTGATAAAAGTCTAGAAAAGGACAGACTTATCTTTTCAAGTACATATTCTGTCGCTTCAGCGCATAATCGAAAAACAATATTAAAACACTGGCATATTGTGCAATCGGATGTAGCCATTGGACGTTACTGTATGCAGACACCTCTTTTTTGCTATAAGAGAAGTCGCAATTTACGGGACGTATTAGCACCATCAGATATTGGACCGATTAAGAACAAAACCTGGCTACAAACGAAAAATGGGGTCACCAAATGTCACGGCTGTGTGAACTGCCAGTTTTTGAGGCTGGGAGATAAATTTACTGATCCTAAAACAGGACAAGTATATGACATCAGACACCATCTCAATTGTGACAGCCGTTTTGTCATATACGCCATTGTGTGCCCTTGCCTATTGGTGTACGTGGGCAAAACGATTCGCCTCTTAAAGGAACGTGTTGCAAGCCATCGCTCGTCTATAAAGAAGGCGTTTACCAAAAATTGATGGCAATACACCCCCAGTGGCACGTCACTTTGCCACCATGCGACACTCTATGCGTGACTTCTCAATTATGCCTATTGATCATATACCTCCTTTGAGGCGTGGAGGCGATCGCGATAAGCTCCTTCTCCAAAGAGAATGCCTGTGGATCCACCGACTTAAGTGTATAACCCCCAACGGTTTGAACGAATATCAGTCACTGCATTGCTTCTTGTAGTAGTAACGGATATATTTGCTTAGTGATGGTGGTGTTCATATGATATTGTGCGCAGGTTTATTATCTATGTTCTGCCTATAAAGAACTTTTGTCTAATGTAAGTCTCCTATATGCCTCTTTCCCCTCCCCCTTCTTCTATCTCTCTCTTATGTTATGTGCTTTGTGCTTTCTTTCTTTCGGATTGGCTCTGATATCCTCCTTGTTGTTATTTCTATGTCCATGTTTTTCTATGTGCTAGCGCTGCCCATGCACTCTATGTGCCCCCGCATTTCATCAGCAATTTTTTCACCCCACCATATGCTTTTATTGTTAAAGTCTGTCTGACCTTAGTAACAGCGTTATAGAGACAATTTGTTTTGTCTCCGCTGCTGTGTCAGTCAGCACGAGCAAGCGCATAGCTAGTTTGGTTGCTATGACGCTCAGCTTCATTAGCGGTCACCTGACTTCCGCTGCAGCGGCTTGTGTATGTCTGTCGCTAGGAGACCTGACGTCAGTTCCGCCTGTCTTCCGGCGTTGGTGGTTGCCGCGACGACTGGAGGCCGCGCTGCAGCGTGTCAGTGTGTATTCTTTCCTTTTTTACCGCTTTAATACAGGTGAGGGGGCTTATGCTAATTGGTGCTGTGGGTATATTAGACTGCATGGGAGCGCTCAGTCAGTTGCCCATGACTAAGGTGCTGAGTAGCACCGAAACAGCCTGTCGGGTGTGATGACTGGTTGTTGGAGGATGAACGCAGTGATTATGGCTTTCTACTAACATGCTAAGTAGACGTTTCCTCCTGCATTTTTAACCCCTTTTTTGCTCCGATTTGCACTTATATGCCTATAATTAAATAAATATTTTTATTGGATGTTGCTGGCTCTCTAATGCATATATATATATATACAAAAAAGATGAAGGATATAAGCGCTCTAGATCTCAGTCCAGCAAAAGGACCCTTACTGGGGTCACCAAAGTTCACTAAGTCCCAACAATCCGGACTGCTGCACCCTCAACAAATTGACTCCTGGGATTCTCAGAAGTAGTGGACATCTGTATCAAATAGAAGAGGAGAGGGGCGCTCCATAGTGCATAAAATACCGTTTTAATAAAAACAGTTAAAAACAATACAAGCAAAGGTGTACTGCTCGTACCAATAGTTACATCTGCAGTGGGCTGGATACCACAAGATTTTATATACAGAGTTTACCAGGCCTGGACAGCTGACACCAATCCGGGGCACCTTCAGGGACCAAACAGCCCACGCTGCTTCCCTCAGGAGGTAACAGCGTGTCTCCGGTCTTTTAGGCTGACAGCGAGCGCACCTAGACCACGCCCTCTGACGAAGTGTTATCACGAAACGCGTAGGGGCGTGGCTACGGTGACGCTCGCTGCTGTTGTCATCCAGGCTGCTCCTGAACCATCTGTTCCCGGAAGGACCCGGCGCGCTGTTACCTCCTGAGGGAAGCAGCGTGGGCTGTTTGGTCCCTGAAGGTGCCCCGGATTGGTGTCAGCTGTCCAGGCCTGGTAAACTCTGTATATAAAATCTTGTGGTATCCAGCCCACTGCAGATGTAACTATTGGTACGAGCAGTACACCTTTGCTTGTATTGTTTTTAACTGTTTTTATTAAAACGGTATTTTATGCACTATGGAGCGCCCCTCTCCTCTTCTATTTGATACAGATATATATATATATATATATATATATATATATATATATGAAAAGGGGGTTCCCAGAGTGCGCCCTTAACACAGTGCAAATGTCTAAAATGCTGTGTTCAATACAACAACAATATATAACCAGTATTTAACAATAAAAAATTTTTTTTTTTTTCTTTATTAAAAAGCGTCTTCAAAGTGATGATATAAGCCCAACGCGTTTTGTCAACAGCTTGACTTCATCAGGGGCATTTGACAGCAGTACAGTACAGAGATTTTCACACTGTAAATTGTAACAGATCTGTGTCATACAATTATAATTACAGACATATACTATTAAAAAGCATTTAAAAATAAGAAAAGAATAGGAGGTGTAGAACATGATGGAAATGGAGAACATGATAAGGAGAGGAGGATGGCGGAGGAGCCTTCCATTGTAAAGACACCCAGGTATTAAAGGATTTTTTTCTTCATTTATGGTAAAGAATAGAGAAAAACCAATATAACACTGAGCTTATCCGTGAATAACCAATCACCAATTAAAGACTATGATGGTCATACCCGAAAGAGTCCTTTTTAATACAACTCGTGTATAGCAGGCATTTTCATGTGGTATTATACCGGTAACTGTTTCATTCGAGATCTAAGACAAAAAAAGTAGATCTATACTATAGTATATTTGGATTTCCCATATGGAAAAAGAAGGCTAATGAAGATTACATACCACTAAGTGTTTTTGTGAGCACTTAGATTTGAGAAAGGTGTCCACTTCCCATCTTAATCAAGTATTCATTAAATACTGAGGGTTTGGTAACCTCAGGAGAAACAATAAACTTGAATTCAGGTAGCGTTTTTATCTAAGAATACAAATGATATAATCCCAATTTAGAATTTTCAGACTTTCAATTTCTTCTCTGCAGCAGGACACGTGGCCTGGCGTCGGTCTGAACTCCGTGTTGGAGAGAGTGGTGAGAGCACTTGTATCCAGTCATCCTGCTATTCTGCTGCTTGTCAGCTTTGATTTATGCTGTTTATCACCCGCGGTTGTGCCTAACCGTTTATTGCGGTACGTGATGCCATTCTGAAGTGTACCTGTCGGATATTTTATTGTGCTGAAAAATAAAAAAAAGATAAAGCACTATTTGGAGCGCTCCTCTTTTCTTCTCTTAGAAAATCCACTACCTGAGAATCCAGGTGCCCGCAAGGGTAATTTGAGGAAGCTGCCGGTCTCATATGATCTGAAGTGCTGTGATATTCTGTGTGGAAGAAGCCAGTTTCATTCCTGCTATTTAAAAAGAACAAGGACTTGCGCGCTAATTGGACTTTTCTTTTGATATATATATATATATATATATCCCTACCCAGAATCTGCAACTTCTGCTGATATACACTACCCAGTAGGACCTCTAGCATCTATCCATTTGTCCTGTATACCTCTAGAATATGTCTCCTCTAAAGCGGTGGCCATTTTTGAAAGGACATTTTCAGCAGACAGACAGCCAGACCCATTACAATATGCGGAGATCATGCACCCCTCAGCGCCGGCTCCCCCTAGCCACCATTTGGGCCGCAGTGCTATTGTTACCACTGATCTGGGTCAGTAAATTTGTGTGTAAGGGGAGTCTGTCAGTAAGTGGTGTGTGTCAAAAACAAACCTCCCAACTGTCCTGATTTTCACGGGATAGTCCAGTTTTTTCAGGAGTGTCCAGTACTTCACCCGGGGCCGGCAGTGTCCTGCGGTGGGGGGGAGGACAGTTGTTGGGAGTCCCCCTGCTTGCTCACCATAGCACAGGGCTGGCACTAGCCACTCAGCAGCTCCTGCGGTGCAGGGAGGCACCGTACTGAAGAGGCGCTCTCCCTGCCAGTGGCATCACTAAAGGGGTGCAGTGCGACTCCGCACCCGGGTGTCACCAAAAAGAGCCTCCCGCACTACACTCAGGTGTCAGCACCCGCCGCACTACACTCCCACTGGCAGCGTCTATTCACCCCAGCCTGCTTGCACATTGTCATCGTCCTCCGTCCCATTCACCCACAGCGCCGCACCACTGCTGGCAGAATCTTCTCACCCCAGGCAGCCACAGAGGACACCAGCCACCCTTGCACCTGCACACCCGCACCCCCACAGTGGTATCCGCACCAGGAATTGGACTGTGCTTTGCGATGCCTGTGTGAGCGCACACTGGCAGCAGCAGCCAGCTACAGGAAAGGGATGGGGTACATGCCAAAACAGCCAGGGAAGGGTTGGATGGGGTGGAGGACAACTGCTGAGCGGTGGGTGGGGGACAGACGGACGGGGGGACAACTGCTGAGTGTTTTCTCCTTAAAAATAATGAATAGATCAACAAGTTTAAAACCAATGTAATATGCTTAACAAAAACCACACAAATTAAATGTACAACAACATATATACACAATGTCCATAATCTAATTTGTGTGCGTTTTACTTAAGCATATTAAATTGTTTTTAAAGGTATCTATATATACGGTGAGTGGAATAAAATGTCGTCTCTCCGCCACCCTGATCACTGCTTCCCACGCTAGAGTTCAGGACTTTGCACGTGCTGCACCCCTTCAGTGGAACGCGTCTATTCTATTAGATTGGGGGGTCTCCCAACTGCCACCCCCCGCAGCGGGACAATGCCTGCAGCGGGTGGGACAGCGGGACAGGACCCGAAAATCAGGACTGTCCCGCTGTAATCGTGACAGTTGGGAGGTATGTAGTACTGTTCCTTTGTACGGTGCTGCAAAACACTTGTGGCACCTTATAAATAAAATTATAATAATAATAAAATATAGATAGGTGTAATATATAAATAACACGTTATAGCAAATCCCCATCCTGATATATACACATCATAGTGGCACTCAAGCCCGGACTCCCCGGGAGGTTGGGACAAGATACATAGCTCCCAACTTCCGCAGCTCAGCAGGCGGGACACTGCTGCTGCGCGCCAAATTTTTCGGAGGGGGTGGCCTAATTTGGAGGCGTGGCCTATACTCGCGGCTCCCCCACGAGGCCACGCCCCAATTTTGCCGCTATGGGGGCATGACCCAGAGGCTCTGTGAGCCTCTAGCCATGCCCCTGGCTGCGGCAATAGACGCTGTGCGCATGCGCACAGCGTTTATTCCCCACTGCTTAGCAGCTGACAGGGGGGACTCCCAACAGCCCCCCCACACCGCGGGACACTGCTGCCCGCGGGTGGGACAGCAGGACAGGCCCTGACAATCGGGACTGTCCCGATAAAATCGGGACTGTTGGGAGGTATGCTGTGGTAGCCCTGTGGTAATATCCCTGTGGTAATAACCCTGTGGTAATAGCCCTGTGGTAGCATACCTCCCAACATGAACCTCTCCAGGAGGGACACAATGCTCTATTTCTGGACTTTCCTCTTAATATAGGGTCACCACCACCTGTGGGCTGTGCTGCACTCTACTTGTCAGCCTGGTCCACGCACCACCAGCGGCAGCCGCTGCAGTATAAAGCCGCTGCGGGGACCACAGCAGCGTAACTATAATTTTGGCGCCCCCCCGCCGATAATAAAACACGCGCCCCCCCCCCCCCCTCACCCTCACTCCGGACGCCGATGCCCCCCCAACCCCCCATCCCCCGCATACTTACCTGTATTCGCTGCGCTGGTCCCGGCTCCCATTCTGGCTTCATTCTGATATGAAACACGGACCATCACAAAATGGCCGCCCCCATACAGCAGACAGTTTCAAAGAACTGGCTGCTATATGGGGGCGGACATTTTATGGTAGCCCGTCGCAATAGCAGAATGAAGCCTGGGGAGCCGGGACCGCCGCAGCGAATATAGGTAACGCTGCGGGGGATGGGGCATTACGATAGCACCGCAGCCCCCCGGCGCCCGCACTTACCCAGCGCCTCCCCGCGACCGCGGGGGCTGCGGTGCTGTAGTTACGCCAGTGGGGGACCAGGCGCCGGTGTATGACCCAGGTGCAGATCGCACAAGGGAAGCAGTAAGCACCAGCAGCTGCAGGAGAATGGGGACCTCTTCCGGGAGTCCGTAAGATGTCCCATGATTCCGGGAGAGTCGGCAATATACATGGTGAGGAGGACTGGGGCACAGTGCAATGATCTGCAGATAGCACAGTACATGGTGATGAGGACTGGACCTGAGTGCAATGTTCTGTTTTTGTATGTATGGTGTTATCCTCTATGAAGATTTCTAGGTCTAGAAATTGTACTGATTGTTGGCTGATTTGAGTTGTAAATTGTAGATTTCTGTCATTTCTATTGAGGTAGTCCATGAATTGTGTGAGTGAATCCTGCGAGCCCTTCCAAATGAAGATACAGTAGAGGATAACACCATACATACAAAAACATATAGAAAGGCCATAGATGTAAACAGTTATATTTTGTACACCAGTGGTCATTACAAACCCTGTTTGGCTGGGATACCCAAAGGGCAGTTCCGTTGTCTGAAACGAAACTGCTCCAAGACACAAGATTTTGAGAAACAAGCAAGTGACATGAGGGACCAATTCCTAGTCAAACATTATGATGAGGAATTGGTGAATGACGCATACCACGAGATAGCCACACTAGACAGGGACAAAACATTAATTAAGACCAATACCCACAATAAACAGGGCCCACAAGATGTCATTTATCACACAATTCAACCAGTCTTCTCAACAACTCCGACGGATACTCCAAAAACATTGGCACATACTAAGACAGGACCAAGATCTACAGCATCACTTATCAGAGAAACCAACACTTGTATTCAGAAAAGCGCCAGACTTGAGACAGCGACTAGTGAAAACGACATAAAACCCAAACAAACTACACAAACAAGACTCGCAGACACAAAAGGCTTCTTCCAATGTGGTAGATGCACATGCTGCAATAACCTCACCACTAAGACAACCAAAAGTCACCACACCTGGACATCAGTGACCACCAACAGCACCTTCCAATACAGACAACACCTCTCCTGCGAATCCAAGGGGGTGATTTACTTGTTAAAGTGCCCCTGCGGATTGGAGTACGTAGGGAGGACTATTAGAGCATTGAAAGTTAGAATGTATGAACACATACGCAACATAAAAATAGGTTATGAAAAACATAGCGTATCCATGGTTCCAATCCTGCGGGACTCATGTTCACAGCCATTGAATCACCCTCAAGAAATTGGAGAGGGGGTGACTACATCGAGTTACTGAACAAAAGAGAGCTCTTTTGGATTTTCAATCTGAAAACTCTACACCCTGGGGGCTTAAACATTGACTTCCATAATGGACATCTGTAACTGTCTCAATAGGACGTATCATTGCATGCCAACATGGGGTCACCTACTACATTAGGAATACCCATGACTCTGTGCCCTTATTAATCAAGGTAGCACTATGAGCACCCGTAACACCTCAGATGACGTACACACCCATCCACGGACACGCAATAGGCGCCCATAATAATACCATCCTCAGGCAATCCATCAATATATATGCCTGATTCCACCGTCTACTACTTGCATTATTACTACCCATTCATTTTGATTTATTGCTATCCATTTAATTTAATTTAATTTTATATTATTTTATATTCTTTATTTTACTTTATTTTATTATATTATATTTCATTTAATTCCATTTATTTTATGCTTACTATATTATCTCACTTAATTTTATTAATTATATTCATTTATTTACACATATATCTTCAATAAATTTATTCTCATCATATTCGGATGCACCTCCATTAACTGTATCCCGTATACCAATCCCTATTCAACCCATTATCTTTGTACATACGTCCTCATGTACAACAGTCGACACAGTCAGGATAGTCAACACAGTAACCCCAAGACGTTCACAACTGCATAGAGACTGATTTTAATGTTGACCAATCAGAACGAGAGGGGTGGAGCCAACCTCCTCTTATATTCGGGACTGTAACACAACACTGACACCCTTGAAAAAGGCCGGACCTCGGCTGAAACGCGTTGGGACATACACGCCCACCCACTGCATCAAGCGTCCCACATCCATTAAAGTCTCCTCCAAAGTGAGTCGAGCTTCTGGTGACACAGGCCCGCATCATCCGGCAGTCGCCAGCGCACTGTTGTAGCAGCTTGGTCAACAACTGGCGTCCCCTATCCGGGACAGCAGGACGCCAGCGGCGGCAACTTCATCGGCATCAACGGCTACTCCAACACTTCCCGTATAGCGGCAGATTCAAGGTATGTCTGGATGCACCACGGGGGTGTCTTGGAACGCCAACCTTCGGTGACATCAACATACCTTATTGTTTCTGGACTCTTTTTTCAGGACTATTTGCTGCATCTACCCACCCGCCCACCCACCCACCCACCACAGGACAGTGATTGCCCTACCTGTGGCCCCAATATCCGCCTGCAACGGACACCACTCACCGAGTGGAAGTTGCAAGGCGGTCAGCCCCAGCCCCACTTCCCTTTGCTTTCACACCAATAAATGTATTTTGCACCCATCTGATTTTTCCTCTCATCATTGAACATAGGGGTCATTAGCTACAACCAATTGTCACACCACAAGTCACCTCCAGTGACATAGTTTACTATTCTAAGGGCACGCACAGTCTTCAGCTCACACTGTATAGGCACCCAGAAGGTGAGCACAGTACCTCCCCACCTGCAAACAATCTGTAACCAGAGCATGGACCACTCTAGGTCTGCAGCCCCTTCGCTCAGAGGTAATTCGAGCGCTACACCAATCCTGTTCAACCAGGGTTCCCAGGTAATAAGGAGAGGCCGGTCCTGGTTCCTAAAAAGCCAACAGGGTAATGCCACAGCCGGGGTAAACTTTTTACATAAGTTCCCCTGGCCAAAGCATTGATTCCTGTGGCAGGGACCTTGGAGGAGTGGGGACCCCTCAATAAAGGAAGGGTGGTGGGCATCGGGCTGCTAAAAGGTTGTTTACATTTGCAGCTTCTCCCACATGCCGGGGGTTTGTCCCGCTCACCAGCCAATGGCCGCTCCTTATTGGTAATGTATGATTGCCATAACCTGTGGTGACACCTTTCTTATCAATTACCTAGCTTCCCACAGGTGCTGGCAATCATACATTACCAGGGAAATCCAGGAACAGAGCATTTTCTCCCTGAAGTAGAGGGTCAGGTAGACAACCCTGGTGTAGGCTTGCATAATTTCAATGTGTCAGTGAGCTTGGCGTAATGGAGGACAGTGAGATGGTGATGAGATTGTGATCAGAGAGAGTGAAGCGAGTTTTTGTAAAATCAGAGACTGAGCACAGACTGGTGAAAACAAGGTCCAGACAGTGGCCTTCCTCATGAGTAGAGGAGTCAGACCACTGGGAAAGGCAGAGAGGAGGTTAGAGAGAGGAGTTGGAAAGCATGCGGAGATTGTGGACTGTCCTTAGTGATATTGATGATGATGGTGGAGATGTCAGAGGATAAGTAACCATTCTTGCTGTGATTACCTGGTATGCTGTGTACCTGTTACAAAAATAAAGACCACAACTTCATCGGTTCCAGAGTATGTGCTTCCTTGTCACAATAGGTACACAAAATTGCCAGAGGTTGTCTGACAGGACGCCAGCATGTGGGAGTGGGAACCTGATGATTTCTTAGGCCTTATAATAGAGGATGTTTGATGTCTGTGCTGGCATCGTTCTGCCCATCTCAGTCGCAGATTAGTGGAAGCCTCAGACCTACCTCTCATTGTCACAGACATCAAAGTCCTTTCAATGCATCAGGAATTGCATATGGATTTGTGAGTGGATAGCGATCTGTGATAGTGTTGCAATACATTCGCTAATGGACACAAGGTGACATTTACTGGGATGAAGTAATTGGACTTTGGAAAATTTATGTAAAAAAAACGGCTGAAATTCGTACGGTTTCCCAAAATCTCCAACTTAATAGGATGCGAATTGCAGTGAAAATTGCACTTTTTGCTGCAAAAATCACACATTCTGACCTGTAGAAATTTTGTCACACTTCAATTCGCATCCAGATGTTTTCCCATTATAAAGTATACTGGGGTGCGAATATTGGAAAACATTACCAAAAATAGCAACAAATAGACCTATTGGAACATGTCGAGTTTGACAGAACCATGCACAGACCAGTGTGATCTGTGCATGGTAATGTAAAACAATGTGTTGGTTCCACCTCCTGAGCATAACCAGCACAGGGCTCAAAGATCCGGTCCTGGTTTTAGACATTCAGGGGAGCAAAACCATAGGGGAGCTCCAGGATTTCCAAAACCAGCACCAGGCTCAAGGGCCGGTCCTGGTTCCTAAAATACGGGTGGCCACAGCCGGGGTAAACTTTTTACATAAGTTCCTGGCCAAAGCATTGATTCCTGTGGCAGGGACCTTGGAGGAGTGGGGACCCCCCAATAAAGGAAGGGTGGTGGGTATCGGGCTGATAAATAGTTGTTTACATTTGCAGCTTCTTCCACATGCCGGGGTGTCCCGCCCACCAGCCAATGGCCGCTCCTTATTGGCTGGTGGGAGGGACCATGTGGAAGGAGCCACGAATGTAAACAAACATTTTGACTGATCTCACAGGGATGCTGCCAGCCGGAGAAGACAGCGACCGAGCAGGGAGGCATCTGGTGAGTATATTTTCCCTCTGCAGGTTCTCCTTGGGGATTCTACATGGACAAGCCTACGAGGGAATCCATAGGTGACGTATGTGTAAATGCATGTAGTATGTAATAAAGCTATACTGTTCATGTGTTTGTGTGTTTTATTTCACGATTTGTAATGTTGTAGTACTACAAGACCCAGCGGACCCTTTAATGGCTGTTTGGGCCCAGTGCTGGATGCCAAAATATGGGGGACCCCTAGTCATTTTGTCCCCTGTATTTGGGGAACCAGGACCGGCCCTTGAGCCTGGTGCTAGTTTTAGAAACCCTGGGGATCCCCTATGTTTTAACTCCTATGAATTTCTGAAACCAGCATGGGGCTGGTTTTGCTCAGGAGGGGGGACCCTATGCATTTTTTTTACACAAACCACACGTGCATTAATTCGCACATTTTCATGACTAAAAATCGCACCATATCGCATTTTTTGCCGCAAGTTCACATAGTTGATTTTCTCAAAAAATTCCAAATTCCAAAATGCGATAATGTGTGATTTCAGAACCTTACTATATAAAAAAAAAAACATTAAATGTCACCCAAGGTGTTTTCGCTTTCTGTCTGAGCGGCAGCTTTCTACTCGCAGTCCCCTGCCATTTTCTCAGATTAGTGATCATCTCTGAATCAGGCCCAGGGACATAAGATGGCCAAGCTGTTATGTGTCACAGCAACTGATCTAGTCTGAGTGTTCCATCTGGAGGACAGCAGACAAGAAAGGACCACAGCAAGCAGGGAATATAATGCATCTCTCCTTGTACTGAGCAATCCCCGATTGGCAGGTAGTCGCTGTGGTTATATGTCAGCACCAGTAATAAAGACATCAATAATCCATTTGCTGAAGGATCATTAGTTTATTTAGGGTGTTATTATAGTTTACCAGATGGTCATCATTACAGGACCACCTAACTATCTGTAACATGTAGAAGAATGTACAAAGTATTATAGAGAAACAAAGTCTATAGTTATACAATCGGTAACAGAATCCCATTTATCCAGATCAGCTTTTATTCCCCTGTTCTGGGGACAGCTACTAGTAATATACATGGTTATTACAGATATTGTTAGATCATCGTCCTTCAGTCTACATGCAGGTTATATCACTATATACTGTGTCATAGTAACGTGTATACTGTTACTGTGCTGCTAATTATTATGGAGGATGTTAGTATTACCCTGTTACACAATGTGCTCTCCATCAGACCTGGTTAACATGTGAGAAGCAAGGAGGTGCTGTAACCCATAGCAACTAGAAATCCACTATTAGCAGTCTAGCGTCAGCGACCTAACATGTAATAATGATTGGTTACTATGTGATACAGGTCGTACATAGTATTCAGAGAGAGTGAAATAAGGCAGCAACATAGAGGCATGAGGGAAAGGAGAGAGACCAGAGGAGACCTGTAGGGTGGTACACGGCCGTAATACAGGGTTCCTATAATCAGTGGTGTAACTATAGAGGATGCAGTCGCTATGGTACCCGGCTGCTTTGGGGGCCTCAAAAGCAATCCCACTACAATCTTTTTAAAAAATAGATTTTTTTTATCTGTAATCACCGATTCAGAGCCCAGCAGTGTATGTACACAGGGAGGGAGGCAGAGCCCAGCAGTGCATGTACACAGGGAGGGAGGCAGAGCCCAGCAGTGTACGTACACAGGGAGGGAGGCAGAGCCCAGCAGTGTACGTACACAGGGAGGGAGGCAGAGCCCAGCAGTGTACGTACATAGGGAGGGAGGCAAAGCCCAGCAGTGTATGTACACAGGGACGGAGGCAGAGCAGCAGTATACGCACACAGGGAGGGAGGCAGAACCCAGCAGTGTAAGTACACAGGGAGGGAGGCAGAGCCCAGCAGTGTACGTACAGGGTGGGAGGCAGAGCCCAGCAGGGTATGTACAGGGAGGGAGGCAGAGCCCAGCAGCGTATGCACACAGGGAGGGAGGCAGAGCCCAGCAGTGTATGCACACCGGGAGGGAGGCAGAGCCCAGCAGTGTACGTACAGGGAGGGAGGCAGAGCCCAGCAGTGTACGTACAGGGAGGGAGGCAGAGCCCGGCAGTGTAAGTACAGGGAGGGAGGCAGAGCCCGGCAGTGTATGTACAGGGAGGGAGGCAGAGCCCGGCAGTGTATGTACACAGGGAGGGAGGCAGAGCAGCAGTATATGCACACAGGGAGGGAGGCAGAGCCCAGCAGTGTACGTACAGGGAGGGAGGCAGAGCCAAGCAGTGTACGTACAGGGAGGGAGGCAGAGCTCAGCAGTGCAAGTACACAGGGAGGCAGAGCCCAGCAGTGTACGCACAGGGAGGGAGGCAGAGCCCAGCAGTGCACGTATACAGGGAGGGAGGCAGAGCCCAGCACTGCACGTACACAGGGATGGAGGCAAAGCCCAGCAGTGTATGTACACAGGGATGGAGGCCAAGCCCAGCAGTGCACATACACAGGGAGGGAGGCAGAGCACAGCAGTGTACATACAAAGGGAGGGAGGCAGAGCCCAGCAGTGCACGTACACAGGGAGGGAGGCAGAGCCCAGCAGTGCACGTACACTGGGAAGGAGGCAGAGCCCAGTAGTGCACATACAGGAGGGGAAGCAGAGCCAAGCAGTCTGCGTACAGGGAGAGAGGCAGAGCCCAGCAGTGTACGTACAGAGGGAGGCAGAGCCCAGCAGTGTATGTACAGGGAGGGAGGCAGTGCACAGCACTGTACATACACAGGGAGGGAAGGAGGTAGAGCCCAGCAGTGTATATACAGGGAGAGAGGTAGAGCCCAGCAGTGTATATACAGGGAGAGAGGTAGAGCCCAGCAGTGTATATACAGGGAGAGAGGTAGAGCCCAGCAGTGTATATACAGGGAGAGAGGTAGAGCCCAGCAGTGTATGTACAGGGAGGGAGGTAGAGCCCAGCAGTGTATGTACAGGGAGGGAGGCAGAGCCCAGCAGTGTATGTACAGGGAGGGAGGCAGAGCCCAGCAGTATACATACAGGGAGGGTGGCAGAGCCCAGCAGTATATGTACAGGGACGGAGGTAGAGCCCAGCAGTATATGTACAGGGACGGAGGTAGAGCCCAGCAGTATACATACAGGGATGTAGGTAGAGCCCAGCAGTGTATGTACAGGGAGGGAGGCAGAGCCCAGTAGTGTATGTACAGGGAGGGAGGCAGAGCCCAGCAGTGTATGCACATGGAGGGAGGTAGAGCTCAGCAGTGTAAGTACAGGGAGGGAGGTAGAGCCCAGCAGTGTAAGTACAGGGAGGGTGGTAGAGCCCAGCAGTGTATGTACAGGGAGGGTGGTAGAGCCCAGCAGTGTATGTACAAAGGGAGGGAGGTAGAGCCCAGCAGTGTAAGTACAGGGAGGGTGGTAGAGCCCAGCAGTGTATACACAGGGAGGGAGGTAGAGCCCAGCAGTGCATGTACAGGGAGGGAGGCAGAGCTGCTTGTTGTGCAGAATCCGGAAGTATGGCTGTGCCTGCAGTAGTGGTGATGGTACTGTGCTGCTGACGGATGTGGCACTGTGCAGCACAATTGGGTACAGACACTGTAAAGTCACTTGCCACCTCACTCCCAATAAGTACAATACCAGGCCCCAGACTGGCAGCAGTGATTACACATTAAAAAAACTAGCGGGTGCAGTGGGATTTCCTTCAGGGCCCCACAAGCCACCATGTCCCATAACAGCTGCATCCCATATACCTGTATAGTTAGAGGGTCCAGCCATGTCTGTATGCCCCTTCCTGGCAAGCTAATCCGCATATGGTGCTATGTCTGTCCTCCTAGTCACCTGTCCATCCTTCTATACCCCCTTATGGTGTTCTATCCATACATTTGTCTGTATCACACATCCAATCTGTCTATACCTGATGCTCTGTTTGTCTTTACCGCATATAATGTTGTCTGTCCATCTGTCTATCAATACCGCCAACACAACATTTTTAGTTTATCTTGTGTGACTCCTCTGATGTTGGACAAGAAGTGACTCCTGGGAAAAACATTTGCTGCATTCAGAACATTTATATGGATTATCTCCTGTGTGACTCCTCTGATGGTTGACAAGATGTGACTTATGGGAAAAACATTTGCTGCATTCAGAACATTTATATGGTTTCTCTCCTGTGTGACTCCTCTGATGTAGGACAAGAAGTGACTCCTGGGAAAAACATTTGCTGCATTCAGAACATTTATATGGCTTCTCTCCTGTGTGAATCCTCTGATGTTGGACAAGATGTGACTTACGGAAAAAACATTTGCTGCATTCAGAACATTTATATGGCTTCTCTCCTGTGTGACTCCTCTGATGTTGGACAAGATGTGACTTATGGGAAAAACATTTGCTGCATTCAGAACATGTATATGGCTTCTCTCCTGTGTGAATCCTCTGATGTTGGACAAGATTTGACTTCTGGGAAAAACATTTGCTGCATTCAGAACATTTATATGGCTTCTCTCCTGTGTGAATCCTCTGATGTTGGACAAAATGTAACTTCCGGGAAAAACATTTGCTGCATTCAGAACATTTATATGGCTTCTCTCCTGTGTGACTCCTCTGATGTTGGACAAGATGTAACTTCCGGGAAAAACATTTGCTGCATTCAGAACATTTATATGGCTTCTCTCCTGTGTGACTCATCTGATGTTGGACAAGAAGTGACTCCTGGGAAAAACATTTGCTGCATTCAGAACATTTATATGGCTTCTCTCCTGTGTGACTCCTCTGATGTTGGACAAGATGTAACTTCCGGGAAAAACATTTGCTGCATTCAGAACATTTATATGGCTTCTCTCCTGTGTGACTCCTCTGATGTTGGACAAGATGTGACTTATGGGAAAAACATTTGCTGCATTCAGAACATTTATATGGCTTCTCTCCTGTGTGACTCCTCTGATGTTGGACAAGGTGTGACTTCTGGGAAAAACATTTGCTGCATTCAGAACATTTATATGGCTTCTCTCCTGTGTGACTCCTTTGATGTGTCAGAAGCCGTGATTTACATGTAAATCCTTTGTCACACTCAGAACACACATGTGGTCTCTCTCCTGTGAGACTCATCATGTATGAGGTGAGAACAAATTAGTTGCTGAAGGTTTCTTCTATCCAGAAAATAAAATAGTGTTTGTTCCTCCTGAGGTGTAAGGAGATATGATGTATTTAGTTGGCTTGATCGGAGACCAATTTCCCTTTCCACATCGTCTTAATTTAAATCCTGCTCCTTATATGTCCTGTAAGAAAGTTAATATGTAAAAGTATAATGGTTACCAGGATAACGCTTCTTATATTGTATAAGATGTATATTTATACACAATAGCAAATATCACAGACACTGACTATGATGTTATATTTGTGTACAGATGTGTCCACATACATCCAGCCTCCTTGTGTGTTAAACAGTCCTTCTAGTTACTCCATTCCATAGTGGGACTGTAGCACTGAGCGTCTTTTCCATTAAAATGCATCTTATTCGCAAAGTGATGTGACAAGGACGCACAAGCAGCTTCTTCTAATTAAAATATGTGGAATCCCTGCATTGCGTCTTCATAAGAAATGCTACTAGTGTTTTCCAGTTTTTTCTATGCAGATACAGAATATAGGAATGCCACATATTTTAATAAGTAGAAGCTGCTTGTGTGTCCTATTAGCATCACTTTGTAAATAATATGTATTTAACAAAAAAGTCACATGAAAAGACAATTGGCGCTGCTGAGATAAAGTGCACTCACATGTTATATGTAACCCGACTTGTGGTGAATGGGGGATAGATGCATGTGGACACAACTCTGTGTTCCCAAATTGCTGTGAACAAAATTTGTACTATGCAGTATGTAGGTACTTGTTTGGCAGAGTACGTGAGTGACTGTATCAGTCTGAGCATATCAGGGCTGTATATGAAACAGTGAGGATATCAGAGTTATATGTAAGATACTATGAGGGAGCAGTCACCTAGATACCCCTTTATATACACTAACCTGCTGCACAGAGTAATATGTAAGATACTATGATGGAGCCGTCACCTAGATACCCGTTTATATACACTAACCTGATGCACAGAGTAATATGTAAGATACTATGATGGAGCTGTCACCTAGATACCCCTTTATATACACTAACCTGCCGCACAGAGTAATATGTAAGATACTATGATGGTGCTGTCACCTAGATACCCCTTTATATACACTAACCTGCTGCACAGAGTAATATGTAAGATACTATGATGGAGATTTCACCTAGATACCCCTTTATATACACTAACCTGCTGCACAGAGTAATATATAAGATACTATGATGGAGATGTCACCTAGATACCCCTTTATATACACTAACCTGCTGCACAGTGTAATATGTAAGATACTATGATAGATGTCATCTAGATACCCCTTTATATACACTAACCTGCTGCACAGAGTAATATGTAAGATACTATGATGGAGCTGTCACCTAGATATCCCTTTATATACACTGACCTGCTGCACAGAGAAATATAAAAGATACTATGATGGAGCTGTCACCTAGATACCCCTTTATATACACTAACCTGCTGCACAGAGTAATATGTAAGATACTATGATGGAGCTGTCACCTAGATACCCCTTTATATACACTAACCTGCTGCACAGAGTAATATGTAAGATACTATGATGGAGCGGTCACCTAGATACCCCTTTATATACACTAACCTGCTGCACAGAGCAATATGTAAGATACTATGATGGATCTGTCACCTAGATATCCCTTTATATACACTAACCTGCTGCACAGAGTAATATGTAAGATACTATGATGGAGCCGTCACCTAGATACCCCTTTATATACACTAACCTGCTGCATAGAGTAATATGTAAGATACTATGATGGATCTGTCACCTAGATACCCCTTTATATACACTAACCTGCTGCACAGAGCAATATGTAAGATACTATGATGGATCTGTCACCTAGATATCCTTTTATATACACTAACCTGCTGCACAGAGCAATATATAAGATACTATGATGGAGCTGTCACCTAGATACCCCTTTATATACACTAACCTGCTGCACAGAGTAATATGTAAGATACTATGATGGATCTGTCACCTAGATACCCCTTTATATACACCAACCTGCTGCACAGAGTAATATGTAAGATACTATGATGGAGCAGTCACCTAGATACCCCTTTATATACACTAACCTGCTGCACAGAGTAATATGTAAGATACTATGATGGAGCTGTCACCTAGATACCCCTTTATATACACTAACCTGCTGCACAGAGTAATATGTAAGATACTATGATGGATCTGTCACCTAGATATCCCTTTATATACACTAACCTGCTGCACAGAGTAATATGTAAGATACTATGATGGAGCCGTCACCTAGATACCCCTTTATATACACTAACCTGCTGCACAGAGTAATATGTAAGATACTATGATGGAGCCATCACCTAGATACCCCTTTATATACACTAACCTGCTGCACAGAGTAATATGTAAGATACTATGATGGAGCCATCACCTAGATACCCCTTTATATACACTAACCTGCTGCACAGAGTAATATGTAGGATACTATGATGGAGCCATCACCGAGATACCCCTTTATATACACTAACCTGCTGCACATAGCAATATGTAGGATACTGTGATGGAGCCGTCGCCTAGATACCCCTTTATATACACTAACCTGCTGCACAGAGTAATATGTAAGATACTATGATGGAGCTGTCACCTAGATACCCCTTTATATACACTAACCTGCTGCACAGAGTAATATGTAAGATACTATGATGTATCTGTCACCTAGATACCCCTTTATATACACTAACCTGCTGCACAGAGTAATATGTAAGATACTATGATGGAGCTGTCACCTAGATACCCCTTTATATACACTAACCTGCTGTACAGAGTAATATGTAAGATACTATGATGGATCTGTCACCTAGATATCCCTTTATATACACTAACCTGCTGCACAGAGTAATATGTAAGATACTATGATGGAGCCGTCACCTAGATACCCCTTTATATACACTAACCTGCTGCACAGAGTAATATGTAAGATACTATGATGGAGCCATCACCTAGATACCCCTTTATATACACTAACCTGCTGCACAGAGTAATATGTAAGATACTATGATGGAGCCATCACCTAGATACCCCTTTATATACACTAACCTGCTGCACAGAGTAATATGTAGGATACTATGATGGAGCCATCACCGAGATACCCCTTTATATACACTAACCTGCTGCACATAGCAATATGTAGGATACTGTGATGGAGCCGTCGCCTAGATACCCCTTTATATACACTAACCTGCTGCACAGAGTAATATGTAACATACTATGATGGAGCCGTCACCTAGATACCCCTTTATATACAATAACCTGCCGCACAGAGTAATATGTAAGATACTATGTTGGAGCTGTCACCTAGATACCCCTTTATATACACTAACCTGATGCACAGAGTAATATGTAAGATACTATGATGGAGCGGTCACCTAGATACCCTTTATATACAGTAACCTGCTGCACAGAGTAATATGTAAGATACTATGATGGAGCGGTCACCTAGATACCCTTTATATACAGTAACCTGCTGCACAGAGTAATATGTAGGATACTATGATGGAGATGTCATCTAGATACCCCTTTATATACACCAACCTGATGTACAGAGTAATATGTAAGATACTATGATAGAGGTCATCTAGATACCCCTTTATATACACTAACCTGCTGCACAGTGTAATATGTAAGATAATATGATGGAGCTGTCACCTAGATATCACTTTATATACACTAACCTGCTGCACAGAGTAATATGTAAGATACTATGATGGAGCTGTCACCTAGATACCCCTTTATATACACTAACCTGCTGCACAGAGTAATTTGTAAGATACTATGATGGCGATGTCACCTAGATACCCCTTTATATACACTAACATGCTGCACAGAGTAATATGTAAGATACTATGATGGAGCCGTCACCTAGATACCCCTTTATATACACTAACCTGCTGCACAGAGTAATATGTAAGATACTATGATGGAGCCGTCACCTAGATACCCCTTTATATACACTAACCTGCTGCACAGAGTAATATGTAGGATACTGTGATGGAGCTGTCACCGAGATACCCCTTTATATACACTAACCTGCTGCACATAGCAATATGTAAGATACTGTGATGGAGCCGTCGCCTAGATACCCCTTTATATACACTAACCTGCTGTACAGAGTAATATGTAAGATACTATGATGGAGCCGTCACCTAGATACCCCTTTATACACACTAACCTGATGTACAGAGTATTATGTAAGATACTATGATGGAGCGGTCACCTAGATACCCCTTTATATACACTAACCTGCTGCACAGAGTAATATGTAAGATACTATGACGGAGCTGTCACCTAGATACCCCTTTATATACACTAACCTGCTGCACAGAGTAATATGTAAGATACTATGATGGAGCTGTCACCTAGATACCCCTTTATATACACTAACCTGCTGCACAGAGTAATATGTAAGATACTATGATGGAGCTGTCACCTAGATACCCCTTTATATACACTAACCTGCTGCACAGAGTAATATGTAAGATACTATGATGGTGCTGTCACCTAGATACCCCTTTATATACACTAACCTGCTGCACAGAGTAATATGTAAGATACTATGATGGAGCTGTCACCTAGATACCCCTTTATATACACTAACCTGATGTACAGAGTAATATGTAAGATACTATGATGGAGCCGTCACCTAGATACCCCTTTATATACACTAACCTGCTGCACAGAGTAATATGTAAGATACTATGATGGAGCTGTCACCTAGATACCCTTTTATATACACACTAACCTGCTGCACAGAGTAATATGTAAGATACTGTGATGGTGCCGTCACCTAGATACCCCTTTATATACACTAACCTGCTGCACAGAGTAATATGTAAGATACTATGATGGAGCGGTCACCTAGATACCCTTTTATATACACACTAGCCTGATTTACAGGAGTTTGGTTTCAAATCTGTGTGAAACCAAACTCCACTTTCTATCCAGCTCATGTGAAAGGCCCACACATAGAGACCTCCAACGACTAATGGAAGAAGAAATCAGACGATTACCAGACCATACGAAACAACACTTCAATATTACGAAACAATAGAAAGAAGCACTAAAAGGAGACAGTACCATAACAGTAAAACCTGCAGACAAAGGCAGAGGCCTAGTCATCATCAACCAAACAGCGTACAAAGCAGAAAATCTGATATCAGATACCCCCACTTACAAGAAACCTTCAACAGAGCCAACCAACAAATTCCAAGAAACACTTCAAAGACAATTAGAAGGCCTACAAATGAGAATAATTACAAAAAAGAACACAATTACATAAACACTACAACCCCAAGAATCCCCACCTTTTACGACCTACCGAAAATCCATAAGGACAGCCATAACCCACCAGATCACCCAATAGTATCTGGAATTGGATCACTCACATCTAACTTATCAAAATACATAGATACTAGTGTTCATTCTAGCACCCGCTATATTTGAAAACCCATGTAGTTCCTCTTCCCTGCCTGGGGTGTCACTGTCTGCTGTGGTGTTTCTAGGGCAGATCTAGTTTGCATATCAGTGCTGATATACAGACCACATTGTGCTAGAAGCACTACAGCAGGCAGCGACAACCCAGGCAGGGAAGAGAAGCTGCATGGGTTTTCAAATATGGCGGGTGCTAGAATGAACACTAGATACATTTCTCCAACCACTGGTAAAAAAACAGAAGATTTATCTAAAGGATACCCTACAGGCTTTACAGATATTGAGAGATCTACAATGGGAATCAACATATACACTCTGCACGAGTGACGAGAAATCATTATACACCTGCATTGATCACCGGCTACGATGCCAAAAAACCCGACACCTTCTCTCCACACAAACAGACATTTCAAACACTCAAATCAATTTCATAATGGAGCAGATAGAGTTCATCCTCCACAACAACTACTTCTGGTATGAGGGTGAATTCTATCTGCAAACCAGGAGAACAGCAATGGGGACCTCGTTCGCCCCCTCATATGCAAACCTATTTGTGGCGCAATGGGAAAACAAACAAATCTGGTCAAACAACCCTTATCAAAAACATATAAAAATCTGGTATAGATATATTGATGACCTTCTTTTCATCTGGGATGGCTCTGAAGAAGGCCTAGAACACTTCAAACAACACCTAAACAACAATACCTACGGCTTAGAATTTACCACCACAACAAGCAAAGAATTCATTGTATTCCTAGACTTGGAAATTCTCATAGAAAATTATACAATAACCACAAGAACACATAAGAAGCAAGTAGATGGGAACAATATCTTACCCTACAACAGCAACCACCACAGAAGATGGATACAAAACATAACAAATTGCAACTTTCGATGCATTAAAATAAATTGCACAGATACAAAGACCTATGAAGAACAAAGCCTCACATTTAAAAAGGAATTCATTTGAAAGGGATATAAAGATCCATCTTAGAAGAAGAAAGAACAAAAGTAAGCCAAATAAACAGATCAGAAATGCTTGAATACAAACAAAAATCAACTTCAGAACAAGAATCAACCACCTCTTCCATTACCCGATTCAGCAGCAACAATAAACAGATCGCAGATCAAAGCATCACTAAAGAAACACTGGCACATTTTACAGTTAGACAAAGAGTTAGAACACATCATTCCAAGAAATCCAAAAATAATATACAGACGAGCAAAAACTTTAAATCAGGAACTAACCAGAAGCTACATACCACTGGACCAAAGAACAGGGGAAAGAAGAAAATCTGGATTCCACCCCTGTCTAAACTGCATGGGATGTTTTCTGTTTTACTGCATGGGATGTAAAACCACCAATAAAAAAGGAACCAAACCCACCAAATAATTCATCTCCAACCAAACAAAGAAGAAATACAAAATAAAACAACAAATCAGCTGTGAAACCACAGGGGTCATATATCTAATGGAGTGTCCCTGCGGACACCAGTATGTGTAGGGCAAACAAAGAGGAAATTAAAAACAAGAATCAGCGAACACATCTACAATATAAAGAAAGGCTTGATGACACATAGTGCATCGGACAAAGTTCACAACAAAAATCCAGCTGAATTGAAATTCATTGCAATACAAAGAGCGGTATTCAATGAGCCTGATTCGGCAGGTTTTTATGGCGAATTTGTGCTGTTTGGCGAATTTCTGTCAAAAACGGTGAATCACCCTATTCAATGACCACATGGCGAATACATTTCTAGGTTTTTTTTCACCATGATTAACCGAGTAGCAATCGCTATCTTTTTATGGTGAAGTGGAATGTGAACTTTTAAAATAAAGTGTTTTGTTTTTTACATTTGGTGTCAAAAAATCAGGAATTTTATTCTGAGGAGGGGCATGCTATTTTTATTCATGTGCTGTAAGCACATGAATATATATTTAATTTTAAAAATAATATTTTTTTTTTTTTTTTTTACACAGCTTCCAGCAGGTGGCGCCAGAGCGGAGCCGCTCATTACATATTCATATATTCACTGCACGATCATTTTGATCGTGTGTAGTGAATATACGCTTGCCTGCTGGCACCCCCCGGGGGGGCAGCCTGTGCTGCCTGGCACCCGGGGAGCACACCTAACCCCCCCACAAAGGTCTGGGCTAGGCAGAGAGACTACCATCTCTCTGCCTGGCACCGTCCTGAGGCTCCCTGCGGCAATCGCCGCAGGAGCTCATATTCGCCAGTCAGGGGCTCGCTGCCCCTGACTCGTTGAATACCGGAGCCGGTGAGGCTCCGGAACGTGGCGAATGTGCAGCGAATCCAAAAAAGGATTCGCTGCACCTCGCAGGTATTCACATTGAATACCGCCCAATGTGTCTATATACACTGGCGAGGAGGAGATCCTGTAAATGAACTAAAAAGAAACTATACCAAATGGATATATGCACTAAATACCCTGAACCCAGCCGGTTTAAAAATTGAAATAGAATTAAATGCCTTTCTCCAATAATCACCCTACACTTTCCCTACTATACCTTTGCTTGTAGTTTTGTGTGGTGCTGCCAGTTCAGCATTACTTCTTCCCAGCCTCAGTTCTGCGTATTCTGTCCGTCTCAGAGCGAAAGTTCGGGTAGCGTCTTCCAGGGGTGGTATCAGCGCTCCCGGCTTGCGGTCATCTAGTACCCAACGCGTTTTGAGTGGGTACTCTTTTTCAAGGATGTTTTGGCCACTGCTGGGTATTCTTATTTATACTAGAAAAACTTTATTTAAAATTTGAAAAAAACACATTGTTTTTTCCGGAAGTGGTCATTTTGGTAAAAGGAAGTGCTCATAAAAAAGGCAGCAAGCACGTGTCTCATCTTTCATATAGAGAAAGTGGTGTTTCTGATGGTTTGTTGATTATTTGCTGATTAATTGTTGATTATTGGCGAAAGGCATTTAAATATACGAAGGCCACGCACCTACGCGTTTCGTCACCCCACTGCCGAAGTCCATGACGAAACGCGTAGGGTCGTGGCCATCTTGATGTGCTCCAAGCCTCCCGGTAGTGTGTAGATGCAGGGCTCTGTGTATGCTGTAATGCCAGTGAGGATGTTTTATATCTTGGTACGAGTCTTTGATACCAAGTGCTTTTATGTTTATGCTTTTAAAAAAAATGAAATAAACTTTATTGCACTATTGGGTGCCCTCTCTATCTCTCCATTTCCTCTATTATATATATATACAGCAAGGTGTGTACTTGTTCGATGTATATCTGATGGCTGTCACAACAAGTCTTGATAAAGGCCCTAATTTGGGTCGAAACGTTGACCAGAGTGTTGGCAGCGTACTAATGTGATGAAATAAAGCAAGTATTTAAAAACTTCAGTCTGGCGAGTGACCTTCCCTGTACATACATACATACATACACATATATATATATATATATATATATACACACACACATACACACACACACACACATATACATACATACATAGAGATAGTATATATATATATATCTATCTATCTCTCTATCTATAGATTTTTGTAAGAACTTACCGTTCAAATCCCTTTCTCTGATATGGACCTGGTGACAGCTCAACATTGGGATGTAGGAGGGTCCGTAGGAGCCAGGCACCTATCCTAAAGCTTTTGGAGGGTAGGCTCCTCCCATCGCATCCCAGAATCCTCAGTTCAACTTTCAAAGCCACTGGAATACATTAACAGTACAAACGCCTGCACGTATTATATGCACAAACATTAATTTTAACCATTATAACATGACAACTCATGAAACGGCAATACTTACTGAGCGTAAGGGAGGGATCGCTGTGTCACCAGGACCATATCAGAGAAAGGGATTCGAACGGTAACTTCTTACAAAACTCCCTTTTTCTCTTTCAATGGTCCTGGTGACAAAGCTTCACATTGGGACGTTTAAGAGACGGTCCTTTGGGAGGGTACGCTCAGGTCTGCAGTTCTTAGCACTGCCTGCACGAATGAGGAATCCTCTGACGCAAACTCATGGAACCTATAGAAATTGGTAAAAGTGTGAACAGATGATGGCAGCCTTGCAAACCTGCTCAGCTGTAGCCCCCATGGCGAACCACCCAAGAGGTAGCAGCTGATCTGGTGGTATGTGCGTATATCCTGGCAGGTACAGGCCTACCAACCTTAGTATATGCAAAAGCAATTACTGATCTAAGCCAGCTAGCGTGGTCTGTTTTGAAGTGGGCCAGCCAATTTTGTGTACATCGTACCACACCAGCAAAAAAATCAGTCTTACGGAATTCCCTAACCCTGTCCACATAAATGCGCAAGGCGCGAACAACATCCAAATTCCTCAATTTGTCCCTTTTCTTGGAAACCTCAGAGGGTTGAAACACAGGAAGAACAATATCCTGATTTAAATAAAATAAAAAATAAACCACTTTTGGTAAAAAAAAAATGGGGGGGGGGGGGGGGGGGGCTGTTCCCATCACAGTCCTATAATCATGAAAAAAACAAGGAAAGGAGGCTTACAAGACAATGCTCCCCATTACAAAACTCTCTTTGCAGAGAAAGTGGCCAACAACAAAACTAATTTCCAAGTCAGAAATTTTAGGTCAGCCGACCTTAAAAGTTCAAAAGGAGATATTTGAAGAACAACCTCCAACCCTAAGGACAAATCCCGAGGTGCAACAGGTTGTTGGTATGGAGGTTTTAACCTGGTAAGGTCTGCACTTCCAGAATCATAGCCACTCTTCTCTGAAAGAAAATAGACAAGGCCGAAATCTGAACCTTGAGAGACTGAAGACTCAGTCCTGATGAAAACCGTCTTGTAAGAATTCAAGTAGCTTAGTCAACTTGAATCTGACAGTGTGAGCCTACTGCCGCTCACACCATCTAATATATGTCTTCCAGACCCAGTAATAATTTGCTGAATACACCGGCTTCCTAGCCTTAATCATAGTATGAATTACTGCCTCAGAGAAACCTTTATTCTTCAAAATGGCAGTTTCAATAGCCAAGTCGTCAAAGATAGTCGAACTAAATCCTGACGAAGGAATAGATCTGGTCTTAGAAGGTCTGGACGTAGAGGTAGACGCCACGACTCTACTGATAAACTCCGAATGTTGGAATACCAAGCTCTCCTTGGCCAATCCCAAGCAATCAATATGCCAGCAATCCCCTAGGATTTGATTCTATTCAGTACCGTGGCAAGCATCGGAAGGGGAGGGAAGATGTATGTCAGACTCCCTATCCATGGTACTGTCCTAGCATCCACTGCTAACGCCAGTGGATCCCTTGTCTTTGAAGAAATCTGGGTACTTGAGGATTGAACCTGGACGCCATTAAATCCACCTCGGGGAGTCCCCAGCGAGGCACAATCTCTTGAAACACCTGTGGATTCAACGCCCATTCTCATTCGAGAAGTTCCTCTCTGCTCAAAAAGTCAGCTTCCACATTCCGTACTCCTGGAATGAACACTGCAGACAAGGCCGGAACATTCTGTTCTGCCCAACTTAGAATTTGTGACACTTCCTGCATCGCCATCCTGCTGCGATTGCCTCCTTGATTCAAGTATGCTACCGTCGTAGCCTTGTCTGACTGGATTCTTATAGGTAGACCCTTTAACCTGTTCTCTGCTTGAGCTAAGCTTTTCCCAACTGCTTGAAGTTCCAAAATATTGATAGGAAGAGAGGATTCCTCTTTGGTCCACAGACCCTGAAGCCTCAATTCCAGAACAACAGCTCCCTAGCCTTTCAAGCTGGCATCTGTGGTCACCACCAGCCAATCCCCTGTCTGTAGAGACCGACCCTACAGCAGGGTGTCTACGTCTGTCCACCATTTCAGTGAAGACCTGGTTTCCGATGTCAGTTTGACTGTCTCTGATTTCATGGTCTTAGGGTTTTCTGACCAACCAGTTAGAACGTTCCATTGACAAGCTTGAGAATGGAACCTTCTCGAATGTCGCCACCATCTCGTCCAGTAACTTCAGACATCTCCAAACCGATGGATTCTGTAATTCCAATATTGATGTCACCAGTAGACAATTGTCCCTGGCCTTTGACTTTTGGAGAATCAATGTAAAGAGTGTCCATTAGAACTCCCAGGACTGAATCCTTTGTGATGGTACCAAGTGCGACTTTTGAAAAATCAGCATCCAGCCGTGATTCTGTAAAAACAGAGTGTCCTCTGCTAAATCCTGTCGTAACTTTTTTGCTGACTCTACTTTGAACAGCAAGCTGTCCAAATAGGGAATAACTATCATTCCCGTTTGTCTGAGGGCTTCCGCCATAACAGACATGCTCTTTGTGAACACCCTCGGGGCCGTGGCCAGACCGTAGGGCAAAGCTTGAAACTGGTAATGCAAGTCATCAATTGAAAAACGTAGGAGATACTGACGCTCTCTATAAATGGGCACATGTAGGTATGCGTACTTGATATCCATAGACGCCACAAAATTCTCCTTGGTCCAGGCTCAAAAGCACTGACCTCAGCTACCTAATTTTTAAATGGTCCACCCATAGGTGGAGATTTAACGACTTCAAAATCAGAATGGGTCTGAAAGATCCATCTGGTTTTGGTACTAAGAACAGAAAGGAGTAGAAGCCCTTCTTTCTCTCTTCCCATTGAACCGGGACCACCACTCCTTTTTTCAGAAGAAACTGGGCCGTCCCTAATAGAGCTGTCCTGAGTAGAGACTCTTTTGGAAGCGGTGTTGGTAGAAACCTATTTGATGGTATTTTGTGTCTTTGAAAGGCAATGTCCAGGACCCAAGGGTCCCTTTTCAGCCAGGCCAAGGAAACTTAAAACTGCAGAAGGCGACCCCCCCCCCATATGAGGACAGATACGGGGGAGTCTCCTAGCAGTCATTTTTACTGAGGACTTATCCTCACCCTTGGTACTCTGTTTCTTATTGAACGCACCAAAACGGGACTTTGGGAAATTCACTTTTCTTGGGTGAGACCTTCCTCTTACGATTGTCCTTAAAATTAAGCACCTCCTCTGAGGGAGGGACGAAAGGACGGTCAAAAAACAAACAATCTAGAGGATGGCTTAACTGATGAGGCAGGGAGAAAAATGTACTCCCCCCCCACCCCCCGAGACTTGGAAGCCATTTTAAGTGCTTCTTCCTCAGCTTCTAGGACATATTCAGCTGCTGCTTTTAACTTTTCAGACAGCACTTAGACCCCAGAGCTGGAATGAACCATAATACATAAGGCATCTGTCCATACAATATGGCTTTCGATACCCATGCAGACGCAATAAGAGGTCGGAGAGTAAACCCTACACCCTCAAAAATTGCTTTTAAAACAGGGCCTTTGAATGCAGCACCCCCTTGAACAGGAAGCACTGTAGCTTTAGATAACCTGGTCACCGGTGCATCCACCAAATGGACCTTTTCCCAGGGAGCCACATGCTCTTCAGGCAAAGGATACAGACTTAAAAACCTTTTAGGTATCTGTAGACTCTTATCAGGCATTTTCCAAACCCCTACCAATAAATCCTGTAAACCTTCATCTGCAGGAAAGGTAATCGCATCTCTGCGCTGCCTTTTAAACACTCCCTCCAAGGGGGTTGTGTCTTCATCAGACAAGCTTAAAGCTTGTTTTACTGCAATGATTAAGTCCTCCACCCCGGGGACCGATATATCATCATCATTGTCACCCTGATCCCAGGGCACATCATGACTGCAATCACCTTACAAACCTGAATCTACAGGCCTAGAAGTACACGAAAAAGACTGTTTTGGTGATACATCACTATCCAACTTATCCAGCAGTGCATTCATCTGTTGATATTAGCAGTATCCTGCATTACCCGCAGTAAGCCTGGCTCTCTGTCTTTTTTAGTTAAAGGAAAGAGCCAGGGAAATGTTGGGAAGACGATCTAGGTGACTGAGAAGTGACCCAACCATCTTTCTGCTTGCCCAACAACTGCACTAATGCAGTAACCGACCTGCCAATGGCTATAACTCTCACAAGTTCTGTCTGCTGTGTCCCTTGAGTTTCAACACCAAAGGGCCTCACAGCTTCACAAGCAGAGCATAAATCCTCCTGTGTCATTACTGTCAGAGGTTAAGTGTATTGCACAAATACTGCATGCACTGAAAGAGTTAAAGGCTCCCTCCCCCATGAACACAGACTGCTCATCTGTCATGATGATAAATCACAGTATAACATGTCAGGCGAAAGTACCAAAATCAATATAATGTAGTACATATCTGTCTGAGTTCCAGAAGCCTTCTCCAGAACGTAGGGGGTAGCGTAGCCCAGGAGAATCAATCACTCGGCCAGATACAGCATTTCAGCTCCACAGCCAGCGTTTCTCCAAAATGGCACCAAGCAGAGTGAGGGAAGGGACCATCTGTCCCTGCCACAGCGAGGTCTGTGGATCTTTGCCAACTACCCCCTGTAGCCACTCCCACTGTAGATTCTCCAATTCCTTGTGCCTTCCCTTCCAATAGGAATCATGCAGTGGCAGTGTGATGATTCTATGAGAATCCTCCACACTGTGTCCTACCTAAATAAGTGTAAAATTAATAAAATAAAAAACACCTATCTATCTCTAATCTTCGGCTGCGCAGCAGCTTCTTCAGTATAGCACCCACTCCGGTGGGCACCTAACACGAAATGAAGAGTCTGGGATGCGATGGGAGGAGCCTACCTCTCTAAAAGCTTTAGGATAGGTGCCTGGCTCCTGCGGACCCTCCTACATCCCAATAGGAAGCTGTGTCACCAGGACCATTGAAAGAGAAATATATATATATATATATATATAGCATGGATAGGTTCTGGCAGTCGCTAAACAAACAAACGCTGTGTCTGTTGCCTTCCGTGATCCAAGGAGCATGTATACCCTCAATAGCAGGGTAGTTCATGGCGGCACTCAGAGAAATAAATACACTCACCAACTTTGCATGAATTGCCAACGTTTCAATGAGGTTTACTCATTTTCATCAGGGCAAAGATTACAAACATAACTCACCATTTTATGTGATGCCATCACCATGTTGGTTCTCAGAGCCGCGAGGCTGCACTTCCGACGCGGCCCTCCCTGATGAGGTCACCCAGGGGCCGTCACCACTTTAAAAACTTTATGTGACTGTCAAAATAGTAACAATATATAAATGATACAAAATCTAATTATCTGATAATATTGTACTGCACCAGAGACTAGTAGAAAATAACAGGTTGAGTATCCTGTATCCGTGCATCTATTATCCGAATTATTCCAAAAACCGTGGTTTTTGGAATAATTTGAATATTTTTTTTTTTTACCCCCCTAACCCTCTTTTCATACTTACCAAGTCCCAGGGCATCCACAGCAGGCCTCCGGCATCTTCTCCAGGGCCTCCAGCAGCGCCCAGGAATGCAGTGCGCGAGCGCCGGTGACGTCACCGGTGCGGGCGCATACCCGCGCAATGCATTCCTGGGACCGCTGGAGACCCAGAGAAGATGCCGGAGGCCTGCTGTGGATGCCCGGGGCCTGCGTGGACGCCGAGGGACCACCGGACACCATCGGGGGACAGGTAAGTAAGCCTAAAAAAAAAAATATTCTAAAAACCAAAAAATTCCCCTATCCGGAATGCTCGTGGTCCCGAGCATTTCGGACAGGGGATACTCAACCTGTACGTACAAAGATTACAAAAAACAGCTTAAACCAAGAGTCTCATTTAAGCCCTTAGGGTTCAATGAATCTAATTTAAAGATCCATTTGTGCCTCTCTCTGCAATAAAATCTGGGGCCTATTGCCACCTCTATCAAGGGGAGGTATATGGTCTATAATCTTGTGTTTCAATGCGGTTGGTGAATGACCCATTAAAGCATTATGACGGGCAACAGGCTGTTCGCTGCTGCCCGCAAGCACAGCTGCAGGTACGGCTTGCCTGTGCTGTGCCATCCGTATATTGAATTGGCAGTCGGTTTTACAGACGTAATATTTGCCGCATGGGCAAACCAAAACATATATTACATATTTAGTAGAACATGCGAGTCTGTGCCTAATGGGAAACATTGTATTATCAAAAGGATGTTTAATGCTGTCACCAGTCCACATGCGACACATCCAGTACATGTTACACAGCCTAATTTGGCCGTACCAAAGAAAGTCTTGGCTGGTTGTTTATCAAAATTAGTGATGTTGCTGTGGACTAGAAAGTCTCGGAGATTGCGTCGCCGTGAGTAACTGGTGACCAGTATTTTACCCAACAGGCCAGGTAAATCTCGATCAGAGGAGACAATCGGCAAATATGACTTCACAGCCCTATGTGCCAGACCACTCCTGGTATTAAATCTATTGGCCCAACAGATTCTGTTATCATTCCTTTTTCTATTTTTGTTCTTAATCGTCAGTGTTTTAGCTCGAGGTAAACTTAAAACCCTGTTTTTGGTGGCCACAAGTTGTTTATAATCGCACCCTCTGTCTAGGAATTTTTTAATCATCCCATCAAGTTGCATGATGAGACCTTCCTCATTGCTACAGATCCTGCGGACCCGCAGCATCTGTGAGTAAGGTAACCCTTTGGTTACTGAGGCTGGGTGAAAGCTTGCTGGAGATAAAAGCATGTTTCTATCTGTTGGTTTCACAAATAGCGAAGTGTATCTATCTATCTATCTAATATATATACACACACTGGTCCCCATATAGAGGGCAGTCAGTGTGGTTAGTGCAATGCTATATATATATATATATATATATATATATATATATATATATATATATACACACATACATATACACACACATACAGGTTCGCATATAGAGAGCAGTCAGTGTGGTTAGTGCAGTGCTATATACATACACTGGTTCCTATAGAGAGAGCAGTCAGTGTGGTTAGTACAATGATATATATATATATATATATATATATATATATACACACACTGGTTCCCATATAGAGAGCAGTCAGTGTGGTTGGTGCTGTTATGGTAGTGTCTAGTTCCTTCTCTCCAGGCGTACCAACATTACGTCACATCCCACGTGACCATCACGTGATCACCCCATGTGATCACTATACTGCAGCAGCGGGATTTTCAATTCAGACGCCGTTCAGTCTGCCCATGCTACACCATACACAGCGCGATACTGCGCGCCGCGGGCTTTGCAGGCGCCAGTCAGTCTGATGCCCGCTAGCTGACCTGTGTGCCGGACACTACCTGACCCAATGCTGCCCGACTGCGCGGGATTTTCAGGCGCCAGTCAGTCTGATGCCCGCTGACCCTCCACACCATGTCACCAGCACGTGACCGACCACTATATACTTAAGCTTGTCACCCGCCAGCCACTCACTCTCTACCCGTCGCCGAATGCTGCTACATGATCTGCCATTCTGCCACTGACTTCCCGTGCCAGCGACACTAAGGTAATAAACCTGGGACCAGGCTGCAAAGTGGGGACATGTGGAGGACACTGCAGCGGGGAGCATATGGGGCGCAGACTGCACAAGGGGGAGTATATGGGGCGCAGGGCAGGCTGGAGGGGCAAGCATATGGGGAGTAGGCTGCACAAGGGGGAGCATATGGGGAGTAGGCTGCACAAGGGGGACCATATGGGAAGCAGGCTGCACAGGGGGGAGCATATGGGGTGCAGGCTGGGGGGCCATATGGGGTGCAGGCTGGGGGGGGCATATGGGGAACAGGCTGCACAAGGGGGAGTAGGCTGGGGGGGCATATGGGGAGCAGGCTGCACAGGGGGGAGCATATGGGGAGCAGGCTGCACAGGGGGGAGCATATGGGGAGCAGGTTGCACAGGGGGGAGCATATGGGGAGCAGGCTGCAATGGGGGGGGCATATGGGGAGCAGCAGGCTGCACAGGGGGGAGCATATGGGGATCAGGCTGCACAGGGGGGAGCATATGGGGAACAGGCTGCACAAGGGGGAGCAGGCTGGGGGGGCATATGGGGAGCATATGGGGAGCAGGCTGGAGGGGGGAGCATATGGGGCGCTGGCTGCAGGGGAAAGCATATGGGGAGCAGGCTGCACAAGGGGGACCATATGGGGCGCAGGCTGGAGGGGCAAGTATATGGGGAGCAGGCTGCAGCGGGGGGCAAATGGGGAGCAGGCAGCACAGGGTGGAGCATATGGGGAGCAGGCTTCACAGGGGGGAACATATGGGGAGTATGCTGCACAGGGGGGAGCATATGGGGAGCTGGCTGCAGGGGTAAGCATATGGTGAACAGGCTGCACAAGGGGGGCCATATGGGGCGCAGGCTGGAGGGGCAAGCATATGGGGCGCTTATGGGGAGCAGGCTGCTCAGGGGGGAGCATATGGGGAGCAGGCTGCACAAGGGGGACCATATGGGGCGCAGGCTGGAGGGGCAAGCATATGGGGAGCAGACTGGATGGGCAAGCATATGGGTATCAGGCTGGGGGGGGCATATGGGGAGCAGGCTGCACAGGGGGGACCATATGGGGAGCAGGCTGCACAGGGGGAGCATATAGGGCGCAGGCTGGAGGGGCAAGCATATGGGGAGCAGGCTGCAGCGGGGGGGGAGCATATGGGGAGCAGGCTGCAGCGGGGGGGAGCATATGGGGAGCAGGCTGCACAGGGGGGAGCATATGGGGAGCAGGCTGCACAGGGGGGAGCATATGGGGTGCAGGCTGGGGGGGGCATATGGGGATCAGGTTGCACAGGGGGAGCATATGTGGAGCAGGCTGGAGGGGAAAGCATATGGGGAGCAGGCTGCACAGGGGGGAGCATATGGGGAGCAGGCTGCACAGGGGGGAGCATATGGGGAGCAGGCTGCAATGGGGGGGGGAATATGGGGAGCAGGCTGCAATGGGGGGGCATATGGGGAGCAGGCTGCACAGGGGGGAGCATATGGGGAGCAGGCTACACAGGGGGGAGCATATGGGGATCAGGCTGCACAGGGGGGAGAATATGGGGATCAGGCTGCACAGGGGGGAGAATATGGGGAACAGGCTGCACAAGGGGGAGCAGGCTGGGGGGGCATATGGGGATCAGGCTGCACAGGGGGGAGAATATGGGGAGCAGGCTGCACAGGGGGGAGCATATGGGGAGCAGGCTGGAGCATATGGGGCGCTGGCTGCAGGGGAAAGCATATGGGGAGCAGGCTGCACAAGGGGGACCATATGAGGCGCAGTCTGGAGGGGCAAGCATATGGGGAGCAGGCTGCAGCGGGGGGCAAATGGGGAGCAGGCAGCACAGGGGGGAGCATATGGGGAGCAGGCTTCACAGGGGGGGAACATATGGGGAGTATGCTGCACAGGGGGGAGCATATGGGGCGCTGGCTGCAGGGGTAAGCATATTGTGAACAGGCTGCACAAGGGGGGCCATATGGGGCGCAGGCTGGAGGGGCAAGCATATGGGGCGCTTATGGGGAGCAGGCTGCTCAGGGGGGAGCATATGGGGAGCAGGCTGCACAAGGGGGACCATATGGGGCGCAGGCTGGAGGGGCAAGCAAATGGGGAGCAGGCTGCAGCGGGGGGGAGCATATGGGGAGCAGGCTGCACAGGGGGGACCATATGGGGAGCAGGCTGCACAGGGGGGAGCATATAGGGCGCAGGCTGGAGGGGCAAGCATATGGGGAGCAGGCTGGAGGGGCAAGCAAATGGGGAGCAGGCTGCAGCGGGGGGGAGCATATGGGGAGCAGGCTGCACAGGGGGGAGCATATGGGGTGCAGGCTGGGGGGGCATATGGGGAGCAGGTTGCACAGGGGGGAGCATATGTGGAGCAGGCTGGAGGGGAAAGCATATGGGGAGCAGGCTGCACAGGGGGGAGCATATGGGGAGCAGGCTGCATTGGGGGGGGAATATGGGGAGCAGGCTGCAATGGGGGGGCATATGGGGAGCAGGCTGCACAGGGGGGAGCATATGGGGAGCAGGCTACACAGGGGGAGCATATGGGGATCAGGCTGCACAGGGGGGAGAATATGGGGATCAGGCTGCACAGGGGGAGAATATGGGGAACAGGCTGCACAAGGGGGAGCAGGCTGGGGGGGCATATGGGGAGCAGGCTGCACAGGGGGGAGCATATGGGGCGCTGGCTGCAGGGGAAAGCATATGGGGAGCAGGCTGCACAAGGGGGACCATATGAGGCGCAGGCTGGAGAAGCAAGCATATGGGGAGCAGGCTGCAATGGGGGGGGGCATATGGGGAGCAGGCTGCACAGGGGGGAGCATATGGGGATCAGGCTGGGGGGAGCATATAGGGAGCAGGCTGCACAGGATGGACCATATGGGGCGCAGGCTGGAGGGGCAAGCATATGGGGAGCAGGTTGCAGCGGGGGGCATATGGGGCGCAGGCTGGAGGGGCAAGCATATGGGGAGCAGGCTGCAGCGGGGGGGGGGGCATATGGGGCGCAGGCTGGAGGGTCAAGCATATGGGGAGCAGGCTGCAGCGGGGGGCATATGGGGCGCGGGCTGGAGGGGCAAGCATATGGGGAGCAGGCTGCAGCGGGGGGGGCATATGGGGAGCAGGCTGCAGCGGGGGGGCATATGGGGAGCAGGCTGCAGCGGGGGGGTGGGCATATGGGGAGCAGGCTGCACAGGGGGGAGCATATGGGGAGCAGGCTGCACAGGGGGGAACATATGGGGAGCAGGCTGCACAGGGGGGAGCATATGGGGAGCAGGCTGCACAGGGGGGAACATATGGGGAGCAGGCTGCACAGGGGGGAGCACATGGGGAGCAGGCTGCACAGGGGGGAGCACATGGGGAGCAGGCTGCACAGGGGGGAGCACATGGGGAGCAGTAGTGATGGCCATCGGTGCAGTCGATGCTTGCCATCAATGGTCATAAACTATTAACTTTAAGAAATTGGATTTATTTTACTGATGAAACAATATATGCTGTAACATCAAATGTTTGTGTTTATTGATTGGAATATCATTGGTGACATTTGTAGCGCACCTCTATTCTGTTTCTATAAACTATGTAATGGATAACCATCGATTGCTAAAAGAAATCGATAGTTATACATCACCTTTGAGTGGCTGTAGGACCATTCTAAATCCGTTCTGGGGTTGGGGGCGTGGCTATGCTCAGTGTCCCGGCACCTTGACGAAAAGAAAAAAAAAGCATTGTTTCTGCTATGCCATCGATGTAGGAAAACCATCAGTCATCAACGGCCATAAACAATCAATTATTTTGAGTCATCTATGGCTTATGGCCATTGTTAAATACTTTTGCCATTGATGCCAGATGGTTTTCCTACATCGATGGCATAGTAAAAACAATGTTTCTCTTTTTTTCTTCTCTTCAAGATGCCGGGACACTGAGCATAGCTCCGCCCCCAACACCATGAAGCCCTACCCCCACATTTTGATTGGTCCTCCAGCCATTCAGTCAATGGTGATGGATAACCATTGATAGCTAAAACTATCGATGGTTATCCATCACATAGTTTATGACTATAGATTTCTGGGTGTAGACTCGCCATAGATGGCGACTGCACCGATGACCATCCCTACTGCTCCCCATGTGCTTCCCTATGTGCCCCTACTTTGCAGCCTGGTCCCCATGTGCCCCTACTGTGCAGCCTGCTTCGAAGCAGGCTGCGCAGTGGGGGCACATATGGGGAGCATGTTGCACAGTGGGGGCACATGGGGGGGGAAGAGGGTGAAGGTGAGTGAGCACAGCTATGGACTATATATGGATTGGGGGTTACAGGTGGTGGGGACAGTAAGGCAAAATATGGGAAGCAGGTTGCATAGGGGTTAGAGCAGGGGGGGGGGTAGGGTCATTCAAACACTGAGGGCAATTGGTCACAGTGACGGTGCATATTGACAGCAGGTGTGCGGGACAAGTGTGCACACAAAGCGAGTGCATGGTGAAGCAGGGTAAGGCATTCCATGGAGATGTTGCGCACATGTGGGGAATGTATTGTGAAGAAAGCTGCAGGAGTGGCAAGTCATGGGTATAATTTTTTTTAACATATGCCATTTAACACGTTATTCCTGTGTAATCTATATTTACAATGTACCTGTGACCCAAAAAAAGGTTGAGCTCTAGAAATGGATCAGTTGGGTGCTAATATTAAACAGTATATTAGTATAAAACATGCATATGCATGGGTATAAAAAAAATAGACAGTTTAAAAATTATTTAAACAAACATCTATAGTACTCAATATAAAAATGGGGCAATCAAATGTTGTATACTTATAAATTGGAATTGCGTTTGTGTCCCTGCAAGGTTAATGGATTTGTACTCTAATCACACAATGGACCCATCCTGGGTAAACTGAACATTTATAACCAACTTTCCAAAGGGACACAACGCGATTCCAACCTATATGTGTCCAAGCTTTGATTGCCCCATTTTTATTTTTACATTGAATACTATATATGTTTATGTTTTAATAATTTAAAAACTGTCTATTTTTTTATACACATGCATTAAGTAGTGTTCATTCTAGCACCCGCCATATTTGAAAACCTTTGCAGTTCCTCTTCCCCGCCTAGGGTGTCGCTGTCTGCTGAATTGCTTCTAGCACAGTGTGGTCTGTATATCAGCACTGATATGCAAACCTGACATGTGCTAGAAACACCACAGCAGACGGGGAAGATTAACTGCATAGATTTCAAATATGGTGGATGCTAGAATGAACATTGATTAATTATATGTTTTATACTAATAAATACTGTTCACTAAACTGATCCATTTCTAGCACTCCACCTTTTTGATTTACGTGTACCCTCTTAGGGGTTTTGACATCCCCCCCCCCAGTAGGAGCAGCTTGACACACCACCCCAGTAGGCGCCCGTTTTTTCCTTTAGCCCCAAGGCTAAAAGACTATTTTTCAAAGTACCTCTGACTACTAGTGACCTGGTCTTCCTTCTCTGCACTTTTAGAGGATGTCCTCTTTAAGCGCTCACCCCTTTTTTTTTTTTTCTAGTACCTCAAAGAGGAACAATTTGCCCTTTTGCGGGCTTGCTTAACTCGCCACAGGTTATTTTTCTCCTCTATGTCCATGTTGATTTGGAGGAGTGAGGTTGGATAGTAACTTCTGTTTTGTTACAAAAACGCAAGTTGAGCTAGCCACAACCTCTCCATTCAGCTCCTGTTGGCTTCCATGTTTGAAGCCCCAGCAATTTCACCTCTGGTTGATCCTTTTGCACGCATTTCCCATTGGGATAAGTGATGCATATTGGCCATTCGCAGAACAAAGGTGTTTCAGTTTTACCAGTCTCTGCGTCTGATTCAATCCCCTTTGCACCCATCGTTTACAATTTTACCAGCATAAAGGTTTCTCACAATGGTAACGTCCTGACAGTTTGCCAGGTGAAGAAATCTTCCTCCTATGCAGACCCTGGCTTGTTCACTCACAGAAAATGTAATTGACTTGCCTCCATTCCAGGATTGCAGGATGGCACTGCCCCATCCTCAAAACAGCAACATCCTTTCATATATGCCACAGCTTTTGGTCACTGCGTGCAGTCATTCCGATTTTTCTCATGCTAAATCACTATGTAAAATGTAGTTTAACTTGCGTTTGTGCTTTTATTATTAATCATTCCCTCTGTGCAATGTGGGTTTTATGCACATGGACCATGTTGCATACAATATACAAAATAGCATACACAGAAAAAAAAAGTATTCCCAAAACATAATTCATGTGAGTGTGAAAAATAGATAAAAAAATTTGATAAAAATTAAGACCATTTAAAAAGAAAAACAATCACCTTTTACACACAGGGCTGTTTCACACAGTACGGTTCCTGCCGCACGGTGAAATCCCGTACGGCCAGGGAGCCGTGCCGCACTCAGCAGTTGTGAATGGACACTATTGTGTCCATTCACACGGGACGGCCACGGCCCGGCCGCACGGCTGCAGCCGGATCCCCCCACTGGAAGGGACGGCTGCCGGGCTGTGGCCATCCCTGCCATTATAAAATTCTGAGTGCGGCGCGGCTCCCTGACCGTACGGGATTTCACCGTGCGGCAGGAACCGTACTGTGTGAAACAGCCCTTAGCCGGTCCAAAGTTGCCTCTATAATGTGAGCATGGAATCTTCCTGTCTGCAATACCAAGTTATACCAGATACCACTGGGAGAATTGCAGTTGATCTTGAATTGCAAGATCTTGCTGTGAGAGGTAATATGGCGCGTCTCCATGCTTTTCCAGCACTGTATTCTCAGTTTTGTGTACACTGTGGTCAGTGATCCTGTGGACTCATCTTAGGTGCGCATGTTATGTTATTTAGGAAATTCTGGTATGTACACCAATAAATGCCTGTGTTGTTACTGGGTGGTAATATATTGCTTAGCTCTCTTTAGAGAGTAAGGGAAACTGCCTTGAATGCTTTAAGGTAGCACTTACGATCAGCCTGGTAGGATCAGCAGACTCCTGAACCAGTTCACTCCCTTGTGATACTTGTGAAAAATTGTTCTGGACCACTTTATCAGTTAATTGCCTGCATTGGATTTATTGTGATTTCCAGGATGTCAAATGATCCTGTTCAACATGTGATTCCCTTATAATCTGCATTCAGCTTTTTGTTCACAATAGATTGTGTCCATGCTGCAGCAATCCTCAAGATTTCGCTTGAGCTACTATTCATTTTCTTTTCAGCAATAGTAAATTAAGAAACTACAGCGACTTCCACGATTTGTTTTGGAAATTAGCATATTGCAGGGGACGGACACCCTCTGTTGTCCTTTCAACTATGTTGTGCAGGCAGCATTAAAGTCACAGATATTACTATCTCATTACATCCCAACTTGACTCATGCAGACTTTCCTTCTCTTCCCAGATTTCTACGGCTCTCAGAATTGAAAACCTTATCTGCTGGACGTAACGCAGAAAGTCATTGACAGAATGTCTGTACACTAACTGAAAATGAAAAACTCAACTATTGTGGCGTCTTTTGATTGGACTCCTGTTTTTTTTTTTTTTTTATCAATTTTCAAGCTGACAATCATGCCGTACACACAATGATATTTTAACTACTAGTTTAGCCTGTATGGTTCAAATCGTACAATGTTGGTAAGCGCTCCAAATGTGTCCGTATTGCAAGCAAAATTTTACTATATTGCACACCCAGCCAATATTTAAAACGATATATTGTAGTATAGTCAAAATCGTCCGTATTTAAAACCGGCCATGTCTACAGTTTTAGGAAAATCACATGGCACAAATCTGGCCTACTCTAAATCTCACTGTGTCTATGCCCCTTTAGTATTCCAAAATGAGCTACATTTCTTCCACTTTCAAACTGCATGTTATTACATCAGACATGAATGCCTCACCTGTACAGTAAAAGTAGTGTTCATTCTAGCACCCTGCACCTTTAAAAATGTGTGCAGTTTCTCTTCCCTGGCTGGGGTGTCACTCTGTACTGCTGATACTCAGCACACTCTGGTTTGTATATAAGCACCAAGATACAGACAAGAGTGTGCTGAGAATCACCAGAAGAGTGACACCCCAGGCAGGGAAGAGGAACTGCACACATTTTTAAAGGTGCAGGGTTCTAAAAAGATCGCTAAAAAGTAAATTTTATTTTGTCATTATTTAAATCCATAATCATAAAGTGCTCTTAATAAACATTATCTGATAAGAGTTGTTTTCGTTTTGAACACACCTGGAAAAAGTCGGTCACACTTCACACAATCGGTTACATGTGTTTAAGAAGACTTCATTCCATTTTAAAACCTATATAATCAAAAATTATTCCATAATTATATTAATATACAGTATTAAGTAAAACTTAAGCCTGTGCTTTTGTATTTCATGTCTGCTGTTTTTATCTTGCCAATCATTAAATGTTTACTTTGTGTAAACAAATGTGATCAATCACTGTACTCAGGCCCACAAATGGTTCCTATTTTACATGCCTCCTCACCTTGTAAAATGTTCCAGTGAACAATGAATACACCTGTGCATCTGCTGTTTGACCTGTAGAAAGTTTACTTGTTATCTTTATATTTAGAGAACCAATGTTTTAGAGCAGTAGTTCTAAAACTTTTGTGAATACTGTAGCCTTACAGTATCTGAAGTTTTTTAGTGGCACTTCTAGCCCAAAAGTTGGTTGGTTGAGAAATTGCGAAAAATATATTCAATGTGTTTTTATGTCAACCTTCGTTACATTTACATGGTGAGGGACAGGATTTGCTTTTGTTTGTCCACGTGTTTTATGATCACCATCCACCAGCACTGGATTTGCCTATTCCATTGAATCAAAATAATTAGAATTGGTCCTTGACCACAACCTGAGTTATCCCTGCAAGTTTCCCACTGCACCTCTGTGTGCCATGTCACGCAGTTTGAGAACCACTGGTTTAGACTGCAAATTTATACATATTTTGTTCTATTATATCCATTAGAAAGGTTCAGTACCTATTATTTCAAGGTTGCATATATGTCATTTCAAATTCACTTATTTTCTTCTACAGTTAATCAATAATACCATCTATAATCATGTACTGTATAGAGCAGGCATTTCTAACCATGGTCCTCATGGCACACCAACAGTGCATGTTTTCGTGATATACATGCTTCACAGCCTAAATAAAAATACCTGAGGCACTAATAGTCATCTGTGCTGATGCCTGGATATCACTAAAACATGCACTGTTCGTGTGCCATGGTTGGTAATGCCTGATATAGGGCCAACCTAGTGTCTAAAAGTCACCACACAGACTTTTTTTTCTGAAAAATTTAGCATTTTCCAGTGCATCTAAACGACAAATCGTTCATAAATGTGCAAATTGTTTGTTGTCCATACACTGTAATGGGCCCCACATACAGCACGATATTCAGGCATTTTCTGAGCGATTCTAACAAATCGCTCAGAAAATGCATGTAAATCGCTGTGTATATAGCCCACACAGCGATTTACATGCGCGCACCCGCCGTTCTGAATCTGTCATAGATTCAGAACGGACGGGCTGTTCAATTCAGAGCAGTCGCTCAGAAAGCTCCTGCTCATCTCCCGCATGTGTGGCTGCGGGCAGATGAGCAGGGCGAGCGACTGCAGACGCCGCAGAACCCGCCGCCGCCACCCCTGACCCCCCTCCCCCACCACCAGTAGCACCCATCCCCATCGCCACCCCCACCTCACCTCTCGGCGGCGTCGGGACGAAAATGTAAAAAAAAATTCAAATTTCAAAATGGCCGCGGCCAGCCAATCACGGCTCGCCGCGTCATTGCCCCGCCCCCTCGAGCTGACTATATTAGCCAGCTCGAGACAGGGTAGGGGCAGTCAGTCCGACGGCGGAGGAGGAGAGAAGAGCTCCCGAAGTCCTGGGAGGCGCGGCCAATGCAAAAGAGCTTAAAAGGCCGCCGCCCCCAGGTGAAGAACACAGATGAAGAGGCAGAAGCCCTGGGAGGCAGCGGCCATGCAAAAGAGCTTAGGGGGCCGCTGCCCCCCAGGTGAAGACACCGCAGAAGCCCTGGGGGGGGGGGCAGGAGCCCCCCTGGGTGAAGACCAGATGCAGTTAATAAAATACTAAAACATCTGTGTTTGTGTTTTATTTTAATATTTCCTTTACAGGGGGCTATAGGTACCGACTGGCCTTTAATGCCCCACATGCTGGTACCTGTGGTTCTCCCAAGTGCCAGCATGTGGGGCAGGCTTGCTGGGACCTGTAGTCCTACTGTAAAAGACAATATTATTGTTAAGCTATCAACCCTGCACCCACCGCCCAGGGGTGCAGGGGTGCAGGGGATAGCCCCGGGCTGCAGCCCAGGCCTGGGGTGCCCTGGAGAGGGGGGACCCCCTTATTTGGGGGGTCCCCACCTCCCCAAAAACTCCCGGCCTGGGCTGACTAGTTAGGGTGGGTAATGCTTTGGCCACGGGACACCATCAAGCGTGTCCCCTGGCTATGGCATTACACCCCCTGCTAGTGGAGCCTGGTGCTGGTCTCCAAAATATGGGGGACCCCTATTCATTTTGTCCCCCGTATTTTGGAAACCAGGGCCAGCTCAAGAGCCTGGTGCTGGTCCCCAAGATCCGGGGGACCCCACACACTTTGTCCTCTGGATTTTGGGAACCAGGACCACTCAAAAAGCCCGGGGCTGGTCATGCCTGGGGGGGGGACCCCATGCCATTTTTTATTTTACAAAATTATTGTCTATGACAGGACGAGACGCTGGACCCCGGACTTGGTAAGTATATTTTTTTTATGTCCGTTCCCACTGTACCACCAACGTTTCTTCACTTTCTGTGACAGATTAGAAATCTCCCGTGCTGAATCTCCCGTTATGTATCTCTGGCACACATCTCTGCATATGTAGGGCCCTTAACTGTCATGCGCATTTCTGCAGATCATTCCTTTAATCCTGTGATCTTACCTGCTGCTTGTAATATTGGGGCAGATTTATTAAGCTTGGAGAAGAGATAAACTGGAGATAAAGCGGAGAAAAGGTAAAAGGAGATAAAGCACCAGCCAATCAGCTGTGTTTGAAAAAGACAGTTGGGAGTTGATTGGCTGGTGCTTTATCTCCTTTTACCTTTTCTCCGCTTTATCTCCAGTTTATCTCTTCTCCAAGCTTAATAAATCTGCCCCATTTACAGGCTCCGGTGGTATCTTAAGTCATGTATAAACTTACCACATTGTTTGTCCATGAGCTATCGGGAAGCTACCAGTGAGTTGATGGGAAATCTAATAATCTGTCCTCTGGATCGTTCTTTGTGTGGACCTTAAGGCAATAAACATTGCCTTTTTTATCATTCTAATTTTATTTATCAGTGCATGGGGCAGGGTTATTAGATATTTTTAACATGCCGAAAAATCAACACCCATCGTTTACATTTTTCCCCAATTATTCATGCTCAACAATTTTGTGAACATCTGTGCTTTCTCTCCTCCCTACCCTGTATTATTAATTTACATTTTTTGTCCTATGCTAAATGTTTTGTTAAAGATTGTATGTTTGTACATTGTTCCATTTGTATGAACGATAGTAGTTTCAGTGAAATGGTTAACAAGGTATGAAGAGAGATATATATATATATATATATATATATATATATATATATATATATAATAAAATTTTGTTTTTATGTTAAAGGTAGCACAAAACTGTGAATGTTTACCACTTGTCTTTAACCCCTTCCCGCCGCAGCCTGTTTTTGCCTTCCTGACAGAGCCCTTTTTTTCCAAATCTGACATGTATCACTTAAGTGGGGATAACTTTTTTTTGCTTTTACTTATCCCAGTGATTTTGAGATTGTTTTCTCGTGACACATTGTACTTCAAGTTAGCGGTAAATTTTTTTTGGTCGATACAGTCTGTGTTTTTTTTGTGAAAAATACCAAAATGTCGTAAAAAAATGGAAAATTTAGCAATTTTAAAAAGGTTACATTTTCTGCTTGTGAGACAAATAATCATACCACTCAAAATAGTTAATAACTAACATAGACCATATGTCTACTTTATGTTTCCATCATTATTTCAACCTCCTTTTAATTTTTTTGGACACTAGGAGGCTTAAAATATGAATAGCAAATTCTCAAATTTTCAAGAAAATTTCAAACACTGATTTTTTTTAGGGACCAGTTCAGTTCTGATGTGACTTTGAGGGACTTGTATGTGAGACACCCCCATAAATGATGCCATTTTAAAAACTGCACCCCTCACAGTATTCAAAACAGCATTTTGGAAGTTTGTTAACCCTTTAGGTGTTTCACAGGAATTAAAACAATGTGTAGGTGAAATTTCAAAATTTCATTTTTTTTGCAGATTTTCAATTTTAATACATTTTTCTAAGGAACACAGTAGATTTTACTAGAGAAATGTGACTAAAAATTGATTCCCCCAATTCTTTTGTTTTCATAAATATCCTATATGTGGCCCTAGTGTGCACGTTGACCAAACCACAGGCTTCATAATAGAAGGAGCACCTACTTGATTTTGGAGCCTCCTTTTTAAGAGATTATTTTTTTAGGCACTATGTAGGTTTCTAGGCACCATAAGATGCTAAAAGTTAGGAACCCCCCCACAAGTGACCCCATTTTGCAAACTACACCCCTCAGGGAATTCATCTAGGGGTATAGTGTACATTTCAAACCCCCAGGGGTTTCACCAATTGTGGTACAACTGGGCAGTGAAAATGAAAAATTAAATTTTTTACACAAAAATGCAGTTCTGGCTCAAAAATGTTCATTTTCACAAGGAATGAAGGAGACAAAGCACCCCAAAATCTGTGCCCCAATTTCTCCCGAGTACAGCAATGCCTCATGTGTGACCAAAAAATGGCAGGACTCAGAAGGGAGTGATATTTGGATTTTGCAGCACAGATTCTGGTGGAATGTTGGTGGGTGCTATGTCGCATTAGCAAGACCCCCAAAGCACCAATACAGTGGAACCCCCCACAAGTGACCCCATTTTGCAAACTACACCCCTCAGGGAATTCATCTAGGGGTATAGTGTACATTTCAAACCCCCAGGGGTTTCACCAATTTTGATACAACTGGGCTGTGCAAATGAAAAATTACATTTTTTTACACAAAAATGCAGTTCTGGCTCAAAATTTTTCATTTTCATAAGGTATGAAGGAGAAAAGGCACCCCAAAATCTGTGCCCCAATTTCTCCCGAGTATGGCAATGCCTCATATGTGACCAAAAAATACCAGTTGGGTGCATGGCAGGACTCAGAAGGGAAGGAGTGATTTTTGGATTTTGCAGCTCAGATTCTGTTGGAATGAATGGTGGGTGCTATGTGGCATTAGCAAGACCCCCGAAGCACGGTGAAATGATGAACCTAATAATCCATAGATGTGTGGTATATTTTAAAACACTCCTTTATACATAGGCCGGGTTTGTCGGGGCAAGTTTCACAGTGGAAAATAGTATCCTTTCTTATTCCCTTTTTATAGCAAACTTTGCACCTTTTTTGTGTCCTGCCCTTTTTTGCAGTGGAGGGGATTTCGTTAGGAAAATGCTGCCCTGGTACAATACGGGGGCCAGTACTAGAAGTACTGGGGCCCTCTGCCTGCTGGTTCCCAAATATTAGGCCCTTTATGACTTCCTCTTGAAAGTGCATAAATGTCCCCCTCTGGCTGGTAGAACGGAATAGCACGTAAGCGTTATACAGTGCCATCTGGATGATATACACGGCCAGCTTCTTGTACCAGATTTTTGTTTTCCGCAAGGGACTGTGCGGCTTCAGTACCTGATCTGAAAGATCCACTCCGCCCATGTACTTATTGTAATCTAGGATACAATTAGGTTTTGAGGTGTGGGTACTGGTACCTCGTACAGGGACGGAGGTGGTACTGTCTCCATGAATTGTTGTCAGTATAAGGACATCCCTCTTGTCCTTATATTTGACCAACAACATATTTTCGGTGGATTGTGCCCTGCTTTCACCCCTTCTCAGTACTTGGGCAATGTGCGTTTTTGGGAGGCCTCTTTGGTTCTTGCGCACAGTACCGCAAGCTGCTGTACCTCTTGAACCAAGGGCCTTAAACAGGGGGATGCTAGTGTAAAAGTTATCCACATAGAGGTGATAACCTTTATCCAGGAAGGGGTGCACTAATTCCCAGACAATTTTTCCACTAACACCTACGAGGGAGGGGGGGCATTCTGGCGGTTCAATTCTTGAATCCTTCCCTTCATATACCCTAAACCTGTGGGTGTACCCTGAGGTGCTTTCACACAGTTTATACATTTTTATGCCATACCTTGCCCTCTTACTGGGAAGGTACTGGCGGAATTTAACCCTTCCTTTAAAATGTATAAGGGACTCGTCGATACAAATAAATTTTTCAGGGATGTACATCTCTGCAAATTTGGCACTGAAATGATCAATGACCGGCCTGACTTTGAATAGCCGGTCAAAGGTGGGATCATCTCTGGGTGGGCACTGTGCATTATCGGTGTAATGTAAAAATTTAAGGATTGTCTCAAAACGAGTCCGAGTCATGGCCATACGGTAAAATGGGGTGCTGTACAGAACATCTGTACTCCAATATTGCCTAATTTCTGGCTTTTTTACTATGCCCATATGTAATACCAGACCCCAAAACGTCATCATCTCTACTGCATCTACAGGGGTCCACCTAGCAAATGATGACGTGGGGTTTTGAGCAATAAACTGCTGGGCATATAAATTACTTTGGTCCACCATTAAATTTATAAAATCATCAGAGAAAAATAATTTGAAAGTCAATTTCTCTGAGACCTGTTGAATCAAATTGGATTCCTGGGATGGCCAAAAACTCAGGAACCTGGGGCTCAAAATTGTCTGGTGGTGGGGTCCATACGGGATCAATCATTTTGGGGGGGGGGTCTCAGCTGCTCTACGGGGGCGTCTTTGAGGGGGTCCCTCATCACTAGAGGAGGAAGATTAGGTTAAGACTATGGAAGTACATTTATTTATATATGCAAAGTCTATCTAATTTATTCATTTCGCACGCAACCAATAATTGAATGTCCAGATTTATAATCAATGAATATTATTTATAAGTGTAACCAGATGAAACTGTATCATGGATAATAAATATAACAATACAGGTATTATACATAATAACGATTATTGCTCCAGCATCCTTTAATAAAGCTAACCTCAGTTATGTTTAAATATATAAATGTGAATACAGAGCTGGGGGGGGGGGTGGCTATACAGTAGCATGGAAGAGTCTGATTGTCGGCCATTTTGGCCAGAACACATGTTGGCATTCCGCCATCTTAGATTCCATTACATAACAGACAAAGGAACCTTAACAATCTTCAGGCTCAAACAGCTGCCTGGCAATCACACATATACTGCCTGTACTTTCCTTTGTCTTTCCACAACATTTACTCCAAATTTAACCTCTAACCTGCATCATGCGATACTCACAATCCTATTATATAACTTGCACATTCATCAAACACACTTAAATGGCATTATACACTTCTAAGGACTAATCATATCATAATCACATCACAAGCTATTACACACACACCATCCGATCATCATGCTATCAACATTTGTTACATATAAGTTGGTTCTATCCGATAGTTTATCTAGATATTCTCACTGGATATTACACAAAGCATTCACACACTTCAATAGGAACAACTCAGGGCTAATCCATTCTGGGACGCAGACACACACACTTCAATACAAAGAGTCCATACAATACTACAATCCATAATCTACCAACCGCTGCTATATGTAGCTATTGTGAAGCACAATACAATCCATGATGATAACACATGGCTGAGCACATGGCACACAGCCGATAGGCCTACACTTTATGGTCTAACAATATCTTTCATGATACAGGGTTGTAAATCTCAATCTAACAAGCCAAACAGATCCTTTGTTACACTGTCTTATCTCAATGATCCTAGCTAAACATCATTCCCACAGGTCACTCTCAACTACAGACAGAAGCTTTCTTTGTCCAAACCATATGTAAACATACTCTGGGTCTATGCACATGTTAATATCTGAAGACAACTAAAAATGGAAGTGAACTACTCTTAAACTCTCTAACATAATCCATGTTCCATAACCGGGGTCCTAGTACACAATTAATCGGTCCTACAAATTATACATTACTCAAAGCCATGTGCTCATCTTGTCCAGGAGTGCTGCATTCCATCTTGTCTGATCAACGTCCCAATAGCAAGTCCAAAAAGCTGTCTTTCCAGAGGCCATTCTAGGTTTTATGTATAAATTTACTTTAAACATATAGTTTATATTTGTAATGATGCTGCTATTGTCTCCGAGTAAGTTTTTAACCATTTGTGTACATATTGTTGATTTAATTGACCAATTATGCAAATGATACATGCAGGAAGTTAGGTATAAAAATGGAACCCATAGGCAAGGATATACATCTTGACAAAGCAGTGAGAACACTGCGAAACGCGTTGGTGCTTGCCCAGTAGACCCAACTCTGTTCCCCAGGAGTCACCTACAAACATCTAAGGACTCGCTCCACCTGCTTACTTCATCTGATCGTCTTTTCTCTCATCATCTCTGGAAGTCTCTTGCCATCAAAAAATTGGATACCTGTCACTCGCAGCAGTGAGGACTCCCGATTGGGCTAATTTTCAACTGTGCCATCGGTTGAGTCCACTAAATCCTTTAGGCAGGGCAGGACTCCGGGCAGTGATGGTCTCCCAGCAGAGCTTTATGTTGCGCTGTGGGATCTCATTGGCCCGGACTTGCTCGAGCTGTACGAGGAGATGGTGGTGGAGGGCAAAATGCCTTCTTCGCTGAGGGAAGGAATGATCACGATCTTGTATAAGCGTAAGGGGGAGAGATGTGACCTGAAAAATTGGCGTCCCATCTCTCTTCTGAACGTGGACTACAAAATCCTCGCCAAGGTACTGGCCAACCGGCTGAAGGCTGTCATTGGGCAGATCGTTCATCCAGACCAAACCTGCGCCATTCCCGGCCGCAGAATCGCAGACAGCCTTGCCCTCCTCAGAGACACGGTCCATTACGTGAAAGACCGTAATGTGTGCACAGCCCTGATCAGCCTTGATCAGGAAAAGGCCTTTGACCGTGTCTCCCATGAGCTGATGGGCAAGGTACTGCGTAAATTTGGTCTTGGTGAGCTATTCTGTTCTTATGTTAACCTGATGTACCTTGACATTTACAGCTCGGTGTTGGTGAACGGCTGGAAGACTGACCCCTTTTCAATTCTGTCTGGGGTCAGACAAGGCTGCCCTCTTTCACCTCTTCTTTTTGTTTGTGTTATAGAGCTCTTCGCTGTATCCATCAGGCAAAATCAAGAGATCAGAGGGATCACCGCACCGGGTCCAGACCACCCAGAGGCCAAGTGTTCGCTGTACATGGATGACGTCACTGTGTTCTGCGCAGACCAGAGATCGGTGACGGCCCTCGTCCAGACCTGCGAAAACTTCGGCCGTGCTTCAGGAGCAAGGGTCAACCTTGGGAAGTCAGAGGCTATGCTCTTCGGAAAGTGGCACCTGTCGTCCTCCACTCCATTCCCATTCACGGTAAAACCAGACCTCATCAAGATCCTTGGTGTCTGGTTCGGGGGAGATGGAGCGGCCCTGAAGTGCTGGGATGAAAGACTTGCGACAATGCGTCAGAAACTGGGATTGTGGAGTCTCAGAGACCTTACCATCGAAGGGAAAACACTTGTGCTGCGGAATGAGATTCTTCCTGTTCTTCAGTACACCGCCCAGGCCTGGCCACCTCTAGCGGCGATCTGCAAGGCCATCACACGGGCTGTTTTCCACTTCATCTGGGGCTCCAAAATGGACAGAGTCAAGCGGATTGTTATGTACAAAGATCCCCTCAAAGGTGGAAAAGGCATTCCAGACATTCCAACTATGCTGAGAGCCTTCTTTGCATGTAACTGTATCCGCAGAACTTTGATTGACAATTGTGCCGGCTTTGCGGGGAACTCCATGTCCCGCTTCTTCCTCCTACCTATGTGGAGGACCCTTAAATGGGACAAGTGGGACAGCTCCATCCCTTACAACTGGACTACTCCATGGTTCTACCTGGATGTGTCCAAGTTTGTGAGGGAGCACCAACTGGAGGGATTGAAACCCGACTTGTGGAAACCTAAAAATTTCCACAAGCTCATCAGAGCCAAAGACGCCATGGAACCGATTTCAGGGCTCCCTTCAGCAACTGCCAAGTTTGTCTGGGAGTATGTGGCCTCCAAAAGGCTCACAAATAGACACAAAGACATGTCATGGATGGCCATTCAGGGGGGCTTACCTCACCGGTCATTCATGCACTCCCGAAACTTGTGTAGGTATAGACATTGTCCCTGGTGCTTTGTGCATGAAGAAACCTCCATGCACATCTTCTGGGACTGCACCTACGCACAGTTGTTGTTGGATGCCCTAGAGACTGAATTCAAGGACTCTGTGCCCAGGAACTGTCTTTCATACCTTTCGGTACTGTATGGACTATTCCCGGGCACCCACACGTATGGGGCGACCCAGGAAGCCTGGCGCCTTATAAACTGTGTTAAGGACGCTTTGTGGTTTGCCAGAAATCGTCTCATATTGCGGAGGGAGAGAATGTCCGTTCAGGACTGCCGCAGGCTGGTTCACAGCCTGCTCAGAGACTTATCCATTCAGGATAGCCCTGAGGAAGAAGAGGACTAAACCCCTTTTCTTCTGGTCCTTTCCCCCTGTTTGGACTGTTTTATAAGACTTTGGGACCGTGGCCCCTTCCCCCTCACTTCACAATGTCTGTTGTTTTGTTGCTGTATTTCTATTTATTGCCCTCCCCTTATATGTGTCTGTCTGGTCAATAAAGCTTCGGGCATGTGATTCCTCCTCCCTCACCCCCTACCCTCCACACCCATAGTCTTGTATACTGTTGTGTAAATGTTACCGTTAGAATGCATAGTGCATAGTATAGTCTATAGTGTAAGTTTATCTTGTACTGTATTTTATAATATGTACTATACTGTTTGCATGTGTACTGTGTTTTGGCTGTGCTGCGACACGGTATATGTGTGATATTTGTTATCGTCTGTTTTTTGCATTCTTTATGTACAATAAAGACCTGCTTTTTCAATCAAAAATCGGTTGAGTCCACTTTCTAAAATCGACAGGATACCATCATTGGCTAATACGGACTCCCCAAAAACCCCCTATACCAAGATCAGAGCAGGACTTGCCTTTCTCCAAAAATTGGTGACTATTCAAACTTGGGTCCATTTAAATTATTTTAATATATGTTTATATGTTCATGTGATTATTTTTATTGTGTCATACTTCCATTCAATTTTATGCATATTTAATTCTACCAGCGCTGCTTTCTTTTTTCTTTTTTAACTTTTAGAAAGTAAACACAGACCTAACCTGCTAATTAAGTCAGTGCATGCAGTCAAATTATCATCTGCAAAGACAGGAAATCTCTCTGTGTGTACAGAATGAGAGATAATGATCACCCTATCCCATTTCCCATTCCAAACTACTACCCGGCCTTTTTTTGTTTATTAAGCTAAATTGCTTAGCACAAATCTCTGCATGTGTATGATCTGGATCTGGACACCAGGAAATTGCCTACCCTTAATAGCTTAGCAAAATTACTTAGCAAACATCTCTACATGTGTATGCCCTTTTACCTAGTTAAGCCTGTACACTTCCATACCCACAGGAGATAAATCTTGTATACTGTATATATGCATTAATAAAACATGTAGGTCAGGAGGTACAAAAGGAGGTTTTGTAAAAAAGCAATCTCTCTTAATTTATGTTTTGTGTCTAGGCAGTGCTACTGTGCATGATGGTTATGCTTAATATTCTGAATGAATATCCCTTTAACACAGAAAAACACATTTTCAAGTGAACAATTTCTACCATGCAATTTAAAGCTTATTTGCCATACATGATTTCAGCTGTTTGGTTTCCTTTTGGGAAGCACATGAAGGGGCTTCTCTGGCACAGCTGTGTGCCAAGCTGCTACCAGGTCTTTGATGCATACAGTACTTTTGTCAACTTTTACCATTTATACACTTTTGCCTCCAATTAACCTAATTTTGGGTGTTGTGTACTCCATGCACCCTGAGAGTACTCACATGATTGTCCTTGTACTTGAAAAATGTATTTATGAATGCAAGGTAAAAAATGGATGCCTTTAGTGCAGTTTTCAAAATCTATAAATGTTCATGGTACATTATTTGAAGAGGAATTATTGTTTTTTCTTTAGATGAGCTAAATCCACTTCTAATTTTGTTCACGACCTATAGGGGGCATATGCTTCACATGCAGGTAATGTTCTTAGTACTAGATTTGAAGAGGAACTAGCGTTGTTTAAAAAATGAGCTAAATCCACTTCAAATTTTGTTCACGACCTATAGGGGGCATATGCTTCACATGCAGGTAATGTTCTTAGTACTAGATTTGAAGAGGAACTAGCGTTGTTTAAAAAATGAGCTAAATCCACTTCAAATTTTGTTCACAACCTATAGGGGGCATATGCTTCACATGCAGGTAATGTTCTTAGTACTAGATTTGAAGAGGAACTAGCGTTGTTTAAAAAATGAGCTAAATCCACTTCAAATTTTGTTCACGACCTATAGGGGGCATATGCTTCACATGCAGGTAATGTTCTTAGTACTAGATTTGAAGAGGAACTAGCGTTGTTTAAAAAATGAGCTAAATCCACTTCAAATGTTGTTCACGACCTATAGGGGGCATATGCTTCACATGCAGGTAATGTTCTTAGTACTAGATTTGAAGAGGAACTAGCGTTGTTTATAAAATGAGCTAAATCCACTTCTAATTTTGTTCACGACCTATAGGGGGCATATGCTTCACATGCAGGTAATGTTCTTAGTACTAGATTTGAAGAGGAACTAGCGTTGTTTATAAAATGAGCTAAATCCACTTCTAATTTTGTTCACGACCTATAGGGGGCATATGCTTCACATGCAGGTAATGTTCTTAGTACTAGATTTGAAGAGGAACTAGCGTTGTTTAAAAAATGAGCTAAATCCACTTCAAATTTTGGTCACGACCTATAGGGGGCATATGCTTCACATGCAGGTAATGTTCTTAGTACTAGATTTGAAGAGGAACTAGCGTTGTTTTATAAAATGAGCTAAATCCACTTCTAATTTTGTTCACGACCTATAGGGGGCATATGCTTCACATGCAGGTAATGTTCTTAGTACTAGATTTGAAGAGGAACTAGCGTTGTTTTATAAAATGAGCTAAATCCTCTTCTAATTTTGTTCACGACCTATAGGGGGCATATGCTTCACATGCAGGTAATGTTCTTAGTACTAGATTTGAAGAGGAACTAGCGTTGTTTTATAAAATGAGCTAAATCCACTTCTAATTTTGTTCACGACCTATAGGAGGCATACTGTATGCTTCACATGCAGGTAATGTTTCATAGGGGCGCACATAAAATGCTGGGCATTCTCATGCCAAAGACCGGTGTCCACCCCCGCCACCCTCCACTACTCGTACGAATACATTGGCAACTGTGCTAGTCACCGAAGGCATTCAAACTGAGAAACTACACATGCACATATATGCACAGAGCCACACCATCGGTCCCCAGCACGAATACACTGGTAATGCTAGTGAATCACCCTCTTTATACAAATTCAGAAGTGGTTCTAGACACATTATAATAAATTGGCTAAATCCACATCAGTTTTAGTATCTGACAGCAAGGGGGTCATAATAAATTACATAAACAGAAGTGGATGAAGGCACAACATAATAAATGGGCTACATCCACTTCAATTCATGTACTAGGTACAATAACAGAAGTGGATGTAGACACAAATAATAAAGTAGGCTAAATACACTTCTGATTCCGTTCATGACCTCCAGGGGGGAAATATTTACACTAGCAGAAGAGGAACTAGCCGGCATAATAAAAAAGTGCTAGTTCCCATGCAGTAACTGTAACTGATTTACTGAAGAGGAACTAGCTGAGATAATAAAAAAGTGCTAGTTCCTAAGGCAGTTACTGTAACTGATGGGGATCTAGTCTCTACCGTGCTGTTATCCCCAGCACTGCCCGCTGTTAGTAGAACAGACATATATAACACAATACTCGGCATGGTCAGACTGATCACATACCTTGCTGGGTATTACAGACCCCTCAGGACCACAGTAATCCGGGTCTCCCAGCTGCTGGTACCAATGTACAGGAGGAGTCAGTGCTGCTTCGGTAGCAGCTAGTTCCCCTTCGCCGTAAGGACCTGGGGAGGAGAGGGGGCGGGAGAGGGGGCGGGAGAGGAGGAGCAAGGTCAGAACAAGACAACTTTTTTTTTGAGCCGACATGTGCCGACAGGCGGTATTTCATGCCCTACCATCCACTAGGGCGTGGAGGAGGTTATTAAAGCTGTGGCGAGCGAAGCGAGCCACCGTGCCCGAAGCATTGCGAGCGAAGCGAGCTATGCGAGGGTCCATTTGGGTCCCTTCTTCTGAACTTGCTCCTCCTCTCCCTGCCCCATCTCCTCCCCAGGTCCTTACGGTGAAGGGGAACTAGTCTCAACCGTGCTGCTTCTGTCTCCGACTTACACCCCCTACTTCCGGGTCAGTGTGTGCACTATTTGCTGGTCCTCCACTTCCGGGTCAGGCCGGGCGCGTCGCTGCTATCATTGTACTTCCTGTCTGTGTCAGTCCCCACCCCCTTTCTTTTCCTAGAGAGGTGTGTATACGGCGATGCTCCGGTGGCCATTTTAACTAAGGGCAAATCCCAGCTGGCTATATACATTTTGCCCACAGTTCAGTCTCATACTACGGACGGTAATGACAGTTTGCAGGTTAATATTTAACTCCTTATGTTCTACAAATAAACGCACAAAGGGCACATTACATAATATATTGCTAGGTCTTAGATGCATTTATTATATTAATTTTGCAGATTAAGCAATTGTCCGCAGGATAATATAATGTATTTTATATTATAGTTTATTATATTGTATATAGTACAGGGTTGCCGACACTCCCGCATTTAGCGGGAGTATCCCGGTTTTTGTTCCTTTCTCCCGGTCTCCCGATAATGTGTGCGATCCTCCCGGTTTTTTAGTCCGTCTGAAAAAAAAAAAAGTGACTGCGCATGCGCAAATCACAAAGTGCCGAGGCAGACGCCGCAGCTGTCCGGCCGGTAGGGTTACCACCCGTCCGGGATTACTCCGGACAGTCCGGTAATTAAGACCGGCGTCCGGAGTCCGGACGGGTGGCTTTCCCGGACTATACATAGTCCGGGAATAACCCGCCCGCCGCCTCGTCTCCCCGCTCCCCCGCTGCCCTGCTCCCGTCCCCTCACGTTTCCCCCGCTGTGTATGCGGGAGAGACGTGCTGCTGCGGTGCTGCATATGCTGCTGGACCGCTAGCCAATGGCCGCTCGCGGTCCAGCAGCCACCAGTTGATTGGCTGCTGGACCGCGAACGGCCATTGGCTAGCGGTCCAGCAGCGGGAGTTAGAAATGTTAAAATCATACAGCACAGCAGCACGTCTCTCCCGCGAACACAGCGGGGGAGACGTGAGGGGACGGGCAGGCAGGCACAGGCACACTGACAAGCCTGTCTGCCTCCCGCAGGCGGGGGAGGGGGTTTCTATCCCCCTTGGCAACGAGCACACTGGCACAGATCAATCCCCCTCGGCAACGAGCACACTGGCACAGATCAATCCCCCTCGGCAACGAGCACACTGGCACAGATCAATCCCCCTCGGCAACGAGCACAGAGGCACAGATCAATCCCCCTCGGCAACGAGCACACTGGCACAGATCAATCCCCCTCGGCAACGAGCACACTGGCACAGATCAATCCCCCTCGGCAACGAGCACACTGGCACAGATCAATCCCCCTCGGCAACGAGCACAGAGGCACAGATCTATCCCCCTCGGCAACGAGCACATAGGCACAGATCAATCCCCCTCGGCAACGAGCACAGAGGCACAGATCAATCCCCCTCGGCAACGAGCACACTGGCACAGATCAATCCCCCTCGGCAACGAGCACACTGGCACAGATCTATCCCCCTCGGCAACGAGCAGAGGCACAGATCTATCCCCCTCGGCAACGAGCACAGAGGCACAGATCTATCCCCCTCGGCAACGAGCAAATTCAGTCCACCTTGGCATCGGCATGAAGCCCCTGGCATTGAGCATATAGGTAAGTGGCACTTATGTGTCAAATGTGTATGGTGTGTTATACAGTATGTCATGGGCATTGCTTAGTGTTATATAGTATGACATGGGCATTGCTTAGTGTTATATAGTATGACATGGGCATTGCGGTGTTATATAGTATGACATGGGCATTGCGGTGCTATATACCGTGTTTCCCCGATAATAAGACACTGTCTTATTTTTTTTTTTCGCTCAAAAAAGACCATAGGTCTTATTTTCAGGGGAGGGCTTATTTTAATAGACCTTTTGAAAAAATAGCCCCCCTGCGCCTTTAAGAAATTCCCCACTGCGCCTTTAAAACATTCAACTGCGCCTTTATGAAATGCCCCACAATTTAATGTGCCGGTATTTTACATTTTCCATGCCCCCACCTGTTTGTTTGTAGTTTAAATGGATATTCGTTGATGGCGCTGTGTGGTGAGCAGCAGCCAGCCAGTCAGCCGCATGATGTGCGCGGCGCGATGTGCGCGGCGTGACGTCACGCCGCGCCTACCGCAATGCATCCCTGGGAACGGGAGCTGCGGTGCTGCTGGTGAGTGAGCAGAGGGCAGCGGGGGTCAGCGGGAGTCAGCGGGGGCCGAGCGGAGGGTACACATATGGTGTACATACAATTACATGGGAAGAATGGTAGGGCTTAATTTCGGGGGAGGGCTTATTTTGGACCAGCGTCCAAAATCTGGGGTAGGGCTTATTATCGGGGTAGGTCTAATTATCGGGGAAAGACGGTAGTATGTCAAGGGCATTGCGTAGTGTTATATAGTATGTAATGGGCATTGCAGTGTTATATAGTATGTAATGGGCATTGCGGTGTTATATAGTATGTCATGGGCATTGCAGTGTTATATAGTATGTAATGGGCATTGCAGTGTTATATAGTATGTAATGGGCATTACGGTGTGTTATATAGTATGTAATGGGCATTACGGTGTGTTATATAGTATGTCATGGGCATCATGTGTGGGCTTATGAGTAATCGGAATTACAAAGTTCATTAAAACGTGCAATGGGCATTACGGTGTGTGGCATAAAATGTAATGGCCATTATGGCATGTGGTATACTATATAATGGGTGTGCGGTGTGTCAGCATTATGACAAAAATTTTGCTGCGCGCCTTCGGCGCGCACTGTCCATGTTTTCCATCCTGTGCAAAAATTTGGTTGAGTCCTGGCATAATGTGTAATGGCCATTGCAGTACATGGAATAATACATCGTGATTGGCATCACGATGTGTGGCATAACTTGTAATGGCCATTATGGCATGTGGTATACTATATTATGGGTGTGCGGTGTGTCGGCATTATGTCAAAAATTTTGATGCGCGCCTTCGGCGCGCACTGTCCATGTTGTCCATCCTTTGCAAAAAAATTGTTGAGTCCTGGCATAATGTGGAATGGCCATTGCGGTATATGGCATAACACGGAATTAGCATCACGATGTGTGGCATAACTTGTAATGGCCATTAATGTATGTGATATAACATGTAACTGGAATTATGGTATGCAAAATCAAGAATGAAATGGAAGCAAAGGTTTAAAAAAAAATCAACATAAGGCGGGTCTGGGGGCGGGTCTGGGGCTGGGATGGGTCAGTGGGTGTGTCAAGGGGCGGGCCAATGTCCGGGAATCTCTCAACAAAAAGGTGGTAACCCTACCGGCCGGGGATCTGTCAGCAGTGTCTATACTGCCTACAGCGGCAGCGCAGCAGGGGGCAGCCATCGGAGCAGGAGCAGCAGAGGGAGCGGCACAAGCAGCAGAAGGCAGCGCCGCAGATAAGATGGTAAGATAGCGGCTGGCTGCTTCGTGCCTCCCTCCTGCTTCTCTCCCTCTGCTCCCTACTATTTTTCCTTTAATAGGGTTCCTTCTTTTAAAAAAATGCTACGTACCACTACCATCTCAAAATGTAATTTGGATAGCCACGCCCCATTTTTGTGCCGTAAATGGGCCAGGGCCATGGGCGGAGCTATCCAAATTACATTTGAGAGCTCCCACGCCCCCTAATTAGCTGCCCTCTGCCTGGTCTCCCGCAAAGGGGAGATGAAAAGTCGGCAAGTATGATATAGTATTGTATTATAATATATATGTTGTAGCCCTGTGGTAATAACCCTGCGATAGCCCTGTTGTAATAACCCTGTGGCAGCCATGTGGTAATATCCCTGTGGTAATAACCCTGTGGTAATAACCCTGTGGTAATAGCCCTGTGGTAATATCCCTGTGGTAATAACCCTGTGGTAATAGCCCTGTGGTAATAGCCCTGTGGTGGTAGCCCTGTGGTAATAACCCTGTGGTGGTAGCCCTGTGGTAATAACCCTGTGGTAATAACCCTGTGGTAATAACCCTGTGGTAATAACCCTGTGGTAGCCCTGTGGTAATAACCCTGTGGTAGCCCTGTGGTAATAACCCTGTGGTGGCCCTGTGGTAATAACCCTGTGGTAGCCCTGTGGTAATAACCCTGTGGTAGCCCTGTGGTAATAACCCTGTGATAGCCCTGTGGTAATAACCCTGTGGTAATATCCCTGTGGTAATATCCCTGTGGTAATATCCCTGTGGTAATAACCCTGTGGTAATAACCCTGTGGTAATAGCTATGTGGTAGCCCTGTGGTAATAACCCTGTGGTGACCCTGTGGCATACCTCCCAACGTCTGTGCTGATGAAATAGGGACACTCGCGCGAGCGTCCAAAAAGGTGGCGGGGTGTATGCAAATGAGGGTGCGGCTTATGCTAATTAGCCACGACCTTATTTTCATACGAGAATAGACGCTGTGCGCAAGCGCACAGCTTCTATTTTATTAGATTGGGGGGTCTGCCAACTGCCAGCCCCCGCAGCGGGACAATACCTGCCGCGGGTGAGACAGCGGGACAGGACCCGAAAATCGGGACTGTCCCGCTGTAATCGTGACAGTTGGGAGGTATGGTGGCGTAACTAGAAATTTTGTCAAACAAATTCTGGTGCCCCCCCCCCCATACATTTATTATCTTTTTACCTTTATTTTTCATTTATTGGCAGTAGTTTTTTGCTTGTTGCCAGGGGTTTACATGCAAATTTCCATTGGCAATATATATATATATATATATATATAGACCTTGGTGTGGAGGCACTCCAAATAAACAACACACTGCACAGCGTGGACGGTAACGTTTCGAGGTTTATTACCTCTTCATCAGACGGGGTCTGATGAAGAGGTAATAAACCTCGAAACGTTACCGTCCACGCTGTGCAGTGTGTTATTTATTTGGAGTGCCTCCACACCAAGGTCTATGCTGCGGTCCTGGTACATGCATTGGGATCCCTGGATGGCACCCTTGAAATTTGAATAATATTGCCGGTAGTGCTGCTCCCACTGGAGATTATATATATATATATATATATATATATATCCCTACCCAGAATCTGCAACTTCTGCTGATATACACTACCCAGTAGGACCTCTAGCATCTATCCATTTGTCCTGTATACCTCTAGAATATGTCTCCTCTAAAGCGGTGGCCATTTTTGAAAGGACATTTTCAGCAGACAGACAGCCAGACCCATTACAATATGCGGAGATCATGCACCCCTCAGCGCCGGCTCACCCTAGCCACCATCTGGGCCGCAGTGCTATTGTTACCACTGATCTGGGTCAGTAAATTTGTGCGTAAGGGGAGTCTGTCAGTAAGTGGTGTGTGTCAAAAACAAACCTCCCAACTGTCCTGATTTTCACGGGATAGTCCAGTTTTTTCAGGAGTGTCCAGTACTTCACCCGGGGCCGGCAGTGTCCTGCGGTGGGGGGAGGACAGTTGTTGGGAGTCCCCCTGCTTGCTCACCATAGCACAGGGCTGGCACTAGCCACTCAGCAGCTCCTGCGGTGCAGGGAGGCACCGTACTGAAGAGGCGCTCTCCCTGCCAGTGGCATCACTAAAGGGGTGCAGTGCGACTCCGCACCCGGGTGTCACCAAAAAGAGCCTCCCGCACTACACTCAGGTGTCAGCACCCGCCACACTACACTCCCACTGGCAGCGTCTATTCACCCCAGCCTGCTTGCACATTGTCATCGTCCTCCGTCCCATTCACCCACAGCGCCGCACCACTGCTGGCAGAATCTTCTCACCCCAGGCAGCCACAGAGGACACCAGCCACCCTTGCACCTGCACCCCCACAGTGGTATCCGCACCAGGAATTGGACTGTGCTTTGCGATGCCTGTGTGAGCGCACACTGGCAGCAGCAGCCAGCTACAGGAAAGGGATGGGGTACATGCCAAAACAGCCAGGGAAGGGTTGGATGGGGTGGAGGACAACTGCTGAGCGGTGGGTGGGGGACAGACGGACGGGGGGACAACTGCTGAGTGTTTTCTCCTTAAAAATAATGAATAGATCAACAAGTTTAAAACCAATGTAATATGCTTAACAAAAACCACACAAATTAAATGTACAACAACATATATACACAATGTCCATAATCTAATTTGTGTGCATTTTACTTAAGCATATTAAATTGTTTTTAAAGGTATCTATATATACGGTGTGTGGAATAAAATGTCGTCTCTCCGCCACCCTGATCATTGCTTCCCACGATAGAGTTCAGGACTTTGCACGTGCTGCACCCCTTCAGTGGAACGCGTCTATTCTATTAGATTGGGGGGTCTCCCAACTGCCACCCCCCGCAGCGGGACAATGCCTGCAGCGGGTGGGACAGCGGGACAGGACCCGAAAATCAGGACTGTCCCGCTGTAATCGTGACAGTTGGGAGGTATGTAGTACTGTTCCTTTGTACAGTGCTGCAAAACACTTGTGGCACCTTATAAATAAAATTATAATAATGATAATAAAATATAGATAGGTGTAATATATAAATAACACGTTATAGCAAATGCCCATCCTGATATATACACATCATAGTGGCACTCAAGCCCGGACTCCCCGGGAGGTTGGGACAAGATACATACCTCCCAACTTCCGCAGCTCAGCAGGCGGGACACTGCTGCTGCGCGCCGAATTTTTCAGGGGGGGGGTGGTGGCCTAATTTGGAGGCGTGGCCTATACTCGCGGCTCCCCCGCGAGGCCACGCCCCCATTTTGCCGCTATGGGGGCATGACCCAGAGGCTCTGTGAGCCTCTAGCCATGCCCCTGGCTGCGGGAATATACGCTGTGCGCATGCGCACAGCGTTTATTCCCCGCTGCTTAGCAGCTGACAGGGGGGACTCCCAACAGCCCCCCCACACCACGGGACACTGCCGCCCGCGGGTGGGACAGCGGGACAGGCCCTGACAATCGGGACTGTCCCGATAAAATCGGGACTGTTGGGAGGTATGCTGTGGTAGCCCTGTGGTAATATCCCTGTGGTAATAACCCTGTGGTAATAACCCTGTGGTAATAGCCCTGTGGTAGCCCTGTGGTAATAACCCTGTGGTAATATCCCTGTGGTAACCCTGTGGTAATAACCCTGTGGTAGCATACCTCCCAACATGAACCTCTCCAGGAGGGACACAATGCTCTATTTCTGGACTTTCCTCTTAATATAGGGTCACCACCACCTGTGGGCTGTGCTGCACTCTACTTGTCAGCCTGGTCCACGCACCACCAGCCAGCGGCGGCAGCCGCTGCAGTATAAAGCCGCTGCGGGGACCAGGCGCCGGTGTATGACCCAGGTGCAGATCGCACAAGGGAAGCAGTAAGCACCAGCAGCTGCATGAGAATGGGGCCCTCTTCCGGGAGTCCGTAAGATGTCCCATGATTCCGGGAGAGTCGGCAATATACATGGTGAGGAGGACTGGGGCACAGTGCAATGATCTGCAGATAGCACAGTACATGGTGATGAGGACTGGACCTGAGTGCAATGTTCTGTTTTTGTATGTATGGTGTTATCCTCTATGAAGATTTCTAGGTCTAGAAATTGTACTGATTGTTGGCTGATTTGAGTTGTAAATTGTAGATTTCTGTCATTTCTATTGAGGTAGTCCATGAATTGTGTGAGTGAATCCTGCAAGCCCTTCCAAATGAAGATACAGTAGAGGATAACACCATACATACAAAAACATATAGAAAGGCCATAGACGTAAACAGTTATATTTTGTACACCAGTGGTCATTACAAACCCTGTTTGGATGGGGGATGCGGTCAATTTGCCGGCGGTCGGAATCCCGGCGTTCAGAATCCCGACACTGGAATCCCGACCGCCGAAATCCCGAAACTTTCTCCCTCCTGGGGTTTCCACGACACCCATAGAGGGAGAATAAAAAAGCATGCCGAGCGTAGCGAGGCACCGGGCCCGCTGCGTGGCGAGCGCAGCGAGCCCGCAAGGGGGGGGAGGCGATCCACGTCCCCCCATGTCGGGATTTCGGCGGTCGGGATTCCAGTGTCGGGATTCCGACCGCCGGGATCCCGACCGCCGGGATTACGTATCGGATCCTTGGCTAGGATACCCAAAGGGCAGTTCTGTCGTCTGAAACGAAACTGCTCCAAGACACAAGATTTTGAGAAACAAGCAAGTGACATGAGGGACCAATTCCTAGTCAAACATTATGATGAGGAATTGGTGAATGACGCTTACCACGAGATAGCCACACTAGACAAAGACAAAACATTAATTAAGACCAATACCCGCAATAAACAGGGCCCACAAGATGTCTCATTTATCACAATTCAACCAGTCTTCTCAACAACTCCGACGGATACTCCAAAAACATTGGCACATACTAAGACAGGACCAAGATCTACAGCATCACTTATCAGAGAAACCAACACTTGTATTCAGAAAAGCGCCAGACTTGAGACAGCGACTAGTGAAAACCACATAAAACCCAAACAAACTACACAAACAAGACTCACAGACACAAAAGGCTTCTTCCAATGTGGTAGATGCACATGCTGCAATAACCTCACCACTAAGACAACCAAAAGTCACCACACCTTGACATCAGTGACCACCAACAGCACCTTCCAATACAGACAACACCTCTCCTGCGAATCCAAAGGGGTGATTTACTTGTTAAAGTGCCCCTGCGGATTGGAGTACGTAGGGAGGACTATTAGAGCATTGAAAGTTAGAATGTATGAACACATACGCAACATAAAAATAGTTTACGAAAAACATAGCGTATCCATGCACTTTAAACAGGCACATGGTTCCAATCCTGCGGACTCATGTTCACAGCCATTGAATCACCCTCAAGAAATTGGAGAGGGGGTGACTACATCGAGTTACTGAACAAAAGAGAGCTCTTTTGGATTTTCAATCTGAAAACTCTACACCCTGGGGGCTTAAACATTGACTTCCATAATGGACATCTGTAACTGTCTCAATATGACGTATCATTGCATGCAAACATGGGGTCACCTACTACATTAGGAATACCCATGACTCCGCGCCCTTATTAATCAAGGTAGCACTATGAGCACCCGTAACACCTCAGATGACGTACACACCCATCCACGGACACGCAATAGGCGCCCATAATAATACCATTCTCAGGCAATCCATCAATATATATGCCTGATTCCACCGTCTACTACTTGCATTATTACTACCCATTCATTTTGATTTATTGCTATCAATTTAATTTTATTTTATATTATTTTATATTCTTTATTTTACTTCATTCTATTATATTATATTTCATTTCATTTATTTTATTTTATGGTTACTATATTATCTCACTTAATTTTATTAATTATATTCATTTATTTACACATATATCTTCAATGAATTTATTCTCATCGGTACTTGTTTCCTAGCACGGCCACAATCGCGGGCATCGGGTGTAATTTTTAGTGGTCTGCGACGCGACGCCCCCGATTTTCCCATTGAAATGCATTGAAAAAAGTCAAAATCGCGTCGGTCGCGTCGTATGCGGCTAAAAAAGGCTTAAATGGTCCAGACGCGATGCCCCCGATTTCCCATAGGAAACAATGTTAAATGCCTCAATTTACCCGCGATGCCCCCGATTTCCCATAGGAAACAATGTAAAATGCCTCAATTTCACCAAATCATCATAGGGAACAATGGTAAATGGGCCAGAAACCCCCAAAAACACCCCTGAACAGTGAAATGTCCCCCTAAAAGTAGTTTACGCCACCCCACGATCAACGCGAACCCGAAGCGTGGCGAGCGTAAGCGAGCCCGTGAGGGGTGGCGGTATGCGTCCTCCGACCTTTTCATACCCCCACTATCCACGTTGGTGTGGAGTTGAGAATAGAATAGTGTGGCGAGCGCAGTGAGCCACCGAGCCCGAAGCGTGGCGAGCGCAGCGAGGGGACGCGGATACCTTCACAGGTAAACGCGTCCCTTCGCGGGCTTCACAGGTATCCGCGTCCGCTCGCCACGCTTCGGGCTCGCCACACTATTCTATTCTCAACTCCACGCCAACGTGGATAGTGGGGGTATGAAAAGGTCGGAGGACGCGTACCGCTGCGCTCGCCACGCTTCGGGTTCGCGTTGATCATGGGGTGGCGTAAACTACTTTTGGGGGGACTGTTCAGGGGTGTTTTTGGGGTTTTTTGGCCCATTTACCATTGTTCCCTATGATGATTTGGGTAATTTGAGCCATTTAACATTGTTTCCTATGGGAAATCGGGGGCATCACGGGTAAATTGAGGCATTTAACATTGTTCCCTATGGGAAATCGCGGGCATCGCGGGCATCGCATCGGTACCATCGCACCCGATTTTTTAGTGCATGCGATGGCCCCGATTTTTACTCACGATGCCCACGATCATGATCGTTGTGGCCGTGCTAGGAAACAAGTACCTTCTCATCATATTCGGATGCACCTCCATTAACTGTATCCCGTATACCAATCACTATTCAACCCATTATCTTTGTACATACGTCCTCATGTACAACAGTCGACACAGTCAGGATAGTTAACACAGTAACCCCAAGACGTTCACAACTGCATAGAGACTGATTTTAATGTCGACCAATCAGAACAAGAGGGGTGGAGCCTGTAACACAACACTGACACCCTTGAAAAGGCCGGACCTCGGCTGAAATGCGTTGGGACATACACGCCCACCCACTGCATCAAGCATCCCACATTCATCAAAGTCTCCTCCAAAGTGAGTCGAGCGCACGTCACTCCAGTGCGTCGCGCTTCTGGTGATGCAGGCCCGCACCATCCGGCAGTCGCCGGCTCACTGTTGTAGCAGCGTGGTCAACAACTGGCGTCCCCTATCCGGGACTGCAGGACGCCAGCGGCAACAACTTCATCGGCATCAACGGCTACTCCAACACTTCCCGTACAGCGGCAGATTCAAGGTATGTCTGGATGCACCACTGGGGTATTTGCTGCATCTATCCACCCGCCCACCCACCACAGGACAGTGATTGCCCTACCTGTGGCCCCAATATCCGCCTGCAACGGACACCACTCACCGAGTGGAAGTTGCAAGGCGGTCAGCCCCAGCCCCACTTCCCTTTGCTTTCACACCAATAAATGTATTTTGCACCCATCTGATTTTTCCTCTCATCATTGAACATAGGGGTCATTAGCTACAACCAATTGTCACACCACAAGTCACCTCCAGTGACATAGTTTACTATTCTAAGGGCACGCACAGTCTTCAGCTCACACTGTATAGACACCCAGAAGGTGAGCACAGTACCTCCCCACCTGCAAACAATCTGTAACCAGAGCCTGAACCACTCTAGGTCTGCAGCCCCTTCGCTCAGAGGTAATTCGAGCGCTACACCAATCCTGTTCAACCAGGGTTCCCAGGTAATAAGGAGCTGCCGGTCCTGGTTCCTAAAAAGCCAACAGGGTAATGCCACAGCCGGGGTAAACTTTTTACATAAGTTCCCCTGGCCAAAGCATTGATTCCTGTGGCAGGGACCTTGGAGGAGTGGGGACCCCTCAATAAAGGAAGGGTGGTGGGCATCGGGCAGCTAAATGGTTGTTTACATTTGCAGCTTCTCCCACATGCCGGGGGTTAGTCCTGCTCACCAGCCAATGGCCGCTCCTTATTGGTAATGTATGATTTCCATCACCTGTGGTGACACCTTTCTTATCAATTACCTAGCTTCCCACAGGTGCTGGCAGTCATAGATTACCAGGGAAGTCCAGGAGCAGAGCATTTTCTCCCTGAAGTAGAGGGTCAGGTAGGCAACCCTGGTGTAGGCTTGCATAATTTCAGTGTGTCAGTGAGCTTGGCGTAATGGAGGACAGTGAGATGGTGATGAGATTGTGATCAGAGAGTGTGAAGGGAGTGTTTGTAAAATCAGAGACTGAGCACAGCCTGGTGAAAACAAGGTCCAGGCAGTGGCCTTCCTCATGAGTAGAGGAGTCAGACCACTGGGAGAGGCCGAGAGAGGAGGTTAGAGAGAGGAGTTGGAAAGCATGCAGAGAATGTGGACTGTCCTTAATGATATTGATGATGATGGTGGAGATGTCAGAGGATAAGTAACCATTCTTGCTGTGATTACCTGGTATGCTGTGTACCTGCTACAAAAATAAAGACCACAACTTCATCGGTTCCAGTGTATGTGCTTCCTTGTCACAATAGGTACACAAAGTGGCCAGAGGTTGTCTGACAGGAAGCCAGCGTGTGGGAGTGGGAAACTGACAATTTCTGAGGCCTTATAATAGAGGATCTTTGATGTCTGCGCTGGCAATGTTCTGCCCATCTCAGTCGCAGATTAGTGGAAGCCTCAGACCTACCTCTCATTGTCACAGACATCAAAGTCCTTTCAATGCATCAGGAATTGCATATGGATTTGTGAGTGGATAGCGATCTGTGATAGTGTTGCAATACATTCGCTAATGGACACAAGGGGTGACATTTACTGGGATGAAGTAATTGGACTTTGGAAAATTTATGTAAAAAAAAGGGCTGAAATTCGTACGGTTTCCCAAAATCTCCAACTTAATCGGATGCGAATTGCAGTGAAAATTGCACTTTTTGCTGCAAAAATCACCCATTCTGACCTGTAGAAATTTTTGTCACACTTCAATTCGCATCCAGATGTTTTCCCATTATAAAGTATACTGGGGTGCGAATATTGGAAAACATTACCAAAAATAGCAACGAATAAACCAATTGAAACATGTCGAGTGTGACAGAACCATGCACAGACCAGTGTGATCTCTGCATGGTAATGTAAAACAATGTGTTGGTTCCACCTCCTGAGTATAACCAGCCCAGGGCTCAAAGATCCGGTCCTGGTTTTAGACATTCAGGGGAGCAAAACCATAGGGGAGCTCCAGGATTTCAAAAACCAGCACCAGGCTCAAGGGCCGGTCCTGGTTCTTAAAATACGGGTGGCCACAGCCGGGGTAAACTTTTTACATAAGTTCCCCTGGCCAAAGCATTGATTCCTGTGGCAGGGACCTTGGAGAAGTGGGGATCCCCCAATAAAGGAAGGGTGGTGGGCATCGGGCTGCTAAATGGTTGTTTACATTTGGAGCTTCTCCCACATGCCGGGGTTAGTCCCACCCACCAGCCAATGGCCGCTCCTTATTGGTAATGTATGATTGCCATCACCTAAGGTGACACCTTTCTTATCAATTACCTAGCGCATCCAGAGCAGAGATGTTACTTCGTCGGCGTCTGTATTCAGAATGATTTCTGGCCAATCAGGAGCCGACTTTCTCGGCTCCTGATTGGCCGAGAAATCATTCTGTTCAGAGACGGCGAGGAGGAAACATCTCAGCGCCGGACATACTCCTGCAAGCCGGGTACCAGTCTGGAGCAGCGCTGTCACCGGAGGTCGCCGCCGGGGAGCAGGTGAGTAGGATTTGCCTCCTTAGGTACCCCTGGGGACTACCACGGATCCCGGACCCCGGATTCTTCACGTCAGGAGCCCCGGAACCCCAGGACCAGCCCCGGAACCAGGACCAAGGCCCCGGAACCGAACTCTTCTGCCCTGGAGCCCCGGAGCCCGGACCCAGGATCCAGGGACCGACCTACGGGCTCAAGGTAGGTAAGTATCAGTGTGTGTGTGTTTTGTGTGTATTAAAGTTTTATTTTACAGGGTGTCAGTGTGATTTTGTGCACTATTTTTACACTGCAGAACTACAAGTGCCAGCGGGCCCTTTAATGCCCCGCATGCTGGGACTTGTGGTTCCCCAAGTCCCAGCATGCGGGGTAGGCTTGCTGGGACTCATAGTTCGCCAGTGTAAAACAATAGTTTTCATTATTTTTTTTACACAAATCATCAGCTCCATGCCCACAGCCCAGGGGCATGGAGGACAGCCCCGGACTATCAGCATGGGCTGGTAAGTCCTGGAGGGGGGGACCCCTTCATTGGGGGGTCCCCACTTCCCCAGGACCCCTGCCCATGCTGACCAGCCAGGGGGTTAATGCTTTGGCCGGGGGGACTTGTATAAAAAGTCTCCCCCCGGCTGTGGCATTACCCTGCTGGCTCGTTGTGTCCGGTGCTGGTTCTTAAAATACGGGGGACCCCTAGTCACTTTGTCCCCCGTATTTTGGGAACCAGCGCCGGACCTTGAGCCCGGTGCTGGTTTCATAAAATCAAGGGGACCCCTATTTGTCGGGGACCCCTATTTGTCGGGGACCCTGATTTTATGTCACCAGCACCAGCTCAGTGAGCCCGGGGCTGGTTAGACTCGGGCGGGGGACCCCGCGCTCGGTTCTTTTTTTTACAACCTTGCGCTGTCCTGCAAATGTGCGATTTTCAGACATGAAAATCGCACATTTTCAGGACTAAAAACAGCGCACCACTTCGCTGCAAATCGCCCCTATTCGCACTTTTCAGCCTCCAATGCGCATCACATTAAATATGCGCATTTAGGCTGAAAAATGCGATTTTAAAATAGGCGCTTTGCGGCGATGTGGTGCGCAAATAAAACACGCATAGCATAGAATGTCACCCAGTGTGTTTTCGCTTTCTGTCTGAGCGGCAGCTTTCTACTCGCAGTCACCTGCCATTTTCTCAGATTACTGATCATCTCTGAATCAGGCCCAGGGACATAAGATGGCCAAGCTGTTATGTGTCACAGCAACTGATCTAGTCTGAGAGTTCCATCTGGAGGACAGCAGACAAGAAAGGACCACAGCAAGCAGGGAATATAATGCATCTCTCCTTGTACTGAGCAATCCCCGATTGGCAGGTAGTCGCTGTGGTTATGTTTCAGCACCAGTAATAAAGACATCAATAATCCATTTGCTGAAGGATCATTAGTTTATTTAGGGTGTTATTGTAGGTAACCAGATGGTCATCATTACAGGACCACCTAACTATCTGTAACATGTAGAAGAATGTACAAAGTATTATAGAGAAACAAAGTCTATAGTTATACAATCGGTAACAGAATCCCATTTATCCAGATCAGCTTTTATTCCCCTGTTCTGGGAACATCTACTAGTAATATACATGGTTATTACAGATATTGTTAGATCATCGTCCTTCAGTCTACATGCAGGTTATATCACTATATACTGTGTCATAGTAACGTGTATACTGTTACTGGGCTGCTAATTATTATGGAGGATGTTAGTATTAGCCTGTTACACAATGTGATCTCCATCAGACCTGGTTAATAACATGTGAGAAGCAAGGATCTGCTGTAACCCATAGCAACTAGAAATCCACTATTAGCAGTCTAGTGTCAGCAACCTAACACATGTAATAATGATTGGTTACTATGTGATACAGGTAGTACATAGTATTCAGAGAGAGTGAGGTAAGGCAGCAACATAGAGACATGAGGGAAAGGAGAGAGACCAGAGGAGACCTGTAGGGTGGTACAAGGCCGTAATACAGGGTTCCTATAATCAGTGGTGTAACTATAGAGGATGAAGAGGATGCAGCTGCTTGGGGGGTCCCGAAAAGGAATCTCACGGAATTCTGTAAAATGCTTCGGAGCCCAGCAGTGTATGTACACAGGGAGGGAGGCAGAGCCCAGCAGTGTACGTACACAGGGAGGGAGGCAGAGCCCAGCAGTGTACGTACACAGGGAGGGAGGCAGAGCCCAGCAGTGTACGTACACAGGGAGGGAGGCAGAGCCCAGCAGTGTACGTACACAGGGAGGGAGGCAGAGCCCAGCAGTGCACGTACACAGGGAGGGAGGCAGAGCCCAGCAGTGTACGTATACAGGAAGGGAGGCAGAGCCCAGCAGTGTATGTACACAGGGAGGGAGGCAGAGCCCAGCAGAGTATGTACAGGGAGGGAGGCAGAGCCCAGCAGAGTATTTACAGGGAGGGAGGCAGAGCCCAGCAATGTACATGCACAGGGAGGGAGGCAGGGCCCAGCAGTGTACGTACACAAGGAGGGAGGCAGAGCACAGCAGTGTACGTACACAGGGAGGGAGGCAGAGCCCAGCAGTGTATGTACACAGGGAGGGAGGCAGAGCCCAGCAGTGTATGTACACAGGGAGGGAGGCAGAGCCCAGCAGAGTATGTACAGGGAGGGAGGGAGGCAGAGCCCAGCAATGTACATGCACAGGGAGGGAGGCAGAGCCCAGCAGTGTATGTACACAGGGAGGGAGGGAGGCAGAGCCCAGCAGTGTACATACACAGGGAGGGAGGAAATGCCCAGCAATGTACATGCACAGGGAGGGAGGCAGAGCCCAGCAGTGTGTATACACAGGGAGGGAGGCAGAGCCCAGCAGTGCACAAACACAGGGAGGGAGGCAGAGCCCAGCAATGTACATGAACAGGGAGGGAGGCAGAGCCAAGCAGTGTACATACATGGGGAGGAAGCAGTGTATGTACACCATACTTGCCTACCCTCCCAGAATGCCTGGAAAGGTGTGCAAGTCTCCTGCATTATGCCACAGCCCCACACTCCCCCCTTCCCCGCAGTATAAAATGCAGAATTTTGCCGGTCCGCAGAGAGGGGACGGTGCTAAAATGACACAAATCGCGTCATTTTGTGTCATTTTAGCCCCTCCCTAACCTGCGAACCCGCGATTGAATGCGGCTGTCTCATGGGGGCAGGGCTTGGTGATGTCAGTATTGCCCCGCCCCCAAAACTAAGCCACATCGGGTTCTCCCGGAGAGGAGAATTATAAAGTTGGCATGTATGATGTACACAGAGAGGGAGGCAGAGCCCAGCAGTGTATGTACATAAGGAGAGAGGCAGAGCCAAACAGTGTACATACACCAGGAGGGAGGCAGAGCACAGCAGTGTACATACATGGGGAGGGAGGCAGAGAACAGAACTATACATACACAGGGAGGGAGGCAGAGCACAGCAATGTACATACACAGGGAGGGAGGCAATTTACAGCAGTATATGTAAAGGGAGGGAGGCAGAGCACGGCAGTGTATGTACATAGAGGGAAGCAGGGCCCAGAAGTGTATGTACACGAGGAGGGAAGCAGAGCACAGCAGTGTATATACATAGGGAGTGAGGCAGAGCAGATCAGTGTATGTACAGGGAGGGAGGCAGAGACAACACGTGTATGTACAGGGAGGGAGGCAGAGCCTGCAGTATATGTACACAGGGAGGGAGGCAGGGCCCAGCAGTGTTTGTACAGGGAGGGTGGCGGGGCCCAGCAGTGTATGTACACAGGGAGGGAGGCAGGGCCCAGCAGTGTATGTACACAGGGAGAGAGGCAGAGCCCAGCAGTGTGTGTACAGGGAGGGAGGAAGGGCCCAGCAGTGTATGTACACAGGGAGGAAGGCAGAGCCCAGCATTGTATGTACAGTGGGGGAGGCAGGGTCCAGCAGTGTATGTACAGGGAGGGAAGAAGAGCCCAGCAGTGTACATACAGGGAGGGAGGCAGTGCACTGTAGTGTATATACAGGGAGAGAGGCAGAGCCCAACAGTTTATGTACACAGGGAGGGAGGCAGAGACCAAAAGTGTATGTATAGGGAGGGAGGCAGAGCCCACAGTATATGTACATGGAGGGAGGCAGAGCCAAGCAGTGTATGTACACAGGGAGGGAGGCAGAGCCCAGCAGTGTACGTACACAGGGATTGATGGAGGCAGAGAACAGCAGTGTATATACACAGGGAGTGAGGCAGAGCCCAGCAGTGTATGTACAATGGGAGGGATGCAGAGCCCAGTAGTGTACGTACAGGTATAGAGGCAGAGTCCAGCATTGTATGTACAGTGGGGAGACAGGGCCCAGCAGTGTATGTACAGGGAGGGTAGAAGAGCCCAGCAGTGTATGTATAGGGAGGGAGGCAGCGCACTGTAGTGTATATACAGGGAGTGAGGTGGAGTATAGCAGTGTATGTACACAGGTAGGGAGGCATAGCCCAGCAGTGTACGTACAGGGATGGAGGCAGAGTCCAGCATTGTATGTACAGGGGGGTGGCAGGGCCTGGAAGTGTATGTATAGGGATGGAGGCAGAGTCTGGCAGTGTAGGTTCAGGGTGGGAGGCAGAGCACAGCACTCCATGTAGAGGGAGGGGGCAGAGCACTGTAGTGTATATACAGGGAGAGAGTCAGAGCCCAGCTGTTTATGTACACAGGGAGGAAGGCAGATCCCAGCAGTGTGCGTACAGGGAGGGAGGCATGGCCCAGCAGTGTACATACAGGGGGGTAGGCAGGGACCAGCAGTGTACGTACAGGGAGGGAGGCAGAGCCCAGCAGTATATGTATAGGGAGGGAGGCCGAGCAAAGCAGTGTATGTACATAGTGAGGGAGGCAGAGCCCATCAGTGTATGTACAGAAGGATGGAGACAGAGCCCAGTAATGTACATAGACAGGGAGAGAGGCAGGGCCCAGCAGTGTACGTACACAGGGAGGGATGCAGAGCCAAGCATTGTACATACACAGAGCGGGAGGCAGAGCCCAGCAATGTACATACACATTGAGGGAGGCAGTGTATGTACAGGGAAGAAGGCAGAGCACAGCAGTGTATGTACAGGAAGAGAGGCAGAGCCAAACACTGTACATACACAGGGAGCGAGGAAGAGCCCGGAACTGTACATACAGGGAGCGAGGCAGAGCCCAGCAGTGTACATACAGGGAGGGAGGCAGATATCAAAAGTGTATGTACATGGAGGGAGGCAGAGCACAGCATAGCATGTACAGGGAGGGAGGCAGAGCCCAGCAGCATATGTACAGGGAGGGAGGTAGAGCCCAGCAGTGTATGTACATAGGGATGGTAGCAGAGCCCAGCAGTGTATGTACAGAGGGATGGAGGCAGAGCCCAGCAGTGTATGTACACAAGGAGGGAGGCAGAGCCCAGCAGTGTACATACACAGGGAGGGAAGCAGAGCCCAGCAGTGTACTGTACGTATACATGGATTGATGGAGGCAGAGCACAGCAGTGTATGTACACAGGGAGTGAGGCAGAGCACAGCAGTGTACGTACACAGGGAGTGAGGCAGAGCACAGCAGTGTACGTACACTGGGAGGGAGGCAGAGCACAGCAATGTACACAGGAAGGGATGCAGAGCCTAGCAGTGTACGTACAGGTATGGAGGCAGAGTCTAACATTGTATGTATAGGGGGGAGGCAGGGCCCGGCAGAGTATGTACAGGGGGGAGGCAGGGCCCAGCAGTGTATGTACAGGAAGGGAGGCAAAGCACAGCAGTGTACATACAGGGAGGGAGGCAGAGCCCAGCAGTGTACATACAGGGAGGGAGTCAGAGCAGATTAGTGTATGTACAGGGAGGGAGGCAGAGCGCTGTAGTGTATATACAGGGAGAGAGGCAGAGCACAGCAGTGTACATAAAAATGGAGTGAGGTGGAGTATAGCAGTGTACGTACACAGAAAGGTATGCAGAGCCCAGCAGTGTACGCACAGGGATGGAGGCAGAGTCCAGCATTGTATGTACAGGGGGGAGGCAGAGCCTGGCAGTGTACGTTCAGGGTGGGAGGCAGAGCACAGCACTCCATGTACAGGGAGGGAGGCAAAGCACTGTAGTGTATATACAGGGAGAGAGGCAGAGCCCAGTCCAGCATTGTATGTACAGGGGGGAGGCAGGGCCCCGCAGTGTACGTATAGGGAGGGAGGCAGAGCCTGGCAGTGTACGTTCAGGGTGGGAGGCAGAGCACAGCACTCCATGTACAGGGAGGGAGGCAAAGCACTGTAGTGTATATACAGGGAGAGAGGCAGAGCCCAGCAGTTTATGTACACAGGGAGGAAGGCAGATCCCAGCAGTGTGCGTACAGGGATGGAGGCAAAGACCAGCAGTGTACATACAGGGGGGTAGGCAGTGCCCAGCAGTATATGTAGCAGTGTATGCACAGAAGTATGGAGGCAGAGCCCAGCAGTGTATGTTCACAGGGAGGGAGACAGAGCCCAGCAATGTACATGGACAGGGAGAGAGGCAGGGCCCAGCAGTGTACGTACACAGGGAGGGATGCAGAGCCAAGCATTGTACATACACAGAGCGGGAGGCAGAGCCCAGCAATGTACATACACAGTGAGGGAGGCAGGGCCCAGAAGTGTATGTACAGGGAAGAAGGCAGAGCACAGCAGTGTATGTACAGGAAGAGAGGCAGAGCCAAACACTGTACATACACAGGGAGCGAGGATGAGCCCGGAACTGTACATACAGGGAGCGAGGCAGAGCCCAGCAGTGTACATACAGGGAGGGAGGCAGATATTAAAAGTGTATGTACAGGGAGGGAGGCAGAGCACAGCATTGCATGTACAGGTAGGGAGGCAGAGCCCAGCAGCATATGTACAGGGAGGGAGGTAGAGCCCAGCAGTGTATGTACATAGGGATGGTAGCAGAGCCCAGCAGTGTATGTACAGAGGGATGGAGGAAGAGCCCAGCAGTGTATGTACACAAGGAGGGATTCAGAGCCCAGCAGTGTACATACACAGGGAGGAAAGCAGAGCCCAGCAGTGTACATATACATGGATTGATGGAGGCAGAGCACAACAGTGTATGTACACAGGGAGGGAGGCAGAGCACAGCAATGTACACAGGAAGGGATGCAGAGCCTAGCAGTGTACGTACAGGTATGGAGGCAGAGTCTAACATTGTATGTATAGGGGGGAGGCAGGGCCCGGCAGAGTATGTACAGGGGGGAGGCAGGGCCCAGCAGTGTATGTACAGGAAGGGAGGCAAAGCACAGCAGTGTATATACAGGGAGGGAGGCAGAGCCCAGCAGTGTACATACAGGGAGAGAGTCAGAGCAGATTAGTGTATGTACAGGGAGGGAGGCAGAGCGCTGTAGTGTATATACAGGGAGAGAGGCAGAGCACAGCAGTGTACATAAAAATGGAGTGAGGTGGAGTATAGCAGTGTACGTACACAGAAAGGTATGCAGAGCCCAGCAGTGTACGTACAGGGATGGAGGCGGAGTCCAGCATTGTATGTACAGGGGGGAGGCAGGGCCCCTCAGTGTATGTATAGGGAGGGAGGCAGAGCCTGGCAGTGTACGTTCAGGGTGGGAGGCAGAGCACTGTAGTGTATATACAGGGAGAGAGGCAGAGCCCAGCAGTTTATGTACACAGGGAGGAAGGCAGATCCCAGCAGTGTGCGTACAGGGATGGAGGCAAAGACCAGCAGTGTACATACAGGGGGGTAGGCAGTGCCCAGCATTATATGTATAGGGAGGGAGGCAGAGCCCAGCAGTGTATGTACAGAGGGATGGAGGCAGATCCCAGCAGTGTATGTACACAGGGAGGGAGGCAGAGTCCAGCAATGTACATACACAGGGAGGGAGGCAGGGCCCAGCAATGTACATATACAGGGAGGGAGCCAGAGCCCAGCAGTGTACATACACAGTGAGGAAGGCAGAACCCAGCAGTGTGCGTACAGGGAGGGAGGCATGGCCCAGCAGTGTGCGTACAGGGAGGGAGTTAGTGTTGATAGAGGGAGGGAGGCAGAGCCTGGAATTGTACATACAGTGAGTGAAACAGAGCAGAAGAAAAATAGTTGCTGCATTCAGAACATTTATATGGCTTCTCTCCTGTGTGACTCCTCTGATGTAGGACAAGCTGTGACTTCTGGGGAAAACATTTGCTGCATTCAGAACATGTATATGGCTTCTCTCCTGTGTGACTCCTCTGATGTTGGACAAGATGTGACGCCTGGGAAAAACATTTGCTGCATTCAGAACATGTATATGGCTTCTCTCCTGTGTGACTCCTCTGATGTTGGACAAGATGTGACGCCTGGGAAAAACATTTGCTGCATTCAGAACATTTATATGGTTTCTCTCCTGTGTGACTCCTCTGATGTCGGACAAGAAGTGACTTCTGGGAAAAACATTTGCTGCATTCAGAACATTTATATGGCTTCTCTCCTGTGTGACTCCTTTGATGTATAACAAGCTGTGATTTATGGGAAAAACATTTGCTGCATTCAGAACATTTATATGGCTTCTCTCCTGTGTGACTCCTCTGATGTTGGACAAGATGTGACGCCTGGGAAAAACATTTGCTGCATTCAGAACATTTATATGGCTTCTCTCCTGTGTGACTCCTCTGATGTATGACAAGATGTGACTTACATGTAAAGCCTTTGTCACACTCAGAACACACATGTGGTTTCTCTCCTGTGTGACTCCTCTGATGTCTGAGAAGCAGTGAATTACATGTAAAGCCTTTGCCACACTCAGAGCACACATGTGGTTTCTCTCCTGTGTGACTCCTCTGATGTATGAGAAGCTGTGATTTACATGTAAAGCCTTTGTCACACTCAGAACACACATGTGGTTTCTCTCCTGTGTGACTCCTCTGATGTCTGAGAAGCAGTGAATTACATGTAAAGCCTTTGCCACACTCAGAGCACACATGTGGTTTCTCTCCTGTGTGACTCCTCTGATGTATGAGAAGATGTGATTTACATGTAAAGCCTTTGTCACACTCAGAGCACACATGTGGTTTCTCTCCTGTGAGACTCATCATGTATGAGGTGAGAAACAAATTAGTTGCTAAATGTTTCTTCTATCCAGAAAATAAAATAGTGTTTGTTCCTCCTCCTGAGGTGTAAGGAGATATGATGTATTTAGTTGGCTTGATCGGAGAACAATTTCCCTTTCCACGTCGTCTTAATTTGAATCCTGCTCCTTATATGTCCTGTAAGAAAGTAAATATGTAAAAGCATAATGTTACCAGGATAACGCTACTATTATTGTATAACATGTAAACTAGGCAGGTGGGGGAGGGTACGGTAAGAAACCTTAAACCAAGAAATGAGTGTAGAATAGAGGGCAAAGACAGCCACATTGTGGTGGAAGCAAGGGGAAGGGAGGAAAAAGGGAACAAGGTGTAAGAAAAGTGTATGAGAGACACACAGCCAAGAACAAATATTGTCCATGATACGGATTTATCATTTCAGAAACCTTCTGCAACTGTAACAGGTAACATGACAAGGGCAACGGAAAAGTGAAACCTGAAATGCCATTATCTGAATGCTAACTGGTAAAATGGGGGAACTAGAGATCCTAGTTTTGGATCTCATAGGTATTACTGAAACTTGGTGGGATGAATCACATGAGTGTCGAATATAGAAGGTTATAGTATATTTAGGAAAAACAGATTATGTAGAAGGGGGGGGGGGGTATGTTTATATGTTAAACCATTCTTAAAACCATACATAAGGGAAGACATAAACGAGAGCACAATGGAGTCAGTAGAATCTGTATGGGTAGAAATCACAGGTAATATTAAAGGGGCTAAAAAATTTATAGTAGGAACATGTTATAAGCCACCCAACATAAATACAGAGGAGGAAAAAGACCTCGCTACAGGTGGGAAAAGCTTAGGGGACATTATTACTATGGGTGACTAACTACCCAAAAATAAATTGGAAATATAGGTCAACTAGTACCGCTAAGGGAAACGTTTCATTGGATGCCCTAAATCCCCACTATTTGTACCAATTTATTGAAAGTCCAACCAGAAATAACAATATTCTGGATCTCTTGAGAAGCAACAACGGGGACATTGTTACTAACATAACCATAAGGGAGAGATTGGGGAACAGTGATCACAATATGATCACATTTTATTTACATTTTAACAAAGATAATTATATTGGAGCAACTAGGTCCTTACATTTCGGAAAAGCAAACTTTGGAAAGTTTGAGGAGTCCTTAAAGCAGTGGTTCCCAAACTGTGCGCCATGGCACCCTGGGGGAATTGCAAGGGTGCCCTGAGTTGGTGGTCCAGGACCAATTAAAGTTATTTATGTCCATTATAATAGTCAAATTGTGAATCCTGTCCATTACCACATAACTGATGCTAAGGATGAGAAAGAAACATCATTTATTTAACTTAATGTTTGTTTCTGACTTTCTCAATAAGAAACCTTTAGCCTAGGGGTGCCGCGAAAACATTTCTGATGCTTCTGGGTGCCGTGATTAAAAAACTTTGGGAACCCCTGCCTTAAAGTATATGGTACCTGTGTATTATAGCGGCGCCCATCGCATACCAAAAGGCATGCGATATCGCGCGATATTGTACAATGTCATACAATTTTAAAATTGTATGACATTGTATATGGCATACAATGCGATGCGATTAAACATTGTATAAGCACCCTAATGGGTGCTTACAATGTTAAATGCACCCCCACGCCCCCCCCCCCCCCACTATAAACATGAACCCGAAGCGTGGCGAGCGCAGCGAGCCCGCGAGGGGCGGCGGTACGCGTCCTCCGACCTTTTCATACCCCCACTATCCACGTCGGCGTGGAGTTGAGAATAGAAAGTGTGGCAATCGCAGCGAGCCACCGAGCCCGAAGCGTGGCGAGCCCCGCGAGGGGACGCGGATACCTCTTAAGCCCGCGAAGAGACGCGGATACCTGTGAAGGTTTCCGCTGCGCTCGCCACACTTTCTATTCTCAACTCCACGCCGACGTGGATAGTGGGGGTATGAAAAGGTCGGAGGACGCGTACCGCCGCCCCTCGCGGGTTCGCTGCGCTCGCCACGCTTCGGGTTCACGTTTATAGTGGGGGGGGGGTTTTGGCGTGGGGGTGCATTTAACATTGTAAGCACCCATTTGGGTTCTTAAAAGCACCCTTTAGGGTGCTTATACAATGTTTCATCGCATAGGGGCCAAAAATTGCGTCGCATCGCATGCCATCGGGTGCATGGCATGCGATGCGATGAAAACATCGCGCGATGGACATCGGGGGCGCCGCCAAAATACACAAGTACCAAGTATATAAACTGGAAGGAATTATTTAGAGGTATAGATAATACTAAAAGGTGGCAAACTTAAAAAAAATACTGCTGGAGGGCACTTATAAATTTATTCTTAGGGTAAATAATAGAACAAATGTCAAAAGGAAACCTATGTGGCTTGACAGCAAAGTCAAATTTGAAATAGCTAAAAAAAAAAAAGGAGGGCATTAAAAACGGCATTAAAAACGTTTAAACAAGATGGGACACCCAAATCATTTGCCGCATATAAAGAATGTAATAAGAAATGTAAAAGGTACTTGTGTAGTTTCACGGCGCCAGTTACGTAGTTAGCGTAGCGTCCCTTTCAGAATCGGGTTAGCATAGCGCTGCTGCCAGCGCTATGCTGATAATGTAGAGTCCCTGTAGTCTCGTAAGCGTCCCTGTCAAAACCTGCGTAGTATTCCCACGACTATAACGTAGCGTGCCTGTAGTCGCGTAAGCGTCCCTGTCAAAACTGGCATAGTGTTCCCGCGACTAGAGTATTCAGCGTAGTCACTTATAAATAGTGTGCTGCCGACCAGCTTAGTCAGCGTAGCCAGTCATAAATCGCATGCTGCCGACCAGCTTAGTCAGTGTAGCCAGTCATAAATAGCATGCTGCCGACCAGCTTAGTCAGTGTAGCCAGTCATTTGTGCGGCAGTTACGTAGTTAGCGTATCGTGTTCACGCGACCGCTTAGCGTAGCCACCATCCCTGTCAGATGCAGTGCAGTGTTCCCACGGACAGCGAAGCATAGTCAGTCAGCTGGTAGATTGAGCAGTATGCAGTTAGCGTAGTCAGTCAGCTGTTAGATTCCCTGAGAGTCAGACATATTACAGTCATGGCTGCTGGAAAGCTGACATTGTTCAACCTGCCACAGACGGCGGAGTCGTCGGTGGCATTTCTGCAGAGCCACAAATTCCTGGCGGACACCCAGACCTGCCACAATGGGCACCCTATGAGGCTGAGTGTCAGGGAGCAGATGTGGTGCTGCCATATCCACAGCTGCAGAAAGAAGGTCAGCGTCAGGGCTGTGCAGTGGTTCAGAGGGTGCCATGTGACCTTTGTCACCCTGATCAGATTCATCTTCTGCTGGGCAGAGGAGCTGACGAGCTTCCGCGAGCAACACCTGGCCATCTCGCAGAAGACGACCATACTCTATAATTACTGGATGCGGGAGGCCTGCACCATTGACCTCCTGTTGCAGCCTCACCGGCGTATTGGCGGCCCAGGCACCATTGTTGAAGTTAACGAGAGCCTGTTCGCCAAACGGAAGAACCATGTTGGTCGCATGCTGCCCCAACAGTGGATCTTCGGGGGCATCTCCAGGGAGACCAGAGAGTGCTTCATAACGGCAGTCGAGAGACGTGATGCCAGCACCCTCATGGCTGCCATTGAGAGGCACGTGCAACCGGGGACCACAATTTACACCGACTGCTGGCGGGCATACAAGATGGAGCACCTGGAGGAGGCTGGGTACCACCACACCAAGTTGAACCACCGGTACCACTTTGTGGATCTGGAGAGCGGGGATCACACCCAGAACATTGAGAGGCTGTGGTATTCCTGCAAGTGGCGCAATAAGCGGCAAAGGGGAACTGCGCGCCATCAGCTGGACTCCTACTTGCAGGAGTTCATCTGGAGGAAGACCCTTGGCGCATTAGACCCCTTCCAGCGCATCCTGAACGCGCTGACCCTGCTCCCCCAGGCAGAGAAAGGTGACACCTTTGAGAGAGAGACAACTGCGTCGACTTCGGCTGCTATTTCTGCCAGTGCAGTTTCCAAGGAATGAGTTTTTCTATTTTTTTTGTGTCTTTTTTCTTCTTATTGTTCATTATATTGTCATTTGATCATTTTTCCTTGATTCTTCTTCTTAATCTGAACTAAAAACGAGTTGCAAGTTAACACATGTCGTCATTACTGTCTCAGATGTATGATATGGCAGGTGTGAATGTGTTCCCGAAACACCCCCACCATCCACGCCAGCCCGAAGCATGGCGAGCGCGGCGAGCCCCGCGAGGGGACGCAGAATACATGTGAAGTTACCTGCGTCCACTCGCGGGGCTCGCTGTGCTTGCCACGTTTCGGGCTCGGTGGCTCGCCACACTTTACAAAATCGACTCCACGCCGACGTGAATAGTGGGGGTATGAAAAGGTCAGTAGGACACGTACCGCGTCCGCTCGCCATGCTTCGTGCTGCTGTGGATAGTGGAATAAACAAGGTCGACAGCTGTTACGTCGACAAGTGTCATTGTCGACAGGTTTACTAGTGTTTTACACATTTTAATGGTCTGTGTCTTTTTTGGAATAATGCTGCACCCCTATACCCGCAACCACTCTAGCGTCTAAATTTAGATGCACCCTTGTTAGCGGTTTAGACGCTGTACTTAGATGCTAGAGCGTTTAAGTACTAGACGCACTCTTCAGATGCCCCCTTTGTAAGCGGTTTGCCAGCGTGTCTACTTTAGACGCCCCCTGTTAGCGGTGTGCCAGTCTATTTCTCTGTGGAACTACAAGTGCCACAATGACCTGTCAGCGCTGGGCAGCCGCGGAGTCACTAAGCTGAGAACGTAGTTCAAGGTAGCCTATGAGCTACACTGATAATGTAGCTATGCTGATAACGTAGCATAGAGAGTGGTCTAGTTAAGATGCCCCCTTTGTTAGCGGTGTGCCATGCTGTCTATTTCTCTGTGGAACTACAAGTGCCACAATGACCTGTCAGTGCTGGGTTGCCGCGGAGTCACTACGCTGACAACGTAGTTCAAGCTGCCATGAAACTACAAAAGTAAGGCAGCCTATGAGCTACACTGATAACGTAGCTTCAAATTAACTACAGCAGTAAATGTGCCCATACACGCACCGATTCTGCCGTGCGTTTTGTGCTAAAATAGCATCGCATGCGTTGTGCATGCAATGTGATGCGATAAAAAGACAGTACAAGGCAGCCATTGGACTACGCCAGTGGTAGCCAACCCTAGCCCTCAAGAGCTACCAACAGTTCACATTTTCCAGACAACCTAGCTGCTGCACAGCTGCACTCATTAATCACTGACACATTTTAAAAGATACACAGATGGAGCTAATTAGCTCACTTGCGATTCTGTGAGGAGACCTGCAAAACATGCACTGTTGGTAGCTCTCGAGGACTAGGGTTGGCTAACCCAGGACTACGCTGATAACGTAGCTTCAAACAAACTTAGCGTAGCGCTGTTGCCGGCGCTATGCTGATAACGTAGCTTAGAGAAGGCAGCCGCGGGACGCACAGCTGCCAGGATTCAAACATAGTGTAGCATAGAGCTGGCGTTGTGAAACTACACAAGTACCATGTAAAAATACAAATCAAGATGGCTAAATTAGAGACTTAACATAAAATAGCTGCAGATAGCAAATCTAATACCCCAAAAATAGGAATTTAATACCTACCGGTAATTCCTTTTCATGTAGTCCTTATGGGATACTTGGAATAGTCTAAAGACATTGGGTATTAGAGGGTATCCGCAGGAGACAGGCACATCTATAACTTTAAAGTTGGGTATACTGGCTCCTCCCCTCTGATTCCCCGCCCACGAACCAGTTAAGGTAAAACTGTGCCCGAAGGAGGATAAACATATGAGAGGAATGATATATGTCACTTATGTAAATACATGTGTGAACAGTGTGGTGAGATTTGTGCCAGCATGCCCGCATTCAACCAAAATAACAAATGAACAATGAGGCCACCCAACTAAGGTAGACCACTGAAAAAAATGAGGCCACCAAAAACAAGGTGGACTTCTGTAACAGAATAATATCTGCAGCTAGACCCCACACAGGGCGTATTCCATATCGTCTCCTATTCCATATCGTCTCCTATTGTAAAGCGCAACGGAATATGCTGCGCTATATAAGAAACTGTTAATAAATAAATAAGGACTACATGAAAAGGAATTATTAGGTAGGTATTAAATTCCTATTTTCACTAACGTCCTATGGGATACTGGGAATAGTCTAAAGACATTGGGGATGTCTCAAAGCTTCCAGAAGGGAGGGTACGTGCGGAGACCGCTGCAGTACCACCTGCCCAAACTGGGTATCCTCTTTGGCCAGGATGTCAAATTTGTAAAATTTAACAAAAGTATGTTGCCCCGACCAAGTGGCAGCTCTACAGAGCTGTAAGGCAGAGACACCCCGAGCAGCTGCCCAGGATGCACCCACAGACCTAGTGGAATGCGCCTTCAGTCCTGAAGGTGTTGGCAAGCCTGCCACTACATAAGCCTGTTGTACTGCTGCCCGGATCCACCAAGCAATGGACTGTTTTGATGCAGGACGGCCGTCTTTCTAATTCTTGCCGTCCTCTGAATGTAGATACGCAGAGTGCGCACTACAGCTAAGGATATTGGAATATCCGGTGAGTCAGAATCAGAAGGCACCACAAGAGGTTGAATGAGGTGAAATGCAGAGATCCCCTTAGGCAGGAACTGCGGGGTTGTTCGCAATTCCGCTCTGTCCTCATGGAAAATCAAGTAGGGACTCTTACAGGACAGAGCCCCCAACTCCGAGACTCTCCGAGCCGAGGCCAATGCCAAAAGAACCACCGTCTTCCAGGTGAGGTATTTCAACTCTACCGATGATAATGGTTCAAACCATGAGGATTGTAGGAAAGCCAGGACTACATCCAGACTCCACGGCGGTGTAAGCAGGACAAACGGAGGCTGAATGTTAAGCACTCCTTGTAAAAAAGTTTGCACTTCTGGCAAGCCCGCCAATTTCTTCTGGAAGAAGATTGATAAGGCCGAAATCTGGACCTTTAGCGACCCCAATCGTAGGCCCAAATCCAAACCTGCCTGCTGACAACTCAGGAATCTGCTCAGGTTAAATTTAGCTGGCGGAAATCCTTTTTCTTCACACCATCCCACATACTAACGCCAAATATGGTGGTAGTGGGCCACCGTCACCGGCTTCCTGGCCTGAGTCATGGTGGATATGACTGACTTGTGCAGGCCTTTATGCGCTAGAATCTGCCGCTCAACCTCCAGGCCGTTAAACGAAGCCGCCCTAAGTCCTGGTAGACGCAGGGTCCTTGAGTGAGCAGATTGCTTCTGAGAGGTAGATGCCAAGGTGCCTCCAGTAACAGACTCTGAAGATCCGCATACCATGCCCTTCTTGGCCAATCAGGTGCCACAAGAATGGCCTCCACTCCCTGATTTCGTATTCTTTTGAGTACCCTTGTCAGCAGTGGAAGAGGTGGGAACAGGTAAACCAGGGTAAACACCCACAGTTGTCAGGGCATCTATGGCCACTGCCTGGGCATCCCTGGTTCTCACGCAATACCTGGCAACCTTGTGATTGAACTTGGACGCCATCAGGTCTATTTGTGGACGACTCCAGCGCTCCACAATGGATGCAAACACATGCAGATTTAGGCTCCACTCCCCGGGGTGGAGGTCGTGGCGACTGAGAAAATCCGCCTCACAGTTGTCCACCCCCGGGATAAAGATGGCTGAGAGCACCCTCACATGCATCTCTGCCCAGGACAGGATTTTGGAAGCCTCCTTCATGCATGACCTGCTCTTCGTTCCTCCTTGGCGGTTGACATACGCCACAGTTGTCGTATTGTTGGACTGCACCTGGACCGCCTGACCTAGTAGGAGTGATTGAGCTTGCAGAATCGCATAGTACACAGCTCTCAACTTCAGGTCATTGATGTGCAGCTTTGACTCCCACAATGCCCATTGGCCCTAAAAGGACCTGCCCTGAGTTACCGCTCCCCATCCTAACAGACTTGCGTCTGTTGTTGGGAAGATCCAATTCTGAATCCCAAATCTCCTTCCTGCCAGTAGGTTTGGAGCATGGGTCCACCACAGGAGCGATTGTCGGGCCTGATGTGACAGGAAAATGTTCTTGTGCATCAGAAGGTGCGACCCTGACCACTTGGACAGAAAATCCAGCTGGAACACTCTGGAGTGGAACCGACCAAACTGGATCACCTCGAAGGTAGCCACCATTTTCCCCAGAAGTTGGATATACTGGTGTATTGATACCTGAGGTTTGGCCAGAATCTCTGAGACAAGAGTCTGAATGGCCCACACCTTCTCCTGAGGAAGAAAAATCCTTTTCTCTTCTGTATCCAGGATCATTCTCAGGAAAATAAGGCGACGTGTAGGTGTCAGGGAGGACATGGGGATGTTGAGAATCCACCCAGGGTCCAACAGAATTTGTTTGGTCTTGACAATATCCTGCCGTAGGATTTGTTCTGACCTTGCTTTAATAAGCAAGTCGTCCAGGTAGGTAATGATGTTGATTCCCATCCTCCTCAGCAGAGTCATCATTTCTGCCATTACCTTCGTAAATATACGAGGAGCAGTCGACAGTCCGAATGGCAGCGCTCTGAACTGGTAGTGCTCGGTTCTTTAGAGCAAAATTAAGGAATGCCTGATGGGGGCCCCAAATCGGGATGTGTAGATAGGCGTCCTTCACATCCAATGATGCTAGAAACTCTCCCTCCTCTAGGCTTGCTATGACTGCCCTCAGGGACTCCATTCTGAATTTGTACACCTTTAAAAAAGGGGTTCAGAGTTTTTAAATTTAGAATGGGCCTTACCGAGCCATCCGGCTTTGGTACCACAAACAGGTTGGAGTAATAACCCTTTCCCTGTTCCTCCACTGAGACTGGTATGATGACCAGTGATTTCAGCAGGCGTCGCAAAATGACCTGATCTTCCACAGCTGCTGGTAAGCCTGACCGGAAAAATCTGTGAGGGGGAGGTCCTGCAAAATCCAGCCTGTAGCCGTTGGAAATAAGATCCCTCACCCATGAATCCAGTTGAGAGGCATCCCATATGTGGCTGAAGCACAGCAGCCGACCCCCACCTCGCATGAGACTCGTGGGGTGGCCCCTGAGTGATGCCGAGGGCTTAGAGGTGGATGCACTAGGTGCACGGTCCTGATCCTGCGGCCTTTTTGAATTTGCCGCAGCCACCTCTGACTGCAGAGGAAGCACCTCTTGTTCTCTGCTTGGGCCTGGAAGGCCGAAAGGCCTGAAACGACTGAGAAGCCTGTCCAGACAAAGGGTGTCTGGTCTGTGTGAATGAAGTCGGCAGAAAAGTGGATTTGCCTGCCATAGCCTTGGAAATGAGGTAATCTAACTCACTGCCAAACAGCTTATCCCCCTTAAAGGGAAGATTTTCCACACTATGCTTGGAATCACCGTCAGCCACCCACTGGTGTAACCAGAGGGCCCTACGACCTGAGACTGCTATTGCAGAGGTGCGGGCATTGATAGCACTCAGTTCCTTCTGTGCATCACACATGACTTTTGCAGTGTCTTGGATATGGTGCAGTTTTTCAGCAACCTGCGCTACTGACATATCGGCTAACAAACCTTCTTGTGTTTGAGTAGCCCATGTATGGATAGACTTAGCCATCCAGCAGCTGGCGAGGACTGGCCTCTGAGACGCACCACTTGCCGTGTATATGGCTTTAAGGGTGGTATCCAGCTTTTAGTCAGTATTATCCTTTAATGTGGCAGACCCTGGAACAGGGAGTACTACCCTTTTGGACAACCTGGACACCGAAGCGTCCACAACCGGAGGCTCCTCCCACACCTTCCTACTGACTGGGTCAAATGGAAAGTTCGATTTGAACCTTTTAGATAATTGGAAACGTTTTTCAGGATGTTTCCAAGCCTCCGTAAATGTGTCCTCTAGGTCAGCCTGCTCAGGAAAAACAATATGTTGTTTCCTTTGTGAACCAAAAAATGGGTCACCCTCTTGTATATCGGCCAGAGGGATATCTAAAACCTCTCTTATAGCCATGATAAGAGGCTCCGGGCCACGGAGGGATGATTGAGATTCAGGAAGCTGCGCCCCATCATCATCATCGTCACCTGCCTGAGAATCAGCATCTGAATCAGACAACATGGCAGCCGCAGCATGCTTACGTGACTGACCCGGCGTGGGGGTAATATTATCCACCCGTGCAGTCAGTACAGAGAGGTCCTGCTGCACTTGCGTGGTCTGCACACTATTTGCAGCCAATTGAGCGACACTGTCTCTTAATGTCTGCTGCCCACTCAGGCTCCTGGGAGTCTGCTTGCAAGGTCCAACTGAGTTGGGGTGAAACCCCAGGTTGTGGGGACATGCATTGTCCACAGGTAATCTGTGAAATGGACCTAGGCACAAACTTAGTGCTGCAAATGACACAGGTTATTTTTCTCGGCATGCTGGAGAACATAAACCTTTCCACAACACACAACAATCACAGTGAGATATATATATATATATATATATATATATAATCAGTGTGCAATGTATAGAAGCTATATATGTGTGAGCTCTATCACTGGATGTGTGTAGCTTTAACAAGCCCCTGGGGGATTGCTCAGAATACACTGAGGAGACCAGTACACCCTGTAACCTTAACCCCCGGTGCAGGAGTTGGTTACAGTATATATACACTTAATGTGAAGTACAATGAGTGCACAGTGTGACACACAATGAGCGATTTAGCGCTAAAAACACTTGCTGATCTGCCGCCATCTTCTCACCACCTCACCGCTGAGGAGTGTCTGGAGACAGTAATGGCGCCCAGGAAGAAGCAGGAAGCAGTGTTGGTGTGCACAGAGGCTCTGGTCCCGCTCTGCTGAAGTCCCGCCCCCTTGTAATGGCGCTGGAACTTTTAATCATATTTATACTGGCTCTGGCTGTCAGTATCGCCCACCTGAACAGCACATTTACTGGGAACTGCCCTGGTAGCCCAGGGACTGTCACCTAGCATCTAGTCTGTGACAGGGGGTCTGCGCAGCCCCTGTGCAGGGACACTGCGTCTGCCACCACCGCCATCTTGCCGCACAAATGAACCGGGGTACCCATCTTGAAAAAGCCTTATTAGGTGAAACACGTGTCGAGCTCTCAGAGCCCGCCCTCTAGCTGTATGTTATGATATAATTTGAATATGATTTGACTTGGGGAAATTTATGTGTGTGTAAACGGGGAACAGTGTTATACAAAAATGGAGTTTTAGGATATGACCTGTGATGGCGCGCTGCTGCCTGCGAGATGTACTTTCCCTGGTTATCACCCAATAACCATAGATTACCACAAATACAACAAGATGGGATTTCCAAGTCCTTGGCGCAACACTTGAATCAGGTAAGTCTGGAGATATTTTTTCCAGGAATTTTTCTTATTTTTCAAGGATATTCTCAATAATACATGAAAGAAGAGGGGAATCACTGATTAGAAATGTCTCTACCCCAAATTTATGGAAACGGCAGTGAAGAGGGTATAAGTATAGGCGTACCCCTACTCACGGTAAGTAAGGTGATGTAAAAGCCCGTAGCGGTTTCTTTGTGATTCTTCTCTGTTTTCTCTGTCTTGGTTTTTTGTTCTCCGTTCAAGACGTGGAAGTTTTTTGTTCTCCGTTCAAAACGTGGAAGTGAAAATGAAAAGGAAGGATTAGTGGATGATACTTATAGTGTAATAAACACCCCGTGCAGATTCTGATGTGACAGAGGTGTGGCTATCGTACCTTACTCACCCCAAGATAGAGTAAGATACACATATAAAGGTATCTTTGTGGGAGAATAAACCAATAGCTACAATAGAAGACGGATATGCGTACCGCACTCACGTAAGTAGGTGCGGGGTATATACCCGTAGCGTTTTCTTTGTGTGAAATTCTGTTGATCCGTGAAGAACGGTGTCTCTCCCGAATGGATAATTGGGAGTAAATATGAAAAGGGGAAGGATTAGTAAATGAATCTTATCATGTGATGTACACCCTGTGCAAATTTTGAACGTGGGCAAGATGTGGCTATCGTACCTTACTCACCCCAAGACAGAGCAAGATACACATATAGAGGTTTCTTTGTGAAGAAAATATTGGCCAAATGTCTACAATAGAAGGTGAATATGCGTACCGCACTCACGTAAGTTGGTGCGGGGTATGTACCCGTAGCGTTTTCTTTGTGTGGATATCTGTTGATCCGTGAGGAACGGTGTTTTCTCCCGAATTAATAATTTGGAAGTAAATGTGAAAAATAAAATTGAATTAAAATGTGTTTGTTGAATTAAGTGCTGTCTATACTCCCATATACATATATAGGTGGGTATAGGGAAAAATTTAGTGTATTGATTCTTTTATAAACCAAGGTAGAGGTAACACAGGCGTACCGTGACTCACAGTGAAGTGTGTAGATAAACACCCAAAAAGGTTTCTTTTTATGGAAGGGGCTACAGCTTCACCACGTGATGTATACAAATATATAGCAGTATGTACCCAAAGATAAACTGGTCAGAAATCTGCGAAAATAATCAGTGAGGATGCTTCTTTCTCCCAAATATAACCGAAAATTTTGTTTAAAAATTGTAAGTCCCTTATTCCATAATAAAAAAGTAAAAAATACAAAAATCCTCCATCCCAACAATGGTCGGATTATACAAGAGTCCAAGAGATGTCCACAAGTATTCACAATGTATCCAGCATAATAGTAGAAAAAAATACAAAAATGGAAAATAAAAAATAAAAAATGAAAAATACCGATAAAAATACAAGGTTTAAAATACATACGAAATGGAAAAGATGATGGCTGCTCACTCTCCACCAGACTGGTCAACGCGTTTCGGTGTCCAAAAACACCTTTTTCAAGACATGATCAGTCCTGATGAAGCTCTGTTTGCGAAGTGTAAACTGACCTAACCCTCAGTGTGTTATTCCCTCTTCCCCTCCCCACTTATACTGCATTTTGATTGTGTCTAGTTTAATTTTTAGACCGAGTGAATGCCAGTCTCCACTGGGCTCACTAATTGTCTCAGGCTGCAGCGTGAGACGTCTGCGCTGCAGCTTGCTGTTTTACAGAGCTGGTGTTAAGTCGGACGGCGTTGTATTTGGCACGCCACCGCTCACCATAGTCTCTGTTTACTTTTGCCGCTACCTTGTATTTATTAGGAGCAGGCTATAAGACGGACAGCGTTGTACTTGACACGCTGCCGCCTGCCTTGCTCGCTGTGTATGAGCTCCCTCCTTACCTTCTAGAGCGGGCAATAACTCGGACGGCGCTGTAATTGACACGCTGCCGCATGCCTTAGCTCTTGAAGGGTTAACCACCAGTGCATCATCTCCATACCCCCGGCTAACACGGGGTGCCAGAGGAGTGTCAGTCCTCATTGGCTACCGCAGGCTGGGGAGATCTGCAGTCCCAATTGTATGGTGATTGCTCAGACACTGGTGTGCTTTTTGGAGGGGCCTCTGTAACTCCCTAATTAATACCATACTATCTGGGATTAATTGGTATATTGGTTACACAGTTTCCAAGCCATAGTGCTTAAGGTGATAGGCATTTCCAGATTTCTGGACACAACTCCAATCTGACAGGGCACATATAGTAAAGCATGTTGCACTCCCACAATACTAGTACTCACTGCCTGTCAGCACGGTTCTAATTAAAAAAGAAACACCGTTTGCAAACTCTTAAAGGAGACCACAGGGGAATTGGGCCACACTGAGTGAGGATAAATTCGCTTATCCTTTTTAATACACTGTCCGTGTTTTATGTTTCACTGTTTTGTCTATATTTCGCCTCTTTGTCTTTTAATATAAGTTAATAAAAGCTAAATTTTATGCTATTTTTCTCATGAGGTGCACCAGACAGAAAGACATTTCCTTTTCTCCTTTTTGCTTACACCTGTGACAGATCCAGCCCAGCAGTGATAACGAGATCAGACTTGTGAATAAATTAATTCACAGGAGACTGGGCTGTAATGGCACAGACTCACCACTGGAGGCCACCAGAGAGTCAAATACCAAACAGAGACAAACAGAACTCAAAACTGACATGACAGAAATAAGCCATTAATGATGGCTCCTAACAGTACCTCTCCCTTGAGGAGGGGTCAAGGGACCCCAATACCAGGTTCTCCACAACATGGATACCTCCAAAACTCTGGCAAGCGGGTACTAGCAACAAAAACAAACAAGCTGTGGCAGCAGCTTGTAACAGTAACCCCCCGAAGGTGGCCACTGGACACAACAAGACCAGAACAAGTGCATCTTGACAAGCATTGCAAAAGTTCAGTGCTTATTTTTCTTTTTCCTTCTCTTAGAATGTTTAATAAGAGAAGATGTCCCTGGATTGAAAAAGGCTTCTTCATAAGCCATATGGCCTGTAAAAAATGGAATGCCATCAATCTCAGACACAAATTCGGAATCGGAATCTGAGAATGAATCAAAGCTGGATTCCACTGCTCTAGAAGCTAAATTTTCCAGGAACATTTCTATAAGAGAGAGACAAAAGAGCACACCCAGTGGAAATAGACATTGGATGGGCCTTTTGCACTGACTGGCTTGAGTGCTTCACTGGGGTAATGGCACCAGTGACCACACTTGAGGCTGTGACTTTAGGGACCCCCTTAGAGGTAATGGCCTTCAGAATCTCTTCTAGGGCTGTGAACTCAGGTACCCATCCTGCAGCAGTGGTCTTCGGGACCCTTTCTGAGACAATGGCCTACGGGACCCTGGCAGGGACAGTGGCTTGCGGGACCCTGGCAGAGGCAGTGGCCTGTGGGACCCTAGCAGAGGCAGTGGCCCTCGGGACCTCAGAGAGGCAGTGGCCCTCGGGACCTCAGCGAGGCAGTGGCCCTCGGGACCTCAGCGAGGCAGTGGCCCTCGGCTGAGGCAGTGGCCCTCGGGACCTCAGTTGAGGCATTGGCCCTCGGTTGAGGCAGTGGCCCTCGGGACCTCGGTTGAGGCAGTGGCCCTCGGCTGAGGGAGTGGCCCTCAGCTGAGGCAGTGGCCCTCGGCTGAGGCATTCGGGACCTCGGCTGAAGCAGCAGCATTCGGGCCCCCACTTGGAGCTACAACCTGAGACTGTGGGCCCCCACTTGGTGCTACAAACTGAGACTCTGGGCCCCCATTTGGGGCTACAAACTTAGACTGTGGGCCCTCACTTGGGGCTGTAAACTAAGACTGTGGGCCCCCACTTGGTGCTGCGGCCTTTGGACCCGAACTTGGTGCTGCGGCTTTTGGACCCCCACTCGGGGCTGCGGCCTTTGGACCCCCACTCGGGGCTGCGGCCTTTGGACCCCCACTCGGGGCTGCATTCTCTGGACCCCCACTTGGGGCTGCGGCCTTTGACTCGCCCGGCAGACTCCCGTCGTCTGACTCGCCTGGCGGGCCCCCCGGCAACTGAGTCCCCCGGTGGGCCCCTGGCAACAGAGTCACTTGCGGGGACCAGGACATTGGTTACCAATCTGGAACCCCCAACATCGGAGGCGACCCCGGGACTCTCAACATCAGAAACGACTCTGGGACCAACAACATCGGAGGCGATGTTACTAAACACCCCTCCTAAGCCTATCACCTGGAACTTCCCCTTAGGGGTTTGCAACTCTTATTTTTCAGGAGAGGTGGAAGATCAGGGAAACATCCTCCTTTGATTTCGGAATCTATACTGGGGCTCCCTAGCCCTCGGACCCCCGTCACTAATCAGAGCGCTTTTAATGGATGATTCAGCGGCAAGTTCCTTTGCCATAGTGGAGACAGGCATAGATCTTACAACCTGACTTGACTTGGCCAGAGGAAAAACCCTGTCGCCACCACCAGGGTTGTGCAATTCACAAGCCTGGAGATAGTGGCCTGAATCTCCACAATATAAGCACAGATTTAAGTTTCTACGCCACTGATGCTCCTCCAGTGAAAGCTTCGGCGGTAGAACACTTCTACGCTCTTCCTGGGCCTCCGGGTCTGAGGACTTGCTGACTAGAAACTTCTTAGACATGATTTCATTAGGGGCTGAATGAACCGCAATGACCTTGGGAGGATCAGAAAAATTTTGGTTAAGAATTTTTGCAGCTGCAGTAGGGACTGCTGCAGAACCTCTACCCGCCCAGGTTTAAGGGCAGTGAAAGCCTAATTTAGAGCCGCTAATGACTCTTGCATGGCCTGCATGGTAAAGCCGTGCAAGGTCACAGACCAAACAAATACGGCAAGACAAACTATGGCAAGACAAAACCGGACTGGACTGAAACCGGACTGGACTGAAACCGGACTGGACTGAAACCGGACTGGACTGAAAAAGGACTGGACTCCGCTCCCGAATTTTTTTTTTGTTGGCCAGTTATAATGTTAGGACTCTGGAATTTTGGAGTCTGGAGGGTACCACCAAACCTGACCCCTGACTTCGTTGCCTCTCCTTGCGGTCGGCGGACGCGTGCGGTGCTAGGCTTCACCTATAACAGTCGCGTTCGATGGAGCTGGTTATGCCGGCTCCGCCACCAATGCCGCCAGGTCAAGGCAGAGAGATCAAGGCAGAGAGATGGCAAGAGGTGAACTAACTAATGACCCACACAGGACGGTGTACCCCCAGAGTCTCCAGGGGAGCAACAATGCTCAAAAGGTGATACAATAATACAAATGACCAGGTGTAACAATACACAAGATGATACCAAAAAGAGCAAAGAACAACAAGGATAGCAACTTCTGACTTATCTCTAAAGATGGTAACGGAGACCAGCACAGGAGTTCCTCCGAGCGAATAGGCAAGACAGCTGTAACACTGCGCAGGGCTGCCATCAGAAATTATTGGGCCCGGGACTGTCAAAAAAAGCAGGGCCCCCCTGCATATGTATATGTGTGTGTGTGTGTGTGTGTGTGAGAGAGAGAAGGGAATAGGTGGAAATGGAAAAGGGAGGGTGAGAGAGAATGAATAGGGGAAATTGGTGAGTGTGTAACAAAGCGTGAGAAACAGAAGAGAGAGGGAAAGGAGAATTTGGGAGGGGAGCAACAGGGATCAGACTGAACAAGAATATATTATACAAGTACTTACTGTGGTGGGGGACTGGGCTGACAGGGAGATCCTTGCTGCATTGTTCTCTTTGGATCCCTGTGTCTTGCTGGGTCCTCCTTTTTCCCTTCTCTGCACAGGCAGTGCACCATCTCCAAGCACCACTCTGACACCTCCTGAGCAGCAGCTCTCACCATAACTGCTTCAAGCATCCATTAGTCTGGTCTGCTCTGGTCCCGGACCGCAGGGGCTGCTGGGACATATCGTTTTGTTTTAAGTGCCTGGCTGCCAGACACCTAAAAAAACTACATGTCCCAGCAGCCTCTGCTGTCCTAGACCAGAGCAGAGTCTGGCTGCAGCAGAGCCGATGGACACACCACAGGGACACAAATCAGGGGCAGAGATAGATAGCTGGTAAGGAGCTATTTAATATTTATAGTTGTTAGGACCTGGTCCGGGCACCCTTCTCTGTCAGGGCCCAGGACTCCAGACCCCACCTGTCGGCGGGCCTGACACTGCAAGCAAGTGCAGACACAGGCACAGGGCCAGAATGGTACTCTGGATTCTGTTGACAGGCTTGGCTGGAACCAGGAACACTCTAGACTCCACAAGGGCACCAAGAACTTGTCATGGGCGGAGGGTTGGATGGATTCGTGTGATGGTCAGGAACCACACTAGAAGTAGCAGAGGTGGGGTAAATTGGGCAGGTTTAATAATAGACGGTTTCATGAAGGTACATTGAAACTTCTCAAGGTACAAACAGTCCTCAAATACTTCTTTGAGCAACTAAATAAAAGGAAACTTAAGATCTTGCAACTTGCAATATAACTTTGAAGAGGATCCGGAGGTACTAGGCGTGAAGTGACGTGAGATTATCGGAGGTGATTTTCCACTGGATGAAGAATGGACTGGTGGTGGAAGAAGAGGGGGTGACGCCTTTGAAGATAAGGAAGATGATGGACGAATCGGATGATAGCGACTGTTGCCGGGTTACTGAAGATCTGACCAGGGGATGGCGAGGGTTAACTGAGTACTGTGCTTTAGGCAAGGAATGGGCAGGCTGGATTGGTACACAGATGCAGAGACTGAGGTGTCAAGGAACAGGGACGACACTTCCCTGAACAATGGAATATCAAGCAGGATTAAGGGACCAAATGGAGCCTGAAGTCTAAGCTGCTGATAGACAGAAAGACTCTTTGCACTGACGCTAGTCAGCTCTTGACAGCCTCCCTAAATCCCTAGGGAGCAGCTGCCATTGGCCGACCAGCACAGTGGGGAGGAAACTACACTGCTGGCCCAATGGCAAAGTTTGCCCAAAACAAAGATGGCGGCGCAGGCCTCGGCACGCCGCCGGAGCCCTGAATGCTGGAACCTGCATGCCAGGAGTGTCCTCCTCAGCCCGCACCAGCAGCCCCCTTGCTGCCCACCATCTGCTGCCCAGGACCTGCCGCCCTTCAGGAGAGTTGCCGGCGAGCACAGAGAGGTGAGTAAGAGACCCACTGCGTGCCGCCAGCGGCTCTCCTGACAGTACCCCCTCCTTTTGGAGTGACCCTCGGCCTCCTGGGGATCTTATGGGGATTTTTGCGGAAGAACTGCTTAATTAGGGCAGGAGCATGAAGATCTGGAGCATCCACCCAAGAGTTCTCCTCGGGACCAAAGCCAGTCCACACCACCAGGTATTGAAGATGAGAATGATGTGGACGACAATCCACGATTCTTTTAACCTCGAATTCGGCATCAGTGTTGACCACCAGAACCTTGGGAGTTCTTCGCTGGAATGGACTTAATGTTAAAGGTTTAAGAAGAGAGACGTGGAAAGAATTCTCAATCTTCATGGATAGTGGAAGTTTTCGTTTAACCGCAACTGGGTTAATGATCTGAGCAATAGGATAGGGACCAATAAAATGAGGAGCAAACTTCATTGAAGGTAGGCGTAGACGAAGGTGATGTGTAGACAGCCAGACACGATCTCCAACTTTGAAATTAGGGACAGCTCGTCGGTTTCCATCCGCAAATCTTTTGTTGACTGCTGAGTTCGAAAAAGAATTTTGAACGTTGAATCAGATTTTAGAGAAATGCTGTAACAAAGAGAGTACTGCAGGAACTTTGGGTACCGGAAGATTAGAAAATTCAGGAGAACGAGGATGCCTTCCGTAAACGGTGAAGAATGGTGTATTGCCAGAAGAAGAGTGGTAAGAGTTGTTGTGCGCAAACTCAGCCCGGGGAAGAAGGTCTGTTCAATCGTCTTGCAATGAGGAGATGAAGAGTCGTAGGAAGGATGTCACGTTTCGTGAAGCACCAACTGGAGTGTAACGGAGGCTGGGTGCTTTGATATAAGGTTGTTGCATTAACGACAGCAGGGAGTGAAGCAATGAGTTGAAGTGAAACCTTATTTAATGAAGATACTGCGATACAGGTTGTAAATGATGGCACAATAATAATACTGTAATTTATGGAATGATAAAAGTCAATAATACAATACTTTATTGTAGAGGTTGGAGATGCTTGGCAATTGAAAGAAGTATTGGTGGATTGGTTGAAGAATTGGATGATTGGCACTTAGGGTTGGATGATTGGATGAAGAATTGGATGATTGAATAAAGACTTGAATGCGGATTGGATGACAAATTGGATGATTGGATGAAGATTGGATGGTTGGAAGAACAATTGGATTGGATGGTTGAAAGAATAATTGGATGAGGATTAAATGATGAAGTCCGAATGTCCTTGCTGAATAGGATCGTGGCTGCAGAACCAAAAGTAACCGTGGAGAATAACCGTCAGGAGTGAGGAGAAAGATAATACCCCTTTGGGGGGGCTAACCTTGTCCAGTCCGTATAGGCGGTTCCGTGGTACACAGGTATAGCAGTGAGACGATCAGCAGGAGTAGAGGATGACTTCACCGGAGGCGCAGGAACTGTAGGAAATGCTACAGACAGCCAGGAGTGAGCAATGATGCTGTCACGGATCACAGAGGAGGACACTACCTGTGTGAGAATTTGACTTTACCTGAGCAGAGGCGCGGAGTCTAACCGTGCCAGGGGTTTTCTGCCAGTGACCCCTCCAAGCGGGATTTGGGCTTTTGCGGCGCCTGGCACGTCGGTCGCGGCCCTCTGCCCAGGCTTCTCGTACAGGTGCTGGTTACACTGGAAGTAGCAGTAGTCAGACAAGGGTTTAGCAGGTGCAGGTCACAGGTATAGCCGGGTCGGTAGCAAATAACGGATTCAGTATTGAATCCCGGCGGTCGGGATCCCGGCGTTCAGAATCCCCGACGCCGGAATCCCGACAGCCAAAATGCCGACAAGGGGGGGGACGTGGATCGCCCCCCCTTGCGGGCCCGGTGCCTCGCTACGCTCGGCACGCTAATTTATTCTCCCTCCAGGGGTGTCGTGGACACCCCAGGAGGGAGAATGTGTCGGCATTTCGGCGGTCGGGATTCCGGCGTCGGGATTCTGAACGCCGGAATCCCGACCGCCGGGATTTTAACTGCATCCCGCAAATAACAGATGGCTGGAGGTACACAAGGATTGAGCAGGTTCTTTGTCACAGGAATAGCCAGGTCAGTACCAGATATCAGGGAGCGTAGTACAGACAAGGTTCTAGCAGTTGCAGGTCACAGGGATAGCCAGGTCTGTAACAGTAAATCAGAAGGCTGGATACACACAGGTATAATGCTGAAATGGTGTGAGTACCTGAGACACTGGACACTGGTAATACTATGCAGCACTGGATGACTTCAGGTATGAGCTTGGAACCAACAAGCAGTGAAAAGAGACTGAATGAGCAAACTGAGAGTGGATCTCCCCAGGTACTGTGCAGATGGTGATTGCAGTCAGCTGTATAAGCAGGTAACACTGGTGTTTGCAGGATGAGCTTGGTGAACTAGTATTTGCAGGAATGATTACTTGCAGAGAAGTACTTAGCTGGAGTGCAGGGAATTACAGCAACTGCAATTCTGGGCCAGATAACAGAATCTTTAACTTGCACATGAGAGACAAGGAACAGCATGTAGCTCAGGGAAGTAACACCTTGCTTCTGGCACCAGTGGGAATTCTCACAGGGAGTATCACTCAGCTGTAGGTGTGTGATAGGCTGCTGAGATCAGCTGACCAGGTGATGTCAGAGTACCAGGTATTCACACAATATAACAGAGTGTGACAGATGCATAGTGTTGGACATCATTGTACTGACTGTCAGTCTTGTCAGTATTTGAGGCGTGAGCTGTGCGGCTATTAGATAGCTGTTTGACAGCAGCAGGTGGAGCCGCACAGTACAGGTTGCAGGATCCCAAAAGATGGCCGCGCCAGCAGAGGCGACGGAAACCAGCCGGCGATGATTGTACGCAGCTGCGCTGCTGCCGGCGTTTCCAGCCAGAGGCCTAACCAAGCACAGACCCACATGGCGGCTCATGTCTCATACCACCACTGTCACTTGGCGGTGACAGTGCGGGAGTATGCACACCACCAGTACAAGGAACAGGAGTGGAGGTGAGCGCCAGGGCAGGAGACACGCTGATACAGGTCCTAGGACTAGGCACAGCACAGGGGAACTGGGTAACAGCCATGGCGGCCGTGACAGCACCCCCCCTCCTTTTACGAGTGGCCCCAGGACACTCTATGGGCTTGGTTGGGAATCTCCTATGAAAGTCTCTTATCAATCTGGGAGCATGTACCTCAGAAGCATTGGTCAAGGACCTCTCCTCCGGCCCGTAGCCTTTCCAGTCGATTAGGTACTGTAATCGTTTGTACCGGAGTCCAGAATATGGGCCACTTCATATTCGACGCCCCTGTGAGTAAAAACTTTAGGAGACTTAGGCAGAGCAGCATGAAATTTGTTTAGTATTAAAGGTTTCAACAATGATACATGAAATGAATTGGGAATCCTTAAGTAATTTGGCAATTTTAATTTGTAGGCAACTGGATTGATGATCTGTTTTATCGGGAACGGACCGATAAAACGAGGTGCAAAATTCATTGGGAGCAGCTCTTCTTCTTCTGTCAGCAAACCTTTTATACTTTTGTGAAGCTTTGGTTAAGGATTTCCTGACTTTCCTCCAGTGTTGTCGAAGTTGCTGGAGGGTCAAAGCTACCGCTGGCACAGATGTTGAAGGTAGCCGCTGGAAATCAGGAACCCTAGGATGGAAGCCATAGTTAACAAAGAAAGGAATGGAAGAAGAAGCCGAATGGTACTGATTGTTATGCAGAAATCCGGCCCATGGTAATACCTCATCCCAGTCATCCTGGGAAGAGGAAACATGCAAACGAAGAAAAGTCTCTACATCCTGGTTGACTCTCTCCGTCTGGCCATTAGATTGCGGATGGTAGGCTGTACTAAAATTAAGCTGAATTTTAAGGACTTTACATAAAGCTCGCCAGAATTTTGCAATGAATTGTACACCTCGATCTGACACAATTTCTTCAGGTAGCCCATGGGTTCTGAAGATATCTTTGATGAACAGGTTTGCTAACTTCGGAGCTGAAGGTAAACCCTGTAGTGGTATCTTGATTTTTGCCAACAAATGCTTTTGTTGGCAAATATCAAGATATCGTCGAGATAAACCACTACATGTTTGTACAGAAGATCACGAAACAGTTCGTTCATATAAGACTGAAAAACCTCTGGAGCATTACTTAGACCAAAAGGCATGACAAAGTATTCATAGTGTCCATCACTTGTAATAAAGGCGGTCTTCCACTCATCTCCCTCAGGGATGCAGATGAGATTGTAGGCTCCGCGAAGATATAATTTTGAAAAGATGGTTGCTCCTTTGATTCTGTCAAAAAGTTCTGTGATGAGTGGCAATGGGTAACGATTTTTTATGGTAATTTCAATTAAACCCCGATAGTCGATACAAGGCCGCAACCCTCCATCCTTTTTTTGACAAAAACAGAAACCAGCACCGGCAGGCGAAGATGAAGGGCGGATAAACCCTTTGGCTAGATTTTCTTCTATATATTCTGACATGGCTTGAGTTTCAGGCAATGACAAAGGGTAAGTGCGACCTCAACGAGGGTTTTTTCCTGGTAATAGCTCGATAGAGCAGTCCCATGGACAATGAGGAGGTAATTTGTCGGTGGCCTTTTTAGAAAAAACATCGGAAAAGTCTTAATATGGGGTAGGTTACCCTTCTGGTAACCATCTTGACGGGTAGGTGCCATAGATTTGAGGCAGGATTTAGTACAGGTGGCACCCCAATTTTGAACCTGGGACGTTACCCAATTGATACTGGGATTATGTGTACGTAGCCAGGGGAGACCCAAAACGATTGGGTAGGAGGATTTGGGAATGACAAAGAACTGTATTTTCTCCATATGTAGACCAATTTGCAAAGTTAATGGTTGAGTTTTTAAAGTGACAGTCTCTCCTAATATACGACTCCCATCTACAGCGGTAAGGTACACTGGGCGCTGAAGGGGGGTGGTAGGTAGACGCCAACGTTTGACATCAGTGGTGATGAAACTCTCTGCTGCTCCTGAGTCGAGAAGAGCTGGAAACTGTCTGAACTGATGTTTAACTTGTAAAGAAACTTGAAGAATACAGTCTTTGTTATTTGGAGAGGTAACAACAACCCCTAACCTGCCCTCTCTTTTACAGGTTAGGTTCTGGCGTTTCCCGGCTTCTTAGGACAGGAATCTACGGCATGCTGAGGATCAGCACAATAAAGACAAAGTGTCACGCTTCGTGAAGCACCAGCTGGAGTGTAACGGAGGCTGGGTGCTTTGATATAAGGTTGTTGCATTAACGACAGAAGGGAGTGAGACAATAAGTTGAAGTAAAACCTTATTTAATGAAGATACTGCGATACAGGTTGTAAATGATGGCATAATAATAATACTGTAATTTATGGAATGATAAAAGTCAATAATACAATAATTTATTGAAGAGGTTGGAGATGCTTGGTAATTGAAAGAAGTATTGGAGGATTGGTTAAAGAATTGGATGAAGAATTGGATGATTGAATAAAGACTTGAATGATTGAATGAGGATTGGATGGTTGGAAGAACAATTGGATGAAGATTGGATGATTGGAAGAATAATTGGATGAGGATTAAATGATGAAGTCCGAATGTCCTTGCTGAATAGGATCATGGCTGCAGAACCAAAAGTAACCGTGGAGAATAACCGTAAGGAGTGAGGAGAAAGATAATACCCCTTTGGGGGGCTAACCTTGTCCAGTCCGTATAGGCGGCAGCAGGTTCCGTGGTACACAGGTATAGCAGTTAGACGATCAGCAGGAGTAGAGGATGACTTCACCGGAGGTGCAGGAACTGTAGGAAATGCTACAGACAGCCAGGAGTGAGCAATGTTGCATAGGGATTGACATCATTGTACTGACTGCCGGTCTTGCCCAGCAAGCCAGTACTTAAAGGGTGAGCTGTGCGGCGATTGGCTGGCTGTTTGACAGTACTATGTGGAGCCGCACAGTATAGGTTGCAGGATCCCAAAAGATGGCCGCCACCAGCGGAGGCGACAGAAACCAGCCGGCAGTGATTGTGGATGCTGCTGCCGGCATTTCAAGCCAGAGGCCTAACCAAGCACAGACCCACATGGCGGCTCAGGTCTCACACCACCCATGCCCTGCATGGCACCAGAGTACACAGCACCACTGTCACCTGGCGGTGACAGTGCGGGAGTATGCACACCACCAGTACAAGGAACAGGAGTGGAGGTGAGCGCCAGGGCAGGAGACACGCTGATACAGGTCCTAGGACTAGGCACAGCACAGGGGAACTGGGTAGCAGCCATGGTGGTTGTGACAGCACCCCCCCCCTTTTACGAGTGGCCCCAGGACACTCTATGGGCTTGGTTGGGGATCTCCTATGAAAGTCTCTTATCAATCTGGGAGCATGTACCTCAGAAGCATTGGTCCAGGATCTCTCCTCCGGCCCGTAGCCTTTCCAGTCGATTAAGTACTGTAATCGTTTGTACCGGATGCGAGAGTCCAGAATATGGGCCACTTCATATTCAACGCCGCTGTGAGTAAAAACTTTAGGAGACTTAGGCAGAGCAGCGTGAAATTTGTTTAGTATTAAAGGTTTCAACAATGATACATGAAATGAATTGGAAATCCTTAAGTAATTTGGCAATTTTAATTTGTAGGCAACTGGATTGATGATCTGTGTTATCGGGAACGGACCGATAAAACGAGGTGCAAATTTCATTGAAGGAACTCGAAGACGAAGGTTACAAGTGGACAGCCATACCTTGTCACCCACTTTCCAAGTGGGAGCAGCTCTTCTTCTTCTTCTGTCAGAAACCTTTTATACTTTTGTGAAGCTTTGGTTAAGGATTTCCTGACTTTCCTCCAGTGTTGTCGAAATTGCTGGAGGGTCAAAGTTACCGCTGGCACAGATGTTGAAAGTAGCCGCTGGAAATCAGGAACCCTAGGATGGAAGCCATAGTTAACAAAGAAAGGAGTGGAAGAAGAAGAGGAATGGTACTGAATGTTATGCCCAAATCCGGCCCATGGTAATACCTCAACCCAGTCATCCTGGGAAGAGGAAACATGCAAACGAAGAAAAGTCTCTACATCCTGGTTGACTCTCTCCGTCTGGCCATCAGATTGCGGATGGTAGGCTGTACTAAAATTAAGCTGAATTTTAAGGACTTTACGTAAAGCTCACCAGAATTTTGCAACGAATTGTACACCTAGATCTGACAATTTCTTCAGTTAGCCCATGGGTTCTGAAGATATCTTTGATGAACAGGTTTTCTAACTTCGGTGCTGAAGGTAAACCCCGTAGTGGTATATTTTAGAAAATCTGTCTATGACGACTCATATGGTGGTATAACCATCGGATGATGGAAGATCAGTAATAAAGTCCATTGACAGGTGAGTCCAAGGCCCCTTTGGAATGGAAAGTGGCCTTAATGGACCTACTGGAGCTAAATTAGAAGATTTATGTTGGGCACAATGAGGACAGGATGCAATGTATTCCTGAACATCTTTTTTTAGAGCAGGCCACCAATACCGTTGTGACAGGAATTCATAGGTCTTCTGAATCCCCGGGTGACCGGAGAACTTGGAATCATGGGCCCAACGCAGAATCTGCTTCCTTGTGCTAGGCTTAACAAAGGTTTTACCTGGAGGAACTGGTACTTGTACAGTTATTGCAGCAAAAGCGAGAGGATCGATAATTGGACTTCCTTCATAGGATTTAGACTCCTCCTCAGTTTCCCACGACCTAGACAGAGCATCTGCCTTACGATTCTTTGCTCCAGGAGAAAAAGACAATTTGATATTAAATCTAGAAAAGAACAGTGCCCATCTGGCTTGACGGGGATTAAGACATTGAGCTTTTTTGAAATAAAGCAAATTTTTGTGATCAGTAATAACATTAATAACATGAATTGCCCCCTCAAGTAGATACCGCCACTCCTCCAAGGCCATTTTGATAGCTAACAGTTCTTGGTCCCCTATGGCGTAGTTCTTTTCAGCCGGGGAGAATTTCTTAGAGAAGAAACCACATGGATGCAATTGTCCGTCAGTCTTAATCTGGGAAAGCACCGCTCCCACGCCGATGGCAGAGGCGTCTACCTCCAGAGTGAAGGGCAGACTGACATCTGGTTGAGCCAGAACTGGTGCAGAAATGAATTTTTCTTTGAGTAGCAAGAAGGCATTAGAAGCTTCAATATCCCATTTGGAGGGCTTGGCATCTTTGCGAGTAAGAGCAGTTATTGGAGCAACAATAGTAGAAAAGCCTTTGATGAATTTTCTATAATAGTTCGCAAATCCAAGGAACCTTTGGACCCCTCGGAGAGTATGAGGACGAGGCCACGACTGGATTGCTTCCACTTTCGCTGGATCCATTTCCAGACCGGAGCCAGATACAATGTACCCTAAGAAGGGTATGGACGAGACCTCAAAAATACATTTTTCCTGTTTACAGAAAAGAAAGTTCTTTCTGAGGCGAGAGTACTTCTCTGACAATTTTTCGATGTTTTTGAAGACTGTTGGCAAATATCAAGATATTATCAAGGTAAACCATCACATGTTTGTACAGAAGATCACGAAACAGTTTGTTCATATAAGACTGAAAAACCGCTGAGGCATTACTTAGACCAAAATGCATGACAAGATATTCATAGTGTCCATCTCTTGTATTAAAAGCGGTCTTCCACTCATCTCCCTCACGAATGCGAATGAGATTGTAGGCTCCGCGGAGATCTAATTTTGAAAAGATGGTTGCCCCTTTGATTCTGTCAAAAAGTTCTGTGATGAGTGGCAGTGGGTTACGATTTTTTATGGTAATTTCATTTAAACCCCGATAGTCAATACAAGGTCGCAACCCTCCATCCTTTTTTTGACAAAAAAGTTGAAGAGCGGATGAACCCTTTGGCTAGATTTTCTTCTATGTATTCGGACATAGCTTTGCTTTCAGGCAATGACAAAGGGTAAGTGCGACCTCGAGAAGGTTTTTTCCTGGTATTAACTCAATAGAGCAGTCCCATGGACGATGAGGAGGTAATTTGTCGGTAGCCTTTTTAGAAAAAACATCGGAAAAATCTTGATATGGGGTAGGTAACCCTTCTGGAATCTGAAGGGAGACTTGTCGTTTAGGTGCCATAGATTTGAGACATGATTTGGTACAGATGGCACCCCAATTTTTAACCTGGGACATTACCCAATTGATACTGGGATTATGGGTACGTAGCCAGAGGAGACCCAAAACGATTGGGTAGGAGGATTTGGGAATGACAAAGAACTGTATTTTTTCCATATGTAGACCAATTTGCAAAGTTAATGGTGGAGTTTTTAAAGTGACAATCTCTCCTAATATACGACTCCCATCTACAGCGGTAAGGTACACTGGGCACTGAAGGGGGGTGGTAAGTAGACGCCAACGTTTGACAACATCAGTGGTGATGAAACTCTCTGCTGCTCCGAGTCGAGAAGAGCTGGCAACTGTCTGAGCTGATGTTTAACTTGTAAAGAAACTTGTCTTTGTTATTTGGAGAGGTAATAACAACCCCTAACCTGCCCTCTCTCTTACAGGTTAGGGTCTGGCGTTTCCCGGCTTCTTAGGACAGGAATCGACGGTATGCTGGGGATCAGCACAGTAAAGACAAAGGCGTTCATCATGATGACGTTTACGCTCAGCTGGAGTTAATTTGAAGCGGTTGACCTGCATAGGTTCCTCCGCTGGTAATGAGGGAGATTTTGAGGCATGAAAAACTGGGTTAGGAGTGACTCGATTTCTCTCTCTGAGCCTTAGGTCGATTTTAGTACAGAGAGAGATCAGATCTTCTAGTCTGGAAGGCAGATCTCTTGCCGCAAGCTCATCTTTAATTTTATCTGAAAGTCCATTCATAAAAGCCGCAAGAAAGGCCTCCTCATTCCAAGCCAATTCAGCTGCCAGGATTTTAAACGGTACTTATGTATTATCTGGGCTCCCATGTTAAATGCACCCCATTTTTTCATACCCCTACTATCCAACTACGCATGGAGTTGATTTTATATAGTGTGGCGAGCGCAGTGAGCCACCGTGCCCGAAGCGTGGCGAGCGCAGCGAGCCCCGCGAGGGGATGCGGTCTCATAAGAAAAACGGGAGCCCAGATATTACATAAGTACCTTTTAAACTGAATTAGATATTGACCTACAGTCCTAGATCCTTGACGCAGGCGAAGAATTTCTGTTGCAGCTGAACTGAGTCGACCTGGTTCGTCGAAGATGATTTTAAATGTGAAGATAAAACGACCATAATCAGATAGAAGGGGATCTGCTTTTTCCCACAGGGGAGATGCCCAATTGAGAGCAGAGCCGGTAAGGAGGGAAATCACATAAGCTACTTTGGTTCACTCAGTAGGAAAATATGAAGACTGAAGCTCGAAATTAATTTCACATTGATCAATAAAACCTCTACAGTTTTTTGGATTGCCATTAAACTTGGCTGGAGTAGGAAGTTGTAGATGAGCAGTGACTCCTGTCGTTGGGGACATGGGTTTAGGCGATGGCGCCAGTGTAGCTATCGACCCTTGGCCCTTTTTCAGAGTTGTTTGAAGAGTGTCCAGTCTTTTTGTCAGGCCCTGGAGGGCATGAATGACTTGCTCCTGAGCGGCCTCCTGTTGATCCAGGCAAACCGCCAGTTGTTGTACTGGAGCAGTGCCTTGCTCCATGGAGTCAGTACAAGCTGTCACGTTTCGTGAAGCACCAACTGGAATGTAACGGAGGCTGGGTGCTTTGATATAAGGTTGTTGCATTAACGACAGAAGGGAGTGAAGCAATAAGTTGAAGTAAAACCTTATTTAATGAAGATACTGCGATACAGGTTGTAAATGATGGCACAATAATAATACTGTAATTTATGGAATGATAAAAGTCAATAATACAATACTTTATTGAAGAGGTTGGAGAGGCTTGGCAATTGAAAGAAGTATTAGAGGATTGGTTGAAGAATTGGATGATTGGCTTATAGGGTTGGATGAAGAATTGGAAGATTGAATAAAGACTTGAATGATTGAATGAGGATTTGATGGTTGGAAGAACAATTGGATGATTGGAAGAACAATTGGATGAAGATTGGATGGTTGGAAGAGGATTAAATGATGAAGTACGAATGTCCTTGCTGAATAGGATCGCGGCTGCAGAACCAAAAGTAACCGTGGAGAATAACCGTCAGGAGTGAGGAGAAAGATAATACCCCTTTGGGGGGCTAACCTTGTCCAGTCCGTATAGGCGGTTCCGTGGTACACAGGTAAAGCAGTGAGACGATCAGCAGGAGTAGAGGATGACTTCACCGGAGGCGCAGGAACTGTAGGAAATGCTACAGCCAGCCAGGAGTGAGCAATGATGCATAGGGTTGGACATCATTGTACTGACTGCCGGTCTTGCCCGGCAAGTCAGTATTTGAGGAGTGAGCTGTGCGGCTATTGGATAGCTGTTTGACAGCAGTAGGTGGAGCAGCACAGTACAGGTTGCAGGATCCCAAAAGATGGCCGCCGCGGTGACAGTGCGGGAAGATGAACACCACCAGTACAAGGAACAGGAGTGGAGGTGAGCGCCAGGGCAGGAGACACGCTAATACAGGTCCTAGGACTAGGCACAGCACAGGGGAACTGGGTAGCAGTCATGATGGTCGTGTCAAAGGTCTCTAGATCCGGATTGACCCATTCTGTTTGGCCGTTGGACTGTGGATGATATGCTGAGGAGAACTGAAGCTTGACTTGCATAGCCGAACACAAAATCTCCAAAATTGAGCTGTGAATTGCACCCTACGATCAGACACTATTTCAGATGGAAGTCCATGCAATTTGAAGATGGAAGAAATAAAAAGTTCAGCCAAGGCAGGTGTGCTGGGAAGACCTTTAAGAGGGAAGAAATGTGCCATTTTAGAGAATCTATCAACAACGACCCAGATTACGGTGTTACCCTTAGAAGCTGGAAGATCTGTAATGAAATCCATTGATATATGTGTCCAAGAACGATTTGGAATAGGAAGAGGATGAAGAGGTCCAACAGGAGAAAAGCGTGAAGTTTTGTGTTGTGCACAAAGAACGCAAGAGATAAAACTTTTGACATCAGAGGACATGGTAGGCCACCAATACGACCGTTGCAAGAAGGTTAGAGTCTTCTGCGTTCCTGGGTGTCCGGCAAAACGTGAGGCATGAGCCCATTTCAGAATTTTTTCGCGCAATTCTTTGGGAACATATGTTTTCCCAGGGGGAGGTATTGGATTAGAAGTTGTATGGGCAAAGACTACAGGGTTCAGTATGGTTTGTGGTTGATTGTTTTTGTCTGAAGTAGAATTGAAGGATCAGGAGAGTGCGTCAGCTTTACCATTCTCTGATCCAGGATGATAGGAAGTTAAAATGCTCAAAGAAGGTTGTCCACCGCGCTTGGAGTGGAGTTACTTGAGGAAGGCAGGAAGAAAAACAATGTGTTCCCCAGGCCTCGATTTCCACAATTTCCCAGTTGACACGAGGATTATGTTTGGATAACCATGGTAACCCGAGGACCAGTTCATGGGAGGATTTAGGAATAACAAGAAAGTCAATCATCTCTTGGTGCAGAACATCCACTTGGAGCAGAAGAGGCATCGTTTGACAAGACACTTGAGCATCTGGGATTCGACTGCCATCGACCGCCATCAGAAAGAGAGACTGAAATAATGGCTTGGTACTGAGGGAAAGTTGGCCACAAAATCCAGAAGAAACGAAGTTGCCAGCAGCTCCAGAATCCAGCAGCGCTCTCAACTGCACCGGACCACGAGGAGTGAAGAGGGTGACTAAGATGGAGGAGTCGATTGAAATAGGAGAGGTGACTAACACTCCCAATCTGGCCTCTCCTCTGCCGATTAGGAGAGATCTTTTCCCGGACGATGGGGACAGGACATAACCATGTGAGAGGAAGCTCCACAAAACATGCACAAATTCTCCTTCTTGCGGCGAGCTTTCTCCTCAGAAGATAGATGGAACCGGTTTATTTGCATGGGTTCCTCCGGAGGAAGAATAGGTGTAGAGACAGGTCTTTGAGTTGGCATCTGACTGGTCGAAGGTCGAATTTTGAAGCGATCAGACCGGCTACTCTCCATCTGCCTCTCCTGGAAGCGGAGATCGACTTTATTACACAACAAAATTAATTCTTCCAGTGTAGAAGGCATATCTGGCGTAGCCAATTCGTCCTTCAGGCGCTCGGAGAGACCGTTCAAGGATGCAGATTGTAAAGCCTCATCATTCCATCGCAGCTCAGAAGCTAGTGTCTGGAACTGTACGACGTACTGGCTAATGGGACAGCTCCCCTGACGGATTCTCAGGATCTCCATTGCGGCAGAAGACACCCGACCTGGCTTGTCAAAGATACGACAAAATGTAGTGATGAATCCAGGATAATCTGACAGGAGAGGGTCGGAGCGTTCACATAAAGGGGAAACCCAGTCTAAGGCCGAGCCAGTCAACAGGGATACGATATAGGCCACTTTCGACTTTGGAGTGGGAAAATTAAATGGCTGAAGAGTGAAGTGGACATCACATTGGGTTAAAAAAACCTGACAGGCCTTGGGTGAACCATCAAACTTGTTTGGTGTAGGTAGATGAAGATGAGTAGCTGCTGCTGGAGGTGTAACGGCTGAAGAAGGGTCTGAGACCGCCGTAGCCCCAGATGAACCCACAGTATTAGCCTGAGGAGGAGACAGGGTTTGCAAGTATTGGGCTATCTGCCACTGTGATGTCTAAAGCTGTTCCAGACGAGCCACTATGCTTTGGAGCAAATCAGTCGAAAGTCTCTGAGACCCACTCGAATCCATTGGGTCAGTGCAAACTGTCACGGGCGGAGGGTTGGATGGATTCGTGTGATGGTCAGGAACCTCACTAGAAGTAGCAGAGGTGGGGTTAAATCGGGCAGTTTTAATAGTAGACGGTTTAATGAAGGTACATTGATACTTCTCAAGATACAAACAGTCCTCAAATACTTCTTTGAGCAACTAAATAAAAACTTAAGATCTTGCAACTTGCAATATAACTTTGAAGAGGTTCCGGAGGTACTAGGCGTGAAGTGACGTGAGATTATCGGAGGTGATTTTCCACTGGAAGAAGAATGGACTGGTGGTGGAAGAAGAGGGGGTGATGCCTTTGAAGATCAGGAAGATGATGGACGAATCGGATGATAGCGACTGTTGCCAGGTTACTGAAGATCTGACCAGGGGATGGCGAGGGTTAAATGAGTACTGTGCTTTAGGCAAGGAATGGGCAGGCTGGATTGGTACACAGATGCAGAGACTGAGGTGTCAAGGAACAGGGATGACACTTCCCTGAACAATGGAATATCAAGCAGGATTAAGGGACCAAATGGAGCCAGAAGTCTAAGTTGCTGATAGACAGAAAGACTCTTTGCACTGACGCTGGTCAGCTCTTGACAGCCTCTCTAAATCCCTAGGGAGCAGCTGCCATTGGCCGACCAGCACAGTGGGGAGGAAACTACACTGCTGGCCCAATGGCAATGTTTGGCCAAAACAAAGATGGCGGCGCCGGCCTCCGCACGCCGCCGGAGCCCTGAACGCTTGAACCTGCACACCAGGAGTGTCCTCCTCAGCCTGCACCAGCAGCCCCCTTGCACCAGCAGCCCCCATCTGCCGCCATACAGGAGAGTCGCCGGCGAGCACGGAGGGGTGAGTAAGAGACCCTCTGCGTGCCGCCAGCAGCTCTCTTGACAGAACTCCGACACTGTAGCACCAGCAAAGCAAGGCTCAGCAGGAGTGTCTGCTGGGATCTACCGGACTGCAACAGGACTATGGCAGGATACAGACAAGACTCAGACAGAACTCAGGCAGAACTCACTAGGAACTGGGAACTCTCTGAAGCAGGAACCCAGACAGACAAACAGACTTGCACTAAGAACTGAGAACTATAACTGGCAGGGTAGTGTAGCCCAGAATGCCTTATGAAGGGCTCAGGTGATAAACACACCTGTGACAGATCCAGCCCAGCAGGGATAACGAGATCAGACTTGTGCATAAATTAATTCACAGGAGACTGGGCTGCAATGGCACAGACTCACCACTGGAGGCCAACAGAGAGTCAAATAGCGCAAACAGACAAACAGAACACAAAACTGACATGACAGAAATGAGCCATTAATAATGGCTCCTAACACCTTCCATCGGTTAAAGCAGAGGTTCACTTCAGCTCCAGTGCTAAAGCAGCCCAACACCACTTTGCGCTTTGTTCTCGAGGTTGACGCCTCCTTTGTGGGAGTTGGGGCAGTGCTTTCGCAGAAAGTGCCAGATGGACATCTTCACCCCTGTGGGTTCTTCTCACGTAAGTTCTTGCCCGCAGAACGCAACTATGCCATTTTTGACGAAGAGCTAGTCGCCATCAAGTTGGCATTAGAAGAATGGAGATGTCTTCTGGAAGGCACTTCTCATGAAATCACAATAATTAAGGACCATCAGAATCTTCTTTATCTACAGTCTACTCAGTGTCTAAATCCACGTCAAGCCAGGTGGGCACTTTTCTTTTCCAGATTCCGGTTCAAGTTGTCGTTCTGTCCTGGGACACAGAATCGTAAAGCTGAAGCCTTTTTACGCTCATGGGAGCATGAAAGTAAGTCAAGTTCCACTAATCAACACTGATCCAGTGGCCTTCTCCACTGAAGTAGTAAAATAACTCACAGGAAAAGTTTTGTAAAGCCAGAATTAAGAAAGAAGCTGCTACTATGGGCGCATTCTTTCAAGTTTGATGGTCATGCAGGCATTCAGAAAACTTGCAAGTTCATCACCAGGTCCTACTGGTGGTTTACTCTCAAACAGGACGTACATGACTATTTCCTCTTGTGAAAAGTGTGCCCAGCACAAGTTCAGTCATCTGGCTCCTCCCGGGCAATTAATGCCGTTATCAGTGCCACATCGTCTTTGGACGCACCTTTCAATGGACTTTGTAACTGACCTGCCAGAGTCTGAGGCATTCAATACCATCTGGGTGATAGTTGACCGGTTCACCAGGATGGCTCACTTCGTTCCTCTCACCAGTCTAATAACCAATACCACTCTTCTTCCACAGTCACTCCATTCTTTGCCAACTATGGATATCATCCTCGAGTCCCTGACTTCAGTCTTAAACCAGCCTCCTCTGTGCCAGCTGTAGGTGCGACCATCTGGCAATTCAGCAAAACCTGGAAACTAATCTGTTCTTCACTCCTGAAGGCTTCAAGCAGGTACAAAAAATTTGCAGATAGGAAGCATAGGGCTGTGCCAGCTCTCCAGCTAGGAGATCGTGTGTGGTTGTCAACAAAGAATCTGAGATTGAGAGTGCCTTCTATAAAGTTTGATCCTAGATATATTGGTCCTTTTCCTGTCGTCACGCCTACGGCTACGGCCCAGAAGAGCGATCCTGGACCAATGCGATGGATGTCCATGCTCCAAGACTTATCCAAACCTTCCATGCCAAGTTTCCACAAGAGCCAAAGAGGTGTCCTGGGGCCACCTCTAAAGGAGGGGGGTGGGGGGTGCTGTCACAATCCGGGTATTAAGACAGACTTTCTTACTAGATAATTGCCTGCACAGGCTCTGCTTGCGTTTCAAGTCAGGATGCAGCCGGCATCCTGGGCTCAGTACAGCTGTCCCGCAGTCATCTCCCAGTTCTCACAGCACTGCTGTGTCTGCAGCAGTTCAGCATGTCTCCCTCCTCACGCTGAGTGACAGTCCTTAGCATCCAGCAATCTCTCCAGTCACAAGCACGGTGGATACAAACAGTCTTTCCAGCTTTAGACTGACATGGGTGCTGACATACTTCTTCCAGTCACATGTTAGTCTGAACCAAGCATGTGCAGTCTAAGCTCCCTGTCATATCTGCCCAGCCAATCATGGCTTCCCAGTGGGTATACGTATACTAAGAGATCACAGACTGATGTTATTGCGCAATTGTCTCCTGTGATTCCGTTGTGCTTTGTTGCTACTGTGTGTGTCCAAGTTCCAGGTATTCCAGCTCCTGTGTTCCTGAGTCTAGCAAGGAATACTCACCTCAGCAGTGCCCAGCCTAGCTCCTGTTGATGTTCCAACATTGTTCCGCATTCCATTCGATGTTCCATCATTGTTCCACTGTCTAGTCGATGTTCCAACATCGTTCCGCATTCCAGTCAATGTTCCATCATTGTTCTGCATTCCTGTTGATGTTCCGTCATCGTTCCACATTCCTGTCGATGTTCCATTATCGTTCCACAGTCTAGTCGATGTTCCATCATCGCAAAAAAGAGAAATTAACTTTGAGTACCACTGCGCACCCCCTTGCTGCTGAGGTTTTTCTTCCTGGTGTTTCCCAAACTGGTTGAATACAGGAAGTGGAAAACTGGAAAAAAGACCTTTTAGTGCACTGGGTGTCACTTAGAACAATATTTTTATTCCATACAATATCATCAAAAACATTAAAAAAATTGACAGGCAAAATGTTTAAAAGTGAAAGATAGCACAATCCTCCTTACCCAGACGGCGAGGTGGAGCCAGGGATGGTATGACAGGGTGTTTCTGTGAAACAGAGGGCTCACCTTGTAGGCTCCACAAGCTTCTGGGTTAGGATAAGTCCTCCTTGGTAAGTAGCAATCCTGGGCCAACGCGTTTCGAGTCCTGGAGACTCTTTATCAAGGCTACTGGATTGCTGCCCAATTCCTTTATTTATGGATAGAAAAAGGCGGGAAAAGGTGGAGGGCGGGGAGCGTGTGTCACTCTCCTGCCCCGGAAGTGAGAGTCCGGCATCATTCTATGTCCCCGCAAATCTTTAGTGTCCACTTCCGGTTCCGATACCGGAAGTTAGCGTCATCGACGGCGTCTGATCAGAGTTTGTTGCCTGAAAGAGGAATAGACGGCACATCCGGTGCCTGGTGCCGGAAGTCAACGTCCATCATCTGCCGCCATCTTGAAGGAGGAATGGCCGCAATTCCGGGTATCTCTAATATGATTCAAATGTAATTGAAGTTCAAGCGGCCATCTTAAGTGTGGTATTCGGAAACCTTTTCTATTTGGCTTCTTTAGTAATGTGCCTCAGATAAAAGGAAAATGAAAGGAGTTAGGGACATCATGTATTTCAAAACATCATATATATATATATATATATATATATATATATATATATATATATATATATATACATACACACACACACACACACATCATGACAAAATGGTAAAAAGGAGATAAAAAAGATAAAAAAGAGATAAAAAATAGATGAAAAATATTTGTTTCCAAAAAGGGCAATCACAGGAACCACTTAAGTTCAAAGTCCTTGTTGAGACCATGTGGGACTAAGGTCTTCAATTTAAAAATCCACTCCATTTCTTTCTTTGCTAACATGGTCTCAACGTCTCTGTGTTTCCAGGTTGTCTTTATATTTTCTATTGCCATAAAATCACAAATAAAATTACTGGAACAGTTGTGTGTAGTGCTAAAGTGCTCTGCTAGGGAGTGGGTTTGTGCACCATTTTTTATATTACGCAAATGTTCCATCATTCTTGTTTTTAGGGCTCTGCTGGTCCGTCCAATATAGATCATGCCACACGTACACTCAATTAGGTAGATGACATTAGGTGTATGGCAAGTTATAAACTGTGAGATCTTGTATTTTGTGTTATTTACTTCAAAAGATTCTCTTTTAGATGTTTTGGACTTGACTGCTTTGCACATTCCACAGGCCCCGCATCTGTGGAAACCTTGTGTTCGTATACGTGATGTTTCCATACCTGGAAGGGCACTTTTGACCAATTTCTTTTTTAAGTTGTCAGATCTGCGATAAATAAACTTGGGCTGGGTAGGAAGAATATTCACCAAGATAGGATCCTTTCTTAGGAGGGACCAATGTTTTTTTTAAAATGGCTTCCATTTTCCTTTGATGAGGACCAAATTGAGTAATGAAAGCAAGATCAGTTGTACCAGTTTTCCCTTTTTTAGGCTTTCCTTCGATTAGGGTTTTTCTATCGATGGTGGCGACCTCTTCTCTGGCGGTATCGATTTGATTGGACTCATAACCGCGGGCTCTGAAGTTGGTTGCCATTTCTGTCAATTGTTCCTCACATACATCTTCTTCCGTGCAGTTTCTCTTTACACGTAGAAATTGACTTTTTGGTACACTGTTTAACCACCTTGGGAGGTGTTGACTCTCCTTGTGGATATAGGAGTTTGTATCCATAGGTTTTTTGAAAGTTTTTGTCTGTATTTCATTGTTTTTGATGTAGATGGTCAGATCTAAAAAGTGGATTTCTTGTTGACTTCTCATGAAGGTAAATTGGATGTTTAGTGAGTTTGTGTTAAGGTAATTACAGAAAGCGTCGAGTTCCTCCTCCGGTCCCTTCCAAAAAAGAGGACGTCATCTATGTAACGGTGCCAGGATACCAGGTATGCCCCCCAGCCATGATTCGCCCAGATGGTATCCTCCTCCCACTTTGCTAGGAAGAGGTTGGCATAGCTGGGGGCAAACCTGGTACCCATGGCCGTCCCCACCAGTTGTAGATAATAATCCCCATTAAAGTAGAAATAGTTATTCTTTAAAATAAAGGACATTCCTTCCATTATAAAATTTTTCTTCAAATCTGCTATAGAGGACTTATCAAGAAACCACCTATTCGCTTCCAAACCTTCCTCATGTCGGATAATGGTGTACAGGGAAGTAACATCTGCAGACACCATATACATGTTCTCACACCATACCACTTCCTTAATTTTTCCCAAAGTGTCTGTAGTGTCCTTTAGGTGGGATTTGGTGTTCTTCACTATAGGTTGGAGGTGATGGTCGATATATTGTGACAGGTTGCTTGTTATTCTGTTTGTTCCTGCCACTATAGGGTGTCCAGGAGGATTGGTTGAATAGTAGTAGTACGTATACTACTAGTAGTGTATATGGTAGGTACTGTAGGATATGTGGAATGGAGAAAAGCTTTCTCATCCTTAGTTATCACTCCTTTCCCGATGTTTTCATCAAGCCATTTCTCATAGGCATTGTTAATTCTTGATGTGGGATCATTTTTGAGTTTTTTATAGGTTGCGCTTTCCAATTGGCTCACGATTTATTTTTCATACCAGTCTCTGTTCATAATAACGGCACTTCCTCCTTTATCAAATGGTTTAATGACGATGGTTTTGTCATTTTGTAGTTCTTTTAAGGCCGACCTTTCTTTACGTGTGAGGTTCCACTTGCGTATATACTTACTCCTGTTAAGGGTTTCCAAGTCGTCAAGGACCAATCTTGTGAAACTTTTCACTTTTAAACATTTTGCCTGTCAATTCTTTTAATGTTTTTGATGATATTGTATGGAATAAAAATATTGTTCTAAGTGACACCCAGTGCGCTAAAAGGTCTTTTTCCAATTTTCCACTTCCTGTATTCAACCATTTGGTGTTTGGGAAACACCAGGAAGAAAAACCTCAGCAGCAAGGGGGTGCGCAGGGGTACTCAAAGTTCATTTCTCTTTTTGCATTGTTTACCTTCCCAAGAACTTTTAGTCCCCAGCAGCACCATGTTCACACAATTCAAGGAACGAGAAGATATGGTCAAATCAGCTTTTTACTTTGACTTTAACCCTAAGGAACAAGACATCTCAGATGACAACCTTGAAACTGTAATGGCTTCTCTAAATGAAAGCCTTCTAAAAGAAAATAAAATCTGGTGGGAGATCGCAGCCCTAGAGAAGTATGCGGCCGAAAAGGTTGTCCCAAAGGGCCTCAGGATCAAGAAGATACCCACCTTTTCTGATGCCTCAGAATACTTCAAAAAAAGAATGGGATGCAGTTTTAACCCACTGCTCGATGTCCTTGATTAGCCTTATTATTAAGGAAAGACAGAGGGAGCTCAAAGTCCTCAATGAGAGTATACAAATCCTACAAAGACTGATAAGACCATTCAAGAAGGTAGAGGAGTGTATAGAATTACAGAAAGAGATTGAAGATAAAATTGGTCAACAAAAAATGGAAAAAATTCCAAAGAGACTTTGATTTCCTTAAAGCTGGAAAACCGCAGAAAAAGAATTCCAGAAAGAATACCAAGAAAAACACGATGAGGAATGGAGGCAAGTATGAGAACATCACCCAATGGAGAGAAAAGGAAAATAGGAGACACCACCCTACACAAACAGGGTTCCGAAGACAGAGACCTGAAAGGAACACAGAAAGACCTTATCAGAAACCAAGATACTGTGGAAACCAATCTGATAGAACCTGGCGTCAGGATGACAGAACACCTATGAGACCAAGATTCCAGAGAAACAAACTTTTGAGAGAGAGAGAGACAGAAGGGATCATTATGAACATTTAAGAGAAGATACCTCTGCTCCGTATAGAAGACGCCACTCTTTTTTTAGGGGAGAGGCGCCCCCAGAGGAGACTCTACTGACAACAAAACCAAAAAAGACAAAAAGGGGAACCAGGGCAGGTATAAAGAAAAATAAAAAAAGAAGGAAGAAACCCAAGAAACCCAAACCATCTGGAGAGGAAGGGACTAATGACCCCATTCCAGAACAACCATGTCATGTTTCCAATCTCAGTTCAAGAGTCCTGACCAAAGAAGAGGAATCAGTACTACAGAGGTTTAAAATTTGCGCCCACAGGCCAGATGGACCACTTTCAATCCTTTGTCGATGTACAAAAATATGTGAGGAAGCTGACCTTAAAAAAGTTCTTCTATGACAAAGAGGAACAATCTGCCCAAGAGTCTATTAACTTTAGAGGAAAATCAAAATTCTTCCCAGCCCACCTTAAGGGACCCTATGTGGAAAGTTTCACAAGATTGGTCCTTGACGACTTGGAAACCCTTAACAGGAGTAAGTATATACGCAAGTGGAGCCTCACACGTAAAGAAAGGTCGGCCTTAAAAGAACTACAAAATGACAAAACCATAGTCATTAAACCTTCTGATAAAGGAGGAAGTGTCGTTATTATGAACAGAGACTGGTATGAAAAAGAAATCGTGAGCCAATTGGAAAGCGCAACCTATAAAAAATCAAAAATGATCCTACATCAAGAATTAACAATGCCTATGAGAAATGGCTTGATGAAAACATCGGGAAAGGAGTGATAAGGATGAGAGAGCTTTTCTCCATTCCACAAATCCTACAGTACCTACCATATACGGACTACCAAAGGTGCACAAGGATTCAACCAATCCTCCTGGACGCCCTATAGTGGCAGGAACAAACAGCCTAACAAGCAACCTGTCACGATATATCGACCATCACCTCCAACCTATAGTGAAGAACACCAAATCCCACCTAAAGGACACTACAGACACTTTGGGAAAAATTAAGGTAGTGGTATGGTGTGAGAACATGTATATGGTGTCTGCAGATGTTACTTGTACACCATTATCCGACATGAGGAAAGTTTGGAAACGAATAGGTGGTTTCTTGATAAGTCCTCTATAGCAGATTTGAAGAAAAAATTTATAATGGAAGGAATGTCCTTTATTTTAAAGAACAACTATTTCTACTTTAATGGGGATTATTATCTACAACTGGTGGGGACGGCCATGGGTACCAGGTTTGCCCCCAGCTATGCCAACCTCTTCCTAGCAAAGTGGGAGGAGGATGGCTGGGGGGCATACCTGGTATCCTGGCACCGTTACATAGATGACGTCCTCTTCTTTTGGAAGGGACCGGAGGAGGAACTCGACGCTTTCTGTAATTACCTTAACACAAACTCACTAAACATCCAATTTACCTTCATGAGAAGTCAACAAGAAATCCACTTTTTAGATCTGACCATCTACATCAAAAACAATGAAATACAGACAAAAACTTTCAAAAAACCTATGGATACAAACTCCTATATCCACAAGGAGAGTCAACACCTCCCAAGGTGGTTAAACAGTGTACCAAAAAGTCAATTTCTACGTGTAAAGAGAAACTGCACGGAAGAAGATGTATGTGAGGAACAATTGACAGAAATGGCAACCAACTTCAGAGCCCGCGGTTATGAGTCCAATCAAATCGATACCGCCAGAGAAGAGGTCGCCACCATCGTTAGAAAGACCCTAATCGAAGGAAAGCCTAAAAAAGGGAAAACTGGTACAACTGATCTTGCTTTCATTACTCAATTTGGTCCCCATCAAAGGAAAATGGAAGCCATTTTTAAAAAAAACATTGGTCCCTCCTAAGAAAGGATCCTATCTTGGTGAATATTCTTCCTACCCAGCCCAAGTTTATTTATCGCAGATCTGACAACTTAAAAAAGAAATTGGTCAAAAGTGCCCTTCCAGGTATGGAAACATCACGTATACGAACACAAGGTTTCCACAGATGCGGGGCCTGTGGAATGTGCAAAGCAGTCAAGTCCAAAACATCTAAAAGAGAATCTTTTGAAGTAAATAACACAAAATACAAGATCTCACAGTTTATAACTTGCCATACACCTAATGTCATCTACCTAATTGAGTGTACGTGTGGCATAATCTATATTGGACAGACCAGCAGAGCCCTAAAAACAAGAATGATGGAACATTTGCGTAATATAAAAAATACAAACCCACTCCCTAGCAGAGCACTTTAGCACTACACACAACTGTTCCAGTAATTTTATTTGTGATTTTATGGCAATAGAAAATATAAAGACAACCTGGAAACACAGAGACGTTGAGACCATGTTAGCAAAGAAAGAAATGGAGTGGATTTTTAAATTGAAGACCTTAGTCCCACATGGTCTCAACAAGGACTTTTGAACTTAAGTGGTTCCTGTGATTGCCCTTTTTGGAAACAAATATTTTTCATCTATTTTTTACCTCCTTTTTACCATTTTGTCATGTGTAGTATATATATATATGTTTTGAAATACATGATGTCCCTAACTCCTTTCATTTTCCTTTTATCTGAGGCACATTACTAAAGAAGCCAAATAGAAAAGGTTCCCGAATACCACACTTAAGATGGCCGCTTGAACTTCAATTCCATTTGAATCATATTAGAGATACCCGGAATTGCGGCCATTCCTCCTTCAAGATGGCGGCAGATGATGGACGTTGACTTCCGGCACCAGGCACCGGATGTGCCGTCTATTCCTCTTTCCGGCAACAAACTCTGATCAGACGCCGTCGATGACGCTAACTTCCGGTATCGGAACCGGAAGTGGACACTAAAGATTTGCGGGGACATAGAATGATGCCGGACTCTCACTTCCAGGGCGGGAGAGTGACACACGCTCCCCGCCCTCCACCTTTTCCCGCCTTTTTCTATCTATAAATAAAGGAATTGGGCAGCAATCCAGTAGCCTTGATAAAGAGTCTCCAGGACTCGAAACGCGTTGGCCCAGGATTGCTACTTACCAAGGAGGACTTATCCTAACCCAGAAGCTTGTGGAGCCTACAGGGTGAGCCCTCTGTTTCACAGAAACACCCCGTCATACCATCCCTGGCTCCACCTCGCCGTCTGGGTAAGGAGGATTGTGCTATCTTTCACTTTTAAACATTTTGCCTGTCAATTTTTTTAATGTTTTTGATGATATTGTATGGAATAAAAATATTGTTCTAAGTGACACCCAGTGCGCTAAAAGGTCTTTTTCCAATTTTCCACTTCCTGTATTCAACCATTTGGTGTTTGGGAAACACCAGGAAGAAAAACCTCAGCAGCAAGGGGGTGCGCAGGGGTACTCAAAGTTAATTTATCTTTTTGCAGCGATCTGTGATAGTTTTGCAATACATTCGCTAATGGACACAAGGGGTGACATTTACTATGAAATATTTTGACTTTTGCGATTATATGTAAAAAGTAAAAAAAAAAAAAAAAAGGCCAAAATCCGTACGTTTTCCAAAATCGGCAACTTAATAGGATGCGAATTGCAGTAAAAATTGCACTTTTTGCGGCGCGAAAATCGCACATTTTGACCTGTAGAATTTTTGTCACACTTCAATTCGCATCCAGACGTTTTCCCATTATAAAGTATACTGTGGTGTGAATTTTGGAAAACACTACCAAAAATAGCAAACAAATAGCAAACCTATTTCAACATGTCGAGTTTGATAGTACCATGCACAGACCATTGTGATCTGTGCATGGTAATGTAAAACAATGTGTTGGTCCCCCCTCCTGAGAATAACCAGCCCAGGGCTCAAAGAACCGGTCCTGGTTTTAGACATTCAGGGGAGCAAAAACATAGGGGATTCCCAGGATTTCCAAAACCAGCACCAGGCTCAAGGGCCGGTCCTGGTTCCTAAAATACGGGTGACAAAATGACTAGGGGTCACCCCGTATTTTGGCAACCAGCACCGGCCCAAAAAGACAACAGGGTAATGCCACAGCCGGGGGAAACTTTTACATAAGTTTCCTAGCCAAAGCATTGATCCCTGTGGCTTATCAGCCCAGGCAGGAAACCTGGAGGAGTAGGGACACCCCCCCCCCCCCCCAATAAAGGTAGGGTGGTCTGCATCGGGCTGATAAATGTTTGTTTACATTTGCAGCTTCTCCCACATGCTGGGGTTAGTCCCGCCCACCAGCCAATGGCCGCTAGTTATTGGCTGGTGGGAGGGATATGTGGAAGGAGCCACGAATGTAAACAAACATTTGGACTGCTCTCAAAGGGGTGCTGCCAGCCGGAGAAGACAGCGATCGAGCAGGGAGGCATCTGGTGAGTATATATTCCCTCCGCAGGTACTCCATGGGGATTCTACATGGACAAGCCTACGAGGGAATCCATAGGTAACGTATGTGTAAATTCATGTAGTATGTAATAAAGCTATACTGTTCATGTGTTTGTGTGTTTTATTTCACTATTTGTAATGTTGTATAACTACAAGACCCAGTGGGCCCTTTAATGGCTGTTTGGGCCCAGTGCTGGCTGCCAAAATACGGGGGACCCCTAGTCATTTTGTCCCCTGTATTTTGGGAACCAGGACTGACTTTTGAGCCTGGTGCTGGTTTTAGAAATCCTGGGGATCCCCTATGTTTTTACTCCCCTGAATTTCAGAAACCAGCAAGGGGCTGGTTTTGCTCAGGAGGGGGGAACCTATGCATTTTTTTTTTACACAAACCACACATGCATTAATTCGCACATTTTCATGACTAAAAATCGCACCATATCACATTTTTTGCCGCGAGTTCGCATCTAATTCAAATAGTTGATTTTCTCAAAAAATTTCAGATTTCGGAAAATGCAATAATGTGTGATTTCAGAACCTTACTAAAAATCTCATCCCATTAAATGTCACCCAAGGTGTTTTTGCTTTCTGTCTGAGCGGCAGCTTTCTACTCGCAGTCACCTGCCATTTTCTCAGATTACTGATCATCTCTGAATCAGGCCCAGTGGCATAAGACGGCCAAGCTGTTATGTGTCACAGCAACTGATCTAGTCTGAGAGTTCCATCTGGAGGACAGCAGACAAGAAAGGACCACAGCAAGCAGGGAATATAATGCATCTCTCCTTGTACTGAGCAATCCCCGATTGGCAGGTAGTCGCTGTGGTTATATGTCAGCACCAGTAATAAAGACATCAATAATCCATTTGCTGAAGGATCATTAGTTTATTTAGGGTGTTATTATAGGTTACCAGATGGTCATCATTACAGGACCACCTAACTATCTGTAACATGTAGAAGAATGTACAAAGTATTATAGAGAAACAAAGTCTACAGTTATACAATCGGTAACAGAATCCCATTTATCCAGATCAGCTTTTATTCCCCTGTTCTGGGGACAGCTACTAGTAATATACATGGTTATTACAGATATTGTTAGATCATCGTCCTTCAGTCTACATGCAGGTTATATCACTATATACTGTGTCATAGTAACGTGTATACTGTTACTGGGCTGCTATTTATTATGGAGTTAGTATTAGCCTATTACACAATGGGCTCTCCATCAGACCTGGTTAATAACATGTGAGAAGCAAGGAGGTACTGTAACCCATAGCAACTAGAAATCCACTATTAGCAGTCTAGTGTCAGCGACCTAACACATGTAATAATGATTGGTTACTATGTGATACAGGTAGTACATAGTATCCAGAGAGAGTGAGGTAAGGCAGCAACATAGAAGCATGAGGGAAAGGAGAGAGACCAGAGGAGACCTGTAGGGTGGTACAAGGCCGTAATACAGGGTTCCTATAATCAGTGGTGTAACTATAGAGGAGGCAGTTGCTATGAGACCCGGCTGCTTTGGGGGGCCTCAAACGCAATCCCAGTGCACTTTTTTAAAAAATAGATTTTTTTATCTGTAATCACCGCTTCGGAGCCCAGCAGTGTATGTATACAGGGAGGGAGGCAGAACCCAGCAGTGTACATACACAGGGAGGGAGGCAGAGCGCAGCAGTGAACGTACACAGGGAGGGAGGCGGGGCACAGCAGTGTATGTACAAAGGGAGAGAAGCAGAGCTCAGCAGTACATGAACACAGGGAGGGAAGCAGAGCCCAGCAGTGCACGTACACAGGGAGAGAGGCAGAGCCCAGCAGTGCACGTACACAGGGAGGGAGGCAGAGCCCAACAGTGTATGTACAAAGGGAGAGAGGCAGAGCCCAACAGTGTATGTACAAAGGGAGAGAGGCAGAGCTCAGCAGTTCACGTTCACAGGGAAGGAGGCAGAGTCCAGCAGTGCATGTACACAGGGAGGGAGGCAATGCCCAGCAATGTATGTACACAGGGAGGAAGGCAGAGCCCAGCAGTGCACGTACACAGGGAGGGAGACAGAGCCCAGCAGTGCACATACATAGGGAGGGAGGCAGAGCCCAGCAGTGTACATACACAGAGAGGGAGGCAGAGCCCAACAGTGCGCATATACAGGGAGGGAGGTAGAGCCCAGCAGTGTACGTACACAGGGAGGTAGGCAAAGCCCAACAGTGTATGTACACAGGGAGGTAGGCAGAGCCCTGCAGTGCACATACACAGGAATGGAGGCAGAGCCCAGCAGTATATGTACACAGGGAGGGAGGCAGAGCACAGCAGTGCACATACACAGGGATGGAGACAGAGCCCAGCAGTATATGTACACAGGGGGGAGGCATAGCACAGCAGTGTACATATATAGGGAGGGAGGCAGAGCCCAGCAGAGCACGTACACAGGGAGGGAGGCAGAGCCCTGCAGTGTACATACAGGAGGGGAAGCAGGCCAAGCAGTCTGCATACAGGGAGGGAGGTAGAGCCCAGCAGTGTATATACAGAGAGGGAGGCAGAGCCCAGCAGTTTACGTACACAGGGAGGGAGGCAGAGCCCAGCAGTGTATGTACACAGGGAGGGAGGCAGAGCCCAGCAATGTACATACACAGGGAGGGATGGAGGCAGAGCCCAGCACTGTACATATACAGGGAGGGAGGTAGAGCCCAGCAGTGCATGTACAGGGAGGGAGGCCGAGTCCAGCAGTGTATGTACACAGGGAGGGAGGCAGAGCCCAGCAGTATATATACACAGGGAGGGAGGCAGGCAGAGACTAGCAGTGTATGTACAGGTAGGGAGGCAGAGCCCAGCAGTGTATGTACAGGGAGGGAGGCAGTGCACAGCACTATACACACACAGGAAGGGAGGGAGGAAGGTAGAGCCCAGCAGTGCATGTACAGGGAGGGTGGCAGAGCCCAGCTGTGCACATGAACAGGGAGGGAGGCAGAGTCCAGCAGTGTATGTACACAGGGAGGGAGGCAGAGCCCAGCAGTATATGTACACAGGGAGGGAGGCAGAGCCCAGCAGTATATGTACACAGGGAGGGAGGCAGAGACCAGCAGTGTACATACACAGAGAGGAAGGCAGAGCCCAACAGTGCACATACACAGGGATGGAGCCATAGCACAGCAGTCTACATACACAGGGAGGGAGGCAGAACCCAGCAGTGTACATATCGGAGGGGAAGCAGGGCCAAGCAGTCCGCATACAGGGAGGGAGGTAGAGCCCACCAGTGTATGTACAGGGAGGGAGGCAGGGCCCAGCAGTGTACGTACACAGGGAGAGAGGGCGGCAGATCCAAGTAGTACACGTACACAGCGGGGGAGGGATTTAGAGCCCAGCAGTGCAGGTACACAGGGAGGGAGGGAGGCAGAGCCCAGCAATGTACATCCACAGGGAGGGAGGCAGAGCCCAGCAGTGTAAGTACACAGGGAGGGAGGCAGAGTTCAGCAGTGTATGTACACAGGGAAGGAGGCAGAAACCAGCTATGTACATACACAGAAAGGGAGTCAGAGCCCAGAAGTGTATTTACACAGGGAGGGAGGCAGAGCAAGCAGTGCACATACACAGGGATGGAGGCAGAGCCCAGCAGTGTATGTACACAGGGAGGGAGGCAGAAACCAGCTATGTACATACACAGAAAGGGAGGCAGAGCCCAGAAGTGTATGTACACAGGGAGGGAGGCAGAAACCAGCTATATACATACACAGAAAGGGAGGCAGAGCCCAGAAGTGTATTTACACAGAGAGGGAGGAAGAGCCCAACAGCGCACATATACAGGGAGGGAGGCAAAGCACAGCAGTGTACATACACAGGGAGGGAGGCATAGCCTAGCAGTGCACGTAAACAGGGAGGGAGGCAGAGCCCAACAGTGTACATACAGGAGGGGAAGCAGAGCCAAGCAGTCTGCATACAGGGGGAGGCAGAGCCCAGCAGTGCACGTACACAGGGAGAGAGGGAGGCAGATCCAAGCAGTACACGTACACAGCGGGGGAGGGATTTAGAGCACAGCAGTGCACATACACAGAGATAGAGGGAGGCAGAGCCCAGCAGTGCATATACATAGAGAAGTAACAGAGCACAGCTTAGCACATACACAGGGAGGAAGGCAGAGCCCAAGAGTGTACGTACACAGGGAGGGAGGCAGAACCCAGCATTGTACATACACAGGAAGGGAGGGAGGCAGAGCCCAGCAGTGCACATGCACAGGGAGGGAGGCAGAGCCAAGCAGTGCACTTACACAGGGAGGGAGGCAGAGCCCAGCAGTGCACGTTCACAGGGAGGGAGGCAGAGCCCAGCAGTGCACGTACACAGGGAGGGAGGCAGAGCCCAGCAGTGCATGTACACAGGGAGGGAGAAGAGCCCAGCAGTGGACATATAGGGAGGGAGAGCCCAGCAGTGCACGTAAACATGGAGGGAGGGAGGCAGAGCCAAGCAGCGCATGTACAGGGAGGGAGGCAGAGCCCAGTAGTGTATGTACACAAGGAGGGAGGTGAAGCTCAGCAGTGTACGTACACAGGAAAGGAGGCAGAGCCTAGCAATGTACGTACACAGGGAGGGTGGCAGAGCCCAGCAATGTATATACACAGGGAGGGAGGCAGAGTCCAGCAGTGTATGTACACAGGGAGGGAGGCAGAGTCCAGCAGTGTATGTACACAGGGAGGGAGGAAGAGTCCAGCAGTGTATGTACACAGGGAGGGAGGCAGAGCCCAGCAGTGTATGTACAGAGAGGGAGGTAGATCCCAGCAGTGTATGTACACAGGGAGGGAGGCAGAGCCCAGCTGTGTATGTACAGGGAGGGTGGCAGAGCCCAGCAGTGTATGTACACAGGGAGGGAGGCAGAGCCCAGCAGTGTATATACAGGGAGGGAGGCAGAGCCCAGCAGTGAATGTACAGGGAGGGAGGCAGAGCCCAGCAGTGTATGTACAGGGAGGGAGGTAGAGCCCAGCAGTGTATATACAGGGAGGGTGGCAGAGCCCAGCAGTGTATGTACAGGGAGGGAGGTAGAGCACAGCAGTGTATGTACAGGGAGGGAGGCAGAGCCCAGCAGTGCATGTACAGGGAGGGAGGCAGAGCTGCTTGTGCAGAATCCGGAAGTATGGCTGTGCCTGCAGTAGTGGTGATGGTACTGTGCAGCTGACGGATGCGGCACTGTACAAGCACAATTGGGTACAGATACTGTAAATTCACCTGCCGGCTCATTCCCAATAAGTATAATACCAGGCCCCAGACTGGCAGCAGTGATTACACATAAAAAACTAGCGGGTGCAGTGGGATTGCCTTAAGGGCCCCACAAGCCACCAAGTCCCATAACAGCTGCATCCCATGTACCTGTATAGTTAGAGGGTCCAGCCATGTCTGTATGCCCCTTCCTGGCAAGCTAATCCCCATATGGTGCTCGGTCTGTCCTCCTAGTCACCTGTCCATCCTTCTATACCCCCTTATGGTGTTCTATCCATACATTTGCCTTTGTATACCACCCCAATCTGTCTATACCTCTATATGATGCTCTGTTTGTCTTTACCGCATATAGTGTTGTCTGTCCATCTGTCTATCAATACCGCCAACACTGCATTTTTAGTTTTATCTTGTGTGACTCCTCTGATGTTGGACAAGCTGTGACTCCTGGGAAAAACATTTGCTGCATTCAGAACATTTATATGGCTTCTCCCCTGTGTGACTCCTCTGATGTCCGACAAGATGTGACTCCTGGGAAAAACATTTGCTGCATTCAGAACATTTATATGGCTTCTCTTCTGTGTGACTACTCTGATGTTGGAGAAGATGTGACTCCTGGGAAAAACATTTGCTGCATTCAGAACATGTATATGGCTTCTCTCCTGTGTGACTCCTCTGATGTATAACAAGATGTGACTCCTGGGAAAAACATTTGCTGCATTCAGAACATGTATATGGCTTCTCTTCTGTGTGACTCCTCTGATGTTGGACAAGATCTGACTTCCGGGAAAAACATTTGCTGCATTCAGAACATTTATATGGCTTCTCTCCTTTGTGATTCCTCTGATGTCGGACAAGATTTGACTTCTGGGAAAAACATTTGCTGCATTCAGAACATTTATATGGCTTCTCTCCTGTGTGACTCCTCTGATGTAGGACAAGATTTGACTTCTGGGAAAAACATTTGCTGCATTTAGAACATTTATATGGCTTTTCTCCTGTGTGACTCCTCTGATGTAGGACAAGAAGTTTCTTCTTTGAAAAACATTTGCTGCATTCAGAACATTTATATGGGTTCTCTCCGGTGTGACTCCTCTGATGTTGGACAAGATCTGCCTTCTGGGAAAAACATTTGCTGCATTCAGAACATTTATATGGCTTCTCTCCTGTGTGACTCCTCTGATGATTGACCAGATTTTTCTTCTCGGAAAAACATTTGCTGCATTCAGAACATTTATATGGCTTCTCTCCTGTGTGACTCCTCTGATGTAGGACAAAATGTGACTGATGGGAAAAACATTTGCTGCATTCAGAACATTTATATGGCTTCTCTCCCGTATGACTCCTCTGATGTCGGACAAGATTTGACGTCTGGGAAAAACATTTGCTGCATTCAGAACATTTATATGGCTTCTCTCCTGTGTGACTCCTCTGATGATTGACAAGATGTGACTTATGGGGAAAACATTTGCTGCATTCAGAACATTTATATGGTTTCTCTCCTGTGTGACTCCTCTGATGTGTGAGAAGCTGTGATTTACATGTAAAGCCTTTGTCACACTCGGAGCACACATGTGGATTCTCTCCTGTGTGACTCATCTGATGTGTCAGAAGCTGTGATTTACATGTAAAGCCTTTGTCACACTCGGAGCACACATATGGTTTCTCTCCTGTGTGACTCATCTGATGTGTCAGAAGCTGTGATTTATATGTAAAGCCTTTGTCACACTCAGAGCACAAATGTGGTTTATCTCCTGTGTGACTCCTCTGATGTAGGACAAGATTTGACTTCTGGGAAAAACATTTGCTGCATTCAGAACATTTATATGGCTTCTCTCCTGTGTGACTCATCTGATGTGTCAGAAGCTGTGATTTACATGTAAAGCCTTTGTTACACTCAGAGCACACATATGGTTTCTCTCCTGTGTGACTCCTCTGATGTATGAGAAGCTGTGATTTACATGTAAAGCCTTTGTTACACTCAGAGCACAAATGTTGATTCTCTCCTGTGTGACTCCTCTGATGTATGAGAAGCTGTGATTTACATGTAAAGCCTTTGTCACACTCAGAGCACACATGTGGTTTCTCTCCTGTGTGACTCCTCTGATGTCTGAGAAGCAGTGATTTATATGTAAAGCCTTTGTTACACTCAGAGCACAAATGTGGATTCTCTCCTGTGTGACTCCTCTGATGTATGAGAAGCTGTGATTTACATGTAAAGCCTTTGTTACACTCAGAGCACACATGTGGTTTCTCTCCTGTGTGACTCATCTGATGTGTCAGAAGCTGTGATTTACATGTAAAGCCTTTGTCACACTCGGAGCACACATATGGTTTCTCTCCTGTGTGACTCCACTGATGTCTGAGAAGCTGTGATTTATATGTAAAGCCTTTGTCACACTCAGAGCACACATGTGGGTTCTCTCCTGTGTGACTCCTCTGATGTGTCAGAAGCCGTGATTTACATGTAAAGCCTTTGTCACACTCAGAGCACACATGTGGTTTCTCTTCTGTGATACTCATCATGTATGAGGTGAGAACAAATTAGTTGCTGAAGGTTTCTTCTATCCAGAAAATAAAATAGTGTTTGTTCCTCCTCCTGAGGTGTAAGGAGATATCATGTATTTAGTTGGCTTGATCGGAGAACAATTTCCCTTTCCACGTCCTCTAAATTTGAATCCTGCTCCTTATATGTCCTGTAAGAAAGTAAATATGTGAAAGTATAATGGTTACCAGGATAACGCTACTTTTATTGTATAATATGTATATTTATACACAATAGAAAATATCACAGACACTGACATGATGTTACATTTGTGTTCAGATGTGTCCACACACATCCAGCCTCCTTGTGTGTTAAACAGTCCTTCTTATTTGCAAAGTGATGTGACAAGGACGCACAAGCAGCTTCTGCTAATTAAAATATGTGGAATCCCTGCATTGTGTCTACATAAGAAATGCTACATTAGTGTTTTCCAGTTTTTCATATGCAGATACAGCAGTGGTCACACACAGTATATAGGAATGCCACATATTTTAATAAGCAGAAGCTGCTTGTGTGTCCTATTTCCATCACTTTGTGAATAATACGCATAACAGAAAAGTCACATGAAAAGACGCACTCACATGTTATCTGTAACTCGACATGTGGTGAATGGGGGATAGATGCATGTGGACACATCTCTGTATTCCCATATTGCTGCGACTTTATTTGCAGTTACACGTGCAGCACATAGATCTCTACCCTCCCACAGCATACACGGATGATTTTTTTTTTTAATTGTGTGATTTTTTTTATTGATCAAAAAGGCAGTACAGCACAATTGTACAATAGAAAGGAGAATTTGCATTTAAGTATTGAGCATCACGTCATAATATGTTGAATCGAATAAAGTATATGTCTTTCAACAGAGTCCATGTTTGAGTCTCAGTTAATCAATGGGAGAGAAAAAAAAAAAGAAATACACGGGTGTGTCATATTGCTGTACAAATTATGCAACTATCATCGTCACAGTTAACGTTTTCAATTAAACATCCCCTTAAACACACAGGAAAAGAAGTTCCGTCCCATCCCCCTTGAACAAAAACAAAGGAAAATGAATAAAGGGTGTTTGTTGCTCACGAGCGCTCGACACTTAGGTGCATGACTGGTGGATAAGTGCCGTGGTCGTGCTACGGTAGAAACATAGAAACATAGAATTTGACGGCAGATAAGAACCACTTGGCCCATCTAGTCTGCCCCTCTTTTAAACATGTTACCTCAAACCATATTTGATCCTTATTTTTTTGTAAGGATATCAATATGCCTATCCCAAGCATGTTTAAATTGTACTACTGTATTTGTGTCTACCACCTCTGATGGTAGGCTATTCCACTTATCTACTACTCTTTCTGTGAAGTAATTCTTCCTCACATTTCCCCTGAATCTTCCTCCCTCTAGTTTCAGTGCATGTCCTCGTGTTCTGTTGCTCCTCTTCCTGTGAAGAAGGTCTCCAACCTGTACCTTGTTAAAACCCTTGATATATTTGAAAGTTTCTATCATGTCCCCCCTTTCCCTTCTCTGCTCTAAAGTATACATATTAAGATCTTTTAGTCTTTCCTGGTACCTTTTGTGATGTAGGCCATGCACCATTTTAGTTGCCCTTCTTTGTATAGTCTCTAATGTATTTATATCCTTCTGGAGATATGGCCTCCAGAACTGAACACAATACTCTAGGTGAGGTCGTACCAATGACCTATACAGTGGCATTATTACTTCTTTCTTTCTACTGCTGATACCTCTCCCTATGCAACCAAGCATCTGACTTGCCTTCTTCATTGCTTTGTTACATTGCCTACCTGCTTTTAAGTCCCCTGAAATAGTGACACCTAGATCCCTCTCTTCCTCAGTAGTTTCCATTATAGTGCCATTTATATTATATTTAGTCTTTGGATTTCTGAGACCCAAGTGCATGATTTTGCATTTTTTGGCATTAAACTGTGGTTGCCATGCTCTTGACCATTCCTCTAATCTACCTAGATCCTCAATCATTTGTTTTACCCCTCCTGGTGTGTCTACCCTGTTGCATACCTTTGTGTCATCTGCAAAAAGGCACATTTTACCCTCAATTCCATTTGCAATATCACCAATAAAGATATTAAAAAGCACCGGTCCAAGTACAGATCCCTGGGGTACTCTTTCCCTCCTTTGACTGTACTCTGTTTACTACAACTCTCTGCTTTCTGTCCTGCAACCACGCTCTTATCCATTCAACTATCTTAGAATCCAATCCCAAACTTTCAAGTTTATTTAACAGTCTGCGATGTGGGACAGTGTCAAAAGCTTTACTAAAGTCTAGATAAGCTACATCTACAGCCCCACCTTGATCTATTACTTTAGTCACCCAGTCAAAAAAGTCAATAAGATTTGTTTGACATGATCTTCCTCCAGTAAACCCATGCTGTTTTGGATCCTGTAAATTGCTGGTTTTGAGATATTCTACAACTCTTTGTTTTAAGAGTGTTTCCATCAATTTCCCTACTACTGATGTAAGGCTCACTGGTCGATAGTGGCTTACCTCTTCCTTGCTTCCACGTTTGTGTAGTGGGACTACATTCGCTGTTTTCCAGTCCTCTGGGATTACTCCAGTAGCTAGTGACTGGTTGAATAATTCTGTTATTGGTTTTACCAGCTCCCCTTTAAGCTCTTTTAGTATCCTTGGATGTATCCCATCTGGCCCCATTGATTTATCCACTTGTCTCTCCCTCAGTTTTCTGACTATACTTGCAACTTAACTGTGGCCCCTTCCCCTCTCTTTCAGCAGTGAATACTGAGCAGAAATACTTATTAATATTATCTGCTATTACATTGTCCCCCTCAAGAAAACTTCCACTCTCTTTCTTCAGTCTAATTATTCTACTTTTTGTTTTTCTCCTTTCACTTATATACCTAAAAAAAGTTTTCCCTCCTTTGCCCACTGACTGGGCCATTTTTTCTTCAGCCTGTGCTTTTGCACATCTGATTACCTTCTTAGCCTCCTTCTGTCTAACAAGATACACCTCTTTGTCCTCATTCTTCTGCGTCTGCTTAAATTTCTTAAAGGCCAACTTTTTGCTTTCACAGTACTTGCTACTTCTTTTGCAAACCACAATGGCTTTATTTTTCTTGTGTTTTTCCTAACTCTTTTGACACAAAGTTCTGTTGCTTTTAGAATTGCACTTTTTAATTTTTCCCACTTATCCTACACTCCTTCCAAGTTCCTCCACTCTTCCAAAGAATCCCTTACAGAGTTTCCCATCTCTACAAAATCAGCCTTCCTAAAATCTAACACCTTTGTTTTTGTGTGCGATGAGTTAGTCTCTGTCTTTATTTTGAACCATACTGCTTGATGGTCATTGGATCCCAGATTTTCACCCACATTTACATCAGATATTCTGTCACCATTTGTAAGTATTAAGTCTAATATTGCGTCCTTACGAGTGGGCTCCCTCACCAATTACTGGAGGGATGCGCCTTGCAAGGAATTCAGCATGTCCCTACTGCTGGTGGAACTTGCAACAGGCAGCTCCCAGTTTACATCAGGTAAATTAAAGTCTCCCATGATTATCACCTCTCCTTTTAATGCCATTTTATTGATGTCCTGCAATAGGCTCTTGTCTAGTTCCTCTTCCTGACTGTGGTCTGTAGATCACCCCTATACGGAGAATCGCCTTCTCCCCTGTTTCTATGGTCACCCAAAGGGCCTCAGTTTTTTCTTCAATACTTTGTATTAAAGTAGTCTTTATATTTTTTTTCACATATATTGCAACCCCTCCTCCAATTTTTCCCATTCTGTCCTTCCTAAATAAAGTATATCCTGGTATAGCTATGTCCCAGTCATGATTTTCATTGCACCATGTCTCTGTAATAGCCACAATATCCAGTTCATCCCTTGTCATTATTGCAATTAGTTCTGGGATTTTATTTCCTAAGCTCCTAGCATTTGCACACATAGCTCTTAAAGTTGTGTTTGTGCTTCTCCTGCTGCTAGCTATGTTCATCTTTCTGCCTATATCTATTCGGTTTTGATCGGCATTATCTTCTGTTGCAGTTGATAGGCTTCCTGTTCCATTTGCCTGCAGAGACAATACCTCTAGGTTGGGGGGAGCAGATTTCTTCATTCTTATTTGGAAAGCGTCTGCAACATTGTTGGTTCAGTTTGTCTCAGGCATTAGTGGTTAGTCGGGTCTCACTGCGAATCAGCAGACAGGGCAAATCTAGAGGAGGTCCATCAACTCCATTTGGCAATATAGGGGCCTAGCGAACCTCTTGCTCTATATGTGAATCGTTCATGTCTCTCCACTTCATTGACGAGGGCTCGCCAGTTGTAAATATTCAGGTGTGAGAGATCAAACCATTTCCTGGCGATAAGAACCTTAGCTAGGGCGGTCAGGCATAAAACATATTTGTATATTGGGGCGATAAAGACTCCTGAAGGCCGAGGGCAAACATGCAGTATTTAGGATCTATGGGAGGGACAGATGGCTCGGTGATGGTTATGTCAGTCCAAAACGCCTCCCAGAAAGCCAGCACCGGTGAGCAGGACCAAAGCATATGCCAAAAGTCCGCAGTGGGTGAGGCGCATCTAGGGCAGGTATCATCAGCTCTCAGCCCCATTCTGTACATAGACATCGGGGAGCGGTACGCTCGATGCAGCACATAGAATGAGATTTGCTGGTATCTCAAACAGGGGGTCGTGTATCTGATTGAGTTAAGGATATCAGACCATTGTTCCCCATCCACTGCCCCAATATCAAGCTTTAAGGGAGTCAAGACTGTTGGTATCAATCTGGCTAAAAATGCTATTGTATATGGTAGAGCTCTGTTTTCTCGTGGCAAGATTTGGGCTGCATGTCTAAGTTGCAAGTACCGGTAAAAGGATCTATTGGATAATTGAAATTCCTCAGAGAGTTGTTGGAAGGACTTAATTGACCCCTCGAGGAACAATTGTGAGACAGACGTAAGGCCCGCCCTCAACCAAAACCCATCCAAAGAGAGCTGTCTGAACTCAGCATAGGTCTTATTAAACCATAGAGGGGTCTCGCCATCTACACCATCCCAATTGCACAGTTTATGTGCTTGTCTCCATACAAGAAGTGCCTGTCTAAAAAGAGGGGAGACTGTAGGAGTAAAAGGAAAGGACATAAGGTACTGAAGGGGAGAAAGACGGGAACCTCACACACCCGGCATAGGAACACTCAAAAGTGGATCCCCATTGGCCCAGTATCCAGTCCGATAGGTGCATTAGCTGAGCTGCCAAATAGTAGGCCCTAAAGTTCAGAAGCCCCATCAATTCTAGGTTTGGTCAATGTTTTCAAGGCAACTCTTGGTGGTTTATTACCCCAAATAAAGGAAGATAATAGGCTATTTATGCTCGTGAAAACTCGTCTAGGAATATAAATTGGAGAGTGCTGTAGGAGGTACAGGTACTTGGGGAGTACCGTCATTTTAATGAGTTTAATACGACCCAGAACAATAAGAGGGAGCTTTTTCCATAGGTGTATATGGGGCTCTTCAGTTCTGCTGTGACCAGGTCAATATTAAGGGATACAAACTCGGACACCCTATCCATACACCAAAATACTTAAACTTAAGGACCCATTGAAGGGGGAAAGAGGAGGACAACCCAGTCGGGATCACACCCGAAATAGGGAGATAGGGAGAGTACTCGATTTACCCCAATTTATCAGCAGACCCGAAAAGGAGCCAAATGTCTCCACTATCTGTAGCATTGCCGTAAGGGAAGTCTCAGCATATAAGGCGACAACGTCTTCCCGCCCACCCATGGGGATAGCTTGGACCAACGATGAGTCTCTAAGCATAATAGCAAGGGGTTCAATGGCAAGGGCGAAGAGAGCAGGGGACAAGAGACATCCCTGCCTGGTGCCCCTCCCAAGCGGGAATGCCGAGGTCACAAATCCATTCACCGATATACGGGCCACAAGGGAAGCATATAACAGGCGCACCCAATTAATAAAGTTGGGGCCAAAGGCAAAGCAGCGCAGAACCTCCCACAAATAACCCCATTCCACGGAGTCGAAGGCCTTGGCGGCGTCAAGAGGCACCACCACTGCCCCCGATCCACAGTCCGTGCCTCCCTGCAAGTGACAGAAGAGCCTCCTAAGGTTTTGAGTTGTAGAGCGACCCGGCATAAAGCCGGACTGATCCTCATGGATAACTGAGGCAACCACCGCATTAAGCCTGAGTGCCAGAATTTTGGCTAGTATTTTTACATCTGTCGGGAGGAGTGATATGGGGCGGTATGAATCTGGGAAAGCAGGATCCTTCCCAGGCTTGGGGATTACCACAATAATTGCCTCCGCCATGGACAGAGGGAGGACACCACATCCCTTAAGGTCATTATATAACTGGAGAAGATAAGGTATAAAGTAGCCTTTGTATTTCTTATATACCTCTATCGGTATACCATCACTGCCGGGGGGCCTTTCTGTTCGGGAAAAATGCAATAGCCGACTCAATCTCAGAGGTCGTTATGTCCGCCTCCAAAAGGTCTACAGATTGCTGGGAGAGGGGAGGAATATTGATCCCCAAGAGGTATTGTACCAGCTGATCATTGGTATACGTCGCCCGGGAAGAGTAGAGCGAAGAGTAAAAGGTTAGAAAAATTTGATCGATCTTCGGGGTGGTATAATACTCCACACCCTGCGGGTCACATATCTTTTGAATGGAGCTCATCGATCTCTCATCCTGGGCGAGATACGCCAAATAGCTACCCCCCCAATCCGAGTGGGAATACCTAGCATGCGCGGAGAAAAAGGAGTTTACGCTTGGATTTATCCAACTAGTGATCAGTCCATAGTTTACGTGCCACATCCCACCTTATTTTATCCTCTACAAGGCTAGACCTCAAGTATATAGTTTGTCAGAGAACATAGTTTTTCTAGTTTAACATCCTCCTCCCTGCCAGACTTTTTTATCCTGGCTACTCTTTTTATTAGGGATCCCCTAATCACAGTCTTGAATGTTTCATGTCAAAGAACAGGATCAGCGCAGGAAACATTATCTACATGGAAGTCCGACCACTCCCCAAGCAACACGTCCTCATCCTTCATCAGGGTAAGCCAGAAGGGGTTTAGCTTCCAGGTACTGGCACCCCTAGGGGGCAACAAATCCAAGGTAATGGCTACCGGGGAATGGTCCGAGATCCCCCTCTGAAGGTATTCAACCAGCATAGTTTTAGGCATTAGATATGGAGAAACCAGTACAAGGTCTATTCTAGAAAAGGATTGATGACCTACAGATAAGCAAGAGAACTGTCTCTGAGTCGGGTTCCTATGCCTCCAGACGTCTATCAGGTCGAGTTCATTAATTAGTTTGGCAAACGGAGTGGGAGAATAGGAGAAGGAAGAAGTGTCTGCACCTATCAAGAGTCTTGTCTAAAATGTTGTTAAAGTCCCCAATACAAACAATAGGGGCTGACGGGAAGGAGGCAAGGAACATCACCGATTTCCGAAGGATGTCGTTGTTATAGGGGGGGGGGGGTGGTATGTAAATGGCTAATATATTCATAATGGTGTGATTTACAGATGCTCTCAGAAAAACATACCGACCATATTGGATCATCATCAGGGTCCTGAGCCTCCACAACCTGTATATCAGGGTCTATGGTGTGAAAACCATCCCCCTCTTCAGGTGCTGCTTCAACAAACTCCTCCTCCTCATCAAAATCTTGTAACAGAGCAGGCATAGTGCGCTTCTTCGCCACCCCTGACAGGAAAGGCAAAGGATTTGCTGGTGCCTGGACCGTTTTGACTAAGAAGTCCACTGAATGGACCAGAGCCCTGGCCCATGAAGGCTCCGCAGAGGACACTCTAGACAGGTGGTTATAAAATAACTCCCTATCCCTACGTGACTCTGCTAGTTCAGCCGCAATGGCTGACATAATGGAGCTCATGTCTGCAGTGGGCGACGCCTCAGGCTGAGGTAAAGGTACCGGGGAAGCCCCAGAGCCCTTGTAACATGGTTCACATAAATGTACCCCCTTCACATGTTGGGTAAATTGGGCCTCACAGCGTTTGCAGAGAAACAGCTTGTGTGAGCCCTTAGATGAAGAACACTTGGAGGACACTGCGCTGCGCTCACACACAGTTGAGTAGAACAGCAAGTGAAATTAAAAAAAGGCAGATAGGAGAGAGGAGCCACCAATCCCACAATGAGCCCAAACCCCACTGAAACTGTGCTACCACACACTCCCACCCACAGAACAGCAGCACTTACAGTACCGTTAAACGGCTGGGAAAACCCCCTGGACTAGGAAGCTTGCAGCGATCTGCGTCCGGAAGCCTGCCTTGTGGGGTAGATGGCGCCGGGCTGTGCGCTCAAGCCTCTTCCGGGTGAGCAAAACCGGGTCAGCTGTACGCGCGCTGCTCCCAGCGCGCGCAGTTCAAATAGCGGCAGCTTCTCGCCGGTCAGAGCGTCACACTGACCGGCGCCACACCGCGCCGCAACGCTCTTCAGCCTGATCCCCTGGTGTGTGGCAGTGACCGCGGGCACCGAGGCAAACCGCGCGCTGCTGCGACGGTACCCTCCGGTGCAGTGGCAGCCGATGTTCTGGGTCACAAAGGAACCCCACATGCTGCGTCGACTGGACCTCCCAGGGGGACTCCATCGGTGCAGTACAGACAGCGGCTATCTGTCTGCCTGTGTTGTTAAAAAAAAAAAAATCTCATAAGGAGACCTGTGCTGGGGAACAGACTCCTCCGGCACTTTTTTTAAGACTGGAGTCTGGGAGGGGGGATAGAGAGGAGGAACCTGTCACACTCCAAATAAATTTAAAGTGCCGACTCCTACCATCACTCACTCTATCCCCAGTGTAAAGCAGACTTCAGTGTCCCCCATGAATGAAGGAGAAAAAAGGCAGAATCTTAACTTACTCCAAGTACCAAGAAACTGTTTGTGGGGGAATTTCACAGATGAAGAGGTATGGTCATTCCCAGAATATAGTCCCCAAGAAATGTACACAGGTTATTGGTAGAGAAGGTTAGATATAGCTCACTGCAGCTCCATCATCCCTAACACGGTCCAGAGTTTTTAACCAGTTTCATGCTGGACACTAATGAATGTCCCTAAGTAATTGATCCTTTTACATGAAAGGATGATTCCACTTCTTTTAAGTGACTTGTACAAACTCCTTACACATTGGAATGCAACTGAACAGGATGCAAGGTCCGATAATGAGATCTGTATCCCGTCGCTCCTAACTGGATTTATGAAGATCCAGGGTCTGGGTTACAAGGGGTCTCATATCCTTATCAGATAACCTGACCTGATCTCTATAGATTTGTTCTGTATCCCCTCAGTGACAACCTCCTAGCCCCCCCCCCCCCCCCCTCCCCCCTGGGTCACCATACCTTGATATCACACATAATAATAACAGGAGACATAATAATATATGCAATCCGATCATGTGATGGATCGTGACAAACACAAAAAAGGGGTCCCCTTCAATTGGATCAGCCAGAGGAAGGTCTAACACTTCCCGGATAGCCATGATTAAAGGCTTGCAATAATGGCTGAAACCCTTGTGAAGGGTCCTGCACCTCCTCACCCGAGTCAGGGGTAGTGGCGGCTACACCACCCTTGTGTGATTGCCTACAGTAGGTATGGGACTGAGGATATCCACTCTTGCAGACAGGACAGATAACTCCTGCTGGTCTACTGTATATAAGCAGCAAGCTGGGGGGACAGTGTCAAGCATGGATTTGATTCTGCTGTCCCATGCAGCCTCCTGAGACTCCCCCTGTGACACATCACTGAGCTGGGGTGACGTGCATGGCTCACAAGTGACTGGTGAGGTAGATGCAGGTCATAAAGGTTGTTTTTCTCACCATTGTGGAGATCAGTAACCTTCCCACGCACACACACAGGAATCACACGGAAGTAAATTACACAGTGTGAAATGTAGTGTTCATTCTAGCACCCGCTATCTGTGAAAACCCATGCGGTTCCTCTTCCCTGCCTGGGGTGTTGCTGTCTGCTGTAGTGCTTCTAGCATAGTGTGGCCTGTATATCAGCACTGATACGCAAACCAGACCTGTGCTAGAAACACCACAGCAGACAGCGACACCCCAGGCAAGGAACAGGAACTGCATGGGTTTTCAAATATGGCGGGTGCTAGAATGAATAACTATGTGAAGTAACTATACCCCTGTATATGATTGTGTGAAATGCTTAACAAGCAAGTGAGGTGAGGAATCAGAGAAATCAGGGGGGCCAGTACACCCTAAACCTGATCCCCAAAACTGAGGGGCTGGTAAACAAGGCTGTATAAATACAACTGCATGGGTAACAGGGTTAAAAACAGAGAAAGTGTCATTAAGCGCTTTTCCTCAGCTGTCTCTGCTGTTAGGAGTACCCATCAATGACCACACGCTGAGGAGTGCCTTGTGGTGCAGCAATGGTGATTGCAGCATGCAGGGAGAAGCAGGAAACCAGAAAAACAGTCACACAGGGCTCTGACCCGCTCCGATGAAGCCCCGCCCCTTGTAATGGCGCTGAGGCTTTCACTAATATTTATACTGGTGATTTTGCTATAAAAGCATATTTTGCAAAGGAACATGCCCTGGTGGCCCAGTGGCACTACAAAAACATCCAGTCTGAGTGGGGGGCTGCGTGGTCCCTGTGCAGGGTCAGCGCCATCGCTGCTGCTGCCAACATACCGCAAAATGAACCAGGGTGCCCCACTAAGGGGTCCACAGGAAAGACTCATCATAGATGTGACTAGAGCCAGGGGTGTGTGGCATGCTGGGGGTGTGCTCACTGCAATGCCTGCGGTGACAAGCACCCACTCAGGACAGTGGTCCTGCAGCAGGGTACAGCTCTGCACCTGAAGAGGCCGGGACTGACCCTACCCCTGGCTCCCATGAAGCAGGAATGCTGTTTAGTCCAAGCAGCAACCCCAAAATAATATAAGAAAATAAACTGAAGAAATACTCTCTGGAGCTTCCAGGAGTGTGCATCCTCACCTGAGGGCACAATATTCTAAACTGGGAGGAGCCAGTACACCCACTCTGAAGAAATTTATATGTGCCTGTCTCCTGCGGAGAATACTCAATCCCAGCATATTAAGACCCCACTATCCAATATGGATGATAGAGAAATTTGTATTATGAAGTAAGTATGCACTTGTTTGACAGAGTATGTGAGTGCTTGAAACAGTGCCAATATCAGTGTAATAGGAAAGATAGTTTGATGGTGCGGTCACCTATACACCCTAACCTGCTGCAGAGAGTAATATGTAAGATACTATGATGGAGACGTCGCCTAGAAACCCCTTTATATACACTAACCTGCTGCACAGAGTAACATGTAAGATACTATGATGGTGCCGTCACCTAGATACCCCTTTATATACACTAACCTGCTGCACAGAGTAATATGTAAGATACTATGATGGAGCTGTCACCTAGATACCCCTTTATATACACTAACCTGCTGCACAGAGTAATATGTAAGATACTATGATGGAGCTGTCACCTAGATACCCCTTTATATACACTAACCTGCTGCACAGAGTAATATGTAAGATACTATGATGGAGCTGTCACCTAGATACCCCTTTATATACACTAACCTGCTGCACAGAGTAATATGTAAGATACTATGATGGGGCTGTCACCTAGATACCCCTTTATATACACTAACCTGCTGCACAGAGTAATATGTAAGATACTATGATGGGGCTGTCACCTAGATACCCCTTTATATACACTAACCTGCTGCACAGAGTAATATGTAAGATACTATGATGGAGCTGTCACCTAGATACCCCTTTATATACACTAACCTGCTGCACAGAGTAATATGTAAGATACTATGATGGAGCTGTCACCTAGATACCCCTTTATATACACTAACCTGCTGCACAGAGTAATATGTAAGATACTATGATGGAGCTGTCACCTAGATACCCCTTTATATACACTAACCTGCTGCACAGAGTAATATGTAAGATACTATGATGGAGCTGTCACCTAGATACCCCTTTATATACACTAACCTGCTGCACAGAGTAATATGTAAGATACTATGATGGGGCTGTCACCTAGATACCCCTTTATATACACTAACCTGCTGCACAGAGTAATATGTAAGATACTATGATGGGGCTGTCACCTAGATACCCCTTTATATACACTAACCTGCTGCACAGAGTAATATGTAAGATACTATGATGGAGCTGTCACCTAGATACCCCTTTATATACACTAACCTGCTGCACAGAGTAATATGTAAGATACTATGCTGGATCTGTCACCTAGATACCCCTTTATATACACTAACCTGCTGCACAGAGTAATATGTAAGATACTATGATGGAGCTGTCTCCTAGATACCAATTTATATACACTAACCTGCTGCACAGAGTAATATGTAAGATACTATGATGGAGCTGCCACCTAGATACCCCTTTATATACACTAACCTGCTGCACAGAGTAATATGTAAGATACTATGATGGAGCCATCACCTAGATACCCCTTTATATACACTAACCTGCTGCACAGAGTAATATGTAAGATACTATGATGGAGCTGTCACCTAGATATCCCTTTATATACACTAACCTGCTGCACAGAGTAATATGTAAGATACTATGATGGGGCTGTCACCTAGATACCCCTTTATATACACTAACCTGCTGCACAGAGTAATATGTAAGATACTATGATGGATCTGTCACCTAGATACCCCTTTATATACACTAACCTGCTGCACAGTGTAATATGTAAGATACTATGATGGAGCTGCCACCTAGATACCCCTTTCTATACACTAACCTGCTGCACAGAGTAATATGTAAGATACTATGATGGAGCCTTCACCTAGATACCCCTTTATATACACTAACCTGCCGCACAGAGTAATATGTATGATACTATGATGGAGATGTCACCCAGATACCCATTTATATACACTAACCTGCAGCACAGAGTAATATGTATGATACTATGATGGAGCTGTCACCTAGATACCCCTTTACATAAACTCACCTGCTGCACAGAGTAATATGTAAGATACTATGATGGTGCTGTCACCTAGATACCCCTTTATATACACTAACCTGCCGCACAGAGTAATATGTAAGATACTATGATGGTGCTGTCACCTAGATACCCCTTTATATACACTAACCTGATGCACAGAGTAATATGTAAGATACTATGATGGAGCTGTCACCTAGATACCCCTTTATATACACTAACCTGCAGCACAGAGTAATATGTAAGATACTATGATGGAGCTGTCACCTAGATACCCCTTTATATACAGTAACCTGCCGCACAGAGTAATATGTATGATACTATGATGGAGCTGTCACCTAGATACCCCTTTATATACACTAACCTGCCGCACAGAGTAATATGTAAGATACTATGATGGATCTGTCACCTAGATACCCCTTTATATACACTAACCTGCTGCACAGTAATATGTAAGATACTATGATGAAGCTGTCACCTAGATATCCCGTTATATACACTAACCTGCCGCACAGAGTAATATGTAAGATACTGTGATGGAGCTGTCACCTAGATACCCCTTTATATACACTAACCTGCCGCACAGAGTAATATGTAAGATACTATGATGGATCTGTCACCTAGATACCCCTTTATATACACTAACCTGCTGCACAGAGTAATATGTAAGATACTATGATGGGGCTGTCACCTAGATACCCCTTTATATACACTAACCTGCTGCACAGAGTAATATGTAAGATACTATGATGGTGCTGTCACCTAGATACCCCTTTATATACACTAACCTGCTGCACAGAGTAATATGTAAGATACTATGATGGATCTGTCACCTAGATACCCCTTTATATACACTAACCTGCTGCACAGAGTAATATGTAAGATACTATGATGGAGCCGTCACCTAGATACCCCTTTATATACACTAACCTACTGCACAGAGTAATATGTAAGATACTATGATGGAGCCGTCACCTAGATACCCCTTTATATACACTAACCTGATGCACAGAGTGATATGTAAGATACTATGATGGAGCCGTCACCTAGATACCCCTTTATATACACTAACCTGCTGCACAGAGTAATATGTAAGATACTATGATGGAGCTGTCACCTAGATACCCCTTTATATACACTAACCTGCTGCACAGAGTAATATGTAAGATACTATGATGGAGCCGTCACCTAGACATCCCTTTATATACACTAACCTGCTGCACAGAGTAATATGTAAGATACTATGATGGAGCCGTCACCTAGATACCCCTTTATATACACTAACCTGCTGCACAGAGTAATATGTAAGATACTATGATGGTGCGGTCACCTAGATACCCCTTTATATACACTAACCTGCTGCACAGAGTAATATGTAAGATACTATGATGGTGAGGTCACCTAGATACCCCTTTATATACACTAACCTGCTGCACAGAGTAATATTTAAGATACTATGATGGAGATGTCACCTAGATATCCCTTTATATACACTAACCTGCTGCACAGAGTAATATGTAAGATACTATGATGGAGCTGTCACCTAGATACCCCTTTATATACACTAACCTGCTGCACAGAGTAATATGTAAGATACTATGATGGAGCTGTCACCTAGATACCCCTTTATATACACTAACCAGCTGCACAGAGTAATATGTAAGATACTATGATGGAGCGGTCACCTAGATACCCCTTTATATACACTAACCTGATGCACAGAGTAATATGTAAGATACTATGATGGAGCTGTCACCTAGATACCCCTTTATATACACTAACCTGATGCACAGAGTAATATGTAAGATACTATGATGGAGCTGTCACCTAGATACCCCTTTATATACACTAACCTGCTGCACAGAGTAATATGTAAGATACTATGATGGTGCGGTCACCTAGATACCCCTTTATATACACTAACCTGCTGCACAGAGTAATATGTAAGATACTATGATGGTGCGGTCACCTAGATACCCCTTTATATACACTAACCTGATGCACAGAGTAATATGTAAGATACTATGATGGAGCTGTCACCTAGATATCCCTTTATATACACTAACCTGCTGCACAGAGTAATATGTAAGATACTGTGATGGTGCTGTCACCTAGACACCCCTTTATATACACTAACCTGCTGCACAGAGTAATATGTAAGATACTGTGATGGTGCCGTCACCTAGATACCCCTTTATATACACTAACCTGCTGCACAGTGTAATATGTAAGATACTGTGATGGTGCTGTCACCTAGACACCCCTTTATATACACTAACCTGCTGCACAGAGTAATATGTAAGATACTATGATGGAGCTGTCACCTAGATATCCCTTTATATACACTAACCTGATGCAGAGTAATATGTAACTCAGCCCTCAATGCTATATTATATACACTGGTTCCCTCATAGGAGGGCAGTCAGTGTGGTTAGTGCAATGCTATATTATATAAGAAGTCCGATGTCAGCACTCTCCCCTCCACACAATAGTGTAATATTGCCAGGTGCCTTCCCAGATATGCGGGCACAATAACTTGGTGTAGATGGCGGCACTCACGGCGTCATATGTTTAACTGCTTCTGATGAAAATTCCGCAAGAGAATTGCAACGTTAAGCTTCTATCTGCAGTAGCTTGTATTTATTTCTTACGCCGTGAGTGCCGCCATCTGCCAAAATCGACTACATTTGAAAAAACGGGAGACGGTCTCTCAGAATACTATATTGAGAAGAAAATCTCTAGAGGGTTGAGAATTAGAAATGCCCCCACCATAGGACACAATAATGCAGAGTTTTGCAGGAAATGGGCGGCGATTTTAAACCGAGCATCATTCGACCTAATACTTCTTGTAGTAGAAGAGGCATCCTGGGAGTGCAAAAGCACGAAGGATAAAATAGCATCATAGGAATCCACCCATTTAGAGTGCCTTAAAAAAAATCAAACAGAAGATTGGGTATCAAAATTGGAAGCTCAAGTGTCAAAATACCACCAAGAATTGATCATTTTCAAGAAGAAAAAACTGGCTATGGTAAATAGAGATTATGATGAGAAACGGGTTTACCAATGGACCAGCAGTGCTCCACGCAGTCAGAACCAAATGCGATTCAGACGGAGAGGCAACAAGAGGTTTCCTTTGGAGACTGACACGTCGGATAATATGTCTTCAAATAGTGATGGAGATGTTCGCTGTGGTAACGCCTCTACATCAAAGCCCCCTTTAGGGTTATCAACTAGAGCCAAAAGGAGGCATCCTAAAAGATCCCATACAAGAAGAGCGGGACAATGCCGCCACAATGCGAAAGCTGAAAGGAAAAAGCTAAGGTCAAAAAGAGGATTTTGGTACTTACCGATAAATCCATTTCTCTGAATCAGCAGGTGACACTGGAACTCACATTGGGGTTTAGAGTTGGGACAGCTGGGAGCTAGGCACTACTAATTTGATTAGGGAAGGCTGGCTCCTCCCCTCTAAGCCCCATCAGCCCCCAGTTAGGAAATTGTCCTACTAGAGGAGATGGTAACAGTAAATAGTTCACCGAGACAACAACATTCATCAAATCATACTACAAAAGTGACCGAACTTGCACGAAAGAACACAAAAGGCAGGAAAAACTCCAGAGCTGGGAGGGTGTCCAGTGTCACCTGCTGATTCAGAGAAATGGATTTATCGGTAAGTACCAAAATCCTCTTTTCTCTATCATGCAGCAGGTGACACTGGAACTCCCATTGGGGAGGGAGAGCTCTGTGGATCCTGCAACACAAGACGACCAAAGGTCGTAGAGGAAGAAGCAAAAGTATCAAACTGGTAAAAGCGAACAAAAGTGTTCACTGATGACCATGTGGCTGCTCTACAGAGATGAGAAGCCGAGGCTCCCCTCTGAGCGGCCCAAGATGTACTCACAGATCTAGTGGAATGCGCCTTCAAAGTTGAGGGCGGTGTCTTCCCCACCTGCACGTACACCTGTGCGATAGTCAGACGTATCCACCTAGCCAAAGTCTGTTTCGACGCCGGCCATCCTCTGCGGAATGCGTCATAGAGAACAAAGAGACAATCCGACTTTCTGATAGATGATGTCCTTGCTACAAATCCTGAGAGCCCGAACAACATCCAATGTAGACTGAGAAGAGGAATCACTCTGAAAAGCAGGAACCACGATGGGCTGATTCACGTGGTATTTTGACACCACCTTCGGAAGAAAAGACGAATGTGTACGCAGCTCCGCTCTATCCTCATGGAAGATAAGATACGGGGCCTTACAAGATAAGGCGCTGAGCTCAGACACTCGGCGGGCTGATGCTAAAGCCAGCAGTAGCACGGTCTTCCAGATGAGGAACTTTAAAGGTACCTCCCTCTAGAGCAGGGGTCTTCAACCCATGGCCCGCGGGCCACTCGTGGCCCGCGGAGCTGATATCAGTGGCCCCCTGCCCGCCAGCCCGCCATGCACAGGATTTTTTTTTTTTAAGTAAAAGAAAATGCTGCCGAGGGAGGCAGTGTAATGGAGTCCCCTTGGGTGCCGCCTACCCGATTTCCATTGGCTGCAGGCAGGGCAGAAGAGTGGATCCAGCGTGGCTGAGGGAGGAGGAGGCACGTCTGGTCATGAGCTGGGGAGTTGGTACCCAGCGAAGCTGCGGGAGGAGGAGAGGCAGCTGGCAAGAGCAGGGGACCCGGCACTGGAACTGCAGGAGGAGGAGGCACAGCTGGCGGAGGGGACCCTGCGAAACTGCAGGAGGAGGCATGGATGGTGGAAGCAGGTGACCCCTCAAAGCTGCAGGATGAGGAGGTACATCTGGCAGGAGCAGGGGACCTGGCAAAGCTGCAGGCATTACTGGGGGCATTGTGTGTGGGGCATTACTGGGGGCATTGTGTGTGAGGGGCACTGCTGGGGCATTGTGTGTGAGGGGCACTGCTGGGGCACTGTGTGTGAGGGACACTGCTGGGGCATTGTGTGAGGGGCACTGCTGGGGCATTGTGTGAGGGGCACTGCTGGAGCATTGTGTGAGGGGCACTGCTGGGGCAATGTGTGTGAGGGGCACTGCTGGGGAATTGTGTGTGAGGGGCACTGCTGGGGCATTGTGTGTTAGGGGCACTGCTGGGGCATTGTGTGTGAGGGGCACTGCTGGGGCATTGTGTGTGAGGGGCACTGCTGGGGCATTGTGTGTGAGGGGCACTGCTTGGGCATTGTGTGAGTGGCACTGCTGGGGCATTGTTTGAGGGGGCACTGCTGGGGCATTAGGTGAGGGGCACTGCTGGGGCATCATATGTATAAGCAGGAGTACTGCTGGCATTATGGTCTGTGGCATAATGGGCATCAGTGTGGGGCATAATGTGCAATGGGCATAATTTTGTGTGGATTAATGTGTAATGGGCATCACGGTGCGGCATAATGTGTAATGGGCATTATGGTGTATGACATAATGTACAACAGGTATTACGGTGTGTGGCATAATGTCTAATGGACACTATGGTGTGATGCACAATGTGTAATGAGCATTACGGATAAACAGTGTAACAGTGTATATTGATTTAAGTAGCCTTTCATTGTTTGGGTTTGATCTGTGAGGCATACTATTTCACTGTGTGGGCCTTCATGTTTATATGTCATTGTGCAGCCTTCAGTCAACTTAAGCGTGTGAGGACAACGACCATTCCTGCGGTAACCAATGTCTGGTCATGCAGGTTGCAAAAGAGGTGTCAGGCACATATTTTACTGTTTGCACTGGAACCCAAATTGGCTGCTGATAACTATTAGGGTGTGTGTGTGTGTGTGGGGTTATGTGCTGAGTATGGGCAGCTGTGCCAACTATCTATGAAGGACTGTGCTGACTTTATAGGGGAGCTGTGATTCTATGGGGCTGTCCGAAATTCCGTAGGCGATTTTAGTGGCCCTCGGGCTTCACTGGATTTTTTTTGGTGGCCCACGCTGTCTTAAAGGTTGAAGACCCCTGCTCTAGAGGCTCAAATGTCCTGGACTGGAGAAAAGAAAAGACCAAGGCTAAGTCCCAAGGAGGTGTCGGTGGGACAAACGGAGGCTGGACCCGTAATACTCCTTGTAGGAAAGTCTGGATCTCAGGGATGAGGGCTACCTTCTTCTATAAAAGAATGGATAGTGCCGAGATCTGCACCTTCAGAGATCCCAAACGCAGACCAGCGTCCAAGCCCCTCTGGAGGAATAACAACATCCTGGACAACTTAAAAGTTCTGAAAGGCCATCCCTGAGATCTGCACCAGTCTGCATAGGCACGCCAAATGCATTGATAGTGAGCCGCCGAGGATGGTTTACGAGCCCTCAACATAGTCGGAATGACTGAACCTGGAATTCCCCTTGCCCTTAAAACTTCGGTCTCAAGAGCCACGCCGTCAAATGGAGGGACGACAACTTCTGATGGTGGAACAGACCCTGTTGTAGAAGGTCGTGTCGCTGAGGAAGAGGAAATGGTTCGTCCGCCAGAAGTTGCTGAATGTCGGAGAACCAACTTCTGCGCGGCCAAAATGGGGCAATGAGGATTGCCTGGACGGATTCTCTTTTCAACCTCTATAGAACTTGACCCAGAAGTGGAAGAGGAGGAAACAGGTACACAAAGCTGAATGTCCACGGAATTGCTAGGGCGTCGGTCCCTATGGCGTGTGGATCCCTTGTCCTTGCCACATATCTCGGAAGCTGATGATTTTTCCGAGATGCCATCAGATCTACCTCGGGAGTTCCCCAGCGATCCGTAAGCTCCCGAAACACCTCGGGATGTAGTGTCCCCTCTCCTGCTGAGAAAATATGCCTCCACGTTCTCGACTCCCGATATGAACACGGCGGTAAGAATCACCTGCCTGCTCTCTGCCCACTGTAGAATCTTGGATACCTCTGCCATGGCCATCCTGCTTCTCGTGCCCCCCTGTCGATTCACATAGGCAACCGCTGTGGCGTTGTCCGCTTGAATCTTTATTGGTCTTCCCTGAAGATAATCCTGTGCTGCTAGCAAGGCGTTGTAAATTGCCCGTAGCTCCAACACGTTGATGGATAACTGACTCTCTCTGAAGTCCCATCTCCCCTGAAGACGAAGACCGAGCACCACTGCTCCCCAACCTCTCAGACTTGCGTCTGAGGTTAGGAGAATCCAGTCCCAGATGGCAAATCTTCGCCCCTCTCTGAGGTGCTCGGAGTGAAGCCACCAGAGTTAAGGTGACCATACACTAGTAAGATTTATCTTCAGATCTGGCTGGTTGGAACAAAAACCTGGTTATGGATGAGTGACAGTTTGTCAGTTTTCCAGCATTTCCAAGAAAATGGTCAACTGTCATTTGCTCTCATCCATAACCAGGTTTTTGTTCCAACCAGACAGATCTGCAGATAAATCTGCATGTGTATGGCCACCTTAAGGCCTGACGAGCCAGGGCTGAAAGCCTAATCAGTCTGTGTAGAGACAGATGCGAACCCGCTCCCTTCCTTAGGAGATCCAGCTGGAAAGGTCTGGAATGGAATCTTCTCCAAGTTACCGCTGGGAAGGAAGCCACCATCTTCCCCAAGAGCTGAACACATAAGTGAAGCTGAACTTGACGCGGTTGCAGAACCCTGCGGGTCAATGCCGTTATGGAACTGATCTTGTCCTCCGGTAGGAACACTCTCTGAACTGAAGTGTCCAATCAGAGTCCCAAAAAAAGAATCCTTTTGGAAGGAGTCAGAGTGGACTTTTTGAAATTTAGAATCCAACCCAGGTTGACGAGGGTCTGAACCGTCAGATGCGCGTGTTCCTCCAGTAATTCCACCGACGACGCCTTGATGAGCAGATCGTCCAGGTATGGTATTATGGTCACCCCCTGATGTCGTAGTGAGGCGATAATGACTGACAGAGTCTTTGTAAAAACTCTGGGCGCCAACGATAACCCAAAAGGCAGGGCCCTGAATTGGAAGTGGTCCTTCCCTATGGCAAACCTTAGGTAAGCCTGGTGAGGCTTCCAGATGGGAACATGAAGGTAGGCATCCTTGATGTCCAACGAGAGCATGAACTCGTTCGGTTCCAAGGATGCAATGACAGAGTGAATCGACTCCATCTTGAAAGGTTGGTATGATACCAATAGATTCAGGGATTTGAGATTTAGGATGGGTCTGACTGACCCGTCTGGCTTGGGCACTACAAAAAGATTTGAGTAGTACCCCTTGCCTCTCTGTGTCGCCGGAACCGGGATGATAACTTGGGACCTTAGTAAGATATCTATTGCCCTCTGAAGAGCCGATCTCTTGTCCTGAGACATGGGGAGAGCCGTGATGAAAAAACGTGTGGGGGGAGGAAGGTCGAACTGGATTCGATATCCGTCCGAAATGAGCCTGCGAACCCAAGGGTCCTCCGAAAGGGAGAACCACTGGGTTCTGAAGTCCAACAGGCGAGCTCCCACCTGCGGATCCCCCACAAAAGCTGGCAAACAGTCATGCCACCGGCTTCTGAGGTGGCTTAGGCTCCTGTGGTGGAGCGTTGGAGTGAGGACGGGCTCTAGCACGAGTGCCTCTGGAGGACTGAAATCCACGTCCTCTACCCCGAAAGGACTGCTGCGGATGAAAGGACTGAAAAGACGGTTCCGTATAATGACGTCGTGCAGGTGGAGCTGCTGAGGGAAGGAATGCTGACTCCCCCCCTGTAGCTTGCGAAATCCACTTATCAAGCTCCGGTCCAAACAGGATGTCTCCTGTGAACGGAAGTCCCTCTACTGCTCTCTTGGACTCAGCATCTGCCTGCCATGAACGCAGCCACAACGCTCTCCTTGCGGATATGGCGTTGGCCGAAATACGAGCAGATATAAGCGAGATATCCTTAGCAGCATCACCCAAAAACGCTGCAGACTCCTTTATGTGCTCTGCTAATTGACCAATCTCATCACGAGACATACCTGAGTCCAAACCCTCTAGAATCATTTCCGCCCATCTAGCATTGGCCTTGTTTACCCAGGCCGATACTATGGAAGGTCTAAGTTGGGCACCCGCCTCCATGTAAATGGTCTTTAGGGTGGCCTCTAGCTTGCGGTCCGATGGATCCTTCAAAGATGATGCTCCGGGACCGGCAATGTCGTCTTCTTGGATAATCTGGACACGAAAGCGTCCACTGGAGGAGGAGTCTCCCATTTGCCTAAAGCAGCTGGGTCAAAGGGATATAAAGATGGAAAGCGTCTAGGTATCTGAAAACGCTTATCTGGGTGCCTCCAGGCTGCTAAAAGTTGATCCTGGTTTGGACAAGGAAAAACAATAGCAGACCTCTTGGTCTGACCAAACAGGTCCAGTTCCTGCGGTTGAGGAGCAGGGTCCTCAGGTAAATTAAGAACCTGCCTAACCGCCATAATAAGGGCTTCAATGCCCCCAGGGGTAGGATACGGTTCAACAGGATCATCCTGCACCTCCTCCCACTCTCCTTCCTCCATTTCTTTAAACGGAGGGTCCTCGTCAGAATCATCCAAATGAAACATAGCCTGCAAAGGCCGCTTCTGGCTAACAGAAGTCTGCTTCTGGGTCCTGTTCATTGAAGAAGCTAAGGACTCCACAGACTTAGCCAGGGTTGAAGCCCACACTGGTTCAGCCCTGCGTGACTGCCAATTCTGCAGATAATTTGGACATATTCCCTGCTAGCAGGGAAGCCCAGTGAGGAGCAGTGGGCTCGTCCATCAGAGACCCCGTAGGGGAAGCAGAACAGACGTTGGTTTGCCATCTGCAGAGTATTGAGAAAATTTAATATTACAAGAAGTGCAAATAAATGCCTTCTGGGAAGCCTTGGTGTTTGACCTGCCCGTCATGCTCTCCGCACAAGTCCGGTCTACACAAACCTCTTGCGTCTTCCTCACACACCACACTTAAGTCACCAGGGGCTGCGGGACCTGGAGGGGAACAAGCCCTGATACCCACAAACCCCTGAATTCACCCCTAAGTATATACCCACAAGGGGTTAACAGGAGCCGCTGGCTGCAGTAGTCCTATGAAATAGGAAAAGAGCAGACCTTACATATGGAAACAATCCTGTGTGTGTGTGTGTGTGTGTGTGTGGGGCGCATAGCAATGGGCCGCGCCATGCCCGCCTCAGGCTTTAAAGCCTATACATTACATTCTCCTCACTCTCACTCACCGGCAGCGTCCTATAATAGCGCCGCAGCGCGCGCCTCTCCACTCGCGCCCAGCACTCCGCCGACCGCCCGCTCCACTCCCGTACCCCTCTGCCCGATACACAACTAGGACAGGGGGAACCCAGAGCTGGAGAGCCGGCAGAAACAGCGCTGAAGTGGCGGGCGCGAATCCAAGACTGCGGCGCCGTGTGGCTGCACATGAAACGGCAGCAGTTAGGAGGGGGATTGTAAGGGAAAGCACTTACCCGAGGCTGCTACCGCTTGAGTGGCTGGCAGTCCCTTTGTAGAGTAGGGCTGGCAGGAGCACAAACGTCTGGGCAGGCACCTTTTGGGAGGCCCTGACCGACAACCTGGTCCCAGAACCAGGGGCGCAGGAGACCCAGGCCCCAAGCTTTTAAATAAGCAGGGAAGGGCTCTGTATTCCTTAAGGAGAAAGTATTCTGCAAAGGCAGACTCTTTAGAAAATGAACAACCTGCAGGAGCAGGTAGAATGGTGACCAGCTCCCTGGGCACAATTTTCTAACTGGGGGCTGATGGGGCTTAGAGGGGAGGAGCCAGCCTTCCCTAATCAAATTAGTAGTGCCTAGCTCCCAGCTGTCCCAACTCTAAACCCAAATGTGAGTTCCAGTGTCACCTGCTGCATGATAGAGAAAGTAATTTACAATTTATCTGATCATCCCCTCACGCCATATGAAATGTCTGTTCTGGAACGAGGTCTTGGCTTCGTTCCCACTAGTACATATGATCCCTTCATGAACAAAGTTGATCTGCTCCGCTTCAATCGCCAACTTAGACTCAAAGACTATTTTGGCAACCCTGACATTTTGGTACCCCAAGTGATGGATACACAAAAACCGCCCTCGAAGTCCAAGATATTGTTTGACCCACCCTCCATCAGTCCTTCCATCAAAGCCTTCACTACCTCTATGACCCGGGCAATTGAGGGCGCCCCTAAAAAGAAGATCAATGCGTATAATGACATGTTTTTAGCAGAACGCAAGGCACTTCAGACATTGTCTGAATGAGATGAAATCACTATCCACCCTGCCGATAAAGGGGGGGGGGGGAGAATAGTGGTTTTGAATACGTGTGACTACCTTGCAGAGGCATACTCCCAATTAGGGGATGAACTTGTCTACCGTAATTTGGATCAGGACCCTACACAACAATTTATAGGGGAGTTGGATATCTTGAAAACTTCAATGGAACAAGGGATAATCACAAAAAAAACATCTCTCTCACTACTCAATAGGACTCCGCTAACTCCGGTACTCTATTTGATCCTTAAGATCCATAAAAGCCTCAAGAAACCTCCAGGGAGGCTGATCATATCAGGCCTGTGATCTCTGTATGTATGATGTGTCTAAATATTTAGACACTTTCCTACAACCAGTAATACAAAATGAGAGTACATATTTGAGAGATACGACAATGTTTTTGAACGAATTGGCAATGGTTGATGTATCGGAGGGCGAGTTTGTACCATGTACCATCGACATTGTGAGTCTATACACAAGTATTCATCATGATCGTGGCATCGAAGCAACTAGGAGACTCATTACCGACAATTCAGCTTACAAGGGCAGAGAAATTGAATTGTTTTTGAAATTACTAGAATTAACCCTAACCAGGAACTTCTTTATTTTTCAAGATAGCTTTTACATTCAAGTACGAGATGTGGCGATGGGGGCTTGTGTAGCGCCAACTTACGCCAACTGCTTTATGTTCCAAGTTGAACGGGACTTATTTTTTGGAAACACATCCTTTGCCCCAAAATGTGCTTTCTTCAAACGATACATCGAAGATGTATTCGTGCTATGGAGAGGAACAACGGTGGAGTTTGAAGAATTGATGGAGACCATTAACTAACAGGATAATAATATCAAATTTACATACAACCATCATCCAAATGAAATTACATTTCTGCACGTCAAGATCAAACGCTCTGAAGGTACCATCAAAACCACTCTTTATAGCAAACCCATGGATGGCAATTCGCTATTATTAGCCTTCAGTTCACATCCTGAACCACTGAAAAAAATCACTGCTATTTTCTAATTTTCCGCAGAATATGTAGTGAGTTGGATGATGAATTGATCCAGATTGATAATATGGCGGGTAGGTTTTTGGAACGTGGATATTCAAACCAGACCATTCAAGATGCCAAGAAGAGGGTAATGGACATTCCAAAACATGAGTTCTGAGCCATCAAACCAAGAAAATCCCTGTATAACAAGACCATCTTTGTTACAGATTTTACAGATGCTAACAAGAAAATCATGGGTACAGCAAAAAGACTCTGGCCTGTGATTAACTCGGATCCTGAGCTACCACTCCTGAAGGATTAAAACTTGGTCCTATGTTTTTGAAAGAACCGTAGTATCAGAGATTGGGTGGTTAGAACCAACCCCATGAAATCTAAGATGGAACAACCATCCCACTTCCTCACCAAAAAACCTAGTAACTATCGCTGTTTAGGGTGTGCCACCTGTAACTTTCTGGAGACAGGCGACACATTCACACATCCAAGGACGGGAAAAGTGTTTAAGATTAAACACATCTATTCGTGCAATTCTTCTTTTGTAATATACCTAGTAAAATGCCCCTGCGGTCTTGCCTATGTAGGCAAGACCACCTGTAAATTCAAAGAGAGGATGGCACAACATAGGAGTGCCATTCGATTGGCATCAGAGGGACGCGATTCAGAACAACCAGTTGCCAGACATTTTCGGGTGATGAAACACGGCCCGGCAACTATCAGGTATAAAATTATTGACAGTGTGCCCATCAATCCTAGAGGAGGCGACCGAGCAAAAGCCCTCTTACAAAAAGAGGCTCGGTGGGATCCATACCCTGGACACTGTTAGTCCTAATGGACTGAATGAACAACTGAATCTCAATTGCTTTTTCCAGTAGCTATTAAGTTCATATGCAATGCAATAATGATGTTCCCCTACGGAATCAATCTTGTGATTGATATGTTTGTGACAATTGTTTTGTTTCTTCTCTTTTTCTGCATACTTTTTGATTATATTTTTGATTATCCTTTTTGATTATATCCCCAGCAAACAGTTCCCTAGTAACCAGCAGCCGCTATCCGGGTCACGTGATGTAGTTTAACCAACCTGCTGGTACAGGCTGTATGCGGAAGCCGCAATTGCCCAGCCCTGTAATATACGGACACACACACAGGTAGTGTGGTCCGTCTCCTAGCAACCGGCTGACGCCCGCTTGACACCGCACGTGGATGCCGGCGGAAGCAGGGACTCGGGATGGGCGGCTGTGCACCTCCTTGTATCAGGTATTTAAACCCTTGTTTGTCATATGTTTAACTGCTTCTGATGAAAATTCTGCAGAAGAATTGAAAAGTTAAGCTTCTATATGCAGTAGCTTGTATTTATTTCTTATGCCGTGAGTGCCGCCATCTACACCAAGTTGATTATATATATATATATATATATATATATATATATATATATATATATATATATATATATATATATACACATACATACACACACACACGTGTAGTAATGTCCGGCACAGCCTCCTAGATTTTCAGCGTTGTGGGTGCCGGCACTCAAGACGAATGTATATTCCCAGTATAGGTGCGGCACTCCAAAGGAAATCACAATAAGGCAGGTTAAAGCAACACATTTATTTTAGTCTAAGCAACGTGTCGATGCCACAACAGCATCGACATCAGGCTAAAAACAAGATACATAAGACAAACAAACCTTATAAAGCCAGTGAAATCACGCCGGCCGGGCAGGGAGACTGAGTTACTCTGGCGCTGGACCATGACGTCAGCAGCAGCTGCCGCACTGACGTCCAGCCCGGTGATAGGTGCAGACCTGTCACCATGACAATCAGATAAACAAAACAGTGAAACTGACGGTACGCATACAAGTAGAAGTGCATATATAGTGTAGGTGCTTGTTTAGTTTCACGGCGGCAGCATGAGACGCTCTAGCTTGAATATTGGCAGCTTGCCAAACTGCGCTATAAGTGTAGCAACTGTTTGAATTCTGGCAGCTTGCCAGCTGCTTAGTTGTTTAGTTTCAGGGCGGCAGCGCGAGGACGCTCTATCTATGAATTCTGGCAGCTTGCCAGCTGCTTACTTGTTTAGTTTCAGGGCGGCAGCGCGAGGACGCTCTATCTAGGAATTCTGGCAGCTTGCAGCTGCTTACTTGTTGAGTTTCACGGCGGCAGCATGAGACGCTCTAGCTTGAATATTGGCAGCTTGCCAAACTGCGCTATAAGTGTAGCAACTGTTTGAATTCTGGCAGCTTGCCAGCTGCTTAGTTGTTTAGTTTCAGGGCGGCAGCGCGAGGACGCTCTATCTATGAATTCTGGCAGCTTGCCAGCTGCTTACTTGTTTAGTTTCAGGGCGGCAGCGCGAGGACGCTCTATCTAGGAATTCTGGCAGCTTGCCAGCTGCTTACTTGTTTAGTTTCAGGGCGGCAGCGCGAGGACGCTCTATCTAGGAATTCTGGCAGCTTGCCAGCTGCTTACTTGTTTAGTTTCAGGGCGGCAGCGCGAGGACGCGCTATCTAGGAATTCTGGCAGCTTGCCAGCTGCTTACTTGTTTAGTTTCAGGGCGGCAGCGCGAGGACCCTCTATCTAGGAATTCTGGCAGCTTGCCAGCTGCTTACTTGTTTAGTTTCACGGCGGCAGCATGAGACGCTCTAGCTTGAATATTGGCAGCTTGCCAAACTGCGCTATAAGTGTAGCAACTGTTTGAATTCTGGCAGCTTGCCAGCTGCTTAGTTGTTTAGTTTCAGGGCGGCAGCGCGAGGACGCTCTATCTATGAATTCTGGCAGCTTGCCAGCTGCTTACTTGTTTAGTTTACGGCAGCGCGAGGACGCTCTATCTAGGAATTCTGGCAGCTTTGCCAGCTGCTTACTTGTTTAGTTTCAGGGCGGCAGCGCGAGGACGCTCTATCTAGGAATTCTGGCAGCTTGCCAGCTGCTTACTTGTTTAGTTTCAGGGCGGGCAGCGTGAGGACGCGCTATCTAGGAATTCTGGCAGCTTGCCAGCTGCTTACTTGTTTAGTTTCAGGGCGGCAGCGCGAGGACCCTCTATCTAGGAATTCTGGCAGCTTGCCAGCTGCTTACTTGTTTAGTTTCAGGGCGGCAGCGCGAGGACGCTCTATCTATGAATTCTGGCAGCTTGCCAGCTGCTTACTTGTTTAGTTTCAGGGCGGCAGCGCAGGACGCTCTATCTATGAATTCTGGCAGCTTGCCAGCTGCTTACTTGTTTAGTTTCAGGGCAGCAGCGCGTGCCGCCTTACTTCTGTAATGTACGTTATCAGCGTCCTACGCTGACTCCTCTAAGGCAGCCCAGCATTGATACTCCTAACCTCCTGTGAAGCCTAGTGAGCGCCTCTCACACAATGCTTGTGCCCGCATGATATCCTCTGTCCTGTGGAGAGGGGATCATGAGGGCACCAACAAAGAGGTGCTCCATCTTTGTGATACGTAGGAGCGTCTCAGACTCTCCCAGCAGGAATGCAATGATACGCTCTCATTTGTGCGCTGATAGGTCATTGTGGCACAGCGGCACCTCAGTGCTGACAGTGCATCTGAATTTTGCGTCTACTGCTTAGACGCTATAGCGTCCAAGTAATACACGCAAAATCGGCTACAGCTTGGATGCTGTAGCGTCCAAGTAGTAGACGCAAAATTCAGTCGGGTATAGGAGTACATAGGGGTGCAGTGTGCAAAACACTATTAAACCTTTTCACAATGACACTAGTCGATGTAACAGCTGTCGACCTTGTTTATTTCCACCATCCAGAAGAGTGGCGAGGGCAGCGAGCCACTCGAGCGGACGCGGAATACATGTAAAGTAATACGCATCCCTTCGCTGTGCTCGCCACACTATGTAAAATCAACTCCACACCTACGTGGATAGTGGGGGGTATGAAAAGTTGGAGGACGCGTACCGCTGCGCTCGCCACGCTTCGGGTTTGCGTTGATAGTGGGGGTGGCGTGGGGGTGTATTTCACATTGAAAGCACCCATCAGGGTGCTTGTACAATTAAAAAGCGCATTGCATCGCATGCGGATATATGGCATGCGATGCAATCAGATGCCCTACGATGGACATCAGGGGCGCCGTGCTAGGAAAACAAGTACCAAAACTTATTATCATACAGAAAGTAGTTGTGCGTGAGCACAAACTTCAGTAGATCTAGTAAAAACCATACATCAGGGCCACATTAGCAATCACTGTGTTCCACAAGTCGACGCACTGCCTGCAATCCACCGTCATTAGGAATGACAGTGTACAGGCTAGTTACGTTGACACTGCATAGTAAACAGCCTTCAGGTAATGTATCCACCACTGCTAATTTATTCAAAAATGCAGTAGTATCACTAAGATGGTCCAGGCTAGCCTGTATCCACGGTTGTAACACTGCATCGATGTAGGTCAACATGTTCTGAAATAGAGAGCCCCTGGCGGCTATAATTGGCCGACCAGGCGGTCTTATCCAGACGTTTATGGATCTTGGGTAATGTATACATGAGTGGTATAGTGGGGAACGTAACCATCAACGCACTCTTCAATTCAGTGGATATAATTCCCTCACATACCGCCTCATGAAACATTGACTCCAATTCATCAGCAAAAGAATCAGTGGGATCTCTTTGCAATTGCATATACACATCACTGTCAGAAAGCTGCCTTTCAATCTCAAGTTTGTAATCAAGCACATCTAGACCATAACGGCACTGCCTTATCAGCGGGTTGTATTACTGTATTAGTGTAGGCATCCTTTAACGCTTTCATTCATTCTTAGTCAGGTTGTGCTCGATTACATTCCTGGTACGTGGAAGAATCTCCTCCCTCACATCAGAATCTAACATTCTCATATAGGTTTTAATAGAAGGATTATACGAGATAGGCTCAAACACTGATTTATGTTGCAAACATTTAAGTGGTGTAGAATTACAATATCATCAATGGGATCTGTCACAGGCTGTTCACCAAAATGTTCTTTAAGTTTCAACTGTCTGTAAGCTTATATCTCTCAATATCCCATTTAAGAGAATTAAATTTACAGTTGGTACAAATGACAGTCCCAAACCAAGTACTTTCTTCTCGTCCTCAGTTAGTGTCTGGGAAGAAAGGTTTGTACACTATTTCCTGAGGGGTGGCCTGCCACGTCTGCCTTGACCTCTTGTTCT